>NC_060248.1:41996085-42621085 GCF_921293095.1 Ischnura elegans
AACATGTGGTCCCGAGGCGATTCCCGTGGAAAATAGAGCAGCGAAGGTCGTCCCAAGCACAATGGTGTCCAAATTTCAAAAAGGTAGTTGCGAGCACACTGTCACGGCATATTTTTACCACTTCCCCTCAGGACAAAAGCAGGCTATGACTTTTAACTAAAAATGGTAAAGGCTCTTAATTTTTTTGAGATTTTTAATATTTTATCGCTATGCCGGTTGCCTGAATGACCAATGAAGGAAGGCAATCTGCTTGCTAATGAAGATTCATTATTCCAAATTAATCTGCACGCTGCAAAGTATGGTGTTCACAAAGTTGGCTGGTGTATCTAGAAAACACGTCAGAGAGTAATAACGGCTGCTGGGATGACATGCTGCCAGAGTCGAAATGGTAATCATAGCCATTTTTCGAGTGTTAACCTCATTCACGAAATGCGACATGGGTCTTGAGACAGGTAACGTCCAATTTCATTACAACGAAACGCTAAAGGTGTATGCTCGGCCGACAACCAAAACAAGAACCTATCCTTTGGCTCATACGATGAGAAAAAAGACAGAATAGAAGCAGCATGAAGGGTGAGATAATAGGCTCCGCAAAGTAATTGAAAACGTAAACACATAAGATCATTATGAGGTTTATTGCCTACATAGCAACAATAAGTACATTAAGTGAAGAATTTAAAATATTTTGGGGCAGACCATGAAAGTGATGCTTTTGACGAGAAACTGCATTACCACTTCAAGGGATCTGTAAATTTAATAGGAGGACGATCGATGAGAGGTTGAGGAATAATATAGGATGTTCCTGGACGTCCCAATTCCCTTAAATGCAAAACACCAACCTTGTTGGCCCCATCCTCTCTTCTAAACTACTATGCAAATTGGGCAAGAGAAAATCATAAAGTTTGCTTTGGTCTACACGCGTACTTTAATGGGTTTTGCCTAAAATCTGATACTCGGCGACAAAGCCCTTGAGAGAGACTGAGGAGGTTGGGAAAAAATCCCAAGAGCTGATGAATAATTACACTTATATTTTCAAAAGAATAATGATTGATAATGATGATTAAAGGGGGAGAGAGGGAAAAGATCATCATTATTTACTACAAAAGAGGCCAATTGGTAAACGATAAAATTTGAATGCCATTCAAAGAAGTTAACCTATTCGTAAGCGAGCAGTGTGAGAAGTGCTTGAAGAAATGAAAAGCAAAATAATACCATCATCCGCGAACAAACCAAAGAATTTATACACGAGAGTTAAATAACAACATAACTTCCCCTACGAGTCACTTAATGCGTTGATTTATCTTTAACAAATTATAGACTATTTCAGATCGGGAATCACAGATGAGTGTTATGAATTGATTTTAGTTTGCACTCTTAGACTGTGGAACGACGCCGCTCTTCGTGATTACCCCTCAAACTTTAGTATTTAATGCTAGAAGAGTCTGTTACTATCATCCTAACTGATTTATTAAGCATTAGAGGCTAAAAACATCATACGAGATTGGTTACTCATAACACGTGGTAGAATGATGAAAAACCATTACTGGAGTTAGGATGCCAAGAACTAAATATCACTCGACGGGCCAACAAAAAAGCAGAACCAAAGGAATAACATCTGCTCAGTATACGGAGACGCCAGGAAAAAAAGCATCCAAGCAAAAATATCCGAACTCGAAAAAATTTAATTGGAGTAACTGGAAACACTACCACCACGAACCCTTTCAAAGAGGCCGCAAGCTTAAAATTCCTCCTACTTTTCCCAATCCCACAATGGGCCACCAAATGTTTTCTCCAAATAAGAAAATTGCCTTTCCGCCAAAATGAAGAGTGAAGCAAGATAGAATTTTCAGCAAATAGAGTTAATTACAGAGGGAGTGGAAGAAGGAAAGAAGACAGCAGCGGGGGTGAAACAATATTCGGTGGAAGAGCAAAGGCCACCACCATCGGCTTCTTCCCCCGGCAAAGGGTCGGCGAAGGAAAAATTCAATAAAGTTGCTTTTGTGAGGAGGATTACAGGAGGGGGGACGGTAGAGTGGAAACTCCTGGGACGGTGCTGGAGAAGAAGAGGTTGGGGGTGGGAATGGTATATAGGACGGGGAAATGGGATAGGAAGGGGACTTTCTTGATGAGATATCTTCAGTGAGGGAAAAAAATGAGGACCGAAGGAATAAGAATTCGGGGACAAATCAGGAACAATGGGACAAATGGCCCCAAACCACGTGTGACGATGATATGCATAGTCCCCTCATTGGAATACCTTAAATGGAAATGTTATGCCTCCACCTTTTCAAAAATTTCTCTCCGGACTTTCCTCGATTAAATCAAGGAAACATTACCGTAACCTATTTATGTCCAATGGAAATAAATGGCGGATCTATGGGGGGAAGGGGCTATGGCCCCCCCTTGGGTATCCAATTTACACTAGATAGAATGGCAATTTTTCCGACCCCCACTACTGCTGGAATTTTAACCCCGACTTACTGTACCTATCCTGGATCCGCCACTGCCATTGGAAAATTTAAATTTATTTTATATTTATTTCCCATGTCCTTAAAAAAAGCCCCTCACGCCTCAGTTTATCATTATGCAACCCTCCCCGTTTCTTGTCAGCAATTGGTCGTATCAAGAGGAAAAAAATCATAGGACAGCTCAGAGGGATTGCTCTCCAGCATACGTAAATATTTCACCGGAGAAAAACGACCATTTAACGATAAACTCTATTTTTCAAAAAGGCTTTGATTTAGCGTGGTCAAAGCGTTCACCCACGAGAGATAATTTAACCGAGTGGTTTCCTCCACATCCTTAACAAATTATACACTATTTCTGGTAGGGATTTATGTATTGATGGCACAAATTGATTTTTATCTTGCAGTCAGGCGTTTGTACGACGCAGTACTTCATGGTTACCACTTAAATTTACTAAGCATGAAGAGTTTTACTGTTGCCATCCATACTCATTTATTTCTCATTGGAGGCTAAACTCAGTATATGTGATGAGTTACTATTAACACGCGGTGGGAAATACTTTTTATTTCCAATTTCCCCGTAAACAGCACATTGTGGCCTTTACAACGGGTTTTCAGCATTAACAAAGCACAACACAAACATCCATGCCCTGGTTAGGGATCACCTACCCAGGCGGGATTCGAACCCACGACCTACGGATTGGCAGGCGAGGGCTTTACCCCACCGCCACCGAGGCCGGCCTAATCATTAATATAATATAGAAAAAACAGGTGCATCAAGATGAATACCGCTGAAGTGCGGAAATTAATTTTTGATCATCTAGAGAGGCCGTACAAAATGTAACTTCTCTTGGACACTTATCAAACCTGTTCAGTCTATGTACAATACTATTCTGTGCTAGAGTAGGTGAGAGTGCGGAACTCCTGATCATGCACCTTTGCATTTGAATGAGTTCATTTGAAAGTAAAACTAGCGAAATCCGATTCGCTCTTCCGGACCCATAATGAATATTCCAATTTAGAAACTCCAACTGGTCTTTTCTTCATCGGTGGAAATCGATAAGCTTAACTTACGCAAATCGGCTTTAAAATGCAACAGCACAATGCGAGCATTCACAATGGATTTGAAACACGGCCAATACATAATTCTGTAATAATCTTGAATATAACAAGTCAAATTTCCAGTAGTCAAATCAAAAAACCAATTGATCCCACGAACGGAAGACGAAAGAAATCATTCAACCCAATCACTCTCGAAATGATTTATACGCATCTGAATGTAAATACTTTTTATCCACAAAATAAGAGGACATAATAGATTGCTCAAATTATGCCCAATGATGAAAAACTACTTTTGTACCTGATGATAGCGATGTTTCGCTGAAACGCGTCGTACTTGAATAAATACTGTGGACATTCACAAAGTTGTCTCACTTTCATTTATAACTGCAACATGTTCCACAACATCTCGCCAAACACCGTTGAATGCATATGAAAAACTACATTTGAATTCACTCATTATGAGATTCAATTAGTTGGTTGTTTTGGAAAGGGGTTTGGTGAGGGTCGAAACGATGAGGACGATGAACGAAAGACTGTGTGGGGAAAACAAAGATCATCATCATCATCACTGGTCAACAATCCTAGGATTGGTTTGACGCAGCTCTCCACTAAGTTCTCCTATCAGCTAATCTTTTCACACCAACGTGTTTCTTCTCCTTCACATTTCTCTTTACTTGTTCCATATATTTTTTTCGAGGTCTTCCTTTTCCATTCTTGCCTTCCACTTGTCCTTCGACGATTGTCTTCATCAGGCCATCATGTCTCAAGATGTGGCCTATAAGGTTGTTCCGTCTTCTTATTAAGGTTTTCATGAGGCTTCTCTTCTCTCCTACCCTTCTTAGGACTTCCTCGTTACTAACTCGGTCGATCCACAGATCCAAACAAAGATAGAGAGCATAATTTAAAGTTTTATTCCATCATCAAAATAAGTAAAGCATAGCATAATAGCTTGCATTAAAATTAAAATAATACCAACCCCCTTAGTCTTAATTGTAATTTAAGTGAGCTAATATAAAACTAAAATTTAAAAAAATCCTTTTCTAGTTACGATTAATATTCTATTGTAGCATTAAATTATGACAATTCATAATTAGTACAGACAAACTGACGACAAGACGGAAGAAGGTCGTTTGGAATATTGAGGTGTTCCGACTATCGTGTGTTCGGACTAAAGATGTTCACCTATACTTGGAAGGATTTGCAACTCGCACTTTTAAAGGTCCTTCATCATTCACATAAGGATTTTAATGTTCAAGTTGCTCAGGAAAGTTATAATACTATATGGATTATTGTCGGTCAACACGGGGCAATACCGTATACCTAGCGCCTTGTACGGTATTGCCCCATGCAAGGTGTACGGAATTGCCCCAAAACGACACGACGCAGCATTTTCAACCCTAACCTGAAATAATAACAATACAGGACTTGTTTTTGTATTAAAAAATAGCCCATGAACTGGTTTGAATATAGTCACTAATAACATGATACCCTTACCCCAGTTCGAGTTAGTTTGTAAAATTATAAGAAAGTTTACAAAACAGAAATACTTTCGTCACATGTACGTACGTAATGGCAGAAGCTCCCAGATTGACTTTATCGGTTTCGCTTTCCTTCCACTATGCAGCAGTACTTCCCAGCGCTCACTACATACTCCAGTGGATCTAAAATTATGGTGTACGGAATTGCCCCGCCGTACGGTATTACCCCGCTCTCCCCTATATTTCAATGCAAAGGCTTTACAAATAGCTCTTTGAAGTTCACATTGGAAACGTTGAATCTTGATAAGAAACTAAAAATTCAAATACACCAGTATCACATCGCTCCATTCCTTCTCAAAGCCTCTATTTAGGCAGCCATTAGAAATGTACTTCACGTTCAAGATGCGTTGCTCGTGACATTTATGCGAAAAAAAATATATTCCGTTCCCAGTTATCAATCTGAAAAACTGGAAATCCTCTCAAGTGGAGCACGCTTAGAAATTTTTTATTCTTTTAAGAGGGAGGGAGAAAAAGGGACCAATGGCATTTTTACTGCCCCAAGTTTACGTCTTCATAATGCACAGCTTTCCGGACCCATTAATATTTTACACCTTGGCAGGTGATAATGCTCTACGTGGTCCTAAAATCTGTAAACGACACCTCGTATCGCTTCCTTCGTGCGTACAGAGTTTATAACGGTCCAAATGACCCGGATAAAATCCTTTCCTCCCTCGCCCTACAGCCCGGCCATCGCCACGCTCAAGAGCCACTTCCCTGGAACTTACCCTGACTCACTACGATTCCCCAGTGACTGCCGACTCGGGTAAACTTGGAATAAACCGGGAACTCGTAGGATTTGGAAAAACATTATGATTTCATATACATCGCTATTGTATTGGAGGAAGTGACTGACAGCTGATGTAATTTTCGCCATAAGGTAGTGGCTGGGAAGTAAGATTGGAGACAAATCCGGCGAAAGCATTAGCCAGCTCTTCACGAGATGTGGCAAGGGACCATGGCTTACCGGCTCTGAACTGTTACACCTGAATTTCCCTCCACACAACACTCAGATAATCCTCTGCCACTTTGGGGATTTAAACCCGTCGAACTGGTTGAGAAACCTGGAAACTGGTAGTGATTTCAAAATAAAATCTAACACGCAAACCCGATCAAACACGACCCGAACCCTTATTAGTATCAATCTGTTATAATAAACCAGCAATATACACGGCTGGACATCACGACATACTTCTGCGAGCTAAACACACTCTTTGGAACCCTAAAAATACAGTTTTTCTCAACATGGTGAGCCTAATTGTAATACTGGCCTTGTAAATATTAAATTTTTACCTCTCCATAAAATTGCTTGTAATTATATCGTGAGGAAGCACACAGTGAAGAAGCTCTGGACTACACAAACATACTGCACTAGTTATGCTAATAACTAGTTATGCATGTTGTTCAACATGATTTTATTTTAATTCAAACTTTATACGTTTTATATCCTGTTTAACACATGAAAAATGAATACGATGAGAGGCCTTAGATGAAAAGAAAGTAATTCAATGTTAATCTCAATTTATTCATTTGGTTTATGTAAAGTGATTTTAAATTTTGAATAGTTTATCCAAATTAATCTGATAATATATGAAGGGGTGTAAATGTCATACTTACGAGACTAGTATTACAACTATTTTTAATTATATTTTTGTAGTCCAGAACTTGACCGAGCAGAAACCGCACGTGCTTCTACACTCTTTTATTTTCGGTTCCACAAAGACTAACTAATTAAAAAAATCTACCAAGTTTGAATTATTGAATACTAACTCACCTTAAAATGAGCAAGGGAAGCAGTGAAAATGTACTCGGGGTAATGGGGAGGAAATCGGGAATATCAATCCTGTAACTGAGTGGCCCTAACCCACTAGCCAAGCTACTATTACCCTACGGACTGGCGCTATTCACGAGGAGAGAAAGGACCACTCCGCGCACAGCTCGAGCTTAACGGCGGCCTCGCCTCCCTCCCTTGGCCAACCCTCATCCTCCCCTCTCCCACCGCCGACCCCCTTTCCAATGTGAAGCGATGCGCTCGGCCAAGTGATCAAGTGGCCTCGAAATGTGCACTGTCAGTTCCCCGCGTGAACCACGGAATACATCGATACAGCATAATCCATTAAAGGGCAACAGAAGGACCAGAAGGGCAAGGAAGGAACTCCGCCGCAGATTTTTCGAATCTCTTCAATGGGATCGGAGGGTGAGAATCTTTAAATCATTACTACAAGTAAGAAGTAACGCAGTTCAAAATTTAAACTTCTTTCATGTATGAGCCATTAATTATATGAAAAAATGCACACCGCCCTCTCATTATGAGAAAGACATTGTTCAAAAGAAGGCTAATTATATTTGATAAAATAATCTTGGATCAGCATACACACTTTTAAAGTTATCTTCAAAATTTTGAAGCCCTTCACGTCAATCGCAACGGCACCAATTCATGAGGAGAACAGTGCTGCCAAAAAAATTACAGCAGGCAACAAGAGACAGCTATTGACCTTCTACCATAAAGAAACATGCCCTTAACGTAATTCCTAATTTATGCTGCTTCCTAACTTCAACGCTTATATTCGCAACTGTAAGAAGACTATTTGAGGAATATCCTCATCGCTTGGGCTATTCTACTCACTATTTCCCTCATGCTTTGTGAATCATTGGTCATTCGACGTAGCAAAATTCCTTCCCCCGCTGAATTTTGTAGCTCCATGATTTCACGTTCGTCTTCGTCTCTTCTCTTCTACTGCAGACCAATAACTGCTTTCTTTACGTTTATTTTGGGCTTAAGTATCTATATTCATTATGTTTTCCATAGTTAGTTTCCATAGAATTTTCTTAAGGCCTCCTCTGTATCTGCTACGATTGCTATGCCATCAAAAAATCGAAGCATGCTAATTTTCTCACCGTGGATTTTCTCTCCAGGCGCCTTCTCAATTATTTAGTTGATAGCGTTTGTCAGCGAGCACAATGAAAACTACATGGGACAGAGCTAACCCTTGTCTCACTCCTTCCCTTATTCTTACTTCTTCGCAACTGAATCCATTTTTATCACAGCTACTTGGTTTTTAAATAAATTGTGATGATTATCCAGTCATAATTAAACAACCCAATTTCTTTCAGCATTTCCATTATTGCATTTTATTCCACGTTATCAAAAGTCTTTCCTAAGTCTAAGTAAGCCTTTCCTAAGAAAAGAGACGTAGATTTGCTCTTCTCCATTCTCGTCTCTACGAGCATCTTAAGGGCCACTATTGCCTCTCTGGTGGACTTATTTTTCCAAAGTTGGTCATCATGCAGGAACGAATCTGCTTTCTGTTCTATTCTCCTTGATGATATCTTCAACGAATGAGTCGTTAGGAGAATGATCATAAAATATTTACATTTCTCCGCTCTCTTCTTTTTGGGAATAGAAATGATGATGCTCTTCTCGATGCCCCTTGGTATGTTTCCTTTTATGCATGTGTCGCAAAGCTGTGTTGTAAAGCTGAGCTACGTCTTTTTCCTTGCATTTTTAATTAGCTTGCAATTTTAATGGATTTCTCTTGACAGCCTTACTTGCTCCATGAATTTATTTGCGGCCTCCTGCAGTCCACTTTTTATGTCGTATCAGCTATCTTCAACTGATTTCTCGGTCTTATCCTCTTTTATTGTACTCCCTTCTACTTCTTGAAATGATAGCTGATGCTGAGCCTCCTTTAATCGTTCTACCTGCCGTACGTTCATCAAAGTTATTTCCGGTTTCTCGAATTTTATTTAGCATTACTGTACTATGGTCGATACTGATTTCTGCTCCTGGGGAGCTTGTAGATACAGTATATATTTGTAGAAAGTGTACCTTTAAATTAAGGAATAAGACGAGGAAGCCAGCAAAATTGAATAAATACTACATTCATTTTCATAGATATTTTAGTTATGCTCTCATAGTTACTGTGCTTAACCTTATTTAACCCAGAGCTGCTTCTAGTGAAATCAAATTTAAAATTTTTCACCCTGAAAACTTGAAAATTTTGCACTCCATGATAATTATAAAGGCAGCTAAATATTTCTTAATTAAAATTTACACCACAGAATAATGCGTAGTTTACATATTTTCAAAATAGAGCCTAAAATTTATTCATTTTTGCGTTATTTTATGTAATGGGTTAATAGCTTCTTCTTCTCCCACACAGTAAATTGATTTTATAAATCTTTTTAAGGCTACCAAGCGCACATTTTGTAGAAAATATGGGACGGATTATCATCAAACCAAATTGAGAACATGAATTTTCGTTAATTTCAATAATGGTTGTGAAAAACGTTTCAAATTTATCGTGAAACAACCCTATGTTGTTTCTAGCTTCATCATTAACTTATGAATGGGTTTTGATTAAGAATATATTCCCCTAATTGGATGTTTTTAGGAAATATTATGTGCACCAACCTGAGTCGAGTACTTGAGCCACTACTTTTGACAGAAGACGCGGAGCTGACGGCGGAGTAACTTCAGTCCAACGTACTCGGCGAAAGTACAAGCACCATGTATATTTAATTATATAACTATGCTGATACATACCTATAAAATAATTTATACGAATTCTGCCTTATGTTGCATGACAATGAAAATAGCATTTAGGTCTATTTTTCAGGCAAATCGCAACGGTTTTCTTCGTCCACCTAGCAGGATACGATCCCCACGTGAATTTAAATGGACTCAGAGGCCAGTAATTTAGTCGCTACTTTAATACGGAATAACATCAGAGAGATCTGAGCATCACTCATTGCAATTACTCTCGTCGCGACGGCAAGGAGTTGAAATGCAAAGCCTACCTTACAAATATGGCCGAGGCACTCCGTGCACTAAAAGTGGTCAAGTGGAAGTATGTGTAGCAAGAGGAAACATGAAAATAGAAAATAATTAGGACTAATTCCTACCATATAAGGATTATTAAGGTAGTACTAATTAGTGGGTAGCTAAACTATATATTCAACAAATGAAAAGCTTCCATTTCAAACATAGAGCGCAATCATAAACCTGCTAAGGTTTCACATTTACAAATACTTCCCCAAATAAAAATCATTTGGCCATATTCCAAGCATCGAAGGATTACTGAGGACGTACCTGACTACTTATCCGTAGGTAGCTAAACTACACGTTAAATAAATGAAAGAACTTTCACTGAAATCATAGGACGCCATCAAAATACTACTTAGGACTCAGGCTCACATTTACCTATGCTTACTCCCCAAGTGTCTCAAACAACGCGCTGTACTAATAATAGGGTGAATGTAAAATCGAATATTTTGTATTATATGCGGCACGATGTGGTGGAAGTTCTTAATATTAGTAAAATGAAACATTGCAATATTTCCACAGGATTTATTTGAACAAGACGCGTTTCGTTGCAACAGCAATTGATAACGTTACGAGCATGCCATGTTTACATTCTTGCTATTTTTTCAATATTTTTCTATTCAAAGAGATATTTATTAAAACCTAGTTTAATTTTTATTCAAATTGATCATTTTTTGTGGCTTTTGAATTTTTTATGCAAATGTTGCGTATTATAACATCGAAACGCGTCGATACGCGAATAAATCCTGTAGAAATATTGCAATTTTTCATTTCAATTGTACAAAACAATTACGTCGGTTATTCACCGCTAATTATTTTGATATTCAAGCTCATCCAATAGCTAAATTTTCATCAAAAAATTCAAAAGCCGCAAATATGATGAATTTGAGTAAAAATCAAATGAGGTTCAAAATAAATATTACGTTGAATAGCAAAACATTGAAAAAATTAGCGATAATGTAAACACGCCATGCTCGTAAAAATTTAACGAGTGCTTCTACTTGTTATTTCACGCATGTTTGAATGTTGAAAAAAAAAGCCTGACCATTTCATTTGAATTAGTATCAGACGGAATATTTAAATGTTGAGCTTGATTCATTTTGCTAAAAAGAACACAAAGATAATTTCATTCATTACTTCCGAATATTAAATGGTTTTTATCGATTTGTAAGGATAATTTCGATGAGAAGTCGCCTCTATAACGGATGACTTTGAGTTATTATCTAACTAAGCATTCACTCAATTTACGTAAATTAATCGTCCTAAAAACATTTATATGATTTTCAAGTTTTCGTTAGTTTATTCAACAGAAAATATTTTGAGTATTCTTGCAAATATTTAAAAATATGAAATCGGAGTACCTCTATGCTTATCAATATAATTGCTCTTTCGAAAATATACAATTTCTGCCCACGTTAAACTTAACTGGTTTATTGCTACCACATACGTTGACTAGGATAAAGATTAAGAAAATGTAAAGAGAAAATTACTCGAATAGTTTAAACACCAGTCATTCAATTTTAAAAAATATTTCCCGGCATTAAAAATATTTCACACGTAATTCAGCTCCATTGGATGCCAAATTTACAACAGCGAAATCGCATATCACCGCACACAGATGGTGGTTGTAATAATTTTTCCTACAGATAGAAATCGAAAAAATTTTGATTAAGAAAAAAAATTATTGAACCTTCGTAAAAGAGCCTCAAATATGGTATGAAACCCCGAAGTTAACCAGTGCCCTTTTATATCCAGCCGAGGGGATTCTAAAATATTTTTACCCAAGAATACCGCTAGATTTTCGGCACCCCACCATGAATTTGGCGAAAGTAGTAAAAAAAAAAGAAGAACGAAAAACCCTTCAATGGACCCTCTTCGAGCGGGAACCCTTCCCTGGTTTACCTCGTGTGGGATATCGGAGGAGGTGGGTGAGGGTCTAAAGTTACCCTGGTCACCACAACGCCACCGGAAGTGCCCTACTCCGAGATTTCGCGCAACCTATCCCTTCCCCCCACGTGTGCGGTCTTAATGTTTCCCCACCGGCCCACCACCAATCCTAAACAACCCCGACGTGAAAAGCAGTTTTCACGGCACTTCCTGGGGAACTTCGCGATCCTCCACCCCTTTACACCGACCATACCCTTGCGGCTTACGAGCGGAGAGGTGGAGGAGAGAGAGAAGTTCAACCAGCCCGATACCAACCACCGCATATTTTATTCCCGCATCTTCTTGGCCTCGACTTCATTCCGTGGGACGACGAAGTGGGTCAGCGGAGGTGTCCTCCTATCGGAAAGCACTCGAGACCATCCCGAGAATAGCACCCACTCGATGGCCCGATACTCGAATCAATGGCCTTACTCCCCCAACCTCGTTCTCCCAACCTACACCCCAGGCTAGCCAAGCTTCAGAGTCTTACCCCCCCATCAGCCAACCCCTCGATACAAGCCCGGCCATTGTCGCCACGTTGCCCGCATTGTTTCCGCCCTCTGACGATCCACACCCCCACAGCCTCAAATTCCTCCGATTTGGACCATTAAGCCCACCACCGCCCGCTTCGTCATTCCCGTTCATCCCTCATCATCCCCTCCTTCCCTTAAGTCTGACGACCTCTCGAGTATAACCTCAATACAACAGCAAAGCCTTTTGTAAAGACGACTGCGTTCCAATAACAGTACTATCGCAAGAAAAATAAGTCTTACCCCAAGCAGCGCTTATTTGAAACACTTGTGTATTCTGGTGGAATAAAAATCATTCATCAGGTTAGCGCTCGAGGAGTTCCACGACGCGGAAACGGTAAAAATATTTATCGATTTTGTTCTCCGTACCCCAACACTTCCATCACTTGAAATCGCTGTTTTGTTCCGAAGAATCTCCTTGAACATTATCCCAAAAGGATATTGATTTTGGCGTTTATACATTCTTCTATCGTATCTAAAGTACTTGCTCTCCGCATCCACAAGCGAAATCCCAATTTGAAATTCATTTATCGTACATTTTTTAAATTTACCTGCGCGGTTCAAAAACTAGATTTTAAATTACAACAGCCAAAAACATAAATTCAATGAAATTAAAAAATAGTTATTAAAAACCATTGATGCTTCCTCCCTTGAATTAGATGAAAATACAATTTCCTCTGAATGATTAAAGAGTAACAATTATGGTAGACTGTAGGTACCCATGTTAAAAGATAGTTGAGTAGCTTACTCTTTCATATCTTTGGTGCTAGAACCTACGCAGAAATGAAACGTGAGTAATGATTAAAGTTTTTTTCAAAAACTTTCCTAAGCTAAAAACTTGGAAAACCTTCTCATTTTCACTACCTGATGGCAATTTATTCTATAAAATATGCCAAAAATTTCACAGACTTAGTCATCACATTACGTATTTATAGTCAGAGTGACCAAGCTTTAACTAAAATTAACCAAAAATCCTTCTCTATTAACTATTTTATAAATATATAGGAAGCGTAAATTTTCACACATGTGCAAAGATTACACCAAAATCGACCACAAAACGAAAAGAGGCCAGTGGAATCCGAAAAATATGGGGAAAATTTGTCTGGGATTTGGCAGTTATAAATTTGTGATGAACTAAAAAGAATCGAAACCAAAAAGAAAAGAAACCTTTTAGCATTACATTTACGCATCAATTTCAAGCGTTTCAAATATTTGAGAAATATCGGTAAGTTAACTCGTATTATCGACTTTATAGAGGCTTAAATTAATTAAATGACATTCATGAATTGCCATGAAAAAAATTCCCCTGGACCGGGAATGGAACCTCGGACCATTGGCTTTCCTTCTCGAAATATTTTGACAAATTTAAGTGCAATTACCTCAATATCAGAATTTGAGAGGTGAATTTTAATATTAACACGAACAATTAGCAGTTGCGTAGCCTGACAAAATTACTATTCTTGAGTCCTTAAAAAAAATCACGTTTTTAGCATCTAAAACTAAAATATTCTGGGGGAGGACCCTCATTTGCCCTCGGGTGTTTACCATACACCCCGGAAGGGCCCCGAAATCTCCGGTAAACCCCCTCAAGTTCAAAATCCTAGCTACGCCACTGACACGTAGGTACGCAAACTTTTCGTCAAATAATCGAACAGAATATTCATCTATTGGTAAAACACCTAAGCCTCATTTTTCGTAATTATCAAATAAACAACGCAATAATATCTATATAAACTATAAAATGAATCATTTGCAAACGTCGAACATCAACACCGAGAAATTTTTGCAATGATCATGTTTAATCTCCGTGAGAATTCCTAATTGTCCAACTTAAAATAACGCGCATCATATCACTTGAATGGGTTGAAATTTGGAAAAATAGATCATAAGCTAAATAATTTAAAAATAAATTTTAGTTTCGATAAAACTTAATTGTAGATTAGTTTCAACCTTTAATAACATGACTGAGTCCTTTTGATTAATTACCCTTTAAAATATGCGTACATATAGAAAACTTGGTTTATGAACCACTTACGAAAGCTAAAATCATAAATAATGTTCGATTTTATTTTATAATAAAAATTTACTCAAAAAATGCGTTGTTTGAGCAATATATCAAAGATCAAAATCTGGACAACGGGATATCAATCCGCGATTACAATGAACATGCCTGATTGTTTGAGAGCAATTGGAAAAGTATTTTCAGCACAGAAACAAGAACAAAGCCAAATGAAACTTTTCCCAAAAGAGGCGTTGCAATGCATTTTTTTCGCTAAATTCCGCTACGTCGAGTTGAACTAAGTTAATATTACAAATGCGACAGAAAGGAATGCTCAAAGCGACAGAGCCTTTGCGTGACCTGCTCACATATTCCGAGAGGAACAAAAAGCTGCGAGGGATAAATTCAATACACGTTGCTTTTTGCGAAGTGCCTAGGCATGGCCGAGAATAAAGATTAAAGGCGTCATCAAGCACACTACGTCCAGACCACTGTTACCGTACCCAAGAGGGTATGAAAAATTCCTCATAGGGACCACGGTGGACGTGAGCAGGTTTTCCTTTAATTATTCTGCCCCCTTCAATCATTCAGAGCCTGACTGGACACGCGATTTTCGGTCCCGAAAGTCTTTTAACATCCACATAAATAATAAAGGAAAAGGATTGGGACAAGGAATGTGCCGAGATCTCATACGTCTCGGGACCACATTTGTGTCACTTAGGTTGATGAGGAATGTGTGGGTCTCAACACTTGGCTTGCGTCAAGGCTCTTATGGATAAATAATAAGATAGGCCTGGGATTTTTTCACTTACCTCTCTCACTGAACCCATTAGCGTGGAGCACTAATCGGTAGCGGAATTTGCCGAATAAAAGTTTCATGTTGCTCCATTAGTTTCCATGATTGCAATTTAACTAGATCTAAATTTTATGCGCGAGATTCATATTTTAAAAATTAAGTTTCAGAAGTATCAGAAGAAAAGCATTAATTAGAACAATAATGTTTCGATTTGACTTATTTTAACAATTAATACTAACAGAATCTCCACTCCTCTAGCATATCAGGGAATGTATTAATTTTTCCCAAATATCATAAATACGACGCTGAGGAAATATTAAGCAAACCTTTAAAAATACAACGAGCGTAACAATACAACGTAGAGCGTGCAATATTTTCCAAATTTTTATTTTCCTTTCCGATTCCAGCCTTTCAAGCAAGCTTAGTAAGTCTCCCTCCATCTTCAATATTCTCGGATGTCTCATTTTTTCTAAACTTACGTTACCGATTGCCAGGAGAAGAAATTTTCCAAACGATGTCATCAGTTGCTGACGCCGCATTTGAAAAAAATAAAAGGAATAATGCTCAATGTTAAGTATTTAAATCCTCTGTTTCACTGAGGTACGGGGACGCCAAAGAGTAAATTACTTGGGACAGGCTATTAAAGATATCATAGGGAAGAAATACGCCACTATGAAAAGGTTAACAGATAAGAGAGTGGAATGGAGAGCTGCGTCAAACCAATCTTTGGATTGTTGACTCATGCTGGTGATGAACCTATGTACCACGCTAGCGTTCACAAATTTCTGCATAAAGGAGCTTATAAAATATGACTGACAAATCTTCCAAATCCAAAGCAAAAACAAACAACTACATTAACCCAAAAGGCCACGTGGAATTTAAGGTCTTTGCTTAATGAGGGAAACTTTCTTATGGTTCCGCGTGAGAGTATGTCCTGGTTTTCTAGACCGGTTACGGCGATGGAATTTGATGTAATTCAAGAAAAACAAAATACCAGAGATAAATATAAGGACAAGTTAAAAACAAAATAGTAAACCAGAAACAATATAAGGGTAAGAGCAGATCGGAAAAGGTACGTTTGCTAATTTGTGCGCTCAAAAGCGGCAAGAAAATGAACCTCCAAGTGAAAGTCCTATAAACTGTGAAAGTTCAGTAAAGGATACAGCAGTAAAGATAGGGAAAATATGGAGTTTCGGAACGTGAGGTTAAATAAGGCATGTGCATGAGAAAGGAACATGGAGAGAAAGGAACAAAAATAAAACTCGGATCACGATAAAATAACTTTGACCTCATTGGAAGTCATAGCCAAAATCAAGAGATCAAGAAAATAAAAAGATCAAGAGATCAATAAAAATGAATCAAGAAATAGCGCAATAGCTGTCAAATGTAGAGAAGAGTATGAGAAATAATTTGACTGGTTAAATATGGTATATCAAATATTGTGTTGGTAGGGAAAATTCCGTTAAACCTTCACCAAAGGCAATAGCCATCGATGCATGGGTAAAAGCCAAAAAGGAAATGCTCTCTTTTTTATTCATTTTTCTGTATAATCTAACTATGCTAGAAGAAAGTCTCTATTGCAAATGGTTAACGCCCGATGGACCTAGCTCGGCGACTCAATATGGCAATAAAATTATACGCACTGAAATGAAACGATGCTTAGATGATATCTTCAAGAACTGTGAGTGTTAATCTTTTGAGATTATATCTAAAACCATTACTGAGTTCGGGTCAAAACTTCGATTCGAAACACGGAGATATTTTCCGTCGAAATGTATGACCTATAAATAAGTGAACTTAATTAATCTACCTTCATATATAAATCTAGCTATACATATATTAATGTAATATTTATCAAGTAGCAATAATTAGAGGAATATTTGTTAGTGAAATTTTAATATTATATGAAACATGCTTTCATTTCATTTCATTTTTCTATAAGTTATTTCTGAAAAAAGTATCTCCGACACATCACCGAAAAAAGTTGGTGATTGAGATCATTAACGAATAAAATGATGAAATTCGTGGAAATTTATCAACAGTGAAGTCTAATGGCAAAACTGGGCAAACATCGGAACGCGAATTGAAAGATCTCGAAAAATTAAAGCGGATGATGGCGTAAGAGGGGGGTGCGACGGATGAGGAAGAGGGTTGGAAGACGTTAAGTATAAGGGGTGTTGAGGATTGTGTGGGCGCCGAAAAGATGGTTGTCTCAGGAAATAGAGGAAGAAGGAAGCGAGGAGGCAGATGGAAGGCGAAAGGAGAAGATGAGTTTTTGGGAATACCAACGCCTATTATTCTGACCGTGCGGCGCCATCAATCGACCCTCAGCGGAAACAGGAGAGAGGTGGAGAAATCCACCCCCGTCCACAGCCGAGGTCTTCGAATTTTTTGCAATCTTTCCAGCCTTACCCGAAGACCGCTTCTACAACTTTTGATCCAACTCCCACATTTCCCTGCAGCACATACAGATCCAAGTATATTACCGCTCTCGCTCACGTCCACAGTTGTCCATCTATCATCTCCAATAGAATCTTAATCTCTTCACGAAGTGAAAGGAATATCTCATTAAAAATAAAACTATAATTGTTGGACTACCATAACACCATAGCCTCTAAGGCAAATCATACCCCAAAAGTTGATCCCTCGAATAGAGGCTGTTTTTATCTTATATCAAAAAAGTACGCACACAATCTGGTATTCGTTTAATTCCGATAATATTAGAATTGAAACTCTCTTTAGATTAAAATTATGCATCAAAATATTAAATAATGATAATCAATTAATAGGTAAAGAACCCAATTCACTCCTTCTATCTTCTACGGATATCCTGCCCTCCCCTTACGCTTGGAGATTTTTCTCATAAGCTAGTACTGGCGCCTCCACAGCTCGGGTGGCTACGATAGGCGCATCGATTTTTCTCGTACATTGTTTTTCCCACGTTGGAGAGCTCATAAAAAAATTACACACTTCAGCGCGCTAAGATGGTAGGCGCCACTTGAGAATAGGTAGCAGGGGAGAGAGGAAGTCAAGGGTTCGGATTGGCTCGAGGTGGAAAGATATCCTTCAAGGGAAATGGAATACGGTTTTAAAAGAAATAGGGCACGAGAGATGGGTGGGACACGAAACGAGGGCGGCAGAATGGATGATGATGATAGGGTAACTGTGGTAATGGGTTGTTTTCACGTATTTATATACAGATATACGAGTGGTTCCACCGTGTTAACTGGATTGGGTTTCATTTATTTATTTGTAATTACGCATTGCTACAAATAGGCCACAACATGGTGAGAGCATGAGATTAAAAATAAAGGAATGAGAAGTCTCCCTACCTAAAATCAAAGTATTGGGACGCAAAATACACCACAAATAGGATACAAAAAATATATTATTTGCTGCAGTATTTTTAGACTTGGTTTTTCTTGCTTGGGTCGAAGAGAACTCAATGTAACTGGCCTAATGACAATGAACGAACCTACTCTTCAGTTGCTTCACTGTTAGTTAGATTAAGTCAGAAAATTATTACTTATGTTATACCAACAAATCTTTGCCGTATGCTGCAACTCTGGGGCCGCGGAATAATGGTAACGGAGATAAACATGTTGGTATTCCTAAAAAAAATTTTAAATATTTATTTCTATGATGAAAGTCGAGAATTTTAAAATTGACTCAGTTGTTACAGCAAATTGTATAGCTAATTAAGATGACCATCAAAAACTGTTAAAATATATCCTTTGGTTTTTATCTTTGTTTACGGTGTTTCCGTTCAAAAGAATTGTAATCGAAGTAACGCCTATTTCAGCTGTTGTATTGAAGTCTTCCTGGAGTTTAACTGAAAAAAATGGGTCAGTGAACCAATACGCTAGCCAGAAGTTATATCGCAGCAGACCTCGTTGCCAAAATAAATTCCATTCTTCTAGTCTTCAAAACGCCATTTCACGCTGCCCGTTCAGATCCTGATTTAAGCTCTGACCGTCAAGCAGTTTCTCTTTGCTCTCACAGGAAAATATAACTAGGATATTTTCTTGGAAGCCTGCCCCTAAAATACGGTGGAAAGAGGCAGAATATAGGAAATGAATCAACAAAGGGAATAGAATCGACTCAGTATCTTAGCGTCCCAACAGCCATTCGGCCCGTTCCTCAGTCGGTATATCTGCCAATTCCTGAATCACCTCAAATTATGAGGTTGAAAAGGATAATAATGAAGAAGTCGCCACATCTGATTATTTAAATGAATCGCAAAGACTCTAGCGAACAGAATTGAATGATCTCGCAGGATATCTTCACTTGACTCACAAGAGAGCATAGCTTTAGGCCTCAATGCTAAAGCAAAAGCGTCTACTCCAACCAGTTTCAAAACGTTTCCTTTTATAAATGAAACAAAACTTGCCATATTATATTTACTACAAAAGAAATTTCAAATTCCTCTTCATATAGCGATAAGTCAAAATGTGGACTTATGTGGATCATTTTCCAGTGAGCTGGTGTGTTTCTTAAACACAGGAGGTAGTAAAAATTTTAATATGCACATTCGTTTCTCTCGACCAAAGCTTTACATGAATTTGCTATTTTGAACCAGGAAACTGAAATAAATTTTTTAGGTGGGGGTAGTATAATCAAACGAAACCTCGCCCAACAGGGATGAAGACTAGAATCGGCTTTATCTCAGTGTGTCTTAAAAGGTACCATTTAAAGTAACAATTCTCCCGACAATGAATGGCCTGAATATGAACTGCCCCTAACCATTGCCTTTTTTACCACTTCCCTTCACAGGTGGAGGAGGTGGACGGACGCAGCTCGCCCGGGGCGGACGGCGGGCCTAGCGGGGCGGCTGGCGAGGACGGGGACGGAGGGAGGGAGAGCGTCGCTGGCCCGGCCGGAGAGGGAGGCGGGGGTTCGTCGCCGGGCGGGGGCCAGCAGCACCAGCCGTCGTCGCAGCAGCAGCAGCCGCCGCCAGCCACAGCCGCCGCTGCCGCCGGTGGCGGAGGGGGTCGCCCCGACATGGTGGACAGCACCTTCGGGCGGCAGGCGGCTGTGAGGCCGGCGGCCCCGGAGACCACGTCACCGTCCGCGGCGGCCGCCTCCTCCTCCTCCAAGGGGAAGGGCAAGCGACCGCCGCCGCCATCGACGCTGCCCACGCGGGAGGGGCGGCGGGGGGAGGAGGAGGAGGGGGGCGGAAGAGGAAAGGGGGACGGAGGTGGAGGCGGAAAAAAGTCCTCCGACAAGAGCCCAGGGCTCAGGTACATACATTCACACATAGTACATCATCCTAAAGCTTAGTCATTAGACTAGTTCCAGCGTCTTTTACCATTAGCATGCGTCATAGAAATGGGCTGGAAGGAATTTGGTGAGACTGCATTCCAGAGGGATGGCTTGAGGGGCGAGAGCATGGGCTGAATTTGGGGGGGTCGGGAGGAGCCTGGCCCCCCCAAATTTAATGGTAATTTGTCCGCAAAAAGGTACGAAGCCTGTACATTCAATTACAATGTAAACAAAAACGTAAAAAGCTTAATTAATTTTAGTCTTAAATAGTATTCCAAATGTTGTTCTCGGAGAATAAATTAAGCAAATTTTCCAGGAGGCTATGGTATACTCCATGTGTAACCGCGGGGTGTTCCATAGCCTACAAACTCCGGTAGGATTGGTGGCCCCCCAAAATATAACTCTAAACTTTGTCAATGGGTTGGGGTCTTCCTATTTTTAAAAATGATGATTTTGAGCGGCAGAGCTTTTCAGATTATCTAAAAATAAGCCGCGCACTACCATGCCCCCATCCCTCAGCCCCACCCTCAAGGATGCGACCTTAAAAAAATCCTTGCAATTATTCCTCGCCTTGGAGACATTTGGTCACAAATTCACCCTGAATTATTTTGTTTGGAGTCCACTAAGGCACGAAGCAATAAAATATATGGGTCATTCCAACAAAATTCGACCTGGTGTGTGCCCATTGTGTAACCGTTTTCGGTCAACTTTGGCACACCGTTTTCATTTGATTAGAAAACAAAACCCCAAATTCAATTTTAAATACATGCAACGGTTTACAAAAAATTGTAATGTTATAAAAGTACAATTATAAGAAATCGTCTTCGCATCAGAAGTCATAATAAGAAAATAAGGAATATATAAAAAATATTCAATGACTCATTTTGGAGTCCTTGTGTAGGCTTTCGCGGTGTGGCGAAGATTCAGGGTGGAGGTTTTCGGGGTTAGCACCGCGTAGATTGGTCTCTGCAGACAACAGTTTCGCCGGCATTGCAGCAGGCTTCTTCTTCAGGTTAATGAAGTGAGATCATTGACCTGAAGAAGCCTGCTGCAATGCCGGCGAAACTGTTGTCTGCAGAGACCAATCTACGCGGTGCTAACCCCGAAAACCTCCACCCTGAATACTCATTTTGGAGGTTATAAATTACTGTCAATGAATTATTATAATGAATATTATTAATGGATTATGTTATCAATTAAAATAATTTCATCATATTTAAAAGAAATTATAATTTTGGAGTCGAACTATGACGATGTAGCTACCTAAACGATTTTTCTTATTTTTCACTTGATGTGGATACAACTCTCCTCAACAATAAAATTTGGTAAGAGAAATATATCATTTAAGACAGAAAAAGAATTTTGAATGAATGCCCTGCACCCTTGCCCTCCGCCTCAGCGGCGTCCGCCCATTCGTATTTTATGCCATATTTCCATCAATAGAGAAGATATAAATAAATAGGGTAGCTCGTTTTAAATGCCTGCAATTGAGAAAAGAACTTAATGCATTATTTTACTGAAGGCAAAAAAATTACATGAGCTTATAACAAAATTCAAATTTCCAAATCGATTTTTGATTATGTAGCTTTCTTTTCCATTTTCCTCATTTTAACCTGATATCCCATTTTTCTTTAATACCCTTCATCATGTACTGATAAACATCTTTAAATACAATACACACAATAACCGCCGCAAACTCTCAGGGATAAATTTACGAAGCCTTGGCATAAAAAGCTACGGTGAATACGTAGGGCGGCCATCTATGCGTGCCTTCCAATGGGATCTTTGGAAAGAGTGCCTCTATGGACTTGCCCACATCGATCGCCACCTTCTGCCACGTTCTAAAATGAGCCATTGCATGTATTTTTACCTTCCTCATTGAACATCATTAAAACCCCATTTATAAATTGAAATTTAAAGCTAAGGTTTTTAAAAAATCATTTTAAAAATATTATTTCAATTTCATTACAAAATCCATTAAATCTCTCTACAAACACTACCTTTAAAATAATTTATTGAATGATTCTTCATCTTCCTTAATTCCTGATATGTATGACTTATGATGCGAAGGCGTTTTCGTAAAATTGCAGTGTAACAGCATTGTAATATACTGTCAACCACTGCATTCACTACTGAATGAATTTAGGGTTTTCGTTTTTTAATCAAATGGAGACGATTTGCCAAATGTGGTCGAAATAAGTGACACAGGGGGAAAACAGTTCCTAAAAAAATTGATAGAATTACCCATAAATAAAAATTTTTTCGATCTTGGTTCCATTAAAAACTATGATAAACATTACATATAGCATTATGGTATGTAGGCTTTCCGGCATTTACTATCCCGTATATATTGCTCTCTGATTAGATCTTTGTGTAAACTAATTCGCCCCTTCGTGTACTTCCCCACAGTGGCACTCAACAATCAACATGGAACATAGAAAGAAAATTACAGCTTCCCTTAGAAAGATAATATCTCTGATCGATATGCTTTCTGGCTCGAAAAGAATTCACATGTAAGCTTTTATTACCAAGCAAAATTATCCAACCAACTTTGAATAAAACCAGCTGGTGAGTGTCCCTTGCTAGTCAAGTATGAACCCGGGCCCCGTCAAGCTCACGCGGTTTACGCATGGTTGCTGTTTACGCATAACACTTGCCATCTTATTGGTAAATGGTTACCAACTTCTCGTATTAACGCGTGAAAACGTTTTAACACTAATATATTTTCCTATAAGTAAAGATGACACCTCCAAGTAATTCAATTTATATCTACTACGCTTGAAATTCCTTAATGGCATGTAATCCTTTGCATGATATGAGCTAAACCTCGTGTAGTTCCTCAGAGACGATGGAAAAATTGATAAGTAATTACAAAAAAATGGATGTAGATACGCTGGTTCCAATCAACCTCCTCATGAGAGGCCTGATCATTATAGCATTTTGCCGTAGTTGAGCATCAACTAATTCTATGTTTCTATTCAAGTTCAATGAATGAAGTAGCTGATTTAAAAGCCAGTAAACCTGTCCAAATATTGACGGATAAACTCTTAGTACCAGCAACCAATTCGATAAAATTAAGATTCTAAACATGCATCAAATTTCGGAATAATAAACAAAACTTGCTAGCTATCAGTGTCGTATTGGGGGCAGAAATGGTAAAATACATTGTTAATTCTATCTAAATCATGCCGCTTAGTCATAATTAAGCGTCAAAGTATTCTATGTGATACATAATACTTTAAATATTCCTACAAGGTGTATTATTGAAGTATGGTACTAATTTTTATCCAGCGGATACTTCTAACAAGAGCGAAAATTTTTAAGTAAGATACGGAATAACCCGAGGAAATAATATTTAGAGAAGAAAAAAATTCACTGATAGGATAATTTGGTGATTTAATTAACTTGACAAGAGCCAGGCTAAAAACGTGGAGCACGAGCCAAGCTTTCGTCGAGTTAACACCGAATTATCTTTTTGGCCTTAGTGAGCCGAGAAACTGGGTTAGGAGATTTATTTCCTATTAGCCTTTCGGATTATTCCCATTCTCTGGAATATGTACCCATTGAGTACCTTCTTACCATTTATTTTTCCTACTCGATAAATTGACGCTTTTCTGTAAGGTGTAGAACTCATTGTTATGTATTTGTGTGGCTATGGCTACAGGTATAATTTAGTGACAGAAGAATTTCCTTTCCTTTTTCTGACTCCAATCCGCCGAATTTTGTGGATACTTTCATTTGCTGTCATAATTTTTATGCAGAGAATATCACCAAAATCGTTTAAATAAATATTAAGGATTATACCTCAGTCAACTGCAATTTAATATATTTTTAGATATTGTACCCATTGAGTGATAGTAAGATGCCCATGATTCGGTAAGACAAATTCTCACGAAACGCCCTTGATGTTGGGAGAATACTCAAAAACGCATCTGGGCTTGGAAGATCGTTTGTTCTAACTACCGCTGGCTTTTCATGTTTTCCTGACATATTTTAGAAAAATATTCGTATTTAAGGAAAAATTTCTCCAGGCTTCGATTGAGTGAGACTGTCGTTATCACTGTTGATCGAAACAATGACTCTGTTCTCTTCTTTTGTTATGAATAATGGAAGACCCCTCAACAGAAGGAAGACTGAGGAGACGTAACTTGCCATGCCGCCCTTAGTATTTGTATGAGAGGCTACCATAACCTAACAGCAACGAAATATTACGCCATGTTCAGTCATCCGCAGGTATTCAAAACGTGTCTAGGTGGCGGGGGAATAAATTTTCAAAACCAATGTAATCCTTCGTATTATGGTCATCTTTCCACGATCGAGGTAAAAAAAAGATCAAATTGGCCACGAACGGTGGCGCGTTCCATGAAATATTCTGGTATAGAATTGTAGATCAAGCAGCACTCATAATTTTATTTAAAATGGCTCACACAGAAGTGAGCAAAAATTAATTTCAACTAATGCATAACAAATGCACGAGGGAAAGAAACGCGTCCAACAGCAGGGTTGAAAATTGGAGAAAAAAAGTCCTATGCCACTTAAATGTTCACCTCTGTATTATTGTGTGCTTATTAATCCGAAATTCCTAGAAAAGTTTTACGTTGTAAATAGTTGCGAAGCAACGTATTTGCAAATTAGATACATGGATAAAAACAATAAACTTTAATCGATAATAGGCGATATATAATCCCAATTCTATACCATTTACACATATCAAAGAGTAAAAAAATTATTTGAAATCATTATTAATTTAACTAATGGGAAAAAATTGTTTCTTGTCAAGAGCCATTGTCATCCTCATTTTGATTTTCTAGCATATTTGAAAGCCTTTTAATGAGTCTTTCCTTTGCTAGGCCTTATCGCAATTAGATATTTTTAAGTACGAAGTGAATTTGATTATAAACCGATAAATATGAAAAACAGCAAGAATGACTACCACGTTATTCTCTAAGATAATTATTTAGTAACCAATCCAATGTAGTCATATACTATACGGACATCAAACTTACTTGTTTCCCTAGTGTATTCGCTATGTAAAATTACTAGGTTTTCAAACAGTGAAATACGTGCGGATGACGAAATAACATATGAGTTATGTAAGGTATATACTCGCATACTACAAGCTTCATTTAAATAAAGGTTTAATTTTAAATATGAGCGTATAAATAACGTATCGGAAACAGTGGAGTCAAGTTTGATTTAAATAGCCAATTTCTTAATGCCTGACCATTCTGGTCGCAAGGAATAATGTATTCCTAATGGGCTTAGGCTTAAATAAAAGTTAAAAACATACCAGCAATGACGTAGCATACACTGCAAGTATCTTGACACTGCAGAAAATATCAAATTAGGGACAATGACTACTCCCTGGAATTCGGTCGAAAATGAACGCCATTAACTCTTATCATCATACGTCCTCGTGCAGTTCAGCACCGCATATTTGTGATAACTCCGGTTCACCCCGACTTCAGAACCTACGCCAAGTATGTATTGCTCAACAGCGAGCAATCACCTCCGGCCGACTACCTTTGGCCTAGCTTCTCTTTTATCTACGGAACTGACAACATGCTTTGAAAAGTAGAAACCAGTTTAACTCTGGAATAACTCAGAAACCTGTACGTCCCTATCACAAACAAAATACGAAGACTTGGGCAGGTAAATTTTTCAGTTGTAGCAGTTCGTCCATGGAAGTGGAGAAGAAGGACATGTTCTCTCAAATGAGACGGAACACTGTGATGGGACTTTAAGAAACTGTTTTTCCGATCCGTGTTACCTACAATGATCAGTTTAGTGAATTTCGTCCACACGCGTAATTGGTATGGACAGCATAGTGGTGGAAAATCGAAGTATAAGAAGCTTAATAATCCCAAACTCAGGCACTTACTCAGGCAAGATGGTATTTCGACAGTTACCGATACTTGGGAGAAATATTGTTGCTCGAACGAAGGCTTCCAAGAAGAGTACGTATAAAACATCTATCTTAATTTACAAAAGCTAGTTTCTTTCTTCCAATTTTTATTTCCAGTTATAGAGGAAATACGTATCATTCCACAAATCATTGAGCAAAACATTCAAAAATCATCTTAACAAAAATCCTATCATCTGTACTTTAAGAGATATTTTATTGATTAAAAATGAAGTAAATGAGTGTTTTTGATGTGTTTTTTCCAATAACTTAAAAAAAAGAGGAAATCACAGCCGTTTACTTCATAATTTTTTAACTCAATAAATACTTAATTGCCGATTACGGGTTTTCTGAATTCATTGTTTTAAGTTAAACAGCATTTCTTGGGATTTTTCTAGGAATTTTTAAAAATAAAACGGACAATAACTTGGTTTAATTACTATTTGTGTCAATTATCATGTAGTGACGTTAAAAATCTAATGATTGAAATAAATAATAAGCATGGCAATACACTTATTTTGCCGTTAAATCCAAATTTTCGCCAATAATACTAACTAACTTGCAGATAAATATATATTGCCATTAACGATTTGTCTACACTATTAATATAGTATGTCGAACTAAGATGGGTACAAGTTGATATTTTCTTCTAGTTGCATACGGACCGATATCGTGTGCTGAAATCGAAATGAAGTGAGTAAAAATTTATAAGCTCCAAATGAATAATTTAAAAAGCTAAGAACTCAATCATCAAAGATATGCAAAAATAAGAGCTCATTACGTATTCATCAGTTTGGAAAATGGTCAACTTGACAGGCTTTTAATGCATGAGTAGGCCTTTTTTTCTGGATAATTGGAAACCCCACGCTGCTGAAGCTTAGCTTTTGATTCTGCAAGCCAAACGCTTTTCAGCTGAATAGCTGCCGGTGGCATATTAATTAGCTATGAAAAATGCATTATAGTACTGCCATGGCAATCGCTATTTTTATTTTACCTCCTCGTTTTTCCTTACTTCATTTTCACCCCATTATAATTATCGCCTTACGAAATTACTACATTTCAGATTCTTTCAACGTGAAGTTATTAAGGATCAACGCGAAATGAAAGCATCGCGTGACGGTAAAATAATTTAAAGCTTATGTATGAAACATGAAGCATATAAATCCATCCTAATATTGCCGAGTTTAAATTATCCACCATATCTATGCAACCCAGTCCGGCGAGTGTTTCTTTATAAAGCATTCCAATTCCTCAGATACTACCCTAATTTTCCTCGGACATCCGACTTTTTGCTAGAATGTAATTTCGTTCTTATTCAGCCTGTGAACGCTCTAGGTGAAAGTATACAAGATCCGAGCCACAACTACAGCATCGATATATGTTAAACTCGAGAAAAGGGAAATGCATCTATGAAAGACTGAGAACCCGCAATACAATCCACTTATAAAGTGTATTAATAAATATCCAAGCGGGTATTTTTTTAAATATCTATCCATCTTTTTTACTTGGACATCACTTTTTGGTACTATGTAAATTGGGTATTTTTTTCGTCTCTCACTCCCCTCAAGATACATTTTGCCACCAACCCAAAAGAAGACATCTATAAAACTAGCACCAGAAGGAGGAAGGGTTGAACCCAATTTTTGTGAAAACTTGATTTTTTTGTGGAGAAACGAAAAAAAAGACATTTCTCCCAATTGCTGTATCGAGCATGAAATAATGTCTCCTCTTTTTTTCCCCTAACCACACCCACATGAAAAAATCCTTCCTTCAAAAAAAAATAATAAACCCTCTTGCACCCTCAAACCCGTTCATTTTTTTAGTGTCGACAGGAAGAGAGGCGATTTGGAGGAGATAGTGTTGGAGGAGAGGGTGGCGGTGGTAGACGAGACTGTGGGAGGAGGGTTGGGCGACGTCGCAGAAGGTGATGTCGAGGCCTCAGAGGCCGCTACCGCTGGCGGGGGTGACGAAGGCGGGGAAGGCACCAGTGGTGCGGGTGGGGGGACTCGCAGGAACATCGGGAGTAGGTCTAAAAGCATTGGAGAGCAGCACTGGACCAATGTCAGAGCCGTCATGGCTCTGTACTCTCGCCTGAGGAAAATAAAGAGGTATTCAGTTGATAAAAACAGCTTTAAAATAAAACATTGAAACAATACCAAGCGGGTATCTCTCTCTTTCTCTCTCTCTATAAACCTTTTCAGTAAAAATATTCAACTACCTATTCGTTCTTCTCTCGTTCCAGCTTCACTATATTCTGTTTTCTATTAACTCACTCTTACGTGGTTGGTTCTGTCTATCACTAACTGGTTTCTTTACGTTTCTTCACTGTATACCCCGTACTCTTCGTCTGTGTGTGTTTGGATGTATATTGAACGTTTGTACTGTACACACACACTCATACTATATATCCGTATACTGTCTGTCTGTTTGTCGCTCTGCCTCAAATCTCCTCACGTCCTGTCGTACGGCTGCTCTTTATGACCGTCTAGCTGAGAGTTTGTTGTCTTTTATTAACGGTGTGTTTCGTCTTTCTAAATGGCTTCCAGTCCTTCAACCCATTTACTAACACCTTCACGACTCCTGCGCTCGGCTTATCCTACTCTTCTTGTTTAACAACACCTCCGTTCGTCGCCGTGTTTTTTTTTTAACGCTGCGTGAGACATCTTAACCTTTTTCATGGAGATCTCTGATGCTCGTTCACCTCTGTTTCTTGTCATGTGTGTTTTTGTGTGCTCGTATATGCGTTTGCAACTGCATTGCTGACCACTCACTGAAGAAATATCTAAAACATTAAAAGCAACCAACGTGGCTAAAGCCAATAGTGTACTTATTACTTAAACCTTCGTCCTCCCTACTTGATGCACTAAACGTCTTGCAATGGTATGTGGTTATGTCTCCCTGTGCTGTCTTAGTCACCCATGCATTTACTTTTGGATGTTTTCCTGTTTTGTGCCTTGACTGATTCTAAGGCAGTAGTTTCCATAGAACTTGAGTTGACCTCTTGTATATATTTTTAAAAACATCAAACTGGTTCGCCCTCATTGCAGTAAAAAAAAATATTTTCATAAAGCATAAATTTTCTAGGTGTATGCATCAGTCGACTCTCTTTATGTGTATGTACTTAACCCTTACATGCATTGATTAATCACCTATTGTGCTTAACTGCTATTTCCGTCATTAACCTAGCCTCTTTACAACAAAACTTCAATGGTTCGTCTAATAGACGCTCTTTCTCACATTTTCTATGTAAATATTGATACATTGTAGATATATTTAATATATTTTCATTTATAAGTACTTTCTGGCAAGAAACAGATTTTTACTTGTTCATAGAGCAAATAATTTTCGATTTCATGATATGGAATGTTTACAAACTGCCACAATAGCATTGTAGACTAACTTTATTCTATTACCTGATGTGTTTATAATTTAAATCATAGTCAATATTAGAATTGCCTGCTGCACATGTAAATTAACATGCAATGGTAACAACTTATATTACATATTCCAATTTTTAAGTAATCTATAGCGAAAAGCACACCATTGTAATGTATTACACTAATTAGAGTTTGATCCTTTAATTGTAAAATAAATGTTATCTTGAAATTGTGTTAACCTGTTTATGTATTCAACATTACATGTGCTAACTGATCGAAACACAGATTAGTAGACAACTTGTGACGATGATTTAGGTTTAGTGTTGCACTGCATTAAAACTTGACTAAACACTATTTTCAAGATTACTAGAAACTTTTTAGTGTAGCACACCGCAAACTAGGTCTTGCACAAATCAAATAAACTATAATTTAGAAATAATAATTGTTTGGTAGCCTATTAAAATGTATTTTGCAAATGTTGATTCAACATCCCCTTTAAAAGTATGTTTAAAAATGTTAACTCTGATGTACGGAAATAAATTATCAATTATTATAAGATATTAAGTCAAAGCCATTTTAATAATATTTTTTGATTCCGTAAATATGATTCTTAATTAATTAAACGTTGTGAAGGAGTCTGATTTAAATTGAATTATAAACTTGAAAACTGCAACATGGAATTGCATGAGATAATTATTTTTTTATAAAATTTAAATGAATTACATAAAATTCTATAAAATAATACTTTCTTCCACACTTTTCCTTTTAAGTATTTCTAATTATTTAAAAACTTTTAGCTATTTAGAAATTTTTTAATAAATAGTATTAATTCTGTTTTCAATATTTTTGCATCCACTTTGTTGTCCTAGTTATGTTTGCCATGTAACCCATAGATGCGCATTTTCTACCTCCAATCCCTGTAAAAACAGCTTTGGAATGCTTTGGAGACACGAATTTAGCCATACATTCAATTCTCCTTACTAAAGAGAAAGTTTAGTTCCTAAAACCTCGTGGTTGATTCCTGAAGCCCTTTTTTATTTTCTTGGGAAATCAATGGCTAGATGTATTGCTCATTTTTGTATTTTGCATTGTAATTTCAAGATCTAATTTGGCACCCATGCCTGTACGTAGTTCTGTTTAAAACTTTCAGTACTCCCATATTCTTTACACATATTCGCATTTCTTATTTATACTTTCTTTTCTATAAATGATTCTATTTAGTATTATGATAGAAGAACGAATACCATATAACCATTACATACTTTTAAATCGCAATGAAAAAATATTCATCAGGCCTAAAAGACTCGTCCATGAAGGCAGTAATATTATCACAAAATAAATTTTACGGATAACTTTTCAAATAGAAATTTCACTTAAATAATTGACGAATCGATGAATTAAATTATGTCGTGGAGGAAATTTATACGCTAACACATAAATAAAAATGCGTCAAATAATTCAATATCCAGTAACAATTCATTTTAAAAAATTTAAAGAATATTCGAAAGCCTTTCAGCATAAAAAATTTAAACACCATTCTAAAATATCCCCCTATGAAACAGACATCGCACATGAGTGCTGACATTTTATCCCACTCCAATTTATTCACCATCTACTGTACTACTCTAAACACTAACACTCGAAAAACGTTAGGTAACACCACTTTTAATACGCATTTCAATCTATTTAAAATTTGAAAATTCAAAAGCGTATCAATGTCAATAAATCCTATGGCGAAAGCTGCGCTCCTCTTGTTTCACAGTTACATTACAAAAAAGAGGTTTACTATTTTTACGGATTATTTTTGCGTATCCGGCACATGAAAGTGCAGTATATTTAATCATAAAAGAGATATCACATTATTACTTAGTGGAATACTTTCCAGTGATTAGAATTGATTCCTTCGGTTTTCTTCCCGCATTCACTCTCCTTACTGAAGCTTTAATAAATTTAGATTGTGTACGGCAAAAGGAATACTTCCTAATACAATCTAAAGTTAATATACAATGAGTCTAGCAGCCATCAATAAAATATCTCATTTCGAGTTTAGTTTATGGGTTGGACTCTGGCAATAGCAATGTTATGGCATTAGTCATTTTTTCCAACGTGAGACAAAAATTACAAACTCTTGAGATATTCACTATGAATTGGTATCTGCAAACTTTTTTATGATGACAGATGTACTACATTTAATTCTCCAAGGCAGTGGAAAGTCAATGGAGTGCCGTCTCCAAATCGAAATGCAGTGGTCTGATCTTGCAACCTTCAGTAGCCTTCTTATTCGGAAGTTAACTTCGTATTGCGCATCACTCAAACACATATTGGTAGTGTTATTGGAAATAATAAATAAAGTGCATTATTCTCTTTTCAGTAGACGATTAAATCTTTAAAAAGGAGTCTTAAACTTAAAGAGGACTAAAGTACCGCATCATGTGCACAAAAATCACACAGCAAGCCTTTAACTCTGGATAATCATTATAATGAAATTAATGTCTAAATCATCATAGATTGATGTTTAGAGCTATACCGCTCCATTTATAGGAGTTCAAATTAATGGTATTTAATGCCACAACGCCAACTTTAATGTAATAAGGTTTACGTTCGATCAATTTAAGTATAAACGGCATACAGGAGACAAAAGTACACGAAGTAGTCGGATTCCAACACTAAATCCTTCAACGAATAACAAGGACTTCAAAGAAAAAGATAGAGGCCACATAACTTACGCAGAGATGTTTTGACGTTATTCCTTGATACATGTTTGGTGACAAGTACATGTTTTAACACAATTACACTGTGCTAACTTCACTCACATCCACTGGAATTAATCAGCGATGGCATCCCCATGCTCACAATTCATGCCACTTAATTTGGTACGTTAGGTTACTAAAAACATAAATAATCTTCATAACTAATGTCTAGAGACTAAATACGCCATCCATGCTAGGATGGCGAACCACAGGAAAGTCAAATAAATGGTAAGGGGTAGGATGAAATGAAGGGCTGCCATACACTAACTCCAAGGAATGTGATACTACTATGTTTGTATGGGTGGGAAGGATGGAGTACCCATGGTGTTGTACGCATCAGATTATCAGAAAGTAAGCTCGCGAGAATCCCCGGAATAAAAATAGTTATATATCCCCCGTCGCTCCCATGGATATCAGCATTTTAAGTCGAATATAACGACTTTCAGGCATTTATGGAAAATTTAAATGCAAATGGGATAATTAAGAGCTATGAAAAGACCAAATATTTACCAGAAAGCAGCAAACTAGAGCCTGCATGGCTATTAAAGCAAGATATCTCCAAGAAATATTTCGTCCGCCCGGTGATCTGTTTTCTGAATAAACACGCAAGTCGGAAAGATAACGGGAAATAAAACATTGGTAGCTACTTAAGAGTTCTCGTTGTCATTCGCTACATAAATAAGAAGAATCCCTCGTGAACAAGTGTTTTTGCCATTTTTTCCACAGTTTATGTATTTCCCAGAGTCTTAGGGAAGTTATGAAGTTCGTTAATACGGTTAGAAAACTCAGTACCGACTCAGATTTCGCAGGTAAATCCTTAAGTTTCTCATAGCTAGCTTTCCCGCAGTCTCTAAAAAAAGCTGTTAGAACCATTTGTGCTGGCGACAATAGCAATAGCAAAGAGGATTACGAAATTGCAATTACACATTTCCAAATAGCAATTAAAATTATGGAACGAACCCTTCAATTCTGGTAAAACAAATAATTCAAGGTAGTGGGGCCAGTACTAGAGTTGGGATCCGTGGGTAGGGTCCCTGATATGGCTTCGGCTGAAAGTTAGGTACAAAGATACAGCAAGGCACCATGATCGATCCTCTATATTTCCAATCTTTCATTCAAACCCTTCAACAACCCTCCATACACCTACATACCCAATACAACTGCAGTCACCAGTTAAGTCAACAACCAAACCGCCAGTAACAGAATTATTCAGTCGTGTAAATGTTTCCGTATTATGAGTTTCGACGATTGGGCTTTCAGCAATTTTATGCGCAACATATCGATCCACTCGCACCCTCTAATTCCTCAACTTAAGGGTCGTACGTATTCTGCACCCCTAATGTTGGGAGTGTACATGTACTATTTCTCTTGTATCAATGTTTCAGTCCCTCACTATGCTTTCTCTTATTATCCCACTCTTTCGCCAATCCCGTCGGCGATCTGCTTGGACTCCTGACCTGGGATGTGACGCGACCTTCGCCCGAGCAGGACCAAGAGCAACCAACGGTGGATGAAATTAAGGACCACCGTCCAGTTGTCAGGTGCAATTTCGTCGACAATTCAGAAAAAGCCACCGCTCAAGAGGGAAGATTCGTTCCTCAAGAGGTTCTCGACTCGGCAAATACCAGAGACTCAGGTGAGTACGAAAACCTTTTCTTTTTGATTTCGAGCAACTTTCGGGGTAATTTTTAACTTGATTAAATTATATATATAAGAGTTTAATCTTGAGTATTCGAATGAAAAGTTCACAAAATATATAGAGCATGAAACATGACTGCAACTGGAGATCATATCATCAAAAGACAAGAATTGTTTTTGACTGGAGAGATTTTACACGCAGCAGCATAGACAACGCTCTTACTATCTGAGATTCGGAGGAAAAGCAGGACTCCCTAGAAGGAATGACTCACAACATAGATGCGCCTTAAAAATTCCATCCGTATCGCTAGCAGCCATTGATCAACGTGATAGTAGTTTCACACATTTCTGCTTTTAAGACAATAAAATGGGGAGAAAAAACTTTATAAGTCCCATAGAAATTTTTCATGCACAGCGATACAATGCTACCCTCTCTTTAAAACCCAGCGTGCATTCCCTCTAAAACGATATAACCTTTTAGCACACTTGCAGGTTATGGAGTGAAAGACTATTCTGCTATTGCTACAAAATTAAGCCAAATTTTGGGGCACACGTTTACTTAATTTAAGACGATGTATTAAGAATACCTCTCGCTAATAATGGGCGACCACAAAGCTAGTTCCCCGATGTAAGTAAGTAAAGCTATGAATTAAAGATGAAAAAGCTAGCGTCAATAATCCAGGGCATAGATAATATCATCGCATCATGGATTTATATGCGCCTATAAACGCAATGAGATAGTTCAAACTCAGAGCGAAAGAAACATCCAAAGTTAAGACCTCCGTAAGCAATAATAGCAGTACTTAAAGAGTCTGGCTATTCTGAGGATTTAATGTCGATTCCTAGGAAAAACTTTTACCGGTTTTCATTCCACAACGTGGTCTGAAAAATTTTACCGAATACAAACTTCGTATTCGTCTCACACGTCACCACTCGCCATGCAAAGTTGGATGGAACACACGTAGCAGAAACTGGGTCAGTACGACTCCAATTTTTAAGGGCCAGAGAAAGGCAAAATGGCATTGTAGCCACTGAGAAGAAGTATTTTCGTTTGAGAAAACTCACTTTTTTCCAGCGAGTTAACTTTTGAGAAAGTATTAAATCATATCTTACCCGTCGCAACATTTTCAGAATTTTCAAGTGAAGAGTTAATACACTACCATTGCTGGGTCCACAAATTTCAGAAATATCCACTGAAAAATATTCCCATCAGTAAATCATGTGATAGCCCATATAAATAGACTAACAATAGTAAAAATATTGATCAATAATAATAAAAATATTGGTCTATAGCGTGCAATCTAGGTTAATATTTGGCAAGTAAAATAAAATTCGATGAATATTTGTCTCCAGTCGTCTCTTCTGTTTCAAGCAGCAACCAGTTACGATGGAAAAAGAAACTAAAAAATACCAAGCATAGTAAAAATGTTTTTAGAGCTTTAGTGATGTAAATGTTCATATCTTCTAGTAACGCCGCCATTTAAAAAATACGCATGTTTCATCTCCACGACCTTTCCCCACTGTTATGATATCATTCTCAGGGATTCTAGGTGTGAATCCTGACAGATCAGAGATGGAGATCAAGCCCATTTTGGAAACGTAAGCGTTATAAGAAAACATTACCCAGTGCGCAGCCCAAGAAAAGCCTTTGCATACAAGTCACCAGGATGCTCTTAAATCGTTTGCAATACCTGAAATATAGAACGCAAGAGAATATAATTTCGCGAGGGACAGCTGTCACTGCAACTCTCACATACAAAACTATAAACATTTCCCGATGTATTTGACGGTCAAAAACCAGCAAAAAAATTTTAAATTACTTCAATAAAAGTATGACATAGAATGCTTCCTAAGGACAGCAATAATTTGGCGAGGAAAGAATGCAGGAAAAACCTCTACTACTCTCGGCGTCAAAATACAGTGCATGCCATAATAATGAACGATACCACATTTTATAGTAAATTTTATTCTTAATTCTGAATTATTTTTTAGTGAAATTTTTAAAAATGTAGACACGCGAGTGCAATAAATGACTCCGCGCACCATAAAATTAGCCGTTTTGGCAATTTCATGAACTTTGTAACTCAACCTAGGGAAAAGTACCACGTCTACAACATTCATCTTCCACAATAAGTTGCAAATATTAATGTAGATCAATAAAATGGCCTTTGTGTATTTTTAGAACGCATATTTTGACGTAAAATAACGAAAATGTTTAAATACTATCTAGTCCTACAGTTTACCTCGTAGGAAAAAATAAAATTGACAGAAACACTTCTTAATTCATTTGCAATTTTTCTATTATCCATAATCTGTAAAAAAAAGATTGATATTTGTGAATGTTAATAACTTCTATTAATGTGATGTCGCCAAACGGGGCTTAGCCGGGCCAGTGCGGTCACTAGGAAGCAAAGTTTCGCGCGAAAGTAGCATTCGTTTTCTCCGTATTTTTAGTAAGGTAAGGTATTCTAAGAAATTAATATGCGAGAGTTTGCAGATACATACTGACAATTTCGTCGATACTCAATATGACGAGTGAATTTTTTTTATCATTTGTCAAACCCAATCACTCTCTTGAACCGTATCATCTAAGAAAAGAAATTGGTAGGAAAAACAATTCCAATATTGCGAACTGTACCCTTTTTTATACCCTAGCATATAAAAGTAACGCTTTTTTCCTCTTAAAGCACTAAAACATCAATCACAGTACATCAATATCTTAAGTAAAGTGCATAAAATTTACATTTTGCTATATCCCAGGTAACATCAATTTTTAATCTGATTTGGGCATTTTAATCCATCAATGTTTCGACAGCCTCCAAGAACAGGCATGGTGAAAAAAGAAAAAATCCCCCACCGCTAAAAATTGGTACAGATATTTATAAATGCAAAAGCAATATAAGGTATACTTTCATCGGTAACCATTTAATATTTCTTGTATACAATATGAGCGCCTACATCGTCTTCAAAGGTTTCTGAGTCACAAAGAGAACGATTTTGAACGGTTTTTTTCCAACTATCTTCAGGCCAATATTCAAAATTGCATATTCACTATTGCCATTATGGAAGAGGCAATACCAGGAGGAACTTTTTTCTTTAAAACTCCCCAGGCATTTTTATTTATTCCGCAATATCTGACTTGCCGAGACAGTATCTCGTATTTTAGCGAGGTATAAAGGTAAAATGAGACCTGAGAAGCAAGAAGTTTAATTTGAAAGTAGGAATCTTGTGAATATTTTTGTTCAGCCCTGTGCTGTGACTTAGCGGTTATTGCTAAACAGATAGTTTTCATTTTTATGCTACTAAAATTTTTCCGCCATTCCTAGCGAAAAGTTAAATTCAGCACTGGGGTATGCAGGTGTGATTAGTCAACGAGAGCGTATTGTCAAATAATGAAATGTATCAGATTAGATCTTCATCGAAATTCGATACGTATCGTTGATGAAATTTGAATTACTGGTCATGAAAAAAGCGTATAACTTCTGCTCTCCCAAAATTATTTTCAAATGTTGAATTTCAAATTCAATGATCTCATTTCCGCCCGTAATGAAAACGTTTTTAAGAATTTACTTGCATTTATTAAATCGTAACTTTTATCATAGAAGGGAAGTAGGAATCACCCACAAAGGTATCTTCCATATGAATCTCGGAAAGTTTATTAAGGTAGACTTCAGGGCTTAGAAATATTGTATCCGATTTATGAAATTTAATTGGAATCACAATCAATTTAAACGCTTAAATTTCAAATAAAATTCTAAGAGAACGCCACAACCTCAGGATTGAGGAAAATTCTAAAGCCCCGTTGTCAACAACTTAAATGCGCTTATTTTAATGTGATTTCATTTGTTATGAGCCGGATAAATAAAGATAAATTGCATGAATAACATCACAAACTCCGCCTCAATCGTGAACTCTGTCTAAGAAGATATACAACAGCTTATGTGTCTCTCTGGCATATGTCTGTCGATAGACAAAGCTATCTTTCTCGCCAATGGTTAATTTTAAGAGAGATTTGAATTTTTCTCAGCTTATCTATACTGAGTCGAGTTGCGGCATTTTAAGTAGTTCCGATCCAACAGAAACTTTTTTTTTTAGTTTTCATCTCCGTAGTTACGCCAAGTAAATTTGCCCTGAATAATTATCAAGAGTTGAGAATTATCCAACCAACGCGATATGCGTAATCATTTAACTCATTTCTATCGATGGGGGATTTTCATAATTTTTGGAAAGTTTATTGTCATTTACAGGACAAATACGCATTCCAAAATTCTGAATCGAATTCCAAATACTGGCGCCACCGCAGTCTACCGTATAATAGCGGGGACAGACAAACTAAAAACCTTTTGAAGTTCCAGGAACGATGAAAGAAATGACAAGGGAAATGAGGGATTTATTGCATGAAGACTAATATCAGTGTCTTTAAAGCTTTGTATTTTTCTGAAGCCTAATTTTCTACGAATTGCTTATGCAACGACGACTTATCCTCATACATATTCCAACCAGTTGTGAAATATAGTGAGGCATTTTTGTCATACGAATTCTCCTTCTAAATTAACGCATTTATCTAAAAACGAGCCTTAAAGTGACATTCTATCCTCTTTGCTCGGATAATTACAAGACTCTGGAAATAATTTCTGGTTTCTTAGCATGTTGATTACATGAAGGATTTTCGTAATCTCTTTACGATTTATGAAATTATGTAGACCCCTGAAAAATCATACTTCTTCATCAAGAAGTAAAAATACGTTTTCGTTTTTCGAGAGAATTTTTTCATAAAATACAATAGGCTAATTACCGCATCATAACTGGAGAACACTGATTGATTGATAAGCAAGGTAACGATCAGAAAATTTTCTAACCAGATGACTCGAAAGAGCAACATTTTTTATGAAATTAAAATCACTTAACATGAGTTATTTTCATAGCTGACATGCACCTAAAATGAGTGAAGAACACTTTTCACCCACTTAAGCATCACAGTGTGCAATTTCAAGTTCTAAAAGAGAAATTGTCATGGAAAAGCAATATTCAAATTGCCATAGTCTGGAAGAGAACATGTTTTCCTTCAGTTCACTCGAATATGGAAAAAAATCAGGCTCAACTACTTTTAAATTATTCCGACCTAAATAAAATCAAAGAGCATGCAGGAAGCATTCAAACTTTGCCTTCCTTTGATCCAAGAAAAAAATATACAAATAATAAACATCGCGAGTGCGCGCTAAAATATCTAGCCTTTGTGCTTTGCAGAGCTAACTTTTTTATGAAATTGACATCTTTTAACATCAATTATTTTCACAACTGGTATGCACCTCAAAAGGGTACAGGATACTTTTCACAGTGCACAATAACAAGTTTGAAAAGAGAAAATGTCATGGAAAAGAAGTTTCCACAGTCTGGAAGAGGACATTCCAAAATTTGCATTTATTCCATTTAAGAGAAAATATATCCAAATAATGATCCCAACGGGAGCGCACTAAAATGTCTAGCCAAGGAGGAAACTGTCTCAGGCGTCTACTACATGTTAAGCCGATTTTCTAGCCAGATGACTGGAAAGTGCAACTTTTATATGAAATCAACATCTTTAAACATATAATATACGGTCTCAGGCGTTACTTTGTGGAATTGCTTCATTATAGAATAAAATAAAATTACTTTGTTTTATTCCACACTTTATTTTAAATAGCACATAGTGCTATTTAAAGTAAAGTGTGTAAACAAAGTTATTTTATTTTATTCTATATCTTTAAACATCAGTTATTTTCATAGTTGGCATGTAACTAAAAAGAGTACAGGACACTTTTCCCCCATTTTAGCATCACAGTACTCCATATCTAGTTCGAAAATAGAAAATATCACGGAAAAGAAGTATTCAAGTCTGGAAGAGAATATTTACGAAATTTTCCTTTATTCGATCCGAGAAAAAAAATATCCATATAATGATCCTAATAGGAGCGCACTAAAATGTCTAGCCGCGGAGGAAACGATCTGAGGCGGCGTCTATATTATGTTAATCGCGGGGCGGCTGCCGAGATCCCACACGTGGGTAGACGCAGAGCAGCGAGCCAAAGTTGAGTGGCTTGCAAATGCAGTCGTCGCATCTGCCGCGCCACGGTGAGTTCGTGTGTACGACCCGCTCACCCGCTCATCCCCCTTGCCGCCACCCTGCTCGCAAGCGGAAAGACAAGGGCAAACACGCCCCCGACAGCCAACAAAACCCCCACGCAGTTCCCGCCCCTTCCCTTTCATTCCCTCTCTTCCCCGTGTCTCATCCAGAGTCGGGTTTGAGATTTAAGAGGATGCATGCCTTTCGCTTCACCGTCTGATTTCCTGAAGTATGGCTTCTTTAAAACTTAAGCTATCACCTTGAAATTTTCTGATATTACATGGCAGACACTAGTGAATATCGCAATTATTTACAAATAGGTAAAGCACTGAGTATTATATTTGAGTTACACTGCATTAGTGACTAAAGTTAACTGAATGTAGGCTGAAAATTTTGAGATGATAGAGTAATTTATAGAAATTAATTAGAAATAAAATCAAAACTAATTGCGACTAATGAGGACATACATAGGGCAAAACCAAAGGTCCCCAAATTTACTAGATTATATGTGCACCGTTACTACAATCTCTAAATCTTAAATGGCATATTCTACGGGACCGAAAAGAAGTGAGCTCTAGGGGAAAAAATGAGAGCTTCAATTCCCTGGCTAGCAGAAGATGCGGGAATCTACACACGAGGCCGAAAAATCCTAAGGTCAACGTTTAGGTTTAGTTTCAGTAAAGGTGAATTTTATCTCCAAAAATTTGACAGTATTATCTATATCCCCAATATAAGACCCTTCTATCCTTGAATATTTTAATCTACCTGATCAGCCTCTCAGCGTAACATAAATATTTGGATCAGAATTTATATATCACCGTTAGGAAATTTACTTCATTTCCATAAAAAAAATTACGAAAATTCAATGATTAAGTTTATAATAAAATTTTTAAAAATGGTACGTAGAAACATTTTTAATTATCTTGAAATCAAAGAAATTTTCCATTTCAAAAATATTCAATCTTTGTTCACGGCCCCCAGTAAATAATAACGGCTTATTGTTCAAGGAAAAGTCGTAAGATACGATGCATCATTTCGAAGATCGCAAACCTACGGCATGATTGCATTTTTACAGCTTTCCACTCTTGCAAGCGTTCTAAACTTCGACAGTATCAGTGGTCATTAGAGCATGATTGGTGCCGACAAAAAAAAACCAAAAGATTATTCACAAATATGCTTTTCTCTTTATTCTCTACCAACTACGATCCGTGCGTTCTCTCCTTTAAAACTCAACAATGAATGACATGGATACATTTGTTTTATAAACAAAAACAAAAAAAAAAGAATTTAAAAACAAAGAAAACCTGGGGACCTGCAAGCAAAATAATGGCGAACGGACACATATAAGCCATAACAACAATATCATTATTAATCATGAGATGAAAGGAGCGGAAAGTAGATTAGCGTAACGTTAACTAAATGAGATTTTTCAATGCGGAGAGGATATACTAGGTCGAGCACGAAATTTCTCATGTCGTGGTTGGTAGGGACGTGGAGGCGGGATAAGATGAAGGCAGGTGCATCGAGGGAGGAGGAGGAGGTAAGCTCACGTCCTCTCGCTCGATTTGACCAGCGAAGCGGGGAAGATGCAAGGGCGGGGTCGCACGGCAATAGTCTTTTTTTTATTTTTGCGACGCAGCAGCACGACCTCCACTATATCCTCATTCTCCTTGAAGCGGACTCGCTTGTGTGGGCGGCCAACGGTCGACGTATTTTCGTCCTCCCTCGCATCCATCATCTCCGGCACAGAGGCGACGCGACGTACCTCTCCCCGCTGACCGACCACTCCGCGGACCGCAATTAGTTCCCCCTGGACGGTCAGCCCAGTAGGTATATGCGTGACATCGTGCGGATCACATCACGCATTGATCTACTTCGGACATTCCCATGGATGAAAAAGCAATAGAAATTTTCCGCGATTGCAAGCGAGGCGAAAAACTTGCGAATATTTTTTTGGGTATTGTGCTCTCATCCGCGTGGACCACTGAAGAAAGCTGATCGGTAAATAAAAGTGGCCTGATAAAATTGGCAGTGGATAAAGACGGTGGGGTTAAAAATAGATAGATAATGTGACAAGAGAATAAAATATAAAGAAGAATAGGAGGTGAAAGGAAGCAGAGGAGCACCATGTGTCAACGATGAACGCAGTGGGATGATAATATTATGGAATAAAAATTTGAAAGTAAAGTCCCCTGAGAAAATGCAAGTGACCAGTACATGCGTAAAAACAAGAAGCGTACAGGAAAAAAGAAGCACATGGAAATAAGTGAAATTGCGTGGGGTATGGATGTATAAAACACTGCTTTACACTTATTTATCCTATGATTGTAATCCTTAACTTGTATACTGTTCAGTGGCATTTAGCTAACTTCTGGGATCTACGCAGAACATTGGAACGAAAGATCCAGGGTGGCTTAGCTTACCAACAACTCAATTATTTCAATGCGTCTTTCTAAAAAAAATGGAAGACTTAGAGATGAAAAATAAAATACCGCATACACATACAGCCTTTAGATTTTATTTCATTTTATGTCTAAGTTGCATCAGCCAGCTCAATTTCATCGTTATTTGCTCGATGGCTGCGCTATATTGGAAAGGCAACCGAGATCTAAGGTAATTTGCACCGCATGTTAAGGATATGAGCGGATGGGTGGAGATAAATCAGATACAAGCGCATGCTGACTCTGAACGAAATGTTCCACCTAGACTACGGCTCATTGTCCCAGCCGCCGAATGGAGTACTGTACTGTGATTTGCACTCATTAAAACTTCCGAAAAGAGATAAGAATGCAATGACTGAAATATAAGCAACCTAAGGCCCATCGAATGTAAAGTCAACTATGTAACCATAATAAAAATGTTGGAGTATTTTCATAACGCTTGTATAAGCCCGTTTTGTTGTTTGTCATCTTGTCAGGATCAGATCTTACAACTCAATTTTAACCCACTTTCCGATAAGCTATAAATCGAAAATTTTCAGGATATCTAAACCAGATGAAAATTGAATACTCAAACAATTTTATTATGATTTTAGCTGTATCTCGATTATTTTTCAGCATTTAAAATTAACTATGGAGATTAGTTTAAAAAAATGGCCACCAAAATGCGATGGCAGCGCTGCGATCATTTCAAGAAACGAGAATGATAGTCATGACAACAAATTTGCTTACATCAAAATTCATTGAAAAATTTATTTTTCAAAAATATACTAACACAAGAAGAAGGAAAACCTAAAACAATCGTGAAAAAACGTTTTTTTATAAAACTATATTTTTATTTTGCACTCCTTCCTCTAATAATAACGAGCGACCATTTTTCGTCGAAAACGATTGCGTCTGATCAAAAAATTGTCGATTGAATATGGGACACCAATTATACCGAGGAAACATTGATTGTAAGGGGATTTAAGGAAATGATCATGGAGATTATATTCGCCAGGAAGATAATCGTAGGCAGTGATAGACAAATGTTCCTACCAGATAAATATTCGACCTACAAGATAGAGTAAATCAATATTTCCACTCCATAACATCTTTCTTGTACGACAAACCATGCGAAAAACCAGAGCTAAACATATTCTTTTCCAAATAGATGAGATAGGCCTTCAGTACTACGCACTCTTAGATATTTTGAATAAAAGGAGCCATGCCGAAGTTAACATAAAAACTAATGACAAGGTGAGCCCCTTTAAATGTTTTTATGCGACGGTCATGAGCTTCATTGATCACCGACACAAGTCTTGTATTCATTCTAACATTCCTCCATGGAAGCTGCCTTTTCATTTCTTTTCAAAATAAAAATAATTTTTCCCATGAGCCACAGTAATCAACTAAATATGGTTTTATGGGTCATAGGGCCGAACTCACTTCGTACTAAACCTGTTGGCGTGTAAAATTCAACGAGTTGGCAGCCGTCCATTCCCTAGGGCCACCCGCTGATGGTACTCGCGCCGTGAAAAAATCTCACCGGGATAGATTCTTAAAAATAAATGTATTCTTCTTTTTTGGACTTTCATTAGAGAAATTGAAATTTGTAGCCGAATTAAGGAGAGCATAATCACGCTGGTAAAAATATTTTGGAAGTAAAATAAAAGATGACACAAAATTCCTTTTTTATAATATACAAGTTTACTTTTATTCCTTAAGGTTTTGATAATTATGGAGTGCAACAAATTAAACCCTTTTTCAACTGTACTTCCATAAGTCTTGGTTTTATCACAGCACAAGTTATACATGGTAATTCAAGTATTATTTCTAAAAATATGAGATTTAAAAAATTTCACATTTCATCTAAATGTCATTTCTGCATTTCAAGGGGCATTTCTCATTTTTTTTAGCGGATTCTAAAATTAAGTTCCACTCATTGATTATTTCACATACTCTGATAATAAAAATACAAAACGAGGCCAAAATTTAATGGAAATACTATCTAATCAAACAGCTATTTTCAATCCTTCAGTAAGACGACGTCCACCAACAATTTGAGTGGAGAAAGTGATATAAGTTAAAAAGTTCAGAAGAAGGAGTCATATTTAATCATTCGGAGTCCCACTTCTAAATTTTGAGTAGTTAGACAGGAACTGCACCAAAAATAAGGAATTACACGCGAATATCACTGAAGCAATAATAATGCCGCGAAAAACGTTATTCATGAACATGCAAGTGCAAGAAGCTAAATAGTCCAGTATAATCATTAAAAGTCCATAGCAACTGAAAATAAACAAAGAAAACCAATATATCAGCGTGCATCAGAGGGGAATAAGTAAAGACTAACAATAAAATAGGGGAGGAAACATGGGTAGAGGTGGATGAATTCTGTTATTTTGTAAGCAGGATAACTAGCGATGGGAGAAGCAAGAATGAAATTATCAGCAGAATAGCCCCAGCAAAGAGAGCATTCCACCAAAAGAGAGACCTGCTCACAGCGGGAAACTTAAATATGGAAGTAAAGAAACAATTTATTAGAACCTAAATTTGGAGTATGCTTCTATGCGGAAGTGAAGCATAGACAATGACAGTAGCGGAGAAAAGAAGGATAGAGGCCTTCGAAATGTGGTGCTACAGATGAATTATTATTATCAAATGGATCGACCGAGTAAGTAATGAGGAAGCCCTAAGAACAGTAGGAAAGGAGAGAAGCCTCGTGAAAACCTTGACTAGAAGGCGAAACAACCTTATAGGCCACATCTTGAGACATGACGGCCTGATGAAGACAATCGTCGAGGGAAAAGTTGATGGCAAGAGCGGAAAAGGAAGGCCTCGAACAAAATATATGGAACAAGTAAAGAAGGATGCGGAAGAGATGGAGGTGTGAAAAGATCAGCTGATAAGAGAAATTAGTGGAGAGCTGCGTAAAACTAATGTTCGGATTGTTGACCAGTGTTGATAAATCATTTCAAAAATTCTCTCGCATTGAAATTATACTTTTGAAAAAGGTAAACCAAACCATCGCTCGATCCACAGCCTAATATCTCCGATAGCAAAACCTGCTACCAAATTTCGACGTCAACGGCCTTAGATAGCACTGAATGGAGCCCTCGGCCAAGAATTGAATAAGCGACTTAATTTTGCGCAGTAAGACGGTCAAATGAGAATCCTTTCGTGATTCTGGGTCAATATTTTTCTTTATTTTAATAACAGCTATGTGAAGATTTCCTATCGATATGAAACAATCATAAAAAAATACTCGCCACGTATACGTTTGCCAGCTCGAATCAGCAAATGTTGAAGATAGATTTCGTAACATACTACATCTAATTTGAACAGTATCTCATCTTTCCAGTAATGGTATTGAAAATTATTAACTATGTTTTATCACAGTTAATTCAATAAACGCTCACGGAATTATAATTTTCTCACCTGAAACAAATATGTAAAATCAATCAAACAATTTTCGGTGAGCTAATTGAGTTGCCCAGTTAGTTATTGTAAGCTGAAAATACTTCTACGCACTAGATCTCCCGCAAGCAATATTAAGTGACCAAAATTTGAATAAAGGAGAAATAACAGTGACGCAACGAAGGCAATATTTAATGCGTATTTCTACCATGGATTAGCGAACCAAATTCTTAAAATCTTTACATAATACGAGTATAATTTGATTATATAACCTTATCCTCGTTGAATATCAACGCGATTTAATTTATAAATTATGAGATAATTCTCATATACCCCAATTAAAACAAGTAGATTGACATTATCATGGGTTACCGCTTTAGAGAGAAAAATCTGGTAATTCCCGTTAAGGAGTTCACCGCTTTTAAATATCCAACATTGCTTTATAGGTAAGTAATACCTTGATAACGAATACGTGCGCACACCACAGGCAAGTTTCTAATTGAACATTCTATTTAAAACTTTACGATGAATATAAAGGCAATGCAATCTGTATGCTTGCAAACAAATGTTCTGCCATTTTTATTCTCTCGTTGCACATTCAATATTGCTCGGAAAAACAAAGAGAATAAGAGTCCTCCAGATACTCACACGTAATGATGGTGATGGTGAAAAGTACTTCTTTTGAATGACGGAATGCCATTTCTTCTTTAATTCGTCATCCATTATAAAGAAAAACGCCGAAGTCTTCCGTCTGGACTTTAATTATTCGTACGTAAGGGCACGCTGCACCAGCTAAGCATTACGTACACCTCGCACGAATATTTCAATTTCCCATGGTACCTTACTAGTTACGTATCCTGACTCCACCAATTTCAGCATTAGCAAGCACGATTGTTCTTAAAAATACGACTTTCTTAAATAATCCTAGGACTTTCGATGTGCACTTAAATACTAGTAAGGAACTGAGGCCAGAATTCTACTATCGGTATCCTGTTTTTATGTTAGCATTACCGAGCAATATGACATCACACACAAAAATCCGTTTTGTTGGCAGGCTTAGTGGTGATTTACATACAACCGCGTATCTGCTACTTTAGTGTGCCGAGAGCGGCCGTTGCCAACCCGACTACAAAGTGAGGCACGGGAGTAAACTCCACTCACCGATTGCTCTGTGTAGTGCGCATCGCAATCATGGAGTCCTGGGCATCGAGGGCACGACAGACTTTGTATGAATACTTCATTCATTCAGTAAAGACAAAAAATGAGCCAAATATCATTAGAATTGGGACGCAACTCCTCAAAGAGGTTCTTAAGGCCGTTTTACACGGTACACGGAATTGCGCAATCCGACGCACGCGCGAAGGCGCAATCAAAATTGCGTCGTCTAAAGCGGTGAATTGCTAGAACACATGCGAGAATGCGTGGATGAGAGACGGAAAAATAGCCCCTGTTCTAATTTCGTTCATGCATTCGCGCAATTCCACGCCATTTTAGAAATAAATGCAGCTCTAACCTGCGCAATTTCGTGCCCCGTGTAAAACAGCCTTTATGAGACTAAACGTGAACATTATTATTGGACCTGAGGTTTCCGCAGCGTTTCAGTATCGGAACTGGTATCGGTATTTCGCACCAGTAACGGCATTTGGGATTTCTTCCGCCTTGTGTTATCCGAATGCGACGACAGACCTTCGAACAAAGATCAGACGAACTTCTGACCTGATGAGGCCACCAGGATGGCAGGAGAAACTGTCGTCGCATTTAGACAACACTACGCGGAGGAACGCCCGAAAGCCGTAAATTAAAACGTAAACATTCTCCATCTCATGTTGGCAGCCTGCTTGATCCTATCATGAAATATCACATTAGATAGTACGAGCGTGATGCCCCCACTCCCAGCGGGCTTCCCCCTCTCTTCAATGCAGGTCCACAGAGGGATAGGCGCGTTTCTAATTTTGAAATGTAGAAAAAAAGGCAGGGTCTTATGTGCAAATTTAATTGGAATGTTCATGTACAAATTGAGGTCAGAGGGCCTCTTTAAACACAACATTGGAAGTACTTACACTATCCTCTGTTAATATTTGTTTAGCGTTTTCCTTAATATTTACAAAAATATTTTGAAAAGAATTTACCCTAGAGAATCCTACATAAAGTTGGCCATGACAGAATACAGGGTCAGGCAGGAATAGGCCAGCTCTTTGCAAAGTCTGACCCTGAGCCATTTTAGGAAGCAATAGCAATATTTAGCAAGTAAGAAATACCGTCGTATGTTCTCTGATAAATTCTGTGCGTTTTGGTACCTCATTTGTAGAGTTTGGTTGCGTATAAGTTGAGAAAAAGGTATCTATACAGTAGAAATAATATAGAGGATTACTCGCTCTTTTCAGCCACTCCACCCAGTATGATTTGATGCTTTCCCGGCGAATTATGTGGGTAAACTGTTAACGGGATTCCCACCGGGTTGATTCTTTCATAAAAGGCCAACGTTTCAAGCTCCGTCTCGGCGCTCATGATCAGGCTTATTCAGCCCTGATGATGAGCGCAGAGACGGAGATTGAAATGTTGACCGTTATGAAAGAATAAACCCGTTGGGAATCCAGAGAACAGTTTACCACTCCACCCAATCTTTGCCGCCTTCCCTAGCCCACCCGCAACAGGGTGGTTTCCTATTATTTTTTCATTGTCTAAATCGAAATATTATTACTCCTGGAGTACGTATTTCACGCTTTTAGATTTTCAAATGACGATGCCTATTTTTCGCGATTAAATGAAAAGTGAAAATTTTTAAGCGTGCGAAAACGCGACGGCTAACAATAAGTATGAATGATGGGAAAACTCCGTGTGACGTCGTTCTGGTTCCCGCTACCGCAAGTGAGGTGACCTTGGGGCGAGGCTCTGAGCGCTGATACGACGCAGGGTGCTAGCAGGTATTAGAGTACCATGGTAGCCGGTAGCGCTTGGCTTAAATAAGGATTATTAATACTTTATCAAACGAAGAAAACTTTCCGACCTTAGCCAGCTTTAATAGGTGATTATTAAGACATGTTTCCCTGAGATCTGAGCCTCATGTATGCATTGGTAATCTCAGACGATGTAAAACTACTATCTACTCGTATAGAAACTAGGTCCCTGTGACGTCACGTTGAGTGGCATCGCATGGGCGCCAATCTGGCTTTTTTCAAATGAGGATAGAATTGACCATTGCCATTCGTCGAAACCGGTATTTCTAAAACCAAATAATTTTTATATTATGAATACATAGGTATAATGGTGGGTAACGAATCGCAATCAATGCCTTTGGTTTTCTTTGATGAAGGAAACTACCCTACTCTCTGCGCTTCCTAGTAGCTCTGATGGTCAACGTATCTCACACTTCCTAAAGTCCTTATCGTGCACCCCACATTGCAAGATAAACACCAAGATGACCGCGGCGGAAATGGGCCATCCTCCGCCATTAGACCCCGTTTAAGGACGCAATTAACAGCTGCCGAGTCCACGACCGTTTTAATAGTGCACTACGTCCCTTGTTTGTGGATGGAAGCCGTCTTCATTACTCCATTCTCTCCTCGAGTGAGCGGACCGGGTCCGCGACGTGCGATTATTTACAGGCCGAAGCAGCGGGATGTTTTATCGCGGAGCCGAAGTGAAAGGCCAAGCCGGTGCCAATGGACGGAAATCTCGGAACGATGCCTCTTTCCCGAGAGGAGTAGGTTTGAAAATTTGGAGGTTTGCTCCACGCGAAAATTAAAGGTATCTAATACAAATAGTTCTTATGAATATCAATAGAGATTTGGTACAGCAATTCTTTATATCAGCGTGTGAAAAGTAGCATACTCATGAAAAATTGTCTTGAATTCAATCGATTCCGCATTTACTTTGTGAAAATCCATGTTGAAATGAAATTACACAACCCTGGTAACTTTTCACTGGAAAATTATTTATTGGTACGAAGCGTTTCGACCCTGAGGCGTCATTCTCAAGTACAGGAGACTTGAGAATGTACTCGAGAATGACGCCTCAGGGTCGAAACGCTTCGTACCAATAAATAATTTTCCAGTGAAAAGTTACCAGGGTTGTGTAATTTCATTTCAACGTGGTATTTTAACAAAGTAAAAGCGGAATCGATTGAATTCAAGATAATTTTTCATGAGTATGCTACTTTTCACACGCTAATATAAAGAATTGTTGTACCAAATCTCTATTGATCTCTATCTCTATAAGAACTATTTGTATTAGATACCTTTAATTTTCGCGTGGAACAAATCGCGGTTGTGTATTTTTATTTCAAAAATTATCCTTATCTAAGTTATTTCAGGGAATTTTAAAGTTAGCGATACTAGCGATAATGCGTACGAGTCGAAATTTAATGACTATGCTGTACCTCCAGCGTTATTTTTTTGTCATTAACAGTACATGTGAAGGCAAATCAGCATCGAGTCAAGCATTTTCCATTCTACACCCCTTTAATTTTTGTTATCATTTATAGATGCACTGAATAAAAATGGCAGTCTAAAAAAAAATATGTCAAAGGTTTAAGATTTTCTCGGCAATAAGTTACGATTCCCTAGTCAACCATTCGCGATAATTTTACACCGAGGAGAATGCGGGTAGTTCCACTAGCCCAGCAGCCACAAAAACAGAATATTTCCACTCAGAAACAACGTCACGTTCTCTTTACTGATGCATTGCCGCTGCCAACCAAATTCTAGGCTACAAGCGCTAGCAAGGACACTGGACCTTTTTCGGTCTCGAGTCTCAAACGAACAAGTTTAACGGTGCGATTTTTGCTGAATAGAACGGTTGATGGATGTTTCGTTTCTCTCGCAAACTGCAATTTATAGCGCCGGCCCGAATTTTTTTTCTATTCCAAATGTAAGGCAAATTTTTCGTAAAAAATATCCTTGGTTTTTCTGACTGAGGAAACTCTTTCCTCACAAAGAATCACTATTGATAGGACGTTAATAAACAATCAATGTGTGACTTCTGAAGAGATTACATCTAACGACACACTTTTCAAAAAGTCTTTTGTAAATTAAGGCATATCTAGCCTCTGTATTTTTCTTATTTCTGGTTTCCCGTATTAATTCTGGACTGAGAATCGAATGTTGCCATGTATTTGAAAATTTTTGATTGAAAGTTTCAATGTTTCTAAATCCTCAAAATGCTACTCCAAGGCCATATTATTTCATTAAACTGTGGAAATATAAGTTTTGAAACAATTTTTGGAGACAATATGCGGCATGAAAAAGCCAATAATCAAGACGCCTGATATATGCTACAGGATAAGTACAACTAATGGGCTAAACATTTTCGACTCTTAAAGAAGAAGTCATATCTTAAATAAATAAATGTGCCAGTTGTTTCTCAGGTCCAATTTAAAATAATGACAGCCTGAGAAAACGCCTAGTAATATATCTACCATCAAGATATTCAGGTTGTAAGGCCATAAGCTTAACAATTTACCCCACATTTTTCACGGTTTAAGCTCGCAATACAGTCTAATTGAACATACAAAAATAATTACGTCCTTAAAGTAGCCACAAAAAAACCTTAGAGATCGCTCTCTCATTTTTTTTTAATATTTTACATAAAAAACTAGCTGACCCGGCGAACTTCGTACCGCCTAACAATCAATAAACTTACAGTTTACTTACACCATTTATAAATCAGGAGCGGCTGTATCGTTTTTAATCATGTTTAATTTATTATAATAAAATAAGGGTACAAATTCAATAAAACTACGTAAATGAGTACCAAAATTGCTTTTCAGAAAGACATTTTCTTTATTGAATCAACATAGGGTGAATCGGAGCACGTTTACGCGGATTTTTTCAACAAATTTTCTTACGTTTTAGATTAAGAAATTTTGGGCATTGTGGTTTAATAAAGCAGTTCATGAAATAAAAATTATACGCATTCAGTTGTTGGCTATTTGCGTTATTAGCTGTAAAAAAATGTTTTTAGGTCCAAGTCTGTTGCATACACTTGGCCCATTCAGGGGGCAGGTTGACACGACTCCAGACCGACGCTTGACTGATGCTCAAAATCGTGCAAGAAAATCCCCTATGAAGCAGCATTCGCATTAAATGACTTAAGGCGCGCCAGTTTTAGTATCTCTGTTTGGAAAAAATGCACTGCGTAAACGTTCTGCATGCGTAAACGCACCACGGTGAGCCCTACACATTCGGGTTTAATGTCTTGCGTCAAGCACCTTCTGAGAAACAACAGTTTTTGTTTTGTTATCAGGCGCAAGATGAAGCGGATGAAGCTAAATAAATATAGCGAAGCAAAGCAGTGACGCAGCGAGGGGAGGTTTTGGGGGATAACCCCCCCCCCCCCCCCAAGAGCTTAGAGAATTTTTTTATGAAAGATTTTGTTATTAATATTAGGGGGACGGATGACTAACAAACAAAACATATTTAACTATTCACACAGCCGCAAAACCCACTATTTTGAACCATTTATCTCAAAAAATGTCTGAGGGAAGTGCCCCCACACTTCCCGCTTACCTTAGCGAGTTTTCTATACCCTACAGACCCGTGGTATTAGCTGCGCCCAAAACCCCCTATCCTAGCTACGCACTTGAAGCGAAGGATGAAATACAGAGGATGGTTTATCGACTCGTGAACATAGCACGCTAATATGACCATGAGAAAATCATGGGTTTTCATTAGCACATGAGCACAAACAACACAAAAACTGAAAGAATGACCATGCGATTTTTTAATCGTTATCACGAATGCAACACGAATTGTAAATTGAATACGTTTTAGCTCAAAAGGGCATATGAGTTGAGATCATGGAATCTACGGAATGAGGACTTCCTAACCTTTGAATTTTCCTTTGAGTAAAGTTGCGTGAATCACATTCATCACCAATTTTTGTAATGATCAAACACGTTCCGTTGGATAGTTATGGTTGGTTTAGGCTTCGAAAGATCAAGAGCACATAAACTACATTTTTCTGTAAATCGTGCCTTGGTAAGCCAGGTACGTCCAAGGACTTAAAATATTCAGATAGATGGTTGGTGATTTCGTCTTCGTTTGTTACACATTTAAAAGATTCGAATCCATGCAGAGTACGAACTATTTGAATTTACCTCGTTTTAGTCATCCACATCTTCGTTCTTGCTCGCTAAATCAACCATCTTTGATTCTTTTGGTGATCAATCATATTCTGGAACTCTTTGTTGATGAGCAAACTACTCGATTCCTCGACAGGAACACGGACATTACCGTTTGTCAACAATTGCTTGGAGACTTGTTTAAAAACACGGTAGTGAAGTGTCAACTCGAGCTGGGCCACGGCTGGGCTTACAATCAGCTCGAATTAAATTTTTAAAATGTAATTTCAATTTAATTACTATTTTGAATATATTTAGTAATTAAAATGTTATATTGTTACTAAATTCAGTTATTAAAGTGGTAAAAACAAAACTAATTATTTAATTTGTAGTTTTGACCGACTGATCAATTGTTGTGTTACTATAACTCCTAAATGCATGTCCATAGGAAAGAGATGAATTTATTTTGTGAAATTATCCTTTTTTTAATGGCCTATATGTTAACCCCGCCTGTGACGAATCCAAAGAACCAAATCTCATTGAAATCGGTGCAGCCGTTCTCGAGTTATAAGTGTTCTAACTAACACGATTTTTGACTTTCTTTTATATATATAGATATAGCCAATCTCTCACCAAGATTGTAACGCCATCCGTACTTATTTCCCAAGAATAAATGCAGTTTTAATTTTAAATAAATGAGTGTTCCTGAAAGCATGTAACAAAGAACACTCTATTACATACTTAGCCTTCAAATAATTTGAAGCATTGTCCATAAAATCAATTAAGATTTGCGGATAAAAATATCGCCGACACTAGCGACAAACTGAAAGCCGACAGGGTATGCAGTCACTTTCTTTCAATGCATCAAATGACAGGCCATAATTCAAACTACCTATCAGATAATATTTTAATACTTTAATAATTTAGTTGGGTGAGTTCCAAAATACACATTGATGTCACCATATTTTTTGTATAAGCTGAAGAAAGAGTAAACCTTCGCTAAAATACGCCTTTAAGATTTAAATGCATAAATCTTCTCAATGAACAATGGACATGAAAAGCTGAGTTTTACAAAATTTCCATTCTTAGCCCTGGGGACGATGGAAAAGTACTCTATTGAAACGAAAATAGAGAGCCTGTCCCAGTCCAGAAATATTCATTTAATTTCTTCCTTAGCCTAATATTTTGAGAAAAAATGTTAATCACTAATAATATGTAACTATAGCCTCACTTGAACTGATCAATTACTCAGAGTTGAGTATGTAGCACGTTTTCCCGGTATTCGCTTGCAAAAATAATGTTCACGATGTATTTTCAATGGCGATTTTCACGATTTAATTTTAATGGCGATTGCTCAATAATGCAGTGAACTTTAATCTGAGAGATTTGCAAAGGATGTTCATTATATCTATATCCAACGCACGCTGTCTTCAAAAAATCATTTTACATGAGTAACGAGAATATTTTATAGCATAAAAATCAAACGAGGGTTTAAAAAAATTAATTACTTATAATATAAACATACTACGGAAAATAAGGCATGAAAAATTCGCCAGGGTCAATACACGAGCTACAGAACCACAGGACGGAGATGGCTCCGTTTGCATATATATTCGTATACATATGTCTCCAAGAAAGCCGGAGTGAAGGCAGAAGTAAGGGCTCTTGAGCAAAGAAATTCATGGGAAGTGAGTGGAAAATTGGATGGAACGAAGGGCGATTGGACATCGTGTGAGTAGCTGCTGTTGCTGCCACTCAGAGGCACTCGCTACCGGATTTGACAACCTCCAACGAGAGGGACGGGGACCGGTCATGGCTCCTGTATATACTACTATAGCCCAGGGCCGTCGCTCTTGTGAGCAGTTCTATAAATATTTTCTCAGAGTGGATACATTTGTACGTATAAATTTAGCGCACCCATTTTATGATTTCAGAGAAGAGAAATTGCACATTAAAATACGTCATATTCCGCACAAAAGACTGAGCAAGAACAGGCTTTTCTGTGAAACTTCATTGTTTCCTTGATTTCCTGCAACTAATAATTTTGATTACCCTTAAAAATCTTGCTTTTTGGCAAGTATTGGTACTGTAAAAAGCATACAAGCATATGAACTAAAAATATTCTCACACGTTGGTATAGACACAAACATCATTATTCAGCTAATTGATCTAAATTTTCCTCTTGCCCTCGGACTAAATTAGAGAAAAATTTATCCCTCTACCTTTGATAAATGGCTACAGTAATTCTAAGGAAAATGTGATGAAGACGAAGAGTAAGGCTGAAATTGGAAATGAGGGAATTCTTTCCAGATGCGGGCCGATTGCTCTTGCTCGAAGATTTCTGCGAAAAGAACACCGAAGTGATTTTTCAGTATGTGCATAAGAAAAAGTCTCTGCGAATGTTTTGAATATGCGAATGAATCCGTTCATTCTCCGGTAAAGGTTAAGTTGTTCAACACAACTGGTAATAACATCTCTTCCTTAGCCATTCTGCCTTCCATGGCATCACTTTCCCCTCATTTCTTTTCCTCACTCCTACCTGGCATTTTTACTTCCACGAGATGGCCACTCAAACGTAAATTTTTAATCCTCTTATTTTCCGAGACTTTGTGGACAGTTCTCGCTTTTATGCACTATATTTGATAGTACGCATTTCATGGAATACTCACCTGCACTATAAATACAACTGTCAAAAAACAACATTCAAAGGAATTGAGGAAGTTCAAGACACAGAATTGCTTTTTTTTCATTTGTGGAGTACCACCTAATATGCAAATTGAGAATAGGATTATCAAAATAAATCCTTCTACATGCTTCCACGGTCTACTTCCCATAGATAGACCACCGTTGTTTTCTTAATTTACTCCGTGGGATTAGAAATGGAGGCACGAGGCGTAAATCCCGAAAGAATAATCAAGATGGTCAAATGTCGAAGATATAAGATTTAAGGGAAAAAACCATCCCTTGAATTCCACCAAAATTATTTTTCCAATTTTGCAATTTTCCCAGCCACTTCATGACTTACCAGGTTTTCCACTACCCAGCGGTCACCTAGCTTCAGAGTATCTACATACTACAGGACTGTACATATATTTTCACCTCTGTTTCAAGCTTCCATTGTTTCAGATAATCGCCTTCGTAACTGGAGAAAATTACAACTCTCTCACCTTCCGAAAAATGCTGCGTAATGGTCGTGACATCACTTAAGTTTCCATATCATCCGTGTAAATAATGATAGATTAATGATGTTCACTGCATAAATAAAATAAATTTTCCTAAAAATCAGTTCCAAAAATGTGTAGGTATGTTATCATTGGAAATAATGCTTTTATCATAAAAAATATGCCTTTGAAAGTTGAAATATCTACGATTATACTGAGTCCATTGTGAAAATAAGCTACCATTCTCTTTATGGATATCATAAAATATACAAAAAATATCTCGAGCACAATAAGTACTAGTTTCAGATCCCTTCCAGCAGTGCACATAACGTTATTTAGCGTTTCCATGGTAACTGCAAAGTGCATCCAACATAATATTTGCGCTGCCATAGCTCAGTAACAAAGGAGTTGCAACGCCATGTGTATAGGACAAAAAAGGCTTGAAAGTGCCTCTCCTACTACCTCCTGTAGTCCTGACTCGCGCGATTCGTCAAAAACCGCTACGGGCAAACAGTGCACCCAGTTATTAAGCGAATGAGGCTGGGAGCCGTTAGAGACTTGGAGGCTGCGCGCTAGGCTTAGATTGATTGAACAATAGGTATAGTAATCATTAGGAGCGACACGGAGAACATCATCATAGAGCCCCTCTATATTTCCAGGTCCGACAGAGAGATATTTTTTCGAACGGAAATATATGGGAATTCCTTTTTTCCCTGAACCAATAAGGTCTTTAATAAATGGTAGTCGTAATTTTGTTTGAGATTTGCTTTTAATATGTATGCGGTAGGTGTCCTTACACCCCCTGCTACGTACCTTTTTTAGGCAGCTTCCGGGGTTGTGTGTATTGAAGATTCCTCCTCATGCACCTTGTATGCTCGGGCATACGGCAAAAGACGTTCCTTTTGTTTTTTGAACGTCCGGCCTCAAGCGTGGGGGAGGACTGCTTGACACATCTCTGTATAGATGACACGTCTCCTTTCTCTCTCTCTCTCCGCCCCACCGCAACCTTACACCTTACCCTCCTCCTCTTTCCCCATCCGCCCTCCCCATCACTCCAATAAAACACGAAATCATATCCCTCGACGTGTCTTTCCCTTTATTCCCTCCTATCTTCCGCTCCGTCCGTTCATTTCCTGCTTCCAACGACACTGTCCATCCTCTCCTTTAATGGCATCACCTCCAAGGGATTCGAAAATTAAAATCTCGCCAAAACTCGAAAGGGTTGACGATTGAGGGCCATGAAATAGGTTGACATTTATGCCACTGATGATGATTTCTCTCGGCAGACATTAATGCCGACTCAGCGATTCATTGCCACATCAAATTTACCCTCCACTCTGTTCAATTTACGGTCAGGGATTCCGAACATTAGTGATAATTAAGCAGAAATGCAAAAGAGCTCCTTCGCTTCAGTAAAACACTGTTCACTTTTAAGACAGACAGTTACCATTTCATGGATTTTACAGCATTTTCGCACTACCAAAGGCTATTGAAAAATGAAATGATCGTATATCGCGTTGATTAAGCCTCAAAAGAAGGTTACATCCATTCGATTCTCGTGCCAAGATCAAAGTTTTAGGTCAACAGACTGAGCATATATCTGTGACGCAAACATGAAAATGAACGCAATAACTATGGATAGAGAGTTATAGCTGTGGAAACTGCCCAGATCACTAGTCCCCACTCAATAAGAAGGAATAAGTATAAATTAACCATTGCGGTATATATGAATACACCCAGACACAGCAACAAATGGGTAAAAATGACCGTCAGCGCAGCAGCTCCGTGGTGAAAAACGACGTGTTTTATGTATAAGGGAACATTTTGTTCCATACCAAAGGGTTCAATCACCCAGTATTAATATTCCCTGAAATCTTCTCCGCTAAACCATCGCAGTTGTACGCTTCTTCCATGATACTCACAAATGCGAAGAGATTGGACAATATTGGATGAAAACTTAAAATAGGTGTGGTATAAAAACATTTCTACACATGCAATACTGAGATATCTTCCTGAAGGAGCACGGTAGAGAGTAAAACTTACCGATAAAAAAGTCCAGGTTGCATCCGAGGCCGCATTGAAGTTTTCCTCGTCCGCCTCCCTAACCCCCTAGAGCAGGATAATCACCAATGATGGTTCAGACTCAGATTTCCTCCAACCCGACGTGATATCTGAAAGGCTTTCAGAGGAGGAATATTCGAAGCATGAGAATTTCGTCAAGGTAAAAAGGAGGTCAAGATATTTAAGAATGGAAATCATCGGTAGCGACATAGTACTATGTGACTTGTCATTGCATTTTATATTGAAACCGTTTCGGGTATCAAATGTTACGAGGCTATTTGTTTAATGGAACAGAAGAGAAAATGCTTTTTTAAGCTAATAAATGACTATTCAAACCATGGTAAACGTTTAAGATATTCAATACGAGGCTAAAACATTTCAACATAATATTGCGCAGATGACATTACTTTTTCATATTTCAAGTAGACTATAATATGATAGAGTTTAATAGCAACATAAGTAATTTATGAATTTGTCTACGGATAGTATGTGATAATAAGAAACTTAATTTCGCAAAGTACTAGTCCTTTAACAAGAAATCTCACGAAAATTGATTGGCTTCAAATTCACGGAGACCAAAAGATTAACTAGCGTACGAGAGAAAAAATTCATTTTAAATTCCATAATCCAGCTTAATTTTTAATAAAATATTTTGAGATATAATATTAATTCATACACCTCTAAGAGTGTCGGAAATGATTAACACTGCTAAAGACTCAACAACAACATTACAATATCATTTTTCGCACCTAAGACACCATTTCCAATAAACATATTCAACACTCAGATACAGGATACCTTCATTTATGAAGCTTCACTAAATTTCTACGCTTATCTCATCGTCATCCGGAATCTACAGTGACTGCCACGTGATAGAACATCAGAAACCTACTAAACTTCTCCATACAGTCACTATGGCTAATTTAGCATGCATCAATTAAAGCGAATAAACATCAACTCCCATCAACAATCCAGCCTTACGGAAGGAAGCAACAAGTCTAATAACGCGGCAAACGCAGATATTACCCAGTAGATCTGCAGTCGTTCCGTACCTATAGTTGTGGAATTCAGTCAAAGAATCAGAGGTAAAAGCTGGATAAATTCTAATCAACTTCAGCACAGAATACGGCATTTGATCCTGAATATATAAATCATTTTTACCTCTTGCAATTGTCATTACTGGAGGTTTGCTTTAGAATGACGTAGCATCAAAAGGGCTCTACATATCTCATTGCAGATGCAGTTGCAAAGGGTTATTAGCTATTCGTTTGGCCTTGTAGGCAGACAGTATTTATAGTCCATGAACACAAAATTTGGCAAATTTGGTCACAAAAAGGTTTTGAAATCAAGATTTTATGCTTAATTTTCGAGGCAACTGCTTCCAATGAAATAAGATTGATATTTATACAAGAATTGCCATGAGAAAAAATTCCCCTGGACCGGGAATCGAACCACGGACCTTTGGCTTTCCGGGCCAATGCGCAGACCACTACGCTACCCAGGTTCTTTAATTCCCATGGCAATTATACCGAGGCTCATGGCACTAGGTGTTAGGCCCTCGCGGTCCATCAAGGATGGCAACGCGAGGGAGAAAGGACTTCCAAGAAGCCACAACCGGTTGAGAGCCTCAAACCTGCGCTAAAGCCGCGCAAAGCGGTATGTGTAATATTCCAAACCCTGCCGCGTGAACGGCGGTGAAATATACAAGAATTGCCATGAGAAAAAATTCCCCTGGACCGGGAATCGAACCACGGACCTTTGGCTTTCCGGGCCAATGCGCAGACCACTACGCTACCCAGGTTCTTTAATTCCCATGGCAATTATACCGAGACTCATGGCACTAGGTGTTAGGTATATTTTATATATTAGGGATATTTCACCGCCGTTCACGCGGCAGGGTTTGGAATATTACACAAGATTGATATTGTTTAATCATGAAAAAAACTAAACGAGAATTTTCTGCTGAATTAATTTTTTTAACCAAGGATTGCATTGAAAAAGCGAAAACGTATAACCATCCAAAATGATAACGCTAACATTAAACAGAGAATAATTTCGAATATTTAAATAATTAATAAAGAGAAACGAAATTTTCAAATGATTCCTTACTTAACCTTTACTCAAATATCCTTTGGATACTTACGTGAATGAAGCAATAAATGTATTACATTTACCAAGACGTAACATTAAGTAAATGCTTCAACGATTGGCAAAAGAAGGATGGAATTCCAGCCAATGAAAATTATCTCGATTAACACCACTTTTTCTACATCACTAAGTCTATTCGTAAAAGATACTCGCCCGCACAAATTTGAGAAAATTGATGGATTTAAACTATTTATTCTTTACCAACTTATCTGGAACTTAAAAAATATAGAAATTGAGCCGCGAGTTCGGGAATCTTAAAGCGGCAATGATGAATCCAATCCTACAAAGATACAATACCCACATTGCCCTCTGAGTTTTGGCCGATAATACCTCTCAGAAAACAATGGCCCCTCACTTGTACATTGAAAAAGCTATAAAGCAGCTCACGGTAATGCAGTCTACGCCACGTCTCAGTCGGAATTTCTCGTCAACTGCTTAATTATAGCAACCTGAAAATTGGGGCCAAAATTATATCTCCTGCTAAAAAGGTTTACCCCAGTCAAAAACGTGAAAAACAAAATTGAATAGCACTTTCAAATACGTAAACAAGATTACGATCGATAATTTTTAGTACGTACCAGGATTAAAGCTGAGCATACTTAGCTGCAAAGACTCGTACTCTGGATATGAGATAAAGCAGCATATGTAAAATTAAAACAAGTACAAAGCTGTAATTTGCGAATAAACATGTTGCATGTGCTTTGATACCCATAGGACTTAAGCTCTCTATGTTTACTCTGCATTCAAGCTTTAAGCTGCAGTTCTAGCGATTGAAATCTGGCACCTCATGTATATATATGTTTCCAGTTAGGTACTCATTAAAGTAGACTGATGTTAAGCAGCTTACTGAAGGGTATTCCCAGCTGCAAATAAATCGGAAAGCCCGTTGAGTGCTAAGCACACTATCTCAGACTGTAGGATAGCGATAGGATATTCCGAGTCAAAGTTCAACAAGGAGCCCTGTTAAACAGAATTTGTTGAACAAGGCAGGTGCAATGATGTATAAATCACTGGAGCTCTCAATATTTCAGTTACCTCTCTCAAAGCGGACCCAGCTATCGATGTTTTAACCGTGGATTACCGCTGATAATAAATTATTCACATATCTCAACAAGTATTCATCTCCGCATCTTACATGGATTTTTTTGCCCTATCTTAGGTTAATATATGTCAAAACTCTATAAATAAAGCAGTATTATGGCATTTGAAAATAAGATGTTCTGCATAATTAATTTCAATACGTAATTTTAAAGCATATAACTATACCGATCGATTGATTAATCAGAATGCACATATTTTCGGGGGATGGTTTGAAGTGTAATATATAAAACCGATTATCATGGGGAAAAACATGGAAAGTAGGTTATTGTGAATCCTAGTCGGTTCTAAGGATTATGAAGCCGTATTCACAAAATCTGAGATTTCTTAAAGAATAAGTCGACTAAGTGGACAAATGATTAATGCTCGTACACAGAGACACAAATGTTACAATAGAGGATCCTCAAGTCGGCCTCTAAATGTGTTGTCACCCACCGCGACTTTAAATGGGTTCACAAAAGTTGGCACTCGCGTCACTGACGGATCCAAATTTCACGGAAAAATAGGCTATAATAAGGGCTGTAATCCAAATTTATATTCCTGAAGACATTAATTATCAAATTCAGAACTTTTCCATGCTGATCCTCGCAATTACAAACGTCATCCTGCAAAATATTGTAAAAAATTGGATCGCATTGCACTCATCACCGCGCCGCGGACATTTTATAAAACCGATTAAAATGCGACCGAAGTGGCAACTGAAACAAGCCTTCTATGAGATGGAATTGGACCTCCTCTATGGAGGCCCCTAGCACGTAAGATAGCATTATGAAGAACAATTCCTCACATTATCAAGAGAATGCAGCAGAAAAGCATAGCAGAGTTGCGGAATCAAATACGGCTTGCGATGAATTCGATAAACAGACTAGCTAGGAATCAAAAGATTCTAATAGAATGTAAGAAAAATAATGGAAGAAAAGAGTTTTGAAAAGATAGGGTCCCTAAAATGATCACGCTTAACTAGCACTATGGATGGATATTATTTTTAAACACATTTTACTCGAGCAGAAGTATTTTTCTCTTCAAAAACTAAAAAACGACTATTTCGAATTTTTTACCGAAGATTTCAATATTTCAATCGGCCTTTCACCTCAGTGGACATGTAAATACTCATAATGTTCATATCTGTAGTCACTGTGCAACACACGTTTTACAGTAACTACAGATTCAGTCTTTGCAAACTGTAAAACACAAAACGCTTTCTAGCGGATCTTTGCTACTACCGCTTTCTAGCGGATCGCGGCGGAAACAATTCGCGCACATGTGCATTGCTGCTAAATAACAAAACATTTTGAGTTGCTCTTTCATTTGATATATAATTTATATGTGTAAGTATAATGTAATAATTATTATAAAGCGTTAAAACCTCGATATTCATTTATAAACACCCTATATAATACCCCTTGCCTGTAAGACCCTTGCGGTAGCTGAAAAATGCCAATCTTTTTATGCATCTGAGTACGGGATTAACGTTCATAGTTTTAAAATAACGTAACAGAAGTCCTGCGTGCAAAGTTTTACAAGAATGGGTCGTATAAGCAACGTGGAAGATGGTAACTGAACCATTGAGCGAGAATTAAAGGAATGACTTCAACTGATTCTGCTATTCTCTCACCTGATATGATATATAATGATATATATAGGTTGCTTGTCCTATTTTGAGACCAAAGCTTTTGTTTTTTATCATCAAACGAGGAATCAACTTGAAGAGAGTTGCAGAAACGCCCCTACCGGCAAAAAAATCTTTTGCGGGAAAATCGAGCGTAAGCGAGCATAGCGGATAAAAAAAATATATTTCATACAATTGTCTTCAAAAATAAAGAAAGTCGCTAAACTGATCCATTCATCTCCATCTCATGGGAAAAAAGACTTGGAAATTTCATGGAAACTTAGAAGGTAATTACGGACGGTGAGCTTAAAATATGTCATGAGAAAAGAAGGCTATAATCGCATTTTAAAGGTAAAATATAAAGGCTTGATTAAAATAGGGTAGCAGCTTTTCTCCTTCTCAGAAATAAAAAGTATTCATGAAGCTAAGCGGTGAGATTTTGAGGCTCAAGGCATGCATTCTGAAGGAAATATTTTTATAACAAAGAATACTCAAAACCAGGCAATGGAAATCTCATTCATAGCATATATCTCGACGAATGAAGAAGGAGATTTCTCAAGAAAGTAGTTCGGAATACTAAAATAGAGCTTACAGAAACTTGGCGATGAAATTCTTTTTCCCGACTGCTTTTGGAAACAGTATTTTAAAAATTAAGTACCAATTTAGATTTCATCAACTCATCTCAACACTTGCTGAGCTGAGGCACAAACGGAACTGAGAGCAAAGAATACTGATTAAAATTCTATAAGCCGTAAGCTAATACACTTGAAAGGAATTCGCCCTGTGTGCAAAATTGATTGCGGCACGTAAACCGCTGAATTTACCTTTTAATGTAGAGAATCCTTGTAAATAAAATTATTATTTATTCCAAAAATACAATTTCCTTGCTTATCAATGATGCGGAATAAGAAACGTATAAATTTCAATTAGTATTGAAATAGGTACTCGAGAGATAACGCCAAGCAGCTGCCGGGAATGAGTTCACGTAATGTATAAAATGTTTCACTCGCGTTTCATATATTTCATTCTTCCGGCATTTTTCCCTTAATTACATCCTCGGTTCTGCTGCGAAATCGTGTCCTTGAGCTCCACTCCAAATTTCCCGAGGAGAACGAGAGAGAGAGAGAGATCGTGAAAATGCATTGAATTTGTGTTCGTCGTCGAGGCTCAGGCAATTGGTGGACGACATTGAAAAAACGATGGCCGTTTACAGGCGTAATTCCTCCACATCAAGCAAATGTGTTTGACCTAGTTCGGCACTCGCCGGTGAGGACTACTTTGAATATGAGATTTTTTTCCATTTACTTCTATATTACCACAGTTGGGACATCATATTTGTAAATTGCGGGAAGGAGAAAGGAATTGTGGGACGGTGACTTGAATAGAAAAATTGCTAGGTGAGAATTGACACCATCGGAAACTAGAAATGGCAGCTCACAAAGAGAAAATAGGTTTTAGGAGAGCGAAAAATATGAAATATTTTTATAATGGATGGAAAGTTCAAAATATCAAAATGAATTATATGCCATAAAAAAGCCTCTCTTTTATGATTAATAGTCACTAAAGAAAGTTTAACTCAGCAAAAACCATGGCATAATGCTCAATTCTGCTTGCAAAAACAATGACGTCGGGTCCAATGATGAAATTATACTAAACAACAAGGGAAATGTCCAATTCATGAATAAATTCAGGAAAAGGATGATGATATTAGTTCAACACTTTCGTTTCGTATTCTTTACTCGACCGTTTACTGATGTTCTCAGCATTATCCACGTAACGTAATTTCCTACGCATTAGTTAAATCTTCCAATATGTATGAATAATTAATGCCTGTCAATTTCCCATTCTTATCACCACCTATTACTAAAACTATCCACTACCGCATACCGCTCGACTACAAGATATTTCGCTTTATTTTTGATTCGGCAAATAATGGTGAATATAACGCATAGCTAAATCGCATCATCGAATGTTGCAATCTTTCTTGACTGCATGTAAGAGGTGAAAATGGCCTATTAACAGAAAATATTTCCTTGAATAAAAATGATATTTAATACTCTTCACGTATCATATTTACGAGATAAAACAGTTAAAAGCCAGGTTAAAACTACTGTTTTTATCTACACATCAGCAGTGGATGAAAAAAGGTATTAAACTGCGGGACTTCGAAGATCGTGCTTAAAAGGCTGCCAAGGGTGAGAAAAATGAAACCTTCTCTCTTAGCTGCAAACGCAGGGGTTCCAATATGTGGGGCGACTCACCACTAGTCTTGCGTCAAAGTAAGCGAAGACTAGTTCCCAAGGTAACAGGGCGAGGTGATTCCGATGATCGAATATCTCCTCCAGTAATCAACTTTCGACTTATTCTTAGTCAAGATAAACAACAACATCGTATGTGCAAAATTTTATAAGAGGATTCATCCCACCACCAATATTTTTGGACACATGTTACTCATTTGAAACTTATTTTATCATATTGAGAGTTTCAGATTGCATAAAGTAGACCCTGTTCAACATTTCCCAGAAACTAAGTAAAATTTGAGAATTTTATATCGTTATATATTCTATATTAATATTCATTTTTTACATTTGATATACCGGCAAAGTAGAAATAAAATAATCTTTAAACGGTGAAAATCTCAACATAATTAAATAAGTTTCAAATGAGTAATAAGGCACCAAAAGTTATAAAATCCTCCAACGGCTAGAGATAAAGTTATTCGTCCTTTTAAAGAGATAATTAAAACATGAAAGTTCTAAAAGGCTCCAGCAAATTAGTTCGTCATGAAAACAAAAACATCCACTGTGGAAGCAGCTGCGATTTCATCCGAGAAGTGAGGATTGAATCACACCTTTGAATCCCCATTTTAAAGAAATAAAAAAGAGTCAGGTGTAAACGTGGGTGAGCTCTATGCCACGTGAAAACGTAACGTCTCAGCAGTAACCTCAAGGCAGATAATCCTGTACGAGTAGCATATTTTCCCCCAAATGCCTTTGAAAATGCCTCCCTAACTAAAATAGTATTTTTAGATTGTTTATTAATTTCTCAAACTAATAGAAAATATAAAAGAAAACTACAATATTTACATAAAAAATCAAATTATATGTTATAATAAAATAAGAATTAACATTTTACAACTAGCTATTTTGGCTTTTAACGGCTAAATAATATGCTATCATCATTTTCTTAAGGCTTATTGCTCCTTAAATTCCGAAAAACTTTCAGTTTTGCATTTTAATTAATTTAAGAAACTATAATAGTTTATGAAAAAGCTTCTTATCTTTATAAAAGAATAGCAAAGACATGAAATCACTTTTTGTGGATAAAGTAGAGAACACAACGAACTTGAATAATTATCTTTAAAATATGGAACCTTCCAGATCTCGGTAGACCCAAGACAAATAAAACGTACTATTAACAAAAAATTGTTTATACTTAAATCCAAAATTATTTTAAATTTGCAAAAAGAGATTTTAAAAATTGCAATTTAGAAGAGTTTATTGAAAGTACGTTAAGAAAACCTATATATTTACCTAAGTGATAAGTGCGTTAAAGAATATTTGGTGCAGTGCTATGAAATATATTTTGGAGATTGTCTAGCATTGTGAAATTACACTTTTATAGCTTCCTATAATGAATACCTGGCATTGTCTATTTCTAATATGTATTATACTCTACTTTTAGCACTGTGTATTTAAACTGTCGTGTCTTAAAGTAATCTCATTTTGTCTCGTAAGATCAGGATTTTTTTGTTAATTAATTATTATTCATCACGTACTCCATAGTAAATGTTAGTAGGTGGCCTCACAGCGGTAGTTCGACCCATAGCGGCACTTATTTCAGTAGAATATTTTTTCAATTACTATATGAATATTATGTGATGAAACATGGTTAAAATGTATATAGTAACATGATTATTATAATTTACTGAGGCAAATAATTGAGCAACTGGAAGCAGGTTCTTAGATCTCTCAAAAACAAGACAATTATTAGGATACCTGTCAAAAGATTATGGTACTAAAAAACGAGAAATATTTTTAATAAAGTAATGACAATAAATATTTTACCCTGAAAAAAATAACGGTGAAGTTCGAAGCTAGGTTATTTTTCAACGGTAAAAACTAATTAAACGATGCACTACTTATCAATGATGCCTACTTAATATGTCTCCGATAACTTATAAAAGTTCGACTGCGAAGATACTCATTGCGTAACTAATCTGAACACAAGAAAAAGGTAATCACTACTGATTTTTTGATTCCTACAATGGATGTAAAACTAAATTGCGAAAAGAGAACCTTTACATACCTTTTTGCAAGACCTCGCGCTCCCCACTACAGTGAGGGGGTATAAAATTAATTCGTACTGTATCACGGAGTAGTCTCGCAAATTGCGAGATTGGCGCGAGATGGGGACCTGGGAGAATCCCCAAAAGAATTCGATTCGATACCTATGGGCACTTTCAAAATCAATTCTACAGAATTAATACTACAATCGTCTGGTGAATCCCCGTTCGTCTCCAGATAAGCTGGAGGATGGTTAAAATCAGAAAAGGCCATTGGGAGAATAAAAGTGAGGAAGGAGAGAGGGACCTGGATTAACGTCAGGGGATATCGCGGTCAATATTTTTAAGCCCCTGTCCGGCGGCGTGCGGAAATGTGCTAGTTCAAATGGTCCGAGGGTCGATGACGGCGCGGAGACGACGAGGATTACGTGAATTAACTGCACCCCAGCATCACTAATTGGATCCTTTCCGGATCAGCATAGGATTACTACCCAACTCCGAGAATTACACAATTCGACTACGTATCTAGTTCCGGTGAGGATAAAAGAGAATAATTTATAATTTAATGACTCACAATTAGTGGATACTGTCTCCCCTGCACTGATTGTGTGATATTCACTCGCCTATTGGTTAGTCAAGGACGAGCCATACCCTTACCTAACCATACCAACCTACGGGTTGAATTACTGAGCCACTGAATAGGGTAGTTTCCTTCATCAAATAAAATGAAAGGCATTGATTGCGATTCGTTACCCACCATAAGTGTATATTCATAATTTGCAAATTATTTGGTTTTAGAAATCCCAGTTTAGACGAATGTTAAAGGTCAATTTTAACCTCATTTGAAAAAGGTCAGATTTGCCATGCGCCCATAAGATGCCACTTCACGTGACGTCACAGGGACCTAGTTTCTATACGAGTAGATAAGAGTTTTACATCGTCTTAGATTACCAATGCATGCATGAAGCTCAGAGCTCAGGGAAACATCTCCTACTAATCACCTATTAAAATTACCTATGGTCGGAAAGTCGTTTGACAGTGTAATAATAATCCTTATTTAAGGCAAGCGCTACCTGCTAGCAGGGTACTCTGCTACCTGCTAGCAGCCTGCATCGTAGCAGCGCTCAAACCCTCGCCCTAAGGTCTCCTCGAAAGGCGGCAGCGGGAACCAGAAATACGTCACACGGGCTTTTCCCAGTATTCATACTTAGCCGTCGCGTTTTCACGCGCTTGAAAATTTTCACTTTTCATTTAACCGCGAAAAATATAATAGATATCGTCATTTAAAAATCTAAGAGCGTGAAATGCGTACTTCAGGAATAATAATCTTTCGATTTAGGCAATAAAAAAATAATAGGGAGCCACCCTTTACTGGATGGAGGGCAAAGTGGAAAACATGACGATGTTCATAATTGGAAAATTAGACAGCGGCATGCATGTCCACCCAGTAAATTAAAAAGACAGATTGCAAGGTGACACGGACCTATCTTAGGCAGGAATTTCTTTCGCCCCCTCATAAAAAATATCGGTGGAAATCAGTGGCAAATCCAAGATAGAGAAATGGGCGGAGGTTAGGAGTGGACGGGTTATAAACTTCGTGCAGTATTGGGTGTCCGAACAAAATTACTATTTTATCTACCGTAAATGGGATACCCCAGGGGGGCTATATCCACCCCAAGGCCTCTTCTGAATCTGCCACTGGTGAAAAATACCGTAGTAATCAATGTTTTTTGATTAAATAATCAAGGTAATTGCCGGCCTCGGTGGCGTTGGGGTAACGTCCTCGCCTGCCAAACAAGAGGTCGCGGTTTCGAGTCCCGCCTGGGTAGGTTTCCCCGATCCAGGGCATGGTTGTTCGTGTACGTTTACTTGTTACATTTGTTGAATACCTCGGTATAAAATGGCCAATAAGAGCTGTATACGGTGGTTTGAGAATAAAATAAAAAAATTAAAAATTAAGAAATACCTATTGGAAAAAGACCTTGGAGTCATATTTCCTTCAGAGGAAAAAATTGTGTTTCGGCCTATTTTGCGCAGACATCCCGAATAAATAGATTTTAAAATTCTGCCGTGACATGCTCACCGGAGATTGCTGCAATGGAACACTGAGCATGCCTTATGAATGGGTGATCATCTCCCGTCGCGTTCCTTCCAAGCGTCGACGACAACCTACACCATGGTGGGGATTGACCTCGTTACGACTGAATCTCAGTCATGTGACCACCCTTATCTTCCTAAAATGAGTCAAATGCACCTCTTTTCCCGACGATCAATGCACCCTTTCTTCTTTTTCAGGCATATTCATTTCATCTCGTCTTCCCTCGTAAGAATCTTTTCACCTTTTCCCTTAAGATTCCATGGAGAAAAAAAGTGATTCGAACTCTGTGAGTTCGCTTCAATTTGAATGAGAATTGGACTGGTGTTCAAACAAAATAATACCTTTCATAGCCTAGGGTAGCAGATTAAAATTACCACCTTACAAGCCGTTTTACTCTGCGGTACATATCGATTTCAGCTAGGGTCGTTGAAGTTGAGTAAGGATCCCATTCCACGAAAAAGGAAGTGAAACATGGAAACCGCTTGGCGCTTGAGTGGTACTGTCGACTACTTAAATGTCGCGCCATTATCCCTCTATAATCAAATAACGTATCGCATGACGTTGTAATTTAAAGGGCGAATGAAATCACGCACATGAACTAAATCAAATAGCTAGTGGTGAAAATAGAATTAAAAAGGTTTTCTAAGTGCTTCAGATTTAGTTTTTTATATTAACACTATAAAGAGATACTACGATGAAATTACAGAAGAAGAAATTGAAATTTGAGCGCTCTAAGCCCGAAACTAAATTATAATAAATCTTTATTTAGGTATGTAAATGATTAGCATTTAAGGTTTATAGAGCTAACATCCATTAAATATAGTTATGTTTGGCTTGATAGCTCAAAAGATAAAATGAATGGACAATATTGTTTGAAAATGTGCAAATCAGTGAAAATATTTGTACTAATTCTACTCCGGGAATCACCATTGCCGTGGAATTCCCCACCTATTCTACGCTGGTTACGAATTTCAAATGAGTAACATACATGCACCTTATTATACATCTTTCTTAGGAAACGATGGACACGGGTGACGACGGGGATGATGGCGGCTCGAGCAGCGCGGGTGGCGGTGGTGGGGGTGGCGGGGGCGGTGGCGGTGGCGGCAGAGGGTGCGGGGGCGGGTCCTCGTCGCACCCCGCCTCCGACGAGCGCCGCCGGCGCCGCCGCCGCATGGCCCACCACCGGAGACGCCAGGTGTCCCCGAGGTCCGTCATCAACCCCGACGAGAACTTCTACTTCTACTGGCTGTTCGTGCTCACGGCGTGCGTCCTCTACAACCTGTGGACGCTCATCGTGCGACAAAGCTTCCCGGAACTACAGGTGAGAGATACGCAGTGATATTTCGCGAGCTTCCGCACCGGAACACTTTGAAACCCCAGCATGTATATACCGGCACTGTTATTTTGAGCAGTTCTCATTCAAAAATATAATAATTTGGCAAAAATATTTTGCCATGAAAATAAAAGAATAAACTTTTTAAGTAGGAGTTGAAGGAATGAAATCTTGGCTTTTTTCACATGGTGATTTATGATGACCGACCATGATTTCGATTCAGTGAAACATTATCAAGGTTTACTTTTAAAATCCAACTCCTACGGTAAAGAATTGTCACCAAGCTACGCCCGCTAGTATTAATTAATTAAAATTTTTAAGGTTCACTAACATTATTTTTAAAAAAGCACGACCTGGGCTTCATAACTTGGTTTCATCTTCCGGAAGATCTAATTATTTTATGAAACCCGGGTCGTGCTTTCTTAAATATATTAGTGAACCTTACAATTTCTTATTATTTCATTTTCCGTAATGGAAAGGTTTCAAAAAGTTAAGCCTGATGTTATCAGTTAAAAATAGATTAAGTCATTATTTTAGTCTTGTAGTATTATGTCTTTCTCGTAAAATAACCACGTTAATTATTTTTCAAAAGCATTTGCACTTTAAACACTGTAATAAAAAAACCTTAAGTTTCGTAAACTGAAAACATCATTGGTTTTAACTTACTACGACTCCAAACTTTAATTAACATTCCCAATTCAACTAGCAATAAGAAACGGGATGTATTTTCAATGCACCATACTAGCATAATTATCTCGCGGTTGCAACTGTTGTAAGATTATTTTTCCAAACATTTTATCCGCTGCTCATATAATATCTGCTTAGTTTGATAATGCCGCGAGGCATTTTTAAGCGTTTGGACAAAAAAGGCAGTAGTTAAAAATTCAAATGTGACCTGAGGCTGGTAAAAGAGCTTTTCCCTTAAACTATCGTGAGTAACTATTGCAATTAGAAATAAAACGCGATAAAATATTTCACATCCCATCCATTTTCTTCGATTTTTTCGTAAACGACTAACCAAAACGCTTTCATTCAAAACCATCACATTCAAAGTAAAATACAAGGACATCGATAATTTCAAGGATGTTTAATCTCCTAAGTTTCAGAAATATAGCGTTAGGGGAGCAATTAATAGGAATGTTACTCATGCTTTAGAGAAGTGGAATTTGTAGCTCATTCTTTAGAAAATATTTTATTGCCGTTACGAAATGCCATAATATAGAAATATTTTCACGCAGAAGTGAAAGAAACAAATTTATTTTGCGCAATCCTTAGAATAAAATTACCATTTTTGCAGAGAAAAATAAACTTCACCACTCCTCCCACTTTCTCGATGCACCATGAAATCCTCTGCATTTCTAGGCTGGCCTTCCTGTGTTCTGGCGCTGCGGAGATGCATTCGGAGACACCGTTTTTCTCCTGGACGTGGCCGTCCAGTTCCGGACAGGATACCTTGAGCAGGGTCTCATGGTGTACGACTCCAAGAAACTGGCCTCCCACTACATCTCCTCGAAAGCTTTCCTGCTCGACCTCTTCGCGCTCACCCCTCTCGACCTCGTACAGCTCAGCCCGAAAGTGGGCCCAAACCCCATCCTCAGATTCCCCAGGTTCCTCAAGGTAAGTGCACTTCTAGCAGCTATGTTAATGCATGAATAATAACATTTCAAAGGGCGGTCGAACAGAACTTTTAAGCCCCTTTCGCAGCAACTAAAGCCTGAATCACACGATCATTTTTTTTCGTCGCGAAAGTGATCACTATCGAGATCACTTTTCCCGTCGCGAAAAGCAATCGCTCTAGTGATCATTTTCCTGAATCACACGGTCACTCCCGCCGTCGCTTTTCGCATCATTTCCAATATCGCAGCTCGTTGTCATAGGACCCACATCACGAAAATATATAGCGTGTTTGTTTATTTATGTCATTCCCACAATTGTCAAACGCTGCGCTGCAATCACACCATACGATCATGTGTTCCGATTGGCTGATATGGGATTTTAGGGACGGTTTTAGCGACGGAAAAAGCGACCGGACGAGTGATGAAAAATAGCGATGGGAATCCTCATCGCGATCGCGATCGCGAAAAACAATTGCCGCCGACGATCATTTTGCGTAGTGATCGCGATAGTGATCACTTTCACGACCAAAAAAAAAACGATAGTGTGATTCAGGCTTTAGGTCCGGCTGCCGAGAGTGTTCCGATGACACTTAGGCCCCTTGCACACACACCGATATTGAACGGCCGGTATAATAACGGCCGTCCACATAGCAATAGTGAACAATAGCAATAGTGGAGCTTGCACACGTACCGATCACTCATTGGCACCGGCGAAATGCCGGTTAGCTGCCGGCCATTGTCACTGTGGTTCGCCGGCGCCGGCTATACAGTGGCGTACGTGGCCAAATGGGAGCTTGCACACTCACCGGATTGTTACCGTCCGATCGGCCGTTTTCCTCTAGTTCTTGCTGCGCTTTCTCACTTTCCAGAAGAATTTATATACAAGGTGTGTCCTGAAAGTAGTAGGACTGATTTTTTCCCACACACGCGGACGGTCGGACGGGAGTTTTCTGGGTTGTAGGTGGTGGAAGGGACTCTAACAAAGCGCTGCGAACACGCGGCAGTCGGCTCTGAGCTCTTGCGGAGTGTGAATCGTATTTCTTCCAGACCTCTGTCAAGTGACCTCGTCACGGTGCGTCATGGAACGTTTAGTGGAGCAGCGTTACGCAGTGAAATTCTGCGTTAAACTCGAGAAAATCGGCAAGGAGACCCATGAACTCATCAAGGCAGCTTACGGGGATAGTGCCGTGAGCAGAACAACCGCTCAACGTTTGAATACGACCCAGAAACGAAGCGGCAAAGTGCAGAATGGCACACAGCGACATCGCCGAAACCCAAAAAAGCTCGCACGTCCAAATCGAAGCAAAATTCCATGCTCATGTGCGTCTTCGATTCGAAAGGTGTCATCCACAGTGAGTTTGTGCCACCAGGGCAAACCGATAATGCAGCTTTTTACGTGCAAGTACAGGAAAGACTGCGAAAATGCATCTTCCGCGTCCGACCAGCCATCGCCGCTTCGTAGATCCTTCATCATGACAATGCGCCGGCCCACACCGCGTTCATTGTCGTTGACTAACTGACGAAACACGGCGTGGAAACCTACCCTAAAGCCCGGATATTGCCCCCCCGGACTTCTTTCTCTTTCCCAAGCTCAAGACCCATCTGAAAGGGCGTCACCACGGGTCGGTGGAGGCTCTCCAAAAGGCCGTGACGCGCGCTTTAAAGGACATCCCGGAGTCAGACTTCCAGGAAGCGTATGCTGCGTGGAAAACTCGCTGGCAGCGTTGTGTCGATGCCCAAGGGGGCTACTTTGAAGATTTTTGTAGCGATGTAGCTATATGAGAAATACATTTTTTGTTCTCGACTGAGTCCTACTACTTTCAGGACACACCCTGTATATCGGCACAACAATAAAGTGATCGTTTGGCCGCTAAAATTCCGGCGTGTGTGCAAGCATCGCTTCGCCGGTAAAATATCGGCCGATATTTTACCGGCCGTCTAAAATCGGTGTGTGTTGCAAGGGGCCTTAGACGGGTATAGTTCGGGGTAGGGGCAAAGTTGCCAGGTAAGAAAGGGAAACGCCCACGTTACATGTAAACAAAAGGGTTCCGTGAATAAAGGAGCCAGAAGGGACGAAGAACGTTAAGGACCCAAAGGAAGAATTCTTTGTTTTGGCAATACGAAGAAAGGGCTTGTTTTGGTGGCTCAGGATTGTTTCAGTGCTTCATATGCATGTGACAATGTATGATTAGACAAAGGTGTGAGGTGCGTTTGGGGGACAGCGATTGGCTGCAAACCGTGTTGGAGAAGAGTTCTCCGCCCCTCGTTTTGAAATTCCATCGGACAACTCTCACCGGCTGGACTATGGAGTAGGTGTAACTTGATTAGCAATGAAGACACTTCGTCACTTCCACTATTTACTTAAGGTATTACTACCGGTTTCTGTTTTCAAGCCATAATCAAGTATATAAATAAATCTATTGGTGCTCTATCTGTAGCATTTTTTAATTTAAATTTTGGAAGTCACAACGTGCTCTTATTGCTAATATGGAAACCTTCCACCACGTTAAAGCTTCAAGTTTTTATTTATTAGGCGTTACTTGACTTACTACCATCCAGTAGGTGGAATATATAATTTCATGTTGATTCCTGCTCAGGCATATCTGAAATCAATACACGTGCATCTAGCAGACTTTCGCAATATTAAAAATTGCCAGAGAATATTTAAAGAACACCAAGGATGATGTTCGCCATGAACAAAATATACTAACACGTCAAACCGACATTCGAGAAATCCGGGTTCAAATCCTGGCTAAGCCAATTTTTTTCATGAACTTCATCCTTGGAGCTTATAAATTTGCACCCGTTCTTTTGACTGCGTATGAAGTCTCTCGTTTCGTGCCGTGCTTTGATGTTAAAGGTATTCTTAAAGCGCGAGCTATAGTTTTTGATAGAGTGATGAAACCACCATCGCGATTTCTTGCATTAATTTTCCCACGATGGATATTCCTTTATCTTTTTATTCTGTTGCAGGAATATCATTTTTCGAAATACTCGCTTTTAGTCAAGCTGTAGCTCACCTAGAACTAGCAAAAATTTTACATTCAAAGCCACGCGTAATCAAGGTAATACATGAGTTTTTTCCCCGGACACCCATATCGTGAGCTTGCAACAAGAGAAATACTAAAAAAAAGGAAGTCCAATTGCTGGTGCGACTTCCAGGAATGGCAGTGAAATAGCTACGACAAATATTTCATTATGCGGGTGGAATTATGGTGGATTATGAGTGTCATGAAAATTTTAATTTAATGAAATAAGGCCAAGCTAAAAAATATCCCAGTCATTCACTGACTGAATACCATAATAACACATCAAAGTATGCGGAGAAACCTCACTTGTTTTTGCGGAAAAACCTAACTTGTTTTAAAGATCGACTTTATTTTCCCTGCGGCATTTTCTATGATTAAACGCTATGCCTCTATTCAAGAGCGCTGTGGTCCGCAGTGAAGTGACTTCTATAGCACACAGCCCTGAAGTAATTACCATTCAAAGAGAGAAAAATACCATAGACGTGGGAGAGAAACTCGGCAAAAAGTAACTGCGGATGAAATATGAAATAACTTAGGCTAGTCGTAGTAGTTAGGAAGGAAAGCTCCACACGCAACTTCTGTTCAAACTCGCGTTCAAATAAAACTCTTGGGTCAGCCGGAGTTTAACTCTGAAGTGCGCTTCTACGACTTAGGAGAAGAGGAAAAGTATTGAGAAAGAAGTGAGCGATGGAGGGCAGAGACGGCGTTTTGCTGAAGAATGAAAAAAAAACGACGAAAGCCCGCGATGGTTCATTAAAGTAGAAATGAGGACGGGGTGTAGCGAGGGAAAGGCCGGAGGAAGTTTGGAGAGGAGGAGCCCAAAAAGATAATAGTGGATATAAGAAGCGGGCGGTAGGAGCCATGGGACAGAATCACACGGAGTGAAAGTGGAAGAATTTCCTCAATTTTCTTACCCATTTATCGACTCCTACCTTCGTCTGCCGTCTGGAAGAACGCAAGAAAGTGAAGAAGTTGTCGGAAACTCGTCAAGGTGGACACTGGACAGTTGGAGAATGTCCACCTTGACGAGTCCAAGTTTCCAAGTTACGCTGGGATCCCGTAGGCGAGGTAGTGAGCAAATGGGGTACACAGGTCCAGAGATTTTGTGGCTGACGCGTATTTAATTTATAATTTATTTATTTATTTCAAAGCAAAATACTGCATGTGCATAAGCATATTAACGTGCATAATATATACAAAACTCAGGTAAATAAAAGAAAACATTGATCATACTCTGTCCACTTAAATAATCCTGTAATAACATGCCATAATTCCATCAATGCTTATTTCTAGGTCAACCAAGATGTTATTAGCCATAAAATTCTCTTCCTATGCATCTCACTGGATGAACCCATGAAATTATCATAATTAAATGATACTAGAAGTCTCCCAGAGGAAAAAATCTCTATACAAGAAATTGTAATGATGCTCCTTAAACAGACCTCTCTCCAGCGAAGGGAGTCATTAAATGATAATCTGATCAATATCTCATCCCTTAATATGATAATTAAATGCTGGGATTAGCTGTATCCCCCAAAAATATATTCGATGAAATGGCCTGTAGATTAAGTTGGTTTAAAAACTAGATTCCGACAGAAAAAGAAACTTTTAAGTAAAAGATGACTTGTCAGCCGTAAGCTTTATTAGGAAATACTTACGATAGCAAAGGAGTTTGAACATGCTAGGACGAAAAAATAAAGTCATGATCATGACTCAAATCCATCTCTCCTGAAATCACTGAGAGCCTAAACCAATTAAAAACAACATTCTCCTGTTGACCTTGTCTTGTGTGGATTACAGCGAGGGATTCGGAATTTCCGATGGCACTACACTATTCTGTGCATATAGTCGTTAGTTATAGACACCTTTGCAGTGAGCAAAATTATTTGTATTATATAGTAATTCATAATTAATTCTATCACCATGTCAACCTAATTTTATTTTTTCGCCCTAAATTCAACCGGAGCAAAACAGATTGAATGCAATTATTCCGAGAAACAACTCCACGCCAATTCAAAGAATTGAAAACTTATACCGAGATCGTTGAACTGGTTTCAATTACGAAAAATAGGCGAGAAATTCTATTATATTTGCCATTTTGAACACTAGAAGCCTTTAGATGAAAATTTAAATGATGAAATATCGAATATGGACTTGATGGTAGGCGAAAAATTCTCTCGAAAAGCTAACGAATGGGTTCGGAGACCTGACGCGACCAAAAACGGGGTCGGGCGTTAAAGGAGTAATGGGATCCAAATTAGGTTAAGGTCAGCACATATCATTCGTGTATAGCTAACGACAGGCGGAAATTACAGACTACTACTTACATATTATCAATTTTTTAAGTGAAAAAATGGCAGACATATATCAAATTCCTTTTTATAAGGAAACATTCCACATACCCTATGCATCCCCATATTTATTCCACTTCATTCATTTACTATAATAGTAAACGCCCAAGAGAGCAGGCCCGTGCTGGACCCCTTTTCAGGGTAGTAGACAGCCATGGACAGAGGGCGCCAGCACTATGCGGAGGGAGGACTACCGGGAGGGTCTGGGGGTGTGGAATATAATAAATAAATTTTGAAATTTTAATCCTTATCCTCTATAGATTGAATTGTATCTTACCAGATTGAAATATGTTGATTAAAATTATTATTTAGTTTATTCAAGACGATGTTAATTATTCTGTTTAATGAGACATCATTAAAATCAAGTTAACCACTCAATGATGGTATTCTGATTGTAAAATTTGTCAGTTTCGGAACAGGAGGGCGCCAAAAATTTCCGAACAGGAGGGCGCACCGGGATACGTCCCGGTGTCCAGCAGGGGCCTTCTTGAGAGTACCTACGTATTCCTCCCACTCCACTTGTCTTTCCAGTGGCACACTACATTATGAAAACGAAGGCAATCATTGTGAAATTTCAAAGAGCACATAAAGTAGGCCCTCGTCAACAAACATATATATCTCAAAGTTGAATATATTATCTGAAAATTTGAGCTACAGTTAAAGGAGAGAGACTGTTTAATATGCAAAGAAATTTTCAAAATAAAAACGTAAATTATAAATTAATAGTGCGCCATAGAAATCGTCAAAATACGACCGTTAGAGAAGGAGTGCCTTGGAGGGAGGGAGTCCTCTTATAGACGAAAGCTCGGAGAAAACATGTACACGTATCTTGCGTCAAAACCGTATTATTCCTATCAAACCTCAGTGAGCACGCTGAAACTCCCAAGGTTCTAGCCTCCATTCTCTTCTTATATCTCTGTCTGGTCAAGATCACTCATAGTAGTTTAGTAACATCCACTTGAATTCTCGCCCTTGCCCCAACGCATCGCCTATAAAAACATAGCGCCCAAGTCCCTCTATCGCGTCTCAGCGATCATCACCTATCATCCCTTTTTTCCCCAGTGGTATCTGATTTCACCACAGTGCCACTAGAATGTGCTGAACCTCATACCTCCTTGTCCGGTATAGTCCACAAATTTCCACAGGGGAGAATCACGCCTCGGTAGCTTAACTGGCTAAAGCACTCGGCCGGAAATCGAGGGATCCGGGGTCGAATCCCGGTCAAGGCGAATGATTTTTCCTCTGTGGATTTTTCGCACTCGTCTCCTGACACACAAGACCAAAATTTGCTAAGTATACGCGAGTTCTCCTTCCTACTTCTCAGCCAAGAGGTGTTACCAGTCGTAAAGAGTTAGTCCACAACACCTTTTGCAATTAGTTTTCCTTAAAATTAAAAATAGTTTCTAAATATGTAGGAGGAGATCCTTAATTAACCAGTAGTCAGGTTAAAATACAGCTTTATACAGTGAAAATATTAATGTGGCTCTACATAGTGGTCATAAAGGCTCATTTCTAAGTTAGTAAATGATAGTTCTCGCATATCGAATATATGACACTCGTTCGTAAACAATATGCATGACATTTCTTTATCGAGATTTTAAATTTAAACTTCAATTCCAAATAACCAGCAATAGTTGTGTTATAATTTTTAAATTACATTTAGAATCAAGGGCTACTTTTAAGTTATTTCAAATAATATATTTTTTAATAATAATAACATTTATTTGGCGGCCGAAGTCTAAGTTTATTAATGGGCAAATGATTATGCGAATGTAACGGATGCATTTGCAATGGGGAATAACTCTAGCGCCCTATTTCAAATCGAAGTTAGATTTTAAGATCCCCACAGCTAGTATTTAAAGTCAAAACATCCCAATTGTAACGATGCATTCTCACTAACTGTCTGAGTAAACTAAACGATTTCCCTTGAGGAGAACCACGAGACAAATAAAACTTTTTAAAAATTCTAATTTTTCCGGCAAAGATTCCCGTTTCGCTTAAACTAATTCCTCAAACTCTCCGCTCTCAAAGCCTAAAAAAATCTCTCTCCTCTCTGAAGAGACAATATCCTCCTCACCCATACACCCAAGTCGTCTGAAAGTCTGCGGCCGCTGTCACGTGCAATGTATGTTTCCAGAACAGAAGCAACCCAGCTCCTCAGCATCTCGACCTATCCCTCGTGTTCAACAACTCCAAATGCGTCATCCCTTCCTATCTAAACTACGTCAGCAAGCTCTCAAACTCCCAGACCCATTGAAAATTAAAGTGGAAAAAAACTAAATAAAAGACATATTGGTCACGTCCGCCACAGTTTTTCGGAGATACAAGATAGCTTTGGAACGTACTTAGCTGATTTAATAATATTTCTCAAGGAGACACTAAAATCGTAAGTTTTCCTCCTTAACGCCATATACGAACTGTGTTTCTGTGTGTCTTATTGATAAGTAGACTCAATCATTCGGTCTGATACCGTTAACTATCTACATTTATATCATCATACACCATATGGCACGCCAAGGAAGAGAGAGAATTATTATAAGATAAAACAAGAAATAAACACGGATTTGTCGTTATACTACATTTTTCAAGATCCGTTAGGTCAAAGCCCCATCCCACCCACCCGTATGTCCACTGGCTACATAGATAAATACCTATGATAATGTTACAATTGGTCCAAGTATTTTATGAAAGTAATAAAGAGTAATTTTACTGGGGGTGACAGATTTGTTTACAACAAAGAAAAGAGATCTTACCCATTTTTACATCCACGGCCACTTCATTGAAGCCCCTCAGTTATGAATCTCGCATTTAGATGGAGAAACTTCAAGTCGTTTAAGTCTACCCTAGCTATAAAGCAGGTCTACAGTGAATTTCATCGAACAATGAAAGATTATAAACCATATTAAGCTATTAAAGCTGAAATTTGCAAAAATAAATGCATTGATATTTAATTCTACCTCACTTTAAATTATGCAATAGGATGTAAGCGTACGCGCAGAGTTAGTATTCACATAAGTTCTCGTGTTTTTCGAGCGGGTAATATAAATCGCCAGATTCAAGTATTTAGGTTCGACTCTCCTCCAACACCGCGGCACCTTAACCGTGAGATTTCACTCCGTGGGAAGTTGCAGGGGTAAGGAAAAATACTGCAGCCATTGCTGGCCACTGGAAAGCCCTCGAAGATGTCACGGAGTGGCGCGAGAGCTGGACGCATCGCGGGGAAGCTGAACACTAAAAACTCGGGGAGTCTTGCTTGAGATGGTCTACGGTTAACTCGCATTTGGTGCCGTGTACTAAGTGTATTTGTGAGTTCAATGAAGCCGTTAAACCAAACTCCGCTCTTGTTCCCTTGTCGCTGCTCCTTCGGACCCATTTCTATTTTAGCCCTTCATGACTTTCATTTTTAAGACATACAATACAGAGGCTCCGATTTCTAAGAGAAAAAATCCGATCGCATTTAAAATAAGCAAGACTTTCCACAGTTGCCATGTCTTGATGTAGCAAAACATTCGGATAATTACTTCCACACCTAAGCGGAATAAGAAGAATAATGCAACCGGAGGCACACGGATAAATAAAAAATATAGAAAGAAAATCAGAAAAAGAAGAGCCATTTAAGAAAACTGCTAGCAGAGGTATTTCGTTCACTTCAATTTCAATGAATTTTTTTTCTAATATAAAACCTATTTTCAAGACTTATAGAATATTGCTAGTTGATTTCAACCATTATTTCGGGCTCGATTATTTCCGCTAATTTTTCACTTGAGATCTTTTTTCATCATTTCTGGAGACAAAAATGACTAGCGTCGATTATTGCCGGAATTAATTCCAAATACCACAGCGAATACGAATGAATATTAGCAACGGCGCATCATCTTCACGATACTGGTGAGTGTTACTCAACGTCACAGATTAAAGCCATATTTAGTCGCACTATTTTTAATTTTCTTCTTCCTCAATAGGCATTCTCCTCTTCCATCGGAAGCAAATGATGCAAAAAATACCCACAAAATTTTTTTGCAGTATCGTCTTATACTTCTGCTTTAACCTCCTAAGTTCTGGCGAATTATATACAATACATCAACGCTTGATTTTTTTCCCGCTTGGTTAACATGATTGAAATGTTGTTAATGTAACTTACCCAGTGTTTCCTGACAGATTACAGCATCGTACAGAAACAAGATTCACAGAAAAACTATAATTAAATGTTACACACAATAATTAACTGTGATATGTCCAGAGACCGATGAGATTATCCCTATCACCTTCACAGTGGAAAAAAAACAAAAGAAAAAGAGGCTAATTATGGACTCGCAAAAGCGCAATCTCTACAAACAGATTCTGAAAAAAAATTGGAGCGACCGTTCGATGGAAATACATTCGTAACATAAGCGGTGCAAAGATGACCAAAATGGCAAAACGTCCCGGAAAAATTGTAGATGAGGGAATCGTTCACATGGGAAGCTGTAGAAGTGCCGAAACTAACAAGAAAGAACAGCTTGATCGCTCTCTTTTTTTGAGAAGAAGTGAGGAGGTTGCGAGAAGGTCAACGAGAGGTCACGTCCACGTTTGGTTCGAGCAGTGTGGAACTCGGAGTTAGGGTAGGGGAGGGATCCGGAAGGTCAGAGAGAGAAAGAGACTGGGACAAGAGCGGCAAACGGAGAGAAGCTAGGAAAGGGACGGGCGGTGAGGAAAAGAGAAGAAGAAAAAGATCGAGCGAATACGATGCTATCAACCGGAAAAAAACGATCATCAGTGGTCTCTCCCTGTCTTTCTTCCTCTCTCTCTCCTTCTTTCCCCCTGTGCTATCTCACTAATGACGCACCACCGTAGAGGCTTCCTCTCGCGATCGCAAAATTTATCCAATGGTCATGAAAAGAAGCGAAGGAAATCCTCACTCAGCTGCTGCTGCTCCTGAGAACACCGAGAGGAGAAAGAAGAAAAAAATGTAAACGCTACCTTTCGGAACTGGAACTATTTCCGCAATAACAACATGGCCATGAGGAAATATTATTATTTCCTTATTTCCATATTTTATTCCCAGTCTTTAAGGAAATATTTTCCTGAGAAACTTGTCAAAGAAATGAGAAAATATTACAGTTTTCCGACGGCAAAGTAAAACATTCGTGAGATCTCTCCAATTTATATGGATTTAAAACTCAAACGCGTTGTAAAATTTAAGCCCCTTTCTTTGTGACTACTTTCTTTAAGAATGATCCATTAAGAATCCGTTCCTCCATAAAAAAATATTTTTATGCTTACGTCTTTAAACTGGACGTTTATAAAAAAGTGTTACACCTCTATTTTAATTTAAAAAATTTCCCTAATTTACTTCTTTCAAAAGGAATTGAGGTCAATGCAAAAAATGGACAAACAATCTTAGAAATCACATCACCATATTAATTTACCCTAATATTTTAGCGCAGAAATTATAAAACCAAAACTTTTCATATCCAATCTTGGGACCGCTACTGGTAACACAGGGAAAATAATTCTTAATTACTTATAAATCTTTTATTAATTATATCACCTAATTTCACGTAACGGTCGCATTTTCGCAACTCGACCTTTCAACTACCTCATGGGCGAGAATCCTCGCACCTTCAGGAAGCAGGTGCATTTCATTCCATAACACATCAATTTCGAATTCCTTCAATCTTGTGCTGTCTCGCTTATCTTCAAATAAAATACTGAACCATAAGGTACGCGCAAAATTCCTTCATATTATGAGTTACGCGTTATGTTTAGATAGAAAGTAAGTAAAGTAACGACAGCTTCTCAAGTATTTATATTTTGCCAGATCTTATATATATTTCTTCGCAATAAGTCTAGTTTCAGAATATACTTACAGCTCTAAATTGAAACATAGCCGCTGAAAGATTTTACAACCACTACAACTGTCCTCCAACGAGCTTATTTAAGATATAGATTCGAGAATACCACTTTATCATGATGGTAGCGACACTTGTAATATTCTCCCAAGCTTTAAATTAAAACATTTCAATGTGACTTGGCATAGAAAGGAAACAAACTTGCTAAATAAACACGTAAAAAGGTCAAAAAAGGAGCATCGAGTATTAACTGCCAACTCCTTCATGGCAAAACTTTAGAGTCGTCCATTTTCCCGGCACCTAATTACCATTCCGGAAATGATCCTTTAGATGCTCGCTTACGCTTCACAACTTTTCGCCATTTCGTCTCCCCTTGGTGAAGGATCTTGTTTATCTTCAAAAAGTTTCTGAGGCATAAAAGTTTCTCGACAATCAAGGAGGCGTTTTCTTATTCATGAAACAAAAGAGGTCACTTTGCTAGCAGAGCGGTCTGAAAGAACCGACACGGAGAGGTCGAGGGAAACTGTTTGCGGATTGTATGAGCCAATTTAAGTGACCAAATGGACGGCCGAAAAGGCGCGGTAAAGAAGAAAAGGGATGGAAAAGCAAACGAAAGTTTAAAATGAGTGGGCAGAAAGGGTCGGCCATATATGTATGTGAAGAGAAGAGTAACCAGATGGAGCACTGCAGGGATTTTCTCTTCCGCAGCGTAAGCCTTGAATTATGAATTGGAATTGATATTTTGCAGAGAAATACCTTATTCTTCATAACGAAAGAGAACAAATATAATTCGTTGTTTGGGGGTGACTCCATGGAATCGATTTGATATTATGAAATGCAGAAAATAACTTTGTAATTTCAAATAAATTTAATACTGTACGACCTAGGTTCGACATGGCACGTCATCATGTAATGACGCGTCACGTGGCACGTCATCATCGAATCGGACGTCGGAACCTAGGTCGTACACGGCGGCGGATCCAGGATAGGGAAAAGAGGGGGGGCTAAGTGGGGGTTAAAATTACAGCAGTGGTGGAGGTCGGAAAAAATTACCATTCTAGCTAGTGTAAATTGGATATCCAAAGGGGAGGCTATATCCTATTTATCCCTCCCTCCCCCCATAGATCCGCCACTGGACTTGTACAGTATTAAATTTACTCTAAATTACTAAGTATTTTTGCATTTCATTAAGAGAACACGTACAACTAGCCAGCGGCGTAACTAGGAAAATGCTTTGGGGGGGATGTAATGGCCTGGGAATGCGACCCCCCTAAGACGGGGATGGGGTCCGAGGGCTTGTGACTCGTCTCACTGGTATGATATTTATAAATGATCTTTAGCTTTAGGAAAATTCAGTTGTCAAAACTAGACAGTAGTTTTAAATATTTTGTTATTTCTCTGAAGCTTGGGGGGATCTATCCTCTCATCCCCCCTCCAATGTTAAGCCACTGCGTCCGGCCATCCTTCTTATATTATCCCACTCAGTGTATAAATCCGATCGTTCATTTGATAGGAAAGGGTTAAGCTAACCCCGAAGTCAGCGATAGGCGTACGAGATTAAATAGGTTATCGATCGCATTGTCGTCCTGAGAATACTAAGGTCCGTAATTCAATTTCCGCTATATAAAGGTGATTATTTCCATCGCAATTAATGAAGGAGTAATTGTAAATCTTCATTAAAACTTGATTCTACGGCTGGTACACAAGGAGTGAATTAGGATACTGTGCTTAGGGCACATGGTGATTCGGCGGGCTATTATTACCAGCGTAACTTCAGATAACCTCCTAATCTCTGTTACCCAAACTTGCGCCATAGGGAATTCAGTAGGTATCCAAAGGCTTGAGCAGGACTATTTCGGGTAGCACCGAGCATAATAGCTTATAACTCCTATCGACACCGGACAATTTCTGACATAATGACTAATACCAAAGAATACCCTGCTTCAATACATATCTTTCAATGCTGTAATACATATTTAGGTAATGCTTGATTCATTTATGCATATCATTCCCGTAAGTGGAGCGATTTATAGGGTCAATCGATCAACTAAATTGAGCTCCCTGATATTTTTCACGCAAATGACATCATCCAACAGATGAAAGAGACTCATCTCCCTCATTACGCTCAATTGACGCAATGCAAATGCCGCCAGACCAGAAATCTCACACACATCCGCTATGCTCAAACTGTAAATTAGAGGTGTTATATTTATAGAAAAATACTGTAAGCCTTAAGCTAAGACAGCAGGAGAAGGTAGTTGAGCCGAAACTTGCAATCATAAATTAAATCAGAACAAATATAATTAATAAAATATGAAACAAAAGGTTGGCTCCTAGTTTACCGTGGCGTTCTGGATTCGTGGATCTGAACATTTTCCGAGTTTTCGCCGCGTTGATTGTCAAGGGTTGAAAACAGTTTCGCCGAGATTCAACCATGCATCAATAGGTCGAAGTGCCGATATCGGCATTTCGGCCGCGTTTACATAGCCCTGGTTCGCCGAAATGACGATAAGACATTACGACATGAAGGCTCTAGGTGGAATCTCAGCGAAACTGTCGTCAACCTCTGTCAACCAACGCGGCGAAAACCCGGAAGACGGAAAGATCCATGAATATCAATGCACAAGGTCTAGAATAAATTTTTGAGTTAAAATTACGAAAGGAAGGATAGAAAAGCGTACTCACTCGATTGGAACAAGAATAACGTGAAAGAGTCGAAAGTTTACGACAGGAAAATAAAAAAATAAATATATCCGATAATTTCAGGCTTGACTTTGTGAAACTTCTCCATATTGGAAATAAAGGAATAAAACTTTGTCAGGTTCACTATCATTTTAATATGGGCACGACCCGGGTTTCATAACGTAGTTACAATGATGTAACCACATTACGAAACCCGGGTCGTGCCCATATTATTACAATAGTGAACCTGACAAAGTTTTACCCCTTTGTTACCAATAAAAATTTAAGTTTACAGAATAACTATCTCCGACTTTAGTCTTAAACGACAGCAATGCTTTCTCCATAAATGAGTTCTCGCATTACTTTGAGGGTAAAGAAACGAGAAAAGCCTGAGGTGAGTGACGAAGAGAGAAGGGGACCGAAGATGAACGAAGCAGAGAACAGGAGGGGGCAAACAAAAAAAGAGATAGGATAGAGTTTTCCCACTAAAGCCGTGGGAGGATGGAAGCTGAGGATGGAAGTGGTGGTAGTGGGAAAGGGATGAGGAGCTGAGGATGGCTTCGGCGTTCCGAAGCGAAGGCCGGAGCGGCATGAGGTTCTTAATGCGGCCTGGGCACGCAGCCGAGAGAATGAGGATGGATGTTCGGGGCAGCTTATGAATTGCAGCGGAGGAGGAGGGAAAAAGGTCCGCATCGCACCGTATGAGAAAGCCCAATGAAAGAACAATCGTGGTGGAGTTAGCGAAGAAGTCGAAGGGGGTAGCGAAGGGAGAAAAGTGAGAAACTTCGTCCTTTTCTTTCTTCCTCTCTCCGTCTCTATGGAGTTGACTGGGGTGCAGACACTTTCGGTAGACACGACGACTGCTCCAGATTGCTCCTTTGACTTTTTTTATCCTCGCCACGTCATCGTTTTATTTTGTTGTTCCGTCGTTCCGGCCGTTAGCGCCTCGCTCGTAATTGCTGTTCAAAGTTTGTGACCACGGCCATTTTTTTATAGCATTGCCAAAACTTGAAAACGAGTTGAATCTTCGCGAAGTTTTCTAAAGGCTAAAATCTCAGTGCTGCATCATGCTTAAAGATTACTAATGTTGTGGGTAGGTTTTCTAAAAGGAAATTTCAAATAATGCCCCTTGATATTATGACCCCTTTCTTAACTGTAAACAAATCATACTTCATTTCCTAACATTTCACACCAGGCCTCTTCTGAGGCAGATGAATAACCACGATGATGAAAGTTTTCCATTAACAAATAAAAATGTCATTTTAATTCAAATTGGCTATAATTAAACATTCGCTGAATAAAACTGGATGTTAGGCGTGATATGTGGCGTAAACTTACCAACAAAAATCAAGGAGACGGCAATAGCTGGCTTAATATTTAAAATATGAAATAAACTGCCACGCATGTGACCGTCGGAAGTAATTTTGACACTCAGTAACGAAGAGTTTCAATTAATACAATTTTCGTACTTCCTTGTATGATTGGAAATCCTACTCCATTTTATCAACAAATGCCCGTTCATCAATTTTTAGAAACCCAGGCTTACCTAAAAAAAAAGCTTCTCACATTTCACATCAGGCCTCTTGGTGGCAGAAGAATTAGCACGATGATGAAATTTTTTCATGAATGGCGTGGAGCGGTTGACTCAATTTTCTAAAAGAGGTATATGCGTTCCCCATAGTAATGGACAATAATTTAGGGCAGAAATTAAGAAGCGAGATGTTTGGAATTAAGGGATCGAAAACCAAAAATGAAGCCTTAAAATCATTTTAAACTTATAAAAGATGGGAAAAGAGAGCATGGCAATTAATATATCGTTAATGATTTCATTATCTACCATTCGCAGTCATAAATCCGAAGATAAGCATGCATCAGAATTCCACCCTGACGTCTGAAAACGGTTAATGCTATAATTTCTATGCTATTTTCCATTAAAATACTCCTGATTTGATTGATTGCTGTTCTCAAATTAAACTTTTACCCACAGCTTTTATTTCACAATATTGCTTCCGTAGAAGTTTGTGGTGATATAATTAGGGCTACATAGTAATCCTAAGGAAAGGTGTGAATCTTTAAACTACCACTGCAACCAGTAGATCTCTGTGGAGTGAGAAATATATGCAGAATAGATATCCCGCATTAGTAATCCTAGGTCTGTGAGAGAGGCTGACGGAAAACTCAAATATATGAAAAAGTTGCAGCACAATATCCTGCCACAGTTTAAGTAACTAAAGCATGAAAAGGAGCATAAACTCCTTCCGTGTTGAGATTCCGCTAAGCTTTCGACCTGCTTTAACTATAGTGTTTTCATGCTTCAAGATATTGCTGCTTTTAAATATTTGTGCCCTCATACATACGGCCGACTTTTAAACTCAAGACATTATATTAGGCTTGAAATGGTGATGTATAAATAAACAAGGAAGTCAATAGTTGCTCTCTATGTAAAACGTAAAAATGAAATATTCTGCATCGCTTCAAACCAACGCATGCACACTCTCTATGACAGACGTATCTTTTTAAGTTCGTTGCTCCCACTCTTCTGAGATGTCCTCGCTCAATACCGCCTCTTGACCTTGAGTTTACGTAAGCATTCCTCTTGGAGTAGAGAAACGCAGGCACGCAATGTCTGCCTCCCCAGGGTATTCCCAAATAATGGAAGCGCCGACAGGTTTTGGTCATGAGTATAAGAGAGTTCGCTTACTTCTGGCCTTGAACACGTCGATCACACAACCGAATTGTCTGCCTCGGACGTCTATGAAGCACGTCAAGCTTGAGCCTGAATTCTCCAGGCCATAGCTTCCAAACAGATAACGTGGAGGCAGATGGTCGATCGAGGATATAGACACGAATATTACAAAAGCGAATCCTCAAGACGGCCTCTTAAAACAAGTATTGACACCCACCGAACATTTAAATGGGTTTACAAAAGCCGCCGTTCGGGTCGCTGGCAGACAAAGTGACCCGAGCTTCACGATAAAATAAGGTATAATTAGGGGCATAGGCGGATCTAGGGGGGGGGGAACGTGCCCCACCCCCCCCCCCCCCGACCCTTAAAATTATGCAAGATTTTTTATACGGTCCCATTATCATTGCATTCGTTTTGTATTACGAGGTATCCTTGGGCCCCCCCCCCCCCCAGAACAAAATCCTGGATACGACCTTGCTTGTGCCCCCCCAGAAAGAAATCTTCGATCCGCCCCTGATTAGGGGTTTTAAACGAAATTTATGCGATGTGATCTATCAAATTCATAAGTTTTCAATTTTATTCCTTGTAATTATAAACATTATAATTCAAAATATTGGAAAAAAGTGGATGGCATTACACTTGTCACCGCGCTACGAACATTTTTTAAAAACGATTAAAATGCGACTTCAGTGGCAACAGAAATCAGCCTTCTATGGGTTAGAATTTTACCTCCTCCACGCAGTCCCTTTTTTCTAGAAATCGATTAATGACTGTCTGCGAACTTCCCATGTATAATATGCTATTTCGAGGATTTTGAGTTACTCCGCTCTTGAGGTAACGGTCGGTCCGAGAGGTATGATGACTCGAGGAGTATCCGCAGGAGTATAAATGCGGGCAGGACGAGCAAATAGTGTGAACTTCTTCAACCTCCAGCCAAATAAGCCTCCGTCGATTCCATGGGTCGATTCAAGGCCAAAAAATATTATTATCTCCACCTCAGGTCTTTGACTTATACAATAGGGAACTTGCATATATTTCAGATATAATCAAAAGCCCCAAAATTATATAAAAATATATGTTTGCATACCTCGGTGAAAGTTTTTTTATTATTTTATGACGTGGTTTACGATATTTAATGCATCAAAGTTCACGAGAATTTTCAAATGCAAGTGAGAAGCGAAAACGCCCGATGATTGGCTGGTAGAAAAGTGACGTCATAGTTCAGTACGAGGAGAGACGGCGGCACGGCCATAGTATAGGTTGCATACTTATACATGCGACGGCGTGGTTATGATTCATTTATTGAAGTGCAGACGTATCGCAGTTGTTCATTGTGACTTCAGGGCTATTATTTGATCTATTTCTCCTCCATTGACAGCGATAGATTGCGTAAAGATGAAGGCATATGGTTATTCTTAGGCTGATCCTAGCAAGCTTCCTGTTACTGATTCCATCACGATAACAGGGTATTTTAGTGAAACTGTAGACTTCGTCGGCTCGGAAAGTCGATGCCGAGAAATGGAAAGATAGCTGATGAGCATCTGTAATGTTTTATAGTTCATAACAAAGTGAGACTTGCGTATAATATTGGCGAAAGCGTATACTCATGTGAAATGTGTATTCTTTTGGCAGTCCGGTAGAGTCTTATGGTGAACTTATTTCCACCTCGAAGCTGTCGATGATACTTTCAACTTAAAAATACCTTGCCTGGAGGGCGACAGGAAGCTCTGAGGAGGCCAGACTATTAATTTTTCAATTTAGTAGCGATAATATAGACGAACTTCCAACACAATCTACCATCTTGTGACTAAAAACCCCGAAGCCACTTCCTATTCTGCAGAAAGAATCGGTCAATCGCACTTCGATCAATATAATAAACACAACGTCTTCAGGTGCTCATAAGTTACTTTTGAAATGAAATACTTCCTAAATTAGCATTAAAATGTGCATGTTTTCCAAACAGAGTCTTTAATACATTTTGGGAGCTTTTCTCACGATATATCTGAAACCTTCTCTAAAGGCGAGCTCATCGTCATTGCGATCGGTTGTCACTTAAAAATTCCGTATCGGAAATCCTAGAGGGATGACTTTCGACGATGACCGTGATCACCTGCACTCTCACTATCACTGGAACCCGTGGTGAAAATATCATCCCAATCCAATTTCTATTTGGTTTTAACTGGGGAAAGAGCAACATAGAACTGCACATTCTTTGGGCAACTTTGGGTTTGACTTTCCCTCAAACACACCATTTCCCCTGTGGTGCACATCAGTCCTATCTTTATACGATGGCCTGACAACCTTTAAATGGATCCTTGGTTTATCCTGACAACCAACTAAATGGAAATTGCTGATCCACACATGTCCATTCTTATCTCCATAGTTTCCAAATCAAAGGCCGCGGAACATATGTTCAAAAAAAAAGTTGAGTCACAAGAGGTATATTCCTCTTGTGACTCAACTTTTTTTTTTGAAAAGCAAGCAACGGCGTAGAATAAAATCAAAGAATGCTGCGATTCATTTTTTGTGACCACCTCTGGATGCCATTCTTTTTCCATCTACAACTTTCTTTATTTTTCGGGGTAAACTATGGGACAAGATAATGTTTAAATATTTTCATTAATTTATAACAAAATATAAGTTCGAAAAATACCCAAAAGCCATTTTATTAATCCGCACTGATGAGTGTAAATTAATGTGGAAGATGAATGCTGTAGACGTAGTAGTTTTCCTTAGGTTGAGTTGCAAAGTTCATGAAGTTGACAAAACGGCTCATTTTTCGGTGCGCGGAGTCATTTATTGCACTGACCGTGTCTACATTTTTCAATTTTTTTGTAATAAAATTAATCAGAATTTAGGATAAAATTTCCTTTAAAATGACGTATAGTTCATTATTATAGCATGTAGTGAAGCCAGGATATAAATTTGCAAAGTACAGCGGCGCATCATTTTGACGCCGACAGTAGAAGAAAACGCTGTCTTCTTGGCTGGCACTCGAATGCATGAGGATCAACGTTGCTCTATATTTTCATATTTCCTCCCTTGATTTTAAATATCATGGAATTTTCTATGTCCTTCCGTAACTGAAATTGAACAAGTGCCTTAATAATTTGAGTCCATCGTAACCATCGAGAAACACCTATCTCGATTTTTGTTCGGAAGTAGAGTTTTTATTCTACGGCGGCCGAATTATCGAAAAATCTCAGTTTCAAGTTATTCAGTCAATGAAATATGGAAATATTATTTATATTAAAGTTATCTTCGCTCACATAGCACACGGGTTTATCATTCCGTTTATTATACTCTTATTTTTCCGTAACGCTCATCCCGACAGACGGCATGCATCGAGGCTTTTCTTCTAATTTCCTCCGTGGGAATGCAGACGAAAATTTTTTTCTGGGGTGTTATTGCACAGAGGAATAATGCACCACTTGTAATTTTTCCTTATTTCACCCATGTTCTCCTTTAAACGCAACGTGGCTCTTCCAAACCTGCAGTTACTGGGCTTGGATCTTGGACTCGTACTGAACTATGACGTCACAGCCAAAGATTAGTGGGGGCGGTATTTTTTAGCCCGCGAAACTCGGGCGACTTTTGGGAGTCATTTTCTAGGGTATAAACTGAATTTTAAGCGGAAAAAAGTATATTGCTGTACCAAGTGTTTACTGTAGTATATCAGCATACTGTTTATAAAAAGTATGCAATTTCCCTATTGAAGCGAGCTATTTCCGGCCTTCGAAGGGCTCTCTGTTTCAATCCAAGGTGAGTCATAGCCTCACCTGGCAAAAAGGAACTTCAAGGTTCTAATACTGAACGAGTGAGTGAAATGAGTTTCATTTATCTGAACCCCAAAACCACGAAAAGGTGGCTTGGAGACGATAATTGAACTTACATCTAGCTTCATTTCCCTCTTTACTCGCAAATTCCCTTTCATTTACACTAAACTTTTTCCATTTTCTTGGCCATATTTCCAATTCCGGGCAATATTACTAAAATTTCCCTAGGTTAAAGAGTGTATATTCAGACTTTTATATTTGATAGCAAGAAATGAATCAAACATGGCTCACAAATTCACCAATAAGAGTACATTAACACACATATCTCTTTCTTATACTTCTATCTCTATTACGTATTATCCCTTTCTTTCGCTTTTTGGCAAACGTAAATTACTACGGAAAATAGGCTGAGCTTAATTTTCCACAAGCAGTATTTTTAGCAGTTCAATATTTTTGTGGGAGAGGGAAATAAAAGTCATTTTACATTCAATTAATAATTAGCAAAATAATATAAAGGGACTATAAAATGAAGCAATCGACCGACTATACGAAAACTGAACAACAGCATAGAGAAAAAATGTTGAGAGAAAATCTTTTAACGCTGAAGGATGGCACAACAAAATTATTATTTCAGATTAAATTGGAAAGGAGAAGTATTAAAACATCAGTAACGGATAGAGCCCAGAGGCAGAAAATGCGAGGGAAAGTTTTGTGAGAGGAATTTTCTGCCAAGAATGAGCCGTCAATAATGAAGGGCAAAATAATTTCTCTGACGTTCCACTTAAAACATCCACGATGACTGCGAAAAGTTATCACGAATACGGTAGGTAGATGCCACAAAAGAGAGATAACTTTCAGCGTCTAACAATGGCATTTCCCCGTTATCAGAAAGAATACCAAAGAAATACCTTGAACTTAACTGTGGAAGAATATGCAAAACAAGAAATTGAGGATTATCTGGGAAATAACACAACAATTAAGATTCCTTCGGATTACAGAGTTATCAATTTATATAACTAAGTTGCTTTTGCCTTCTATTATTATAACAGAGTTAAAATTCTTACTAGTTATTCAACGCCGATATGAAATTTTCAAACCTGGGGAATTATAAATTTACTTTATAACTAAGTTGCTTTTGCCTACTATTATTATAACAGAGTTAAAATTCTTACTAATTATTAAACGCTGCTAAGAAATTTTCACACCTGGGGAATTATATCTTTACTTTATCTTTGAAATTTTTTGTTATGAGCTTTAATTGAAAACTAAAGATGAGATTGAGGGATAAATAGGTAAAACCTTGTAAATTTTTTATCCAATATAGGCACATCTTCATGACACGTATAGTTTTTTAACCATTAGGAGGCGTGTTATAAATAATTAGTTGTAAAAATTTCTTAGGGGGTTTCAAAATAAAAGGAAATTTCTATTCAATACATTGACATGCATTGTTATATAAAAACATTGCAGGAGGACGAAAAATGCTTAATTTTGACCAGTGACCGCAATACAGAAACAATAAATTTCTTATCATAGACTCAAACTCAATAATATGCTTCGTCGAATGAACCAAATACTGGTTAATAAAATCATTTCTTAAGGAAATGTAATAAATTAAGTAAATACGCACTAATGTTATTAAATTATTAAAATACGCTCCCGAAAAGATAGCACCTGAAAAATATTAATTAACACAATTTGTTCCCTATACAGAAATACTTGTTTAAATTTAATTTAATACGACGATATTTACGCCAAAAATATAATATTGACACATCGATTTGGTTGACTTCCAATCCTACGAGGGCAGATCGACTAAAAACTATAGTTAGATGATAATAATGGATTTTAATGAATTTAGACAACATGATCAAAAGTAAAGTCAAGATTATGTGTTATTAAGCTTTGTATTCAAATCCTATACCCCTAAATAGACAGGCTTTTTATAAGTCAACAGCTACCCAAAAGAAGAAATTGTTTATTTCCTCATGATGGTAAGGCTGCAATTATACACAGCAATATCTAATTATCTCGGTATTTGCAAAAGGGAGAGATTAAAAAAGAAATTCCGCGAAACTATGGTAAAATTTAAATTTTTGCAATGAGTGTACTTAAGCTTGTACTTCGAATTATTTGTAACAGCGGAGGATTAATCAACGAAAAATACTGCAGTGGCTATTGACCAAAAAAGCTCCAGAAAATACTTAATTTCATAGGACATTCAGTAATATTCGATCCATAACAGAATTTTTCAAAAAGCAATCGATGAGCCGTGTAATTCTTTCTAATGGGGTCCCAGTTGGTTGGAGAAAGGCGGTTTTGTACGTCAAACGTTCCCAGGATATATTCTGTTGACAGCTCAGAGGCAGTTTTATTAGTGGTTCTAGCTGGAAACTGAGTTCCGCTTTTATTTTTCATTTCCAGACCCGATTCAATGGACGAATAAGTCGCCAAACTGTGACTGAAAATATCTCACGAAAACGTGACTCAGTAAAAATGTTCATTATATCCATTACCGGCAATTAAAGTTGATCCTTTAGTTCTCATTAAGGAACCATTTCAAGGTAAAACTTATTTTAACACCTTTTTTTTCAAAGTAAATAAAATTTAAAACGAGTCGCGCAGTTCGAAATGGGAGGAGAAGAACATTTTAAGTTCGAGTTTCAACAATTTGCATTCACAATGGACAGACTTTCAGATCTCCACTGAATAATTTTTAAATGTCTACCAAAAACCTGTCACGATTTTCTGGATAAAATGATGAAATTGATGCATAATTTGTTTTACTTAAATCTAATTAGAAAGTTATGGATGTATATAACATCTAAGCTCGATAAAATATAGCTTATCCAAATGAAAAGGATGACAGCTTAGATGGCGCTATTAGTTCCAGATACCTTCACTATCAGGAGTAGGTAAACTATGTTTATCTCCATGTTACCAACAAGTATTTTGCTCCTCTTTACCCACAATATTAAATACAGTTTCTCGCATATTAAAATATCAGTTCAAGATGCTCATCGAAGGCATCTCTGTACGAGATGGACGTTGTGAAAAAATTTAAACAGGTATAGTTTCAGAGCAACAACGCAGCATTCGACTAGCATCATATATTTGTTTCCAAAAGGAGATGCTTCGGCTGAAAAGTTCGGCAAATTATTTGCTGGCTACATACGCGCTTCAATCCAGAAAGGTAACTGTCTTATGCCTGTTTCCGGCTAAACCCAGCCTGTAGTTCATGTACGTATGTACTTACTTCATATCCAATTCTCCAATTTTCTCCTCCTTCCTTACTCTCTTATCGGAAGTATAAATCGTTTCCGATTAATTATGATTAATTTTGCTATGGTATCCGCGCAAATCCCTACTCTAGGCTTTAAATTGTTTCATTTCTTTCTAGATCCAAATATCGACGTAATTAGCTAAGTATTAATGCCTGGTTACACGGTATATGAACACGTACGAGTTAATGTGTGAAAGCATGATCGATTTTGGTGGACTGGAACGGAACATATACGAAATCATGAACCAAATTAGAACAGATTCTTTTTTCTGCACATGCGTCCGCACAAGTTAGGTGATTACACGATGCATTTTCGTGTTCATTCAAGCGTTTATACATTTACACAATAACTCGCACGTGTTATTGTATCATGTAACCACGCCTTTAGCTATGAAATGAGATAAAATACGGCAGTCAAAATGTTTCGACACGATTAGTAATGAATTCTGCGGTAAATAATGACAACACCAGATAGTTCACTTCCTTAGATAGATCATTCATCAGATAGATCCTTAAGTCTGCCTTTGAGTGTGTTGTTATCGACCAAGCATTTAAATGGGTTAACAAAAGTCACTACTCTCGTCGCTGACGGACAAGTTGATCCGAGTTTCAGGGGGAAATAAGGAATAATTAGGGGTATTGACCGAAATGTATACTCATGATAATGTGACCTATCGTATTCATAACTTTTCAATGCTATTCCTCGTTATTACAAACATTATACTGCTAAAGAAGGAAAAAAAAGTGAAACGCATTGCACTCATTTCCGCACCGCGGTCATTTTTGAACACCGAATGGAATGCGACCGAATGAGGCAACAGAAAACAGCCCTCCGTATGGGGTGGAATTATTAGGCTTTCTCTATGCAGTATCCTTGACTTTTACCACGTAAGGAGCAAACAATTAGCTGAAACAGCCACCGATCCTACAGCCTCAAACACCTCCCACAGCTGATAACACGCGGCGAAACTCGGCGAAGAAAATTATTTTTCTTTCCCTTCATCCCCGTATACCTAAGAACTCAATCCATCCCTCGCAGCCACTCCCAGCATGCCTCATTAACCCATCCCCAATCCGCGAGCCACCCCCTCCCACACTTTCTCCGCCGTCTTCTTCCAGGACTCCTCCCGTTTCTCGGCTGGCAAATGATTAATAGCGCGCTTCCATATAGCTCCTTCCCTGCACATCCTGTGGGGCCGTACCGAAATCCCTGTACCACTGCCTCCGCCACCACCCACAAAGTGATGAATGCTCCTCGCCATTCCCTTAAGAGCATCCCCGCACACCGAAGCACAAGATATACACGAAAACATCGATTCAATCAGCCCAGATACTTTCTTCGCCCCGTGATCACGTCCACGAGAACTAAACTCTGGATACAACTCGCGTTAGAGCTCCATACCATCCCATTTTTAACGGTTTTTTTTATTTTTATTCCCTTCAAAGTCGCGTTCACAGCAACTTAGTGTAACTAAGCTGAAGCGAATTAGTGCGTGACCGTAAGTGACTACAGAGTGTCATTTCATACTTTGTAGAATAACAGGTCTACCAGTAAGTAGAATACAAGAAAATATTCATATATTCCCAATTAAATTCATTTTAAATATGTAAATTAAACGGTTCATTTACAGGAAAAAAACGTATTCGTAAATAATAATTTTCCCATTAATTCTTCCTGGTAGAGTTTTAAGTACATTTTCGAAAATAATTAATGAAGTCTGTATTTAAAATAGATGACTTAACCTGAATATAGCCCTTAGAAAAACTTCATTTCTTACTATTTACTAACAACCATACAGGCCTTTGACTTTCAGTTTGTGTTGAACCATCCTATCACAATACTGTAGCCTAGTTTGTTCGGGATAAAGGAGAGATTTACCCTGTCATTTAGACGACAAGAGAAAAACAATATTTTATCACTTCACTGCCGTGATAATAAGCCGTATTCATTTTGCCGTATTGGAATAATATTCTAAGATTATTTCCTACGTTTAATTCTGATACAAATAAATATCTCCTTTCATCATGTTAAAAATCAATAAAAATGAAATTTTCAGTTTCCAAAACGATGAGCTTCAGAGCTCACCGCATCTTGAAACGACTAATCGTGACGATATGTTGCTTGAGGTAAATATGTTATAAATATCGATATCGAAAACAAGTATTTGATCTATACTTACAAATAAAACATTAAATAATTTCCGTATTAATAATGAATAGGAAGAAGAAACTTTGAATGTAAAATATGACTTAGTTAGCAAAGGTTAAAAAGAGATTGGAGAAACATAAACTACAGCGAGAACAAGAGTTAAATATTAAGGTGACATGAACTCACCCTCCTTGAGAAATTAACGAATTCTTCATACTTACATGTCATTATCCTTCCTGTGGTAGTTCTTATTTTATCTAACCCTCCTCTCCCAATGTACAGCACATTCGAGAGTGAGTCATTACTACGGCCGGAAAACTTTGCACTTGCTAGTCTCAAACGACAGATTGACCACACATCCATCCCTTCTAAAATGAAATACATCAGGACACTCAAGTTATTTTCAAGCACGAAAGGTTGGCAAGTATATTCTAGTATTTCTAGGAGAATTTTGGTCCCCGCAAGTGAATATCAGCATAGTAGTAATAAACTACCCATTAGCACAACAGTAATAAACATTAATAAACTACCCATTTCTGCGTAAACCACTACACCCAATTTTAGTTTAAATATATACAATTTTGGCATGATAGGTATCAAAACACAAGAAATTTTACACGGGAAATTGAAAAAAATGTTCTTTGCTTTGAAATAAAATTCTCGAAAGACCAATAATAAAGCAACTCAATGAAGCATCGTTGAAATTGAATAATTGAAATGACATGTATCAAAATATATGAAAAGCATGGTACTATTTTGGAGATTTTTGAACTTTGCCCTTGCTTTATACAACATACATCATGCAACAGAGCCTTTATTACCATTCGAGAGCTTTTTTTAAAGCTTTACTAATCTAGACATATATGACGTACCTAAACATATCACCCTTCCATTTATTAGAGATCTGAACTTTCTCGAATTGTCAGCTGGCTTAAATTCTTAGTAGCGTAAGCTTTAATGGACACACCACCATTTGTTTTAAATCTTTATTTTTCCATTATACGAATAAATAAAAATGAAGCACGTGAATGCCAAACTAGTATTTTCTCCATTATTAACCTCAATATATTTGCAATGTATAAAAATTGCATTTTTTTAGGTAGCGGAAATACTAGAAAAAAGGAGATCATTCAATATGGAGCTTCGGGCCTGGAAATCCGGTATCAACACACATGGCTATAAACCTCAGATTGAATACAGAATTAGCGCTACGTGAGGCAGTATATTCACTTAATGATAGTACATTAAAAATATCTCTTCACGATGTCAATATTTTTATAGAAATTAGATAGATGGTATATTTAGAAGCCCCAATTCCAGTTTCAATTATAAGCTCCATGCCACTTACTTACCTTCCAGACTTAAATTTGACGTGGATAAAGAGATAAAATACAAAGAATCTGAATTATAAACACAAAGAATGCGTAGACAAAATAACTTCTAATTTAGTTTTTTCGTGTCATTTTTAGGAGGTTTGGCAGCGTAACTCACATTTGGTCGTTAATCCCTCGAGATTGTTTTCAGGGTTAACACTGGTATTTCAGCTAGTATGGCTTCAATTAAACGCAGTTTGATACTTAATAGGGTACCTAGCTTTGCCACTTTTTTTAAGGATCGAATCGTAATACCCGGCAAAAGTTGCGTACCCGGGTGGTTATTATAGGTATGATTTTTTTTAAATCAGTTAATATCTTCTGTAAGCCATTTTCTCTTGAAATTTCGAAATTTTCAACGAAAAACGTTAAAAATGTAAATAATTTAAATTTGGTTTTAACGAGCACTCATTTTTTCCAATGGTATATAACATTGGTCTTTCCTTGATATTTTAGACCAAATACGTCAGCTCTATTCCTTTTAATTATCGAGAAAATGGCCTTTTATCGTGTCTCCGGAAGCAGTTTTGTGGGTATGCAACCCTCGACACTCATTATCATTTTACGCCATGCGTTCGATTAATGACGCGAAATGGAGATGTTTTTCAGTCAAAAACTTGTAAATCATGTCTGAAGTTGTAAAGGGTAGTCACTAGGATGGGTGTATGCTCTTTTATGAAAATTTCGAAATTTCAAGACAAAATGGCGAACAGAAGATATTAACCGATTTTGAAAAAAAAAATCATATCTGTAATACCCACCCGGGTACGCAACTTTTGCTGGGTATTACGATTCGATCCTTTAAAAAAAGTGGCAAAGCGAGGCACCCTAATGCTTAACCTTGGCCCATAAAAGCCTCAAGATCGTAAAATTCCGCTTTTAACCGAAGTCAATTGATGAACAGACCATGTAAACTAATACACGGAGTGCCGAGCGACCGAAGTGTCTGATACCACACATAAGACGCCCCCAACGGGGATCGTGTAGAGGGCTGCTCGTCCTCCAATATGTAGGTCACCGTTGGGAAAGTGGGCGGGAGGGTGAAGAAGATGGGGAATGGGATTTTGAGATTTCGGAGTGCACGTATTTCACTCCGGCGAGGAAAGTTGCATACGTAGAAGATGGCGACGCATCCGATGCATTCCTACGGCGCGCCGCGGTGGCGCTCCAGGCTTCATTTTTCCAAACCCTTCCTTCAACCCCCTAACCCTTTACCCTGTCTCTCCCCCTCCGACGCATCCTTTAGAATTCAATATCATCATGCACGACGCACTAACTTCCTCTCGATATTCATCGGCATACCTGCCTGCTTCAAATTTAAATCAGATCCCGCTTGATACGGTCCGCATCCGAAACCTGCACTGAAGCTGGTGCACTTGAGGAAACTGTCTCCCTTCCATCCAGAGAGGTGATGGTGTGGTGGCTATATTCATGCATATTTCCATCTAGGACCGACGATGATATTTCCAATTCAATATCATCATCAGGTGATTTTTTTCATGCACTGAAGGCCTTTAAGACGTGAAAATAATTTCCTTTCCGTTCGAAGAAATTCTAAGTGTTTCTGTATCATGACTCCAGACATCCCTTGCTTTACTAAATCCAGGAGGAAGTAAAGATTATATTTGTTTCAAAAAGGACTCGTATTCTCCAAAAACTTAAACCAACCCTTTCAATTTTTAATTTTGGAGAGCACTTGGTTTATAGTCTTAGTATTATTTTTCTACTTACCTTTGAATGCCTGACGGAAATAATAGTGTTTCAATACATACCCAACATTTCCCTCAAATTATCAAGCGGAGGAAATGTATCATTTATTGATTGCGTCGAATCGTAGCAGAAATTTCATATTTCAATGCAAAAATTATGATAAAAGAAATGAAGTACACTCCCCTTAAGTCGTTACATATGAAATAATGATTAATGGCTATTGAGGGGACAAGAGACAAGCCCTTCGAGTCATGAATCGTAGTGATTCATAATTCCCTTGCATGAGGAGTTTCACTCACTGCAGATGGTTGCGTACTGTAAAAATGAATATAAGAAGGTAAAACTACTTATAATTAAAAATAATATGTATTTAATATCTACACATATCATGACAAGGAAAGTTCTTCAAACTATCTATTTTTGAGCTTACAAGCACCCACTGCGTGTATTAATTCATAACTAAGTAGAATGGTAATATTAATTCGAATTAAGAACTAAATTAAGGCTTAAACGAAACAAATTATCTTTACAACATATCCACTATTTATAAGCAGTACAGCGATCATAATGTTACACTGGGTTCAAAGGGTTTGCATCTTGCTCAATCCTCATCGTCACATATTGCGAAACTTTCGAAGTTGTAGGACGAAGTATTTCTCGTGCACAACACAGTCTATAATGGACAAGAATAATATCCTTAACATTTTGCCTCCATTGACAGCTCTACATGAACACGTGATTTTAGAACAACTCCCTTTCAGGAGCATGATACGAATGCAAGAAATCTAACCTTTATCCCGCAGCAAAAAGATAATACCATTCCAACATTCTATCTTTCTGTTCACAAATGGTAATTAAGCATGAAAATCTTGATGAGAAATATTTCACCAAAGACCTCTGAGTGGAGTAAAAAGACATCCACATCCAATGCACCACTTCCAACGGCAAAGGGCGATATACCTTTCCAATACTTTCTCTACTGCCAGTTGAGAGAACCGGTATTCATTTGTTACCATCATATAAAATATATCCACAAAGAAATCAGTAAGATAACTTTTATAAAGCTATCATCCAAAAAAATTCCCGAAATATTCCTTATGATTAACGGGTGCATTCGCATTGGAATCGCTCTAAACAGACTCCTACACTGCGACTATCTTTCACGCCGCGCCGGAGCATATTGCGTTCACTCATGCGTTAACGAACGATTTCATGGAATTTTTAATACATTTTCCCCTAAAATCTGCCCCGGTGAACTTGCCAATAGGGTCCATAATTTCCCGTTTTTAACTCATTCCCAATCACGCCTCTCATTCGGGCCGACAATCAAGAGATCGTGAGAGATATATGACCTTTGCACAATTCCTACAATCGAACGATCACCAAGCCGCCGACCTGCACGCTACGCCGGTTCCGAGCGTGGTCCAAACGAGCAACTAGTTAATTAATTCTTTCATCATCACCGGGCCATTTCGAACTCTGCCCTCCATCGAGTTAACGGTCCTCTCGCGCTCAAAATTTGCACTCGACACTTTGGTCGTTCCCGAGGATGCAATCGAGATTTATTGGCAACCAGTTTCCTCCTCCGCTCCAAAATTCATTCGGTGATCAATCCACTTCCAGCTGCCACTTCCATTTTTTCGTCTCTTTCACCAGCGTCCATTCTTTTCGCCTCCGATCCGCCCCAGACATTTGTTTCTGAATAACTGACATGACTGACTTCATAATTCATACTCTGTTGAATGAGGAAGCACTGACGGGCAACATAAATCAATAACAGTGATAAGCGCAATCAGCTATAGATCCACTTTAAGTAATCCTTTATGGGAAAATCCTAGCAAATTGGCATATCATCTGGACCATTTTCTCGCATCAGACTACATTGCCTCCTAACTACGGGACAAAGTACATCAAGGTCCTAATTGCTGCATAGAGTGATTGATAGAAATGATCCAAGATTATTTCTGAAAAAACATCCATATCGTGTTCCAAAAGAAATTATTTCTTCCTGAAATCGAAAATATTTTTACATAACATAATAAAAATTAGTTAAGAGATAATTTACTCTATTATAAATCAAATTACTGTTAGTCAAAATATTGGGACGAAAGGTTGAAACTAAAATGTAATCCAAAATTCAATACTCGACTTCACTAACGCAGGCCTTAAAGAGCTTGGTCTAATCTTTTGGAAAGTTGAAATTTGTCTTCAATGGACGCCAATATTGTCACTGTGATTTTTTTAGCAGTCGATGAAAATGTGTTTTTCGCACTATATGCGTATTTTCGCACTGACTAGCTCTTCCCACGTGTAAGTAAGTTCAAAATCCAGGGTAAAATTTCCTAAAATAAAATCGAAAAAAGTAATACAAAACATGATAAAAGTTATTTGAGATATAATTCGCACAATCAATATTGGTGAAACATTGAACGTTGGTGAAAAATATTGGGACCAAAGGGTGACGGCAAAATGGTGTAATCCATTAATTCAAAACTCAACTTCATGCTCGAAGGGCTAAAAGAGTCGGGCCTAATCCCTTGGAAGGTTGAATTCTGTCTACAATGGACTCTTGTTCCATTACACTCTTTGACTCGCGGCTCCAAAATTATGAAGAATTAAACGGCAATTCGAGCGATGAGAAAAACGACGCAGATCAAGAGGAATGGTACATTTGTGCACACAAGCTCCCTGTGAAAACGCTTCTCCCTCTCTCTCTCCCTCGTCTCGGAACAACGGCTAAGAGTCGGCGGAAAAACTATACAATCACTCAGATTGGATGAAGGAGGAGCGGGGCTATCCGTGCAACGGACGCTGTGTTCGCTTTGTACTCTTTCTCGCATGAGCGTTCACGAGTAGAATGGAGGCATCTTCACAACCACTAACATACCCCTGCTCTCTTCCCGGTCAAAAGAGAAAAAGAGATGAGGCCAGAACTGGAATGGATAAAAAAACACGCGGAATCTTTTTTGGTTTGCACGCGAAAGAGGAATACGAGGATGTCCGATGAAACGGAAAAAGGCTGAGAGATAAAAGCGAAGAGGCCACGGCAGCAGCACGTAGGATAGAAATAGAAGACCGATGGTAAGAGATGTTCGGGCACGAGCGCAAAAAAGAAACCATGGAGTGCTGCAAGAGTTTTCTTTTTTCGGCACGGTTATTCCGGGGCATAAAATGTTGGAGGGATGGTGATTTTTATTTAGCATCATTTCCACTTTAATGCTCCATTTAGTTATAAAAGCCAAGGCCGTTCTCAGATTTGAACATTTTTTTCCCCTCTTCACCGACGACCCTTGTTACACGCGAATAACAATGGATGCTCTCATCCCGTGCGAACTCATAACGTGTCAAATTGACCTTATGCGTCACTCGAAAACGAAAGGTCTGTAAGCTTCAACGGTGAAAATATATACTTACTCATTCAATTTGGGAGTTTTTTCTGCTTAGCCTTTTGTAATGGCAAAATGAAGATTTGCCAGAGGCTGAATGACTAATTGTCTGTACACGGGCATCGGGCCTAAAATATTTTTCATGCATTGTTGCTTCAGAGACATTTTATCGGGCCAAGTGAATTATTCTGCCAAGTACAGTTAACAAGAAATATGAGTTTTAATCGTGCATGAGAGAAATTTCAACAAAATGATTCATCCATTATTTTATAGGTCAACTGTAGCCCAGCTTCTGGAAAATAAGAACGCAAGCCTCTAAATTCACAGTTCAGCGATGTTTTTTTGTGGAGAGAAAAAAATATTCTCTATAATACGCCAAAAAACTGAGAAACTAATACCTCAAATATTCCATTTGCTACGCAAAGGAAGAGCAAAATAAGTAACTACCAACTATTAGGCAACATCGCCATCATCCGAGTATCCACGTGATCAATTGGTATCCGCATGGGATGAAAAAGTAAAATCGACTGTTCAGAAATGATGATAGCAGTTTTTATCAATCAATTTTTTTTAAATGAAGTAAAATTATTCACCTCCGAATTTACTGGAGGAAGGTCTTTTCGGAGAAATGACTAATACTCCTGGTTTTGCAATACGAGTACGAGCTAATGTGTGAATGCATGCACGGTTTTGGTGGACTGGAACGGAACATGTACGAATGCATGAACCAAATTAGAACAGGTTCTATTTTCCGTCCATGCGCTTGGACAATTAAGTAGTTACACCGTGCATTTCCGTGTTCATTCACGCTTTGATACATTTACACATTTACTCATGCGTGTTAATGTATCGTGTAACTAGACCTTTATTCTGGGTATTCTTAGATTTCAATCTTTATTTTCAACCTGTTCAAATACCTACTGATTCGAATGGCCTTGGATTAAATTGGTCAACATAATAGACTTCGTTTTCACTTCTTTCCAGATGTACCGCCTCGTCGACTACTACTATATGGTGGAGTCACGCACTGTTTACCCCAACCTATGGCGAGTGGTCAACCTTGTTCACATATTGCTCATTCTGGCCCATTGGTTTGGCTGCTTCTACTACCTACTCTCTGAAGCGGAGGGATTCCAGGTAAGTCCCCTTCAAAAGGACAACATATATAAATAGCTCTAAAATTTCATTATAATAGAAATTCTTTCATAACTGCCATAACTTCCTTTTAAAATTAAAACCTATTTGCCATTTCTATCATTCTATTCAATTATTACTACATCTATAACAGAGTTTTTTATCTTTGAGGCTTGAGTGAATCCAATGTAAAGATAAATCAAATTTCGAAAAAGGCTATTCGGGCTTCCAGCCGGGTGGTCTCCCTCCAAATACATCAAATTTATTTTTCATAGCATATCAAATAAATAAAACCTCCAGCCATCACTTTGGCAGTCTCCGTTATTTGAAATAGCACTTCTCATCCAATTTTCAATAGGTCCATAATGCTTCAATTCCAATTACAAGAATCATAAATCAAAAATTGTTTATTAAATTAATTATCACGTAAGAATCTCCGGCTTGATAAATTTTCACAACGCACTGTGCACTCGGTAAGGAAAATAATAATTAAATGGGTATGTCGGCCAATACTATTCACTTTTTCCAGCTTACGCTGCCAAATTGTACTTCGAGCATTTAACAGCAATAACTAGGTATGACAAATTCATTAACTAACAATAGGTTTCATATAAATGATATTAAAATACTTTACATTTTCTGTATACGTGTACACTGGTTTATTCGGTATAAGTTCATGCAAAACATATTTTTAGTAACTATTAGCTTTTTTGTACATTTTAGCTCATGTTTCACTGAATATGTGGAATTTTCAGTTTAACAGGGGGCAATTTTCGTTAAAAATATTAGAAAGTACATATATAAATAGTTTTTCGCGCGCAATAAATCAGGACCAAACTTATCCTGAGAGAATATAATACCATATCAAACGGTAAAATATTTTAAAGCCAGTATACAGCCCTAAAGAAGGAATAATCCCCAATGAAAATTAAATGCCTCAAGTACCTAATACAATTTTGGATTCAAGCTTCAATCTAGTGCAAACAATTACATCAGCAATAAAACCGATTGGCGTCATTTAATGAGATCAATGGTGAAAATACATAATATTTTAATCAACTAATTAATTGAAAATAGCGTATTTCCTCTCGTTTGCTCAGAGCTCTATACAGCTGCTTTATCACTTTCTCAGGGTGACTGGGTGTATCCACATCGCTTGGAAGGTGACTACGCCACCCTTACACGCAAGTATCTTGGATCTCTCTACTGGTCAACGCTCACACTAACAACTATTGGAGATCTCCCTACTCCAGAGACCAACGCCGAGTAAGTAAACATAACGTAATGCAGATTATATTAATAGGCTATTTAATCAATATATAGTCGTGTTTCATGTTCTTCATCTTCTGATACAATGTTGTCGCAACTCTCAAATTATGTCGAGTATCAAATGCCACGCTTTAGCGTTTTGTTCCACCTTTCGCCAATATTTGCGAGCAAATTTTAAAATAAAATCCCACAGAGAAATTAATACCGCCATTTAATTCGACCTTATCCTGTTTCGTGAAATTCTTCGGCCTCCATTCGGCCCAAAGTCTCTTTCAATGATACCAGTCAACATCCGAAGGGGAGAAAAATTGCTATTTGGGCTATAATAAATTGCTAAATTAATCTCCATAACGAAGTTTGAGGCCTGCGTTGGACATTTCTCAACTTTGTCCTCCAAATTCTTAGGCGAACACGTGGGGCCGCATTTATAATACTTGGATAGCATTAACGGGAACATAATACAGCCGACACCTTGGTTTGAAAGCAAGGATATTTCAAGAATAACCATGAGTTTAGCTCATGATCTTAAAATGGAGAATTCCTTGACGCCGATTTTCATTCCGAGAAAATTTTTAACAAGACATCATAAAACTGGCCCTAAAAGGGCAGCATACCAAAGGAAATATCAAATATATTAGAGCAAGGAAAGTTAGGCAGATCTTTCTATTGAATAGTTAAACATTAAAAACCAGTCGATAATCTATTCTATCCTCATATCACAGTGTAACACTCGCTTAAAGAAAGACAAGTTATGGCAGGCGCAGAAAAATTGTCAATAAAATGAGTGTGCAAATATGTTTTATCCTAATGTGCACAGAATATCTGTGAACGTCCCAAGGAAAAAGACATACTTGCGCTTATCGAGAACGCTAAAAGACCGTATGTCAATTTTTTTATGACATATATCTTTCATTAATGAAAAGGCGGTCTTTTCGGTTACCTCTCTTATGGGTTAATTATGAGTGCAGATAAACTATGTTTGATAAAAAGTGAAATTCTGGTGATGGTGGTGACTAATAATATAGAATTAAAAATGAGTAAAATAATGTTGATTCTGATGATAACAAAGTTATCACTAGAACCGTGACATGACAAAGAGCAATGAAAATACTTGTTTTAGCAATACATTCGATTAATTTAAAGGTTCTCCAATGCCAAAATAAGTATTTCTGTCAAAAATTACTATTGTGTGGACTAAAGGATCAGTGGCGCCGACTCCATGGGGCTTGACGGGGCCCGAGCCCCCCCCCCAAAAATTCGTTACAGATGTGAGGAAAAATATGTTAGGCTTGGCAATTTTCCCCGGAGTGTCCAGACATCGAGATTCGAGTGATCAGGGTTCTAATGTTGATCATATGACTCTTCTAACATGCTTAAAAACTTAAAATTCACTACTTATAAAATTTACCGGGGCAAGATCCCCGGTTTGGGCCCCCCCAATATTTTTTGTAAGTCGGCACCCCTATAAAGGACGCGTTATTCCATAAACATTCCACGATCAAAACATCAGGTAGCCTGAGCCCCTTCATTTCTGAAAATTTGGATATACCATCCTGAATACCCATTCGTACTCCATTCGTAATCCAGTAGTACTTGGCACAATATATGAGTGAAATCGTCAATATCCGAAAACTTTTAAACTCATTTCCCCCGCAAGTTGACTACATTTCCAAATTAACTCTATGGGAAACGTATCAAGCGGTTATACCATAGAGTAAATATTTACTCTATGATTACACATACGGGTAAAAACACGGCTTTAGGTGTCAATAACTTATCTAACCGGAAAAACGAAACGATTGATAATTATTGCCTCATTTTGAGCAAAAGATACATTTAAAATAAGGGAATGAGGACAGGGACTTGATTCCTTTATACTTTACCTCACATCCTTAGCTAATGGAAGTAGGTATAAAACGACATTTGAAAACGTCTGGCGCAAACCTTTCACTTTACTACTCTAGAATTCCGATATTCCAAGTTATACACCAGATTTTTATCAACAATTGGTTAAGACATTAAAATTCCTAGCCAATTTTACGCACATTAGAGGAGAGTGGAATGAAATTACGAACAACTTACTTTTTTATTGAATTTACTAAATTACTGTGAACTTGTCGATTACGACATTTCACTTTAGATGCTCATGTTCATAAAATTTGCTAGTTGGGAGGATTTTGTTCTGCTACTAACTGTAAGTTGCAAATGTGTCAATTGCCAACGTTGCTAGAAGAACACATAGGAATTTCCCCTGAAATCTACAAAATTTTCTCAGCAATCGGTACAGGTACCAGGAAGCTCTGATTAATTACTCACTGGCGTTGCTCGTCACCCAACGCTCATACCATCTGTCGCAAATGGCGAGTGATTTACATAGTGATTACGAGAGGAAATGAGCAGTGCAGTAGCAATACGATCCACGGCCTCCTTTACTCCCGATTCAAATGGGTGATTACAACAGGAAAGCACAACAAGTACCAGATTCATCTATCGAATGCCTCAATTGCGATGGTTTGCGGAGTTAGGGAATTTCCAGGCGCGCAGCTATACTGGCGAGGACATTGCCTCATGTTTATATGAGCATGCGGGCCCTCCCAGATAGCGACGAAGTTAATGAGCATAATGTGCGCGATAACGAAACGAGAACAGCTAGGCACGCATGGGCGCCTGACCACCTCGTCGCCTCCTCGCGACTTACGTGATTAATCTCACAGTCGGTGACTAAGACTGAAATGTGCTTGATATAAAGGAAATCGAGCAGAACTAACTCTAGGAGAAAGGACTAGAACGAATGGCGTGATAGACAAACCCCGCTAACAAACATTTTGAATACTTGTCTGTAAAAACAAAGGAAGTAAGCTAACACATGCTTTCCTTGTTTCTTTTAACAAATTAAAACGATACGTCCTAGCACCACAATTCCTAACGTGGAAAATGATTATACTTCTCAATACTTTAACGCACAATTTACCAAGGCTACAGCCCTTTTACAAATCTTCTATGATTGGTTACCGCAGTGAATGCGTGATTTGCTGAACAACAGCCGACTGCCAAAAAAAATTGTGTAACTTTCGAAATGGATAATAGCCTAAAACGTTTCCGTTAACTCATAATCGACTTTCTTGCATGTTTCTCACGCAATTCATGGATTCCCTGCAACATAGTACGCGCATCGCTGGTAGAGTCGTCTTGAATTACAATTCAACATATTTAATAGCATTAAAATTCCCATTGTTCAGTGGGAAAATCGCATAATTTCTCCTAGAAAGACACGCTCACATGATATCTACCTAAATACATAAGAGTTATTGCTTCCCTTAAATAGCTGAAGTAACTGTATAAGGAAACAGACATACCGAATTGAGATAAAACTCTTCAAGGGAAAACCAAATGTATCTTAAACCCTCGAACACTTTCATCAGTAAATTATTAAGCTTCTGCAATACACTTCCTCACTTTCATCTGTAACTGTAATTATAAGAGGGTCATCATTTCCTGATTTAATTAATTTAACACAGATTTTTACTAAAAATTAAGTGCTAGAAATATTTCTTCTTTCCGCTTCACGCGTAATAGTCACAGAATCATAGCCATTACTAAACAATAAAAAAGTAATTGAAAATATATTCTCGGCAATAAATTTATCTTGTAGACCTAAACACAAGGAGAGCTTATTATTTTATCATAGTCAGATAATCAAGCATCCACAGGTAAAAACTGTCAATATTTAAAAGCTCAAGATGAAAATAACTGGATTCCTTTGGGAAACAGAAAAAAAACTTAAGCATTATCTAAAAATAAAACTGCCTTACCATTCCACACTACAATACCATCCGCTTTCAAGCTCCTCAGCGAGCTTTCTCCGTCACTTCCACGGAAAACCTGTTATTACGAGATTTCTGGCGAAACACTCTCATAAAAAATAATTTAATCTTACTTCCCTGGTAATACAAAGTACCAATACTACCAGGTAATTTCAAAGCTGCCGACATATAGTGAGGATAAAAAAACCCTCACTTCATAACTAACCAACAAGCAGTTTCTCGAGCAAAAAGAATGTTAGAATCTCTAGGATTCCATGGCGAAAATACTCCTGTAGCCGAGATACAAGCCTCGTCTTCTCACAAAAAACAAAACCCTTAAAGGAAAACACGCCGAAAGAGGGTATTTAAAAGACCAATCGATACGACATCCTCCCACTTTTGTTTTCTTTCCCTTTCTTCTGTTTATTTCCCTTCGCCCATTGTTTTTCGTCGGCGATCCCTTGTTCTGCGCCAATCATTTGTTTTTTTTTTCTTTCTAACGCAGAATCTCGCCCTTCTGTCACACGTTTATATATTGGTACATACTTTTTTTCTTTTTTCTTTCTCCCCCGGCACATTTCCATCTCCCTCCGTATAATCCATCAACCCCTTTCTCCCCAGAACTGCCTTTTACCCCTTTCCGCCGAATCTAAGCCCCCTCAGAACCCATCCCACCGTTCCCACGGCTCTACCACATTTCTCCTTCCTCCTCTCCATTCTCATTCTCTCACTCACAGCCGAGATCTTCAAAAGGAAATGGCTCTGGAATTGGATTGGAAATTTCTCATCCCTTCGCAATGCTCGCTGCCACCTCTGATTATAAGCGCCAGTGACTCGGCAACGGAGGTCGGGGCGTTGAAGGGTAGGAAATGTGTTTGAACGTGCGTGGAAAGGGGAGGCGTGCGATGGCTTGCGATGCCCTCAGCGTTAGTCGAGGTGTGTGTTGGCTTAACCACCTCGTGACATTCGTCGGGCTCATAAAGGTGGCACAATGTTGTGATGAAGATTTTCAACTGGCAATTACAACTTGCGAACAATGGTTGTACTTTGTTTAAATCCAATTGATTTGGGGTTGACATAAGGGAAGTTCGATATGCTGAAATAAAATGGTAGTTGCATTTTTCCACGGTCATTTTAATGCGTATGACGCGTTTCGGCTCACTGAGCCATCATCTGGTACGAGAGAGCCTTTTATGTTGTATTTGAAGGCGCTGTTTTCGCTCTCACTTATTCACTGCTATAAATAGGGTAAGGAGCCAAGCAGAAAAATTAATTCAAGGTGATACAATCAAAAAGGGTATCAAATGCAAATTTCTCCATATTTCCACATGGAAAACATGTTTTTTCCAACTTGCTTCCACAACATTACAACAAAAACAACGAAGTGCGACAAAAAATTATATCGCTAAACTGTAGCCTTTACGTATACTACACGTGAGGTTTCATTGTACTACATGCGGTAATTACCTAAACCTGAAGAATGAAATTTTAACTGTAATTACCACAAACATTTCCACATAACATATCCGGTTAACATTTTAAAATGTTTTTGTTTTTAATACTTATTTTAGGTACTTTTACAGAATACATTTTGAGATGCTGACGTTTTACTCTTAAGATCAGTCTCGAAATATTAAGAAAATTTTTCAAAACTTCATGGTAGCGATGCAACTAATGTAATAATAGAAGTACTTATATAGGACAATTAATTCCATTTAATTTTTATTTAGGGTATATTTCAATTTTACCGCCTGGACGAGGAAACAAAACCTTTGACTTTCGCGGTAATTGCGTAGACCACTATAGTATTCAGGTTCCTAATTTCCACGACAATTTACCAATATTCATGGCGCTATGTGTACGGCCCATGAACCCCATTAAGAATGGGCAAGAAAGACGTATTCTAGAGGATGGTGCAGTGGTCTACTCGGTGACCCACAAAGCTTTCGAAATCAAAATATACAGCGCAATTGCTACTGGAATTCCCTCGATTATATCTAATATTTTTTTAAATCGAATAATTTGTCCGGAATAATTATTTGGCACAAACAACAAGAACTTGTTTTGCTCATCCCGCGCTACCTAGCACTCGTAAATAAATAGAATTTCTGATAAACCACTCTATGAAGTCTATCAAAGGTATCGGCAATCTTTAACAATAAAAATTTTATTTAGCAATAAATGTTGAGCAAATAAATTATCTTAATCGGAGTTCCCCAATTATCATCCCGAATTTATAGATATATTTACTTAAATTCCATTTTAAATCACCTTCGTTTCATCACTGATTTTACAGCTTACAGAATTATTTTACTCGCGTACAGCTTACTGCACAGCCGTAGAACATTCATAAATTGAATACATATTGATTGTTCTACCTTGTGTATAAAGTATTTAGCGCCTGCACGAATACCTACGCGTAGAAGTGAACTAACTGGAAAAAAAACTCGCCTCCGGTATGCCCCCAAAAATAAACGTATTTCATTATAAAAAATGTATAACCTAGAAAGAATGTAACCCAAAAATTTTGCACCTTTTCCTATAAAAACCATTTTCTGTGCCAGAAAACAAATTTCAATTTCAATATTCCCATAAATAATTTAGTTTCTAATCTAAGCCTTAGTACCGATTTGGTATAAAGCTTAACCAAATCACCGACGGAATGATTTTTACTTCATAAAAAGATGGAAAAATTCTAACTCAATCATCCCCATTGATTTTTTTTAAGTGAAGACTAGAAGTTACCTGAAAGGATCATTGCCCTCCGGAATGAAGGGATACCTACAACATCCAGTCAGCCATCTAACTGGTTAATTAATTTCTATCCCCTAGCAACGCCCTTGGGCACTCGACGGAATTTTTCGATAACAAGATAAAACTCGGCGACTGCTACCCATGGATATGTCGGGAAAGATACTTTCCCCTCATTTGAATATTTCATCTCCAAAGGCGAAATGGTTGAATGGTCATCTTCATTCTGAATAATTTATGCGCGGGAATGTTTTGCCGTCAACTACCGAGCACCGAAACACTTCACAAAATAACTTCACACAGAATCGCATAAAAGCGAGACATGTTTCCTCAGTTACTCCCTGCTACCCAGTATTTTCAAACATATGGAAAATAACTTGTTTCATTACTGCTTGATAATCTCACAAACCTGTACGTTCAACTCCCGAAATAACACTTATTCTGCAATTTTCTAGTTGAATCTGTAGGGATCTAAACACATTCTTTTATAATTTAAGTTAGTCAATAGACTTTAAGCTAAACTTTACTTCTAAATCAGTCACATGTTCCTAAAAATTATTCAAATCATGATTCTTTGCACGAGGCGAAAACTAAGAAAGAAAACATTCCGAATAATTAGGAGGAAGTTGAGTCAAATATAAGGATACAATTTCCGAAGAATTAGGAATTCTTTCATGCGATGACATGGATATTAAGTCGAAAGTAGAAGAATATCGATCACCTTGGTAATCACCTAGAAATATTAGGGGCAATTTCGCATAGAACAGTGATTGAAATGAGGACAGTGTATAACCTCAAAGAAGGCATGCCGTATTTAAAGTATTTTTTTTATCTCACATGTCCACACTGACTCAATACAAGGACATGCGAGAAGATCTTTAGCAAGAAACATAGAAGAAAGGATAGAAAGACATTAAATACGCATTCACTCGTTAAATCGAGTCATTAAAGCACACAGACCACCCCAAGTATAGGGATATTTCGGGGACAAAAGTTTTCCTTCCTCTCTTAAAATCCCGCAACCAATCGTTTCCATACCAAAATAAAATATCAACTGGAGAAATCTCCATCGTTCGTTTCAGTGGCATTAATTTTTCAGACCCTTTAGCCACCGACTGAATGAATTGCTGCACCATAAAATATCTGCTTCCGGTGACCAACCAAACCTTTTCTTTCCATCTCTGCCCCCAAGTGCCAAGAAAAACCTTTCAGTTTCCCCTCGTTCCCAGCCTTTCGAACATTATTCTCTTTCGCCCAAAACCTGTCGATTCCACATCTCTTCTTCCCCCACGATCTGAAGTCAATGGTTAAGAAGCTTCTTCAACGAAATTTCTAAAACCGGACGTCATACGTATGAACTAGTGGTACAAAAATTCATTTCCAAAGGTAAAATATCGAGAACGAAATCGCAAATGCTTACAAGCAAGACTGCAAAATATCCTAACGTTTGACTAATAAATCGGCCCTCACAAGGGATTGAAATATCGGAGACTACTAAAAGTTTTCTCGAGCAAAACGAGTTTTGGAAAATGTTTGCGTTAAATTTATTTTCCCCAACCTAATTTTTCAAATCTTACTTAAATACTTGCAATTTTCCACGAGTAGCCAATTTATTACGACCTAGGTTTGAACGTTACTACATCACCTTGAAGGTGCACACCATTTGTACTTTAAAGACGATGTAGTAACATCGAAAACTAGGAGGTAATAAATTTTACAGTCGTGGAAAATTACAAGTATTTATATCAATATGGAAGAACTGCATTCTATCACGCCGGAATATTCAGATTTTATTTTTCAATGCTTTTCAAAATTCTACTCATGAAAATATTCGCATTAAATTTCTAGTAATAATTACAAGTCACCGATCGATCGATCAATCAAGGAACCAAAGATTTCGATCCATAGCAGAATCGAAAATGCCTGCCAGCACACTCTTTCTTAAGCGCGGCATCCCTCCTATAAGCCTCCAGGAATATTCGCGACCGGTAACCTGCCTTTCCCCCGCGCGCCAACACCTTCAGTCATCCTCACTCCTCTAACCCCCCAACGATTTCGCCACCTCCGACGATATCGCCGGCACCTTCCCATCTGGTGTAGGGGCGCTGAATTTTCCATCCGAGTGGCTATTTCCTCACCGTCCTCGGGGTTCCGTCGTATTCCAGAGGAGTCAAAGAGATGGTGTGGGTGTGTTTGTGTGTCTACGAGAGAGATTCAGAGAGAAAGGGAAAGACAGAGGAGAATGTGGAAGAGAAAGGCTGTGAGCGTGAGGCTAGATCAAAGATCGGGACGTGGAGAGAGGAGAGGAGGGCTAAATAGAATTGAAGAGACCCGCCAGAATGCTTGAGGGCCAAGGCGCTAGAATAAGGATACCTTTTGACACTCAAGACTGGGGAAGCATAGATGTTTTCGCAGACGGTGAAAGGAGACTCAAGGGGAAGGATAAACGCCGGTGACATTTGATGGCGGAAAGGCGCTGAGTAAATTCACATTTTAAGGCTGCATCTCATCCAACCATGGTAAAGGGGTGCTCAAACAACTTGTTTGTACTTCTGTGTGCACCGATAATTACTGGCTGTTAATATAAATTAGTTTTTAATGGGTGCAATGGACGAAAAGGTTACCTTCAAGCACACAGTTCATCTCTAAATCCTTTACGATATGAAAATAGAAAAAATATAATAGAGACTGAATCCGGACGATTCGAAATATTTCCCAACTAGGATGATCATTTCATATAATAATTTATTTATCACAACACGATAATAATCAACCTCATTTCCATGGAGAAATTGTCAAATACAGAATTAAAGGTTCTTGATTTAACCTTCAGATTTTACCTATGTTAAATAGAATATGATTTCAGTCAGAATAATACACCCAATCAATAACCACTACTCTAAATCATGGCATTTACTGTTAAATAATGCAAAGCACTGGAATTTATTCCAGCAAAACTTTCTGCTCAGCAAAGAAATTAATTCATAAAATATGGAATAAAGTGTTTATTGGTGAGAAATATACATACCCACTCAGAATAACAATGGTTTATGAGATGGCACGGAAGGCTTTCAGTACTACTGATAATCACACATACTAAAAGATAATGGGCAATTTTCAAATTCAAATGTGGAAAATCTAAACACTAAAGGCAATCTTTTTTCAAATTCAATTGTAACATAAGACCCTCGTATACCGTGCCTGATAGTAATATGTGAGCAAAAACAAACATTTTTTCCATTAAACCCTTACATTATTGCCAATCATGAATTCTTTCTGGACATTTGATGCATTTTTCACATGAACATTCGATAAAATTTGCTCATGGAATCCACTAAAGAACAATGATGTCGTGGTTTAGTTCCTTTTGAACAGTTATGTATCGACGGTACATGTATTTACGGTAAACGCACCTTTGAATTAAGTTCATAATTTTTGCTCTCGTTTAAATACGTTTCCCTGAGCATTATCCAATGAAACAAGGAATTAAATCCCCAATTTCATGCTTTCCATTAACAAAACTTATTTTGAGTAGAAAGTTGTATAGAGAAAATATCCATGATTTTAAAAACTCAAAAGGCTGAGTTTCAACAAAAATATTCTACAATTAATTACACAAAGGAAATATTAAAAGCCGCAACGTTCAGATCATAAAACTTGAGCACAAGAATTCCAAAAGTTTGAACTTTTAAAATTCGCGAGGTTTCCTTCAACTCAGCATTTTTCTGAATTCCCAGAATTTTTCTCAATGGTGTTTCTCCTCGATAAACTCAATTACTTCACAGCTTGAAGACTTTTTCAGTTATATGTTATTCGCACGTGTACAAGTTATCTTCAAGTTGCCTTCGCTTCTGGTTTATTCTCCCAATATGTTTTAAACAAATGCCTCTTAAAATTATGGCATTAAGATGACGCCAATTATAAATCGATTAGTACAAAAATTCTTCACTAAAATTTAACTTTGCAATGCTGGACTCATAGCAAGACGTAGTTTGATTAAGACAGATATGCTAAAGCACAGAATATTAATCCCATTTGGTCTTTTATTTAAATGAGCATACTACATTCCTTCATCGCGAGCTATAAAACAGCCCTTATTTGAGCTAGCGCATCAAAAAACTATTTTAATTAGCACATTGACTGGATGTCCTAACTGTGGATGAATTCAAAAAATTGTGTATCATTAATATTATATCATCCCGGAAAAACTGGATAATCAAGAAAAAATGTTTTAAATACTTTAGACAATTTCAATTCCATCTGATTTTTACAGTTTTTACTGAGATGTATATTGTTCAAATGCATAATTATTCTCTTTATATGTTATCAAACATAAATAATATAAAAATAGGTTTCAATACCCAGCTATAAAATAAGCAGACTTATTTTCCGCAGAGAATCATGATAAAAATATCCATAGTAGACACAATCTATGCATTGGACTATAACAATAAGGTGCGAATGTGGAAGACATTATAAGCAATATTCAATACTGCAAATCCAACTTCGAAGTACCCTTAAGTTTCCCACTGATAACTGCTTTCTCCTTCAGACACAAAGCTTTGCTCGGATGAAAAGTTTCTACATGACTTGGTTAAAAGCATTCGTGGATTCTTACTACTGATAAATTTCAAGCTAGAGGTAGGTACCATACATTCAAAACCCGACCTCGAACGCTTAAAAGTCCCTGACCGACAAAGAGTGATAAGCGTTAAAGGCTCCAGGAATAGAGAAACCAAAATTCACTAGCTCTTGCTTTACTTTGTGGTATTCCATTATAAGTTTTTCTTGCTATACACAATTACTTATACCACTTATTTTTTTATTAGAGCGCGACCCGGGTTTCAATGAATTATCATCATCTTCAGGCGCAAATTATGATTTGTTTTTAAAAAAATAATAAATAGTATAAAAATATGTGATAAAAAATAAGTGGTTTGAGTAATTTTGTATATCCAGGAAAACTTATAATGGAGAGAGCATAAATTAAAGAGGATATGCGTGATAAATGCCTTGTACGCGAGCAATGAGTGATAGATAGGTAATGGGAAAGAACTCGCAACGCACACTTTTCTATTCGCAACTCTCACCTCACCACTCCATTGGATCATCATCACAGTCTGTCACTATAACCCCATCTGGCCTTCAAAACGCATCCAAGCCGTCCATCGACCCGAGTGCGAGGTATCCCCAGGGTATACCCATCTCATTCTCCCGTCATACGGGGAGAAGTCATCCCGTGCTAGGGTTGAGACAGAGACCCACCTCAAATATCCTTATAAGGGGCGTCAACGGGAGACAAGATTGTAAAGTGACGAAACTCAAGGGAATGACCAGGACTGAGCTAAAGAAGAGATGACTCACAGCCTTTAATTTTTAATTCCTAAAATGGAAATGGAAGATTGAATGTGTGAAGGATATAGGAGATCGGTTGGAGACAAGGAATTAGCTCGAACCAAAAAAGTAAACAAAATCAAACTGGAAGAACCTTTGAGCAGTGGTGAAGAAAAAGGAGACAACAAGAATATATATTCCCTTTTAATAACCGCATAGTGTCGCACTTAACGGAAACCACGATATCAAGCGCATGAACTCGACAAAGCAACAGCTATAATTCATAAAAGGCGAAAAACTATAGCCTAAAAACAAATTCTTTCGTGCAAAAATAAATAGAGTAGTGAAGGCAAGATTCCTTTTCCGAAATATTAACCTAAATTCCAGGATGATGCCACGTGTAGTCAATGAGTTTCATTTACTTGACCGAATGTAGCACGGCGTGTTCAAAGGAAGACAAAGAACTACAAAACTTGAGTTTTTCTTGTTTTTTTATTTTCACGCAGCGTAAATCTAATTTGGTAGTTTTTAACTGTGCTTCGGGCGTTTATTTAACTACTATGTTTGTCTAACGTTCTTTTATATGCATTGTTTGACTCCAAATTCCATGCAGTTTGCTGGTTCGCAGCTCACCACGTGCTGTGTTATGGCGTATTAGTTATAGCAAGTGCCGTTGGGGCTAGAGTCCTGGGGAAAGTGTCCGCATGAAGACTCTTGCCCCACGGGCGCTGACTCCTGCCCCAATTTATAGAATTGCTTTTCTAGGAACTCATACTTTCGGCCATAAATATCCCATATACTTTGTTGATTTTTGTATGGGAAGAAATTGCGGAACTGTAAAGGCCGTTTTACACGGTACACGGAATTGCGCAATCTGACGTACGTGCGAAGGCGCAATCAAAATTGCGTCGCGTAAAGCGGTGAATTGCTAGAACACATGCGAGAATGCGTGGATGCGAGACGGCAAAATAGTCCCTGTTCTAATTTCGTTCATGCATTCGCGCAATTCCACGCCATTTTAGAAATTAATGCAGCTCTAACCTGCGCAATTCCGTGTATCGTGTAAAACGGCCTTAATAGATAGACCGATTATAAAGCATGAGAAATCAGCCCAAATCGGAAATGCAACAAGGGGATTATAGACATGCGATAGTTTCTCACTTGGTCCATATCTGTTTAGTGAGGTTGACTTCCTAAATTCATTGGCTTCAGGCGCGTTGGATCCAAATCAAGGAGGAGATGAAATGGATAAAAGAGGGAACTCTGGGAGAGAAAATGAACATACAAGGCGGAGAAGCTTTTTTACCTTCAAAAATTCCTCCCTTAACTCCTATACCACATTCATGTCCATTTAATCCCTTTTACCCTTCCACCACTGAGAATACTATATCTCGCAGAGATCGGGAGGCACATGTCTCTCTTGAGAGCATTAGACCACTCAAAAGGATTGCAAGCGCAAAAGCGGCGTAAAAACTCAAAGTGTTCTTAAATTCTTGCGAGTTCCCCCAAAACCTAGAAACTAAGCGTGAAGATATCTAAAGAAAAGATAAAGGGTTGCTGTACTCAGTGGAGACTTGTGAACGGCAAACAAGAATTCACTTCACCGGAAAAAATGATTATGATTATAGAGGCTGTGGAAAATTTTACTCGGATCCAACATTGTTGATTGGATAATGTGTTGTGAATGTAAAATATGGAGGAAATACACCACATATTCTGAAAAGAGAAGGTTCACATGGAAAACTGTGATTAGGACACTTGCCCCATACTGGGAGGACTCTTGCCCCGCGTGAGGGGCAAGTTTCCTATTTGTTTTTGTCTTACATTTTGATGAATAACAGCAGTTCATATTTTTTCTGCCGCAATAGAAGATAAGTAATGTAGTAAATGTAACAGTGAACAAATTGCGTAAAAATAAAAATCATTGCTTGTGCCTGAATTCATGATTTTTATAATTGTTTATTAGATGCGTACTCTTGCCCCTCATTCCCCTACACGTATTTAATATTCCCTTTGACAAAGTAGCCACAATTATCCTTAAACTGCGTAAACAACATCATGGAGAGCGGTTACCATTTCCCACAATATTCAACTTGAGTCTGCACAATATTCAACTTGAGATATGATATCAACTATTTAAATATCCAGTCAATATTCTGATAAATGATCAAAATACAAGAAACCATACGCCATTGCTATTAGTACCGACTTTCGACTGTGAAATATGCATGTCCTCGTAATTTCACATCGGTTTTTCAGTTTTCGGCGAGTATTTAGTCGCGAAGAGACTCTCCTCGTTAACTTTAACGTCTCCCTAATGATTCATCCGTTAGTTACTGAGAAAAAAAAAGCAAAGTAAACAGACTCATCTAATTTCTTGCCAAGGTTTTCACCAAAACTAAACCAGTAATCATGACAACGAATCAGTCCCTATAATCACCAAGTCACCACTGAGTATTCGTAACAATCAATAGAATGAAAACAAACAGCCCCGCTTATATTCTCTCCGGAGCCAAAGCGATGCCTCACTTTTTTCCCCTGCCGGTCACATCTCGTCATTAACCCGGACGTAAGTGTCAATGCCCAAGGGACTACGCGACTCATTCCCGCGGGCAAGGTCTACGAGATTTCCCAGCCCCCCCCCCCCCCACCCGCCTGCTACCACCGTACTAACAGGTGACAGACACCACGGGATTCGAAAGTGCGGTCCTTAAAAGCTTTAGGGACCCTGTTGATGACGGCGCTCGGCGGCGTGATCAACTCGGAGAACTAACTCTCCGGACTGGAGAGAGAAAAGGGGATGGAGTTTGCAATGGTGGTTCGTTTCGGATGTGAGTTAGAAAGAAGGGCAGGAGGAGGATATGGACACAAAAAGGATTCTGGGACGGGTCGTCCTTCGTTTGGGCCACCCGACCCCTTCCCCCCAAAATCCCCTTCCACTTTACTCTCCCTCCACACGCTCTTAATTACGAATCCTGCCTTTCACCGGAATCGATGCCCTCTCTTCCAACTCAACCCTTAGGCCTCCCATCTCCTCAACCTTCTCCTCCACCTCCTGGCCCGTCCTCCACCTTATATTCCCCTGCACCCATTAAGGGTCCTGCGGCTCCGTAAATACCGTTTTTAACTTTAACCGTCGCTTACCCTCACCCGCCTTTAGTGAGGGATAGACGATCCCCCCCTTCAGTTTCTGCGCGGTCCGCACTTCCATTTGCATGAATTAAGGGAGGAGTTTGGTTTTGGGGGAGTAAGGAGAGAGTTAAAGGAGGATGGGGTCGCATCATACATACTCTTGCTCATCTCAAAGACAACACGTTTGGAGAAGGTCCTCTTCCAATTTCCGATTGTATTTTTTTTGTTTCCCCTTGAAGCAGGGAAGGTCGGAAAAAATCCACCTTGTTGGAAGGCCAGTTGTAAGCTGTCCATCCATCCTTCGTTTCACTGGAGAAAAGTCGATAGTTTATTTTTTGTCTTCCTCCCAATTAAACCGCAGAGTGTATCGTTAAATCAACTTGGGACACGGTCATTAATTATTATTCAAGCACATGTTACTTCCGTGGCTTCGGCCTCATTTCACTAGAGAAAATTTCACGAGACTATTTAGAGTTTTTAAAATTTGGTGAGCGAAGTGAATAAATATAAAGGGTTAAAGATTATAGACCTGTACTTGTATACGACACAATCGGAATAATTTTATTTACATAATATGATTAATCGGCACACTCATCACGTTCAATGTTGAAGTAATTGATAAATATTTATATTTTCCACTCTGCTACAAATCCTTCCTGTGAGTATCAGAAATAATGCATACCGCAAACGAGGTATTTCAAAATACTTTTCCACGAAGCTAAAATATATTTATTTCACGAGTACATCTTGCGCGCTTCAAGAGAGCACTTCAATTAACAGTTGCTTGAATAATGCGGCGTAAAAAAATTATTATTGATCCAACATTCAAGCACCAGCAACTATGATTTTGAATTATTTTTACTTGGAAATGCTCCGAAAGTAACCTAATAGAATCTCATTTTTATATTAAAAAATAAATACCCAATAGCCATAAAGGATGCGAGAGTTGAATTGGCAATATAATTGATGATACTTAATCCGAAAATATGGCTACAAATCGCAAAATATCGTAGATCAAGCAGACTTTTTTATAATTAATCACTCAGGTAATTGAGCTTTAAGAACGTGATGTCACCGCAAATACAATAATGAAAGTGAGAACTTGATTTAGTCAAAATGACCAAATATTATTTCAACAAGCTTAGATATCTACGGCCTTTCCAAAGTCCAAGCGTACTTTATTTTCAGGCGCTAGCTTGTTTTCATTCAATTATTCATTTTTTCCTGCGTCCTTTCCAGCCACGACATTAGTACGCCATCGAACCACGTAATCTCAGATTGAGTTCGCCGCCACTATACAAACGAAAGAGCCCATTACGATCCCTACCCTGATCGACACACAGAACTTCACGTAGAGGATGACATGATTCCAGCGCGCCTCTTAAGCAATTTAAACGATCATTTCACACGATCGTGAACAACGATGACTGCTTGCCGCTGACTGAACTATTTTGAACAGCTCAAGCAATCTCCATGAAGTTAAGCACATGCAATAGCTCTTTGTTTCCATTTAATCGAGAATTCAGGCGCATGTTAAAGTAAGCAGGGCACTAGTAATTTAAATGGCTTTCGCACGCCTCATCCCGATTGATAGTCGATTGAAGCTATTTCGAAAATGGCTTTAAATCGCCTGCACTGCTTAAATGTACCGTAATACTCTTCTAAACAAGGCAAAGAGAGCAGATTTAACAATGTAAACACCACTATCAGATGAGTCGTCGGTACAACTATCATTCAGTAACGCAAACAAACAATATTGAGCGTTGCACGCTGGAATTCTTAGTTCTTTCTTTTGAAATATATACAGATTACCCACTACTACGTTATCATACAGGCATGGCATGCAGCCTTTTTTTACCAGGTCATAGCAAATTCAGGCATAAAAATTAATATGATAACACTCTCTGTACCTATGGTGAAACAAATATTACCCAGTACTATTCCACAAACTTTTATTTTAACTGTCTACTAGTTTCGACGTTTACACCGTCATTATCAAGACTAACAGAGCAATAGCGCACAACATCCAGCCTTATTTGACTCTGATAGAAGTACTCTGATAGAAGTTAATGAGCCACAATACACGTGTGTACAAATATGGAAAACAGGGTGTTGTTTAATCGACTCCTGAAGAGTGAACATCTTCCAGTCTTCTGAAACTGTCAACATAAGTACTTGTAAGCTATTGCTCTGTTAGTCTTGATAATGACGGTGTGAACGTCGAAATTAGTGGACAGTTAAAATAAAAGTTTGTAGAAAAGTACTGGGTTTTTGTTTCACCATGAACATTTCATCGTTCCACCAAGTAACGCCCAAATCAGTTGATTTTACTCTCTGTACTCAGTAGGGGCGTTTACTGCTACACCGAAAAAATAAAATGCGAGGCAAGTGCGTACAAGCCAGGTACAAAATAAAGTAAACCGGGAAAAAGGCGATGGGGAGAGCAAAAATCAAAACGGGCGTGAAGCCAGCCGAGGACATGGGCGCTTACCTTGTTTTCGTTGCGATGCCGGCACGCGCTCGCCCGAGGTCAACGGCAGACTTGCCTAGCCAGAGGCGTATTGCACTCTGCCTCGTCTCTCCTTCGCCTTAGACGGATTTGTCACGAGCAGACGAAAAATCTCGAGACAGTCGAACGTCAGGAAAAAAAACAAAATACGACACGGTTGCGCCCAAAGAAAGAGAGAGGGAATTTCAAGATAGCTAATGTAGGGAAATTAAAAGTCCGAGTAGTGCCAACACTCTGATAGAAGTTAATGAGCCACAATACACGTGTGTACAAATATGGAAAACAGGGTGTCGTTTAATCGTCTCCTGAAGAGTGCACATCTTACCGTCTTCTGAAACTGTCTAACATAAGTATCCAATGGAAAGTCAAAGCGTAATTTCCCGTGTCTTCTAAGTGCAATGGTAGAGATTCTCCTGCATCCTGGAAACAAAAGCCTTTTTAGTCCGCCATCAACGCGGGTAAAGGGACTAACATTGCTTCTGCGTACTTGGAATCGGCAATCACAAAGGCGACTACATGACCACAAACAGCGAATCAGGTGGTATATAGGGCATCCCCTTTGTATTCAAAGCGCAATGCTTACGGCCCTGCTTCTCTGTGTGATACATGCTTGAGACATCTCCACGTAAATCACTAAATTCCTTGATTCATGGCCTATCCCAGAATACCTTAAAGCAAGATAACAGGAAGATTAGACAAAATTATGTTTTTTTGCGGGTTGTACATGGTTCATATTTTATTATAAATTACTCTAATCAAATACATTAGGGAATTTATATTTTCAGTGTTGACCATAATTGTTCAAACTATTAATAGAATCCAGGAGTTGAGCCAAGTTAAAGTTACTTTTGAGTACATGGGGGTTAAAACTCAGAACATCTGTCCGTAAATAGCTGTTATGGGAAATAAATCACGCGAGTGAAATTCCATACGATTAAATTCATAGATTAACTGTAAATTAACAAGAGTTTGCAAGCTATTCAATACCAATGACGAGTTCACGTTCAGGAGGAGAATACTAATAACGTATTCACGTAGCTCAATTGCGACGCAAATTATTTTCCATGGACATATTGGGGTCAAAATTACCATATTTCACCAGAGAAAACCTACATATAGACCATATAGATATCGAATCAATCAAATTTAATGCAAATTAAGGGACCTGGGCTCTATTCCAATCTGGGGCCGTATTCTGTATTTCGTCGGTGCCGCACCGGTCGGTTTCCCTTTCAAGCCCACCGACTGGACATCAAACCGTACCGACAACGGATTCCGCACCGACGACGACACTTTCAGCGATTCTGTAAGGTCGTCGGTTTCAAACCAGTCGGTACGGTTCCCCTTCCTTCCCAAACAGGGAAAATCCGAATATATCCGAAGTTTGACGTGTCTCCACCAATGAAAGAAGGGTAAAAACAAGTGAAGACTCATTGGCACAGTTTGTTGTCGTCATTCTCAATCTTTTTATTTGCGGAAATTACGACTTATTGCTAGATTAAGATAAACCATATTGGATAAGTTGTTGAAAATGCTTATATAATGTGTGGTAGTAATGCTGTACCTACAGAATCGAAGGAAACAATATTACAACATCACAATAAAGTTTGTATGTGATGGAGATGGTTGTTGCTGGAATGAATTATTGAAACTATCCTTGAGATCGTAGTTTCTTTTTTTAAATATTGGTTCCATATAATGCTATTTATTCATGATTTGGTAATATAGTTGTCATTAAGTAAGTTCCGTATAAATGTTATCAACGGAATGTTATGCCATTGGCACCGTAGCAGACGAAAATAGCATACTATGGAACGTGAACGTAGGATTCAAATGCAAATGTAATATTAGAGGAACAAGTTAGGAAATTGTTATAAAAATATGGAGCTGGGTGCAATTAAAAGAAGTGTAATGACGAGGAAGTAAATAAATTGTGATTGGGTGAAATACATATGTATAAGTTGCGCATTCCAAGTGAGAGAAAATGATAATATTGCGGTAAACCTCATACTTATTAACAAATATCTTCTTTTATCGTCAAGGGAATCAATGGCTGACGATGAAATGAAATATAGTTGCCCGTTACAAATGAAAGAAACTGATACCGTTGTGGCAAACTTCATACTTAAATAAAAAGATCTTATTTCTATGCCGAGAGAAACGCCAAATTGATGATTGAGTGAAATAACAGTCGCCTATTCAGAGTGATATAAAGTGATAACATTGCGGCAAAACTCATATTTAATCAAAAATATCTTTTTTATGTCAAAGGAGCAAAAAAATGATGATAGAGAGAAATAAAGCCTATTACAAGCGAGTGAAAGTGCGGTAACATAAATGAGAGAAAGTCATTATATGTTAGCAAACCTCATTTTTATTAACCATTATCTTATATTTCTGTCAAGGTAATTAATATAGATGATGACACAGTGAATTATAGAGGCGTATTCGAAGGGGCAGAAAAAGATAACATTGGAGAAAACCTCATTATTTACTCGGTGATGATGTAAAAACAAAATAAAACGTACAATGCGCACCGGGGAATTCATGAAACCTACTAGTCGGTGGCCGTACCGACACCTCTTTGCTGTCGGTACGGCTACCGACGATCTCCCGTCCTCTCGTCGGTGCCGCACCGACCGGGTTCGTACAGAATCGCACGACTTCTTACCGGGAGTCGGTGTGACGTCGCACCCGACGAATCGGTGCCGCACCGATCGATTTGGAGTTACAGAATACGGCCCCTGGAGAGAGACGGAAGGAAATGACATTCATTTTTAAGATACACATCTGCGTGATAACTAAGCCTTGCTAAATCCTATTCCTAAGAAACCATAATCCGTCCTTATTCTATTAAGTCTCTTCAACCATATTGAAGCCTTCTTGAAACAAACTGATGGAAGGAAGATTTTTTCTGAATTATGAGTGTCGACAAGGTATGTAGCTTAACCTAAAAATATAAAGCAGATATATGCATACTCGGCAAATAGATCTAGCTCCAAAGACCAAGTCAGATTCACGTCGCATGTTGAAAATAGCAAAAGCCACTCGCATGCTGAAAATAACTAAAGGACTTGGCACCAATATCATCCTTTCAAGAGACTACGGAGAGGTTAACGCTCCCGAGCGAAGAAAGTGCTAATACACCTTTTATACCAGACCATAATAAACCATGTAATAAAATGACCCCGCCACTGCGACCTCTGACGGCCCTCTTCCAGTCATTATTCGATTTAATAATCGAATTATGCACCACCATGCGTGGAAATTTACGAATGGCGAACGATACTACTTGAACAATATGCATTAAAACGCGGTCGGACTCGTAAATATCAGGTTTCGAACAAAGGTAGGCATATCCAAAAATGAGGTCACACAATGTGTCACATAAGTAACTTGTGTGGCACCTTCCGTTCCAGGAATACCATTAGATTTTCGGGAGGAGACCATCGCTCGAACGACACCATATCAAAAGAACTGGGTATCGGGTTGGTGTGGTTGCTAGAGTGCTGGCTTCACACCCGGCGGGCTCGGGTTCAAATCCCGACAGTGGCAGAGAATTTTCAAAGACTTCCCGATCCCTGCTTGAATGTTGTGTGGAGGACATTTCAAGCGCAACACTGCGTCCGTCGGATGGGACGTTAAGCCGTGGTCCCCTTGGCGCCTTTCGTTAAGAGCAGGCTAATGCCAAAGCCGGGTTTCTCTCCACCCTTGCTTCCATACCCTTCCCTCATGGCGCGAATGACCTCAGCTGCCTGTCGTCTCCACCAAATACCCTCAAAAAAACTACCAGCGCTACCCATTACGATCCTCTTAGAAGCCTTATTCTGTTCCAGATGGCCCGGTGCATTGATTTTGCGTTCGGTTATGAGATGGGAGGACACAATAAGTAAGAACGCGTGAACCGCCACCGCTGCCACCGATTTCTGGTTGCCCTTTGAGCCGCTGAGTTATTAAGTTCCTTTTCCCCAACCCTGGCCATTCCACGCGCCATTCTTCCTCCTCCCCGACATCTCCCACCACCAGACCTTTTTCTCCCTCGGCACTCCCAACTTTTGTTTGATCGCTCCACGAGAAAGCCATTCGCCCACACCACGCTCTAGTGAAACCTTCCGCAGTTACCATCCATCCCTCTACCTTCTATATGTATACGTCCTAAAATGGGCAATTTTGACTGCTTTTAAAGCCTAAAACAAATAAAACCAGAAATTGTAACTTGGACCATCGGGTTGCTATTTGGCCTTCTGATTTGATAAATGTTTTATATACACCAAGGATGAAGTTCGCCATGAAAAATTTATTGCTCAGCCGGGATTCGAACTTGGATCTCCCAATTGCAGGTTAGGCGTGATAGCCAAGTGTCTTCACGGCCCGAAGGATAATTTCTTGCGGCACCTAGAGACAAAATAAAATGTTGTATCACTAACCGAATATCGACGCACTTGACAAAAATAATAACTGTCAAAAATCGCATTGATTGATTGTAAATTTTAACTATTATAGATTATTGTACTTTGAAATATGTTGTTTTATTTATTTGCTTGATGTGGTGGTAAAGTCATAGGAGTATTTTGGCCCTCCGAACGATGCTAAATCGAGTTTGGGCCCTTGCATCCAAAAAGGTTGAAGACCCCTAAATTAGACCATCAAGCTATCTTCTCAGACGCTAGCACGCCTGACCGACGATCGGGAGATCCGGGTTCAAATCCCGGCTACGCAAAATACTTTTTCAAGGTGAACTTCATGCATGGTATATGTAACTTTGCACCCGTACGCGTGACTGCGTTCAAAGTCACTTTTTACATGTTGAGCTTAGATAAGCGTTTTAATTTTCTTCCCGCAAAAAGGATTTTTAAAATCACATTACCTGAGCGATAACTTCCATTTTTCATGAAGAATGATCGCAGGCTTTCCCAGCGAATAGAAACGTGGAAGGTTACGCGGGAAAATCACCGGGTCAGGTTCTCCAACTCCGCGATTGGTCGAGTTATATGATTGGTCGACAATTACGTAACTCCTGCCCCGGTTGATACCGCCGTCATCCGTAAATAAGGAGGACGATTTCCAAGATTCGAAATGCCCTGATGACGATGGACAACTCTTACATCAAAACGTCGGTCGAGATGGAGTTGGAGAACCACACCCCATGAAATTTCCGATTAATCTTCCACGATTCCATTTTTCATATTTATATGATTCAGCACAGTATTTTAGCATAAAAGGTAGATAGCTTTTGTTGCTCAGAATTTGTACTTGAAGTCTGGATAAAATGAAGTAGGCTTTTGACATTCTAGGGTATTAAAAAAAATATGCTTGTCTTAGCAAGGAATAAGTAGATGTGTTTCATCCAAATATGCAACTGATAACCTATCTTTTTAAAAAAATTACAACTCTTGGTGAACAAAAAATGTAATCAACTCCGATATTATTAATGAAATAATAACTATTCCCTTACCAAATAACGGAAAAGCCGTTTTCGAGTTTCAGTGATCTAATTTCAGGTTATTCGTAAAAATAATGACGTTTTCAATTTTAAACCTATACCACCGCGGAAAATTAAAAATATTACACATAAGAATGATCGTATACTTAAAGTTTCAAAAGAAACACTACATAATAAGTGGCTTTGTTTCGATATACAAGAAATATTTTACGGTTATCTAGATTTTTATCCCACTGTACATACTCTTTCACGTCCCCTTCTCACTTTCGATAAAAATCTTTTCTTGAAAGATAGAAAGCTCTTTCCCCATTTCCCGCTACTAGACCCTAGGCGCAGTCTTCTGCACCTCACATCTATTTCAAAACCCCTCCTATTCTCGCTCTTCCGTTCCGATAGAGATCACTCGCGAATCTGCCGATCCTATGAGAGTGCCTTACCCAATGCGCGTACAGCACACTCGGATTCCACGGGTCCAAGCTTTTCCGGCCGAGAGTGAGAAGGCAAGGATTGGTGAACGGAAGAAGCATACTGAACCATCCGAAAGGGAGCAGAGATTGCACGATAGTAGGAGAAAGGCGAAGGACAGCCAGCTATCCGATATCCCGCCTTCTTCAACGGACAACCCTTTCCGATACCTTCCGTGAGACGGGCCCCACAGATCTCCCCAGACGCTTATACCGATGCCATTTATCTTAGACCTTACTCAAGCTCTCGACCGTTTTATCGGGAATCCCTCTTATTTATTTCTCCTTATTTCCATGGAAGCAATTTTGAAAGCTTTCGAAAGAAATGAAATGCCCATTTATTGCCTTCGAATTTCGTCTTACTCTTGGCTTTAAATGAGCGAAATGAGCTATGCATTCAGTAAATTGGCTTCAGAGTGGGTTAAACATTTCTTTTTACATAAAATACTTATATCACTTTAGGAAGCCAATGCGCAATTTGGGAAACATACGGAAACACACGAATTTTTGGTTTGGGAAACATACGGAAGAAACGAGATTTTCGTTGAATGTCTTTATAGCTTAAACTGAGGTAAAAATACGGCCAACTTGAACATTAGGGAGAACCTTTTTTTATTTCTGTAATGAATCATTTCACATATCCATTGATCAAAATATTTCCGTAAACTTTAAATGAAGGTCATTGGTTCTATATTAAATTCTACGTCACGGAAACACTACGCAGCGTTAAGTATCGTTTTAGAAGTTACGTAGACAATACCTTATGATAGAAAATAAGAAAATCTTATATTTTAACACTATATACAGCTCATTCGAATGGTTTCCATAATTCTGGTTGCAATGATCGTGTGTCTATTTTCCACATCCAGACGTTTTTCAATTTGCTCAGCATTCTGTTTAAGCAATATAATGAATGTGCCTACTACACTTGTTATGCCTGCAGTTTAAAATCCAAACTGATCGTTTTCAGATAATAGCTTTCCAGAGGATCAATTAGTCCTCTCTAACCAATACGTCAATGGTGAATGCTGACAAGAGATCGATGAGTTAAACACCTTCAATGAGGTCAGCGATAATCCAGCAATGCGAAATGTACTGCTTTGAACGTTCCCTCTTTAAATCGTTCACGGTCGGTTGTGAAATATTCGGTTAGCGTTAATCGGGAAAAGATGCAGCCTTAAATGGAGAATAACTGAAAGCTACAGTAAAGCAAAGTAGTTCAAAGTAACGTTCAGGCAAACTAGCGACCATAAAAGGAAGAACTCGTTAACTGCGGTTTTTACTCTCAGCAAAATTTTAACAAGACATTGTTAGAAAATAACTATCTGCGTCTTTTCTAACGTAATTTCTGAGCAACTCTATGAAACAGTTATGCTATGATTTAAAATAAAAAAAGGAAAATTCATCATTCTTAAAAGTGCCTTTTGTGAGACGAGACTTATTGTGAGCCATATATTAGTAGTTTGAACCACGAGCAATTTGACAAGAGCACAATAAGTAGAAAAATTAGTACCTACGTTACGGAAAGTAACTTTTATCACCTTTAGGGTAAATGTCTCTTCGGAACGACATTTTTAAAATTAGTCTGCTATCACATTGTTTCGAAATCTGATTTTTTCGTAGGTTTTGCGAATCTTGATGCATGCGAGGAAAGTAAAATCTTTAAACCCTTGGTATGACAAGCACGCAAGCAAAATTCTCACATATCCACCTCTATAAATACAGAACCGCAAATTTTGTACGTACGATTAAGCACTAAATACTGCAATGATTTCTCAGATTGGCATTTATCCAGTGATAACAAATTATCAACCTGACGATACATAATGGGTTCGAATTTAAGCAATACAAGTTTAAAACCCAAAACTTGAAGAAATGCACTGGGAAAAACAAATAAAAAAACGACTTCGTTTTCTTCCAGGGGTTTATTTTCTCGGTACGACATATTTCAACCTCAGGAGGTCATTTTCAAGTACTATCCTTATGTACTTATGCACCCTTAATTTACCCTTATTTACCCTTATTGTACTTGAAAATGACCTCTTGAGGTTGAAACATGCCGTACCAAGAAATAAGTCCGTGGAAGAAAACGAAGGCGTTTTGTCATTTGTAAACTTCAACTTCCACAAAGTTGAGCCGGAAAGCATTAAATGCACTTGGGTTCAAATACTTCAAACTTATATTTCTCTCTAATAAACCCATTTTTTAAACCCCTGTTTCCTCATCCATTTTATATATAGATGCAATCTAGCGCAGGAATTCCATCGTGAATGAGCGGGATACCAATTAGGGAAGGTATTCGATTCTGCAGCGAAACTAAAAAGCAAAAACGTAAGGCCTCCAGCTCAAAACTATTTTTTTGGAGAAAGTGAAACCTCGAAATGGAAGGCTAGAATTTACTGCCGCGTTTATTAAAGAGTACTAGAGTATAGGAAACCACTTAGGCGAAATATAGCTCAAAATTTTAAACGCATAGCTTAAAGAGTTATTTTTACATTGCTGTAAGGAAAAAATCTTCCGGCTAAGCGTATATAATATTACTCCGGTGACATCATTCTTATCATGGAAACCCTCATTTAACTGCATCATATTGCAAAAAAATGACATCACGATCATCTTAATTTCTAATCAGGCACTACACAAACAGGTATTGAATACGACGTTTCCTCTTTGCACCTCACGTTGCATAAGAGCATAGCATTCCCCCATTGAGCTTAATTTATGATTACAAAAAAATCTACATGAAATAGATGGCGAGAATGAACTATGAGTAAAATATTTACGGTTTCTTTAAACAATATATCTATTTCTTGCATTGTGAAGTGCTGCATATTTTTAAAGCTTCTGAAGTTGGTGAAATAAAAATTTTTCGTTCCCACGGAATATTTTATCAATTCAAAATGTTCATATTTAATTAACATTTAATGGAGTTTTAAAATATTCATTATGCGTTAAAATGAAATTGCTCTACCGAGACGTGGTAGGAAATTTGTCCAAAATATGACGAGGTCTATTTTCCTCTAATCCGCTTAAGACAGATAAGCAAAGCCCAAGATTTAATTCTCAAAGCCTAAAGAATTATTTTTAGATAAATATTAGAAAATTGCTACATAAAAGTGGCATGTTGGCGCCGTCTCACCATCAAAAATTATTCAAAGAAGACATTTTCGATATTTTTATCGTCAAGTATAGATGAAACCCATTTTTCATCTGCCAATAGATCTCTAAGTAGTTCAACTCATGCACTCGAAAGATAAAAGTCTTCTGAAAGAAACTAGTTACATCCTAAAATGATTAGGTGATTAATTCCACAAATTAATTTGACCGAAAATCATTCATCAATAGAATTCGCTGGTGTAATAGAGTCTTCACGACTCCATTCCTAAGCGGTTGACAGACCGTGGAGGGCTGCATATAGGTACTTACCAAAGTAAACGCAATTCCCCATCTAATCGTTTCTCCTCCCCATATCGGGTCAATTCTCGTGGTCCATAGATGGAGTCATTAATACACGCTCTTGTGACAGGCGCAAAGGGCGCAAAGGCGCTTTATCCAATGGCGTATATCATGCCGTCTGATTCACGTGGATTATGGAGCCTTTACCACAGCAGCCTGCGAACGAATATGTTTGCATCCAGTATATCAACAGAAATTTCCATATTATTCCATTTTTGAAATGTATATATTGATCCAAAGAAACGGTGATGTTCTTATGTCCATGATTCCACTTTCTCCCTGCGTTGATTTTCTCCAATTTAGAAGTAAATAATTCAAGGTCCGCAGTGACTATCAAGCGGCAAAAATAGTGGTGAAAATGAAAACATTGAACAACAATCAACATGTTAAAATCTAAGATAAGATGAGATACTTAATTAAGCCTTAATTGGTCAAAATTTCTTTACTTAATTTCACCTATACGAAAATTACTACAGCTTCAAGTTACCTATCTAAAATTATGGAGTTTAATTTTGGTTAACTTAGATTGACAACGCTAACAATTTTTTGGATGCATTTTTCCAGTTACTATGAAAATGTTTTTTCTTGGAAATCCAGCCTTTTCGAGATTTTATTTAATACTCTGGATTTTAATGAAATTTAAAATAATTAAGGCTGGACGAAAATGTACGATTACAATTGACAAAGTGAGAAGTCATGGGGTACTAGTGAGTTATTTCTAAACAGAGTAAGGCACAGAAATTAGGTAAAGGAAACTTAACTGAACAAATAGAAATTTCGTACCGTATTATTTGTTCCACTCGATGTCAGCACAGAACTAAGACTCACTCGTATCCCTTGGCCACCAAGTTTTTGTATGTTTCTTCGATCAATTTCTGTACCTTACTCTGTTTGGATAAAAATCACTAGTACCCCTTGGCTTCTCATTTCCTCAATTGTTTGAAACAATTATTCTTTGAATTTAATTAAACGAGACCTTTGTGAGAGTATCAACAATACGATTGCGGACTCTCCCACTTTGAGATTGCATCGAGAAGCATATCACATCAAAGTCATGGGCGTAGCACGGAGTCGTCCGGCCAAACCAATTTCTGCCTCTAACTGACAGGTAGAGATTTACACCCAACAATTCTGCAATCGAACCAATACTCAATCATCAGCCTCTTCACCTCCTCTACAGGACTGGATTTCATTCGATGAAATATATATGCGATTTTCCAGCTATCGTATTTGCATGCATTCAGAATAAAAGTGGATCACCACGGGATCATGAGCGTAATCCGGTCCACCCAGCCCGCCCCAACAAAAAGCCAAGAGAAAACGTCGATCACAGCCATTTTGAGGTGCACTAGATGGGTGGCAAATTAATTTTTTTCTCTCTTGCACCCGCGAGCAAGGCATTTTCAGCCCCATCGAAAGTAGAACAAAAGGCGATCCATCACCGCGCACCGTCATCCGTCCATCGCTGGCTAATGCGCCTTTCTAACACTGCTCCGTCCTTCCTCACCGACCAACATAATGGCCATAGTCTCCCGCATCCACCTGATTCCGAGAAAAAAAGTTTCCTGTCAACTTTCGCCACCGATAGCCGTCAAATTGTTCCGATTTACGTCGCCGCCCACCTTACCCAAACGCGGAGATAGGTGCATGCCAAATTTCAACGCGGCATTGGTCGCTCAAAGTTTTATGAGCTGATAAATCGATTCATCGAATATATCGCACGTGGGGCAGCTGATCTAATGATAAGAGTAAATAACTATTAGCATTGCTACTATTCCGCTGAATGTACTATGCCAAGTTTTGATGCCAAAGTAAATTTCCTTAAGCAGCAACCGTAATTGCTCAGCGGCGAATGTGGGAATTGACTTAGTAGAAATAAAAGAATACACCGGCCGGACAGACGATTTACAGTGACTGCAAAAAATACAGCTGTACCCTAAGAATATTCATCTCGACTTTCAAATCTTCACGCCTGCATTACACTGCGGCACATTATTAACCCCAATATGGAGTTGGACCGGTGGATAGATGTTCGACTCCCAATCGGACAACCCGCGTTCTAATCCCGGCCGGATTTTTTCATTAGTCTTTTCAGAGAAATTCCTGAATGTTCGAGGATGTTCCGGCGTGGCGTCCGAGAGAGTTGGTCGCCAATACGTAGGCAAGCTATCTCGGCTATCAAGTCAGTCTGTACTATGAAGTGGTGATAAACGCTCCTCTACGTTAACTTAATAATAATTTCATTCAGCGTAGCAATCGCTACGAATTCATTTCCAATTTTATGTCATTTATTTAAACATTTGTTTAAAATTTGCCAAAATGGCAAATAAATTATTGATTCCTTTCAGAGAAAAATCATTTTACCACGTTTTCCCGATAGCTTCTGGAACTATAATATTCAATAACATGCACAGTAATTACTCAACGAGTCGTCTAGCTAGTATTTCTCGTCGCCACAAATTTGCGAGAAAACCATAAAATAATTTTATTTGCCATATAAACCATAAAATAAGATAATTTTATTTAAAAATTAAATTGTATCAAGTGGAAACCGAGGCTAATATTTACAAAAACCACACAAAACCCAATGCAGGCATTTTTTTCAATTCAACTCATGAAAAAACTAAACTTACTACTTGGATTTGTACTTGTTTTTCTTTCTCCAACCTGGGTAATTTGTTTTATAGAGAAATGATTTTCAAAATAACTACTCTATTAAAACAACAACATGCAAAACTACTCGCGTATGCCACTTCAGCAACCACAAATTATATTGCCACTTTTGTTTAAAACTAGGAAAAATCGAGCGACAATCGAGGATAATATGCAGACATGACGCGGAGCCATAGAATATACAATACACCCAGTTCTCTTCCTTCAATAAAAATATATATTTTTTAAATTAAATAGTATTACTTGTATTGTTTTATCCGACCAGAATATTATATTTTATAGGAAATTGACTATGAAAATAACTGATCATGAAAAAATACTATATATATCGCGTAAACCACTTTAAAAACAATTTGACCACTTTAATCACAAACTCCAATGCCACATTTGTTTAAAAACCAGTAGATATCGAGCGCAAACAGATGATAATAGGTGCACATGACGCGGAGCCATACAAAATTGCGATTCAATCCCGTCCCCTCTTCGATACGATAAAAAAAATGCAGCATCGACCGCGCGTTATTTAATTCTGAATATGGCGCACCCCTAAAAGCTCCATCACCGCGCGACTGCCGTGACTCATCCTGCTCTTCCTCCTCCTCCTCGCAATTCCCACCCCCCAAAAAAGCGACTCTCGGAAATCCTCTCAACCCCATAGAGCAGCGGTCCACTCGAGAGAGAGATAGAGAGTGTCCACCGCCAAAGAGAGAGCGCGGATTCCGTCTCCCTCCGCCTTCCTTCCGACTCCAGGGTTCACATGCCCTCACACACACACACTCTCCGCCGCTCTCGCCATCAATCTCGTCACTCCGTTCCTCTTTTTCGCGCCGCCTTTTGTCCGGAGAGTGACCCCTCACGGAATAAAAAAAGGCCACTGCGGGGGACACCCTCGAATTTCGCGTTTCTTTTTTTTATTTTATTTTCGGGCGATCGATTCGTCACCGCACTCTCTCTCTCTCTCTCTCTTCCTCCTCCTTCCCACCTCTCATACGTGTTCTTATGCAAAAAACGGATACGAGGACACCCTGAAGGGAATCTTTTATCCTCATAGAATAGATTTTAATTTTTTTGGCTCTTCTTAAAGTTAATGGATATATTTTGCATTTTTGCTGTCTTCATTATGTTAGAGTGCTGTTTTGTAAATCGTGGATCCGTTGACAATATATAAATAAGTGCACGTAATTTAAAGTAAAACCCCATCATATAAAATTAAACCGAGCGGCGTAATAAGAAATCAACCGTGACCAAAAACTTGTGTCGCTTTGATAGATTGATATATTTTCTATGATACGGCTACAATGTTGATCACACAATATTTATGATACCCGATTTAATGAACCTTGATGCTTCAGTAAATAATAAAATTTAATAATTGGATAATTATTCCTTAAATTAATTGATAATTATGAATGAAAGTAAATGCTCTACCGTCGCAGATAGGTTTACGAGGAGATTCTGAGACTGGACACTGAGATTCCTCCGGCTCCAAATTGAACATAACTCTTTGATTTGCGGTAGAGGCAATTTCCTCTCATCCTATCTATGCATCCTATTTTCCCTATTTCCCTAAATCCACTTAATAAATATTTTTCTATCTAGATGGCATTTTGCATCCCCATCCCGCTTACTATTTGGAAATAATAGTTAGGACATGGTATTTCTTGAGAAAAATTTGGATTACGATTGTTGTTTTCCCGGAATTTGCCGTCCCTCACTATGCTAAATATGATATTATTATGGCAGATTATATTATACAAAAATATTTTATTGCAATGGAATTAAGTTCTCTCGGATTTCAAAATATATAAAACCAATGACCAAATTTTTGATCCGCAATTAGATTTCCTTTTTAAAAAATACTGTATTACTAAAAACCTTGTCAATCAATTTTATACAAATAAAAATAATTGACAAAACGGCTAAATTTGGTATATATTTACATCAAATTTTCTCCACGCAATGCAATCATTTTTACCTTCAACTTAAAGTAAGATAATATTTTTTCAATATAAACAAAAATTCGTGAACTTGATGGGTTCCCCAACACAGTGCCATCCGGAACGAGTAGGTACTCTCCCGTACACAATACCATCACTGAAAAACCCTCGTTTCCTATATCGCAACATAACGCAATGCGAGTATTTTTATACGGAAAACTCACCAGCCGCACTCGGATATGGAACTAGGACACTAATGCTGGCAATATATCCATCTTACTGCTACCAATAGTGAAACACTGAATAATGCGGATGAAAACTTAAGCGTTGGTAGCAACTACCTCCACGTACATCGCATTCGGGTGATCATATTATAATATTCCTTATTACGCAAAAACAATGGGGCGAAACATCGAATAATTTGTCAAATAATTGTCGATCTGAATGGTGTGCGAATTTTATGATGAAATGCTACGCGGTTCTAGACCCACAATTGATTTATCGTACTTTTATTTCAAACGAAACTGCCAAGAATAGGTGAAATATCATTTGATAGCCCCATGAATAAGTTGGATTAATTACGTATGATTGATTGCATTGCTAATCGAAACTCTCTATGACGATTTCTCAAGGTCTATATCAACAAATACTACATATTTACTTGCAGACCTAATTATTATTTCGGTGTTTTCGTTTACTTTCTAAGGCTATTCAATGCTTCTTCTTTCCATAAAAGAGCTGAAAAAGTTGGTATCTGGTAGGTCAAGTTTCTCCATTAAGACCATATTTATGAGTCATCAATACTCCCTCCATTATCAAACTCTAATTTCACATACTAGTAAAAATGTTAACTATCGTATTATCATCGCTGTGGCGAGCTATTACGATGTCTTTTTCAATTTACTCTGAGCGTTCGTTTATTCTCCATTAACATTGGCAAAGAAAATCTCCTTTGTCTTCTGTGCAAACTTATCCATTCCGGCCACTCTCGTGTCCTTAAAAACATGTCTTCTAGAATTTCGTATTATTCCCGAGGTCCCAACACCCAACTCCCTTCTAAAATATGCCAGGTCCTTTCCATTCTCGTCACATCTCGCGGGAACACCCTTAGCACAGCTCACTCAAACCCAAGGTCACAGTTGGATGGAGTCGAAACTATACCGTCCATCTACATATTAATCCATCAAACTATCCCGCCAATCCACTCATGCTTTTAGGGTATTACCGGGCTGCTTTCCCCCCTCCCAAGAACGACCCCGACGGAGAGACCCTACTTCCTCGTAAATTCCCTATTACGGCCCTCGATCCGACCCTAAGCTTTCACCGACTAGATCGGTTAGTAGGGTCATGAGAAGACCCGATTCCCAACGGTAAAAACAAACATAAGAGGCTAGATACAATATTGAAGAAGTATTTGTGATATTACGATTATAGGATGGAATAAGAAATTGATATTATGATTTGCCTAAAGCATGGGTACGCCTCAATTTACATATTCTCAATCAATTGTGTGCAAACTGAGGTATTAAAAGTGGGAAAATTGAGGGACTAAGTCACTGATAGCAAACTTCGGACAATAAAAGCTATGACAGCAATGTGGTTAGGAAAAATCTTCAGCTAGGAAAAATCGTGCCGAGGATGTTGCGATCACAAGTTTAAGGATAGGATATTGCGCCATAACACACTCATATTTATTTAAGGAAGAAAAAATCCCAACTCGTTGTGAGGACTCGACTTCTTCCTCGGCGTACGGCATATTCTGACTGAATGCGATGAATATCGCGTCATATAGTGAATATACATATATATCGCGGAATCTGAATATATCTGGAGACATTAGCATAATTCTTAGCAATAATATTGAGCACATTGACTCTGCAATGAAAATTTTAAGAACCACCGGACTTCTTAAGAAAAAGTAACAGTTACTGTCTAATTAATACGCCTGTATAGGTGTTTTTCCTTTTTCTAAGGTGCAAAATAACCTAAGCCGACGTCGCACCACATAAATAAAATCCTACCTGCCTAAGGTATTTAATTTTACATACTGCCAATAATTTTTAGGATCAAGCTCTTTACAAAATGAGCATCGAGATGAAAAATTAAAAAATATTGCCATAAAATTCTACAATCTCTAATATAATGATATTTGTTCGTAATTTTTTTTTTTTTTCTTTTCTTGACCTTATTTAATACATAATATGGTATTTCCTGGAGTATAGGTCATTTATACAAAAGTTAGCAGCCAACGTTTCAAAGAAAAAAAAAACCAATTGTTCCTTCTTTATGTATAAATATTGTGTATCGTCTTATTCTCTGTATTTTATATTGTTTCACACTTTTTCTAACATAGCCCTGAGGATGATTTAAGAAAATAAATCGAAACGTTGGCTGCTGACTTTTGTATAAATGACCTATACTCCAGGAAATACCATATTATATATTTGTTCGTAATACCATAGTTTAATGTAACTACAAGATTCATACTGGCAGAAGACCACTGATTTCTTTATTATTGACTTATTTTTTACATTTTTGCGGGTTTATTCCACTTATTCTATTGCCGAGGATTATTTTTCAAATAACGTAGTGATAAAAATTAAATTCAGTGAACAAAATCTTGACAGATTTTTATAGCTTACTCAAGTGTAGCAGATTTTTATCAACAATATCAATGAAAAGGATTAACATAAATATAATACGGCATGATATCGATAATATCTCAGGTATGGTTTACAGGAAAAAAATATAATTTTAGAAAAACAATCAAGATAACACAAAGATAAATTAAGATAAAATTTTAAAAAATAATTACATCCGTTGCAGCGATGATAGCACTCAAGTTTGCTTTTCCAGCTAGTATAGAGGGTGATTCATGAAAATGTATGCAACTATTTTGATTACTTAATAATATATAATATATATAATAAATATATAAAATTAAATTATATAAATAATTTTTAACGATTTCTTTTTCCTTTTCCTTTTTAAAAATCTTATATTCAAATAAAATTTGCCTCTTGACAGCATCAATATGTATCTCTAACATTAACTCTGGAAAAGCAATGACTGAATACAAAACTATGTCCCTTAATTTTGCCTCTAATACGAGGCTCGATACGCCAATTTTCTCAGTATATCTCCTTAATACTGCATATTTTGAAATAGGCATTCAACTAGCTAAAGTTTTTGGATGCTAAATTGAGTCTTCAATCGTTAGCCAAATTGTCAAAACAACACCTTATATCACTTACAGCTCCGAAAGTGCACTCAATATTTTTCCAAAATTTTGCTGCCGTTGAGCGAGATAAAAAAATTCCATCAACCAGTTACGTCCACCCGTAAAGCACTCCATTTCCATTTACTCCGTACACAGAAAACCAAATGGACTCGACGAAATTTAACAAGCAAGGCACACGGAGAGCATGTTGCTAATCACCACCACGACAAGAACGAGGAAAAAAGGAACCCGGAAATAATAATAACAATGAGGGCGCTCCTCACGCGACGTGACGTCTCTTGGCTCGACGAAAAATAAAACAAAATAAACGCGCGCACACGTGGGACACAAACATAAATTATGGAACGGGTAGTCTCCAGCCTCCGAGAGCACTGTTTTTCTCTTTCTCTTCCTCTTTTCCCATCCAAGGGCTCGCCTCCCAAGCGTCCACCTCTTCCATGAATAATTTCCCAAGCGATCGCGGTGGCGAATACGTCCGTCGTCCTACCTCACGCACCTCCACTCCATTTTCCCAGCCCCGTCCGCCAAAATCCACCAGTTTCCCCGCAATTTTTTCCCCATTCTATTCCAACGAATTCATCTTGAAACAATCCACTTCACTAGCACCGATTCTCCCCCCTCTCTCTACCTACTCTCTCCTCCTCCTCCTTGCACATATTTACTATGTACTGATAGATTTACTACATACTGATAATAATTCTTAGCTTAGAGAGATAGATATGAAAAATATCACATTTTTTCTACGATAAATAAATTTTTACAATCATAGGGAAGGGGAAATTATGCCAAAACAGTTTGCGCCGCTGCTGTATTAGAGAATTTTATTTATATTTATAGAGAATACTCGCGATTTTCCATGGTGATGGCTATTTTGCTGATACATTACCGATATAGTTAGTTATTGCAGTTAAGGTATTTTACTATTTGATATTTAATTGATGAATTACGTTTAACATGATGAATTTAATGACTGCATATAAAGAAACCATTTCCTGTTTTAGAGCCAACAAATAAATCATGTGCGATGCCACATCGACAACTTATAGAGCCCTATCCATACGATAATACAGGTAGCGGTGATTTTTATAATACAATGAAGCTGCACTATTTTGAATACGAGCTAGGGCCAACCCAACAAGTGAACATGGGTATTAATAAGTAGTGTATACCTTGTTAATTCAACCTTCATATGAAAAATTTAAAACCAATGTCGTCATCAGCAATGATGTATTAGTTACTTAAAGTAACGAATGATAATACAATGCATTACATGGTTTATAAACCTTCATTCTTCTTTTAACATATCACTTACGAGAAAATAAATAATTTTTAACCATTTTTACTTTTAAAAATAGATGCGTAGCAAGGTTTCCGGGTTGACCTCCGCGTCGATTCATCTTCAAGACGACAGTTTCGCTGGCGTTGCAGCTAGCGTCTTCAGGTACGAAGTATCGGATGCAGGTTTTTGCCCGTCTTATATAGGCCTTGGTTTGGGCTAGGTGCATTCTGATTGGTCCGTGGGTAAGAGTCTCTTCCATGTGTTTCCACCTGCATCCGATACTTCGTACCTGAAGACGCTAGCTGCAACGCCGGCGAAACTGTCGTCTTGAAGATGAATCGACGCGGAGGTCAACCCGGAAACCTTGCTACGCATGCTGCACCACTCCGCGAAAGTCTCCATCGACTTTTAAAAATAGATATTGGAATAAAATATGCCTTTCCGAAGCAAAAATAAGTATATAGTATTCCCCTTTCGCCGAAACCACCATTTTCCTCGCAATTTTTTCCCGTTCTATTCCAACGAATTCAATTTGAAACAATCCACTTCACTAGCACCGATTCTCTCTCCCTCTCTCAGACTTGACCCTCATGACGAAATGACGTCAACTTCTTGGCATAAGATGCTGCAGATAAGATTCTTCCACGGGTGATGACTATTTTGTTCATGTATAACCGATAATAAGTTATAACAATTATGTTTTTTACTATTTAAAATTTAATTGATATATTACTTTTAACATGATAAATTTAACCATTGCATATAAAGAAAATATGTTCTGGTTTGGAAGATTGGCAGATTCGTACGTCTCTCGGCGCACGGCGAACGCTGACGTAAACTTTGTAGTCAGGTTGATTCGACTGCGGTTGGAAAGTTGGAAATATATTTTACACCTATGGTAAGTATACAACTCCTTTCATAGGAAAAGCATTGAAATAGACAGTAAATTTTCAAGATTTTTCGAAAGCCAATTTTTTATGTTGCAAACATTCGTGCCTATTTCTTAAGCACAGACGCAATTTAAAAAGCGCTCCACATACTCTTTAACTACCACACCCTTTACCACATTCCTCCATGTACATCAAATTGACGAATAGATTTATACAGGACCAACAAAGAAAAGATCACCGGTGCCATATCAACAACGTATTGAGTCCTATCCATACAATAAATACAGATGGCGGGAGAGAACCGTAGCGCCGCCAAGAGGCGTAGTGATTGAATTACTATCAATAAAATCTATCCTACCGTAGGCGTTAGAGATTTGGGCCTGGAGTGGAATGTATGAGTGAGATGGAGGCAATGAAATTCTCACCATGATGTACCCCGTGAGGAGAGAAAACTTCAATGAATTTTATAAATAATCTTGAGACTTGTTAAAAATGAAAGATGGAAGCCTCGAATGTAATACCACGCAGCAGCCGCAACAAAGGAGAGGAAAAAATACTTCCTTAATGATAAACCTTCTCCCTTTACGATGATAGGAAAGACGACGAGAGAAGATTGGAGGCATTCGAGATGTGGGTATGGAGAAGAATGGAGATGGTGAAATGGACGGAGAGGAAAAGGAACGACGAAGTGCTGGATATGGTTGGCGAGGAGAGGCAGCTTTTAGATGAGGTACGGAGGAGACAGAATGTATGGATGGAGCGAATACTTAGCGGGGAGGGGATGTTGAAAATTGTGTTAGAGGGTAGAATGCTAGAGAAACGAGGGAGGGGAAGGAAAAAAATAGGATTTTAGATAGATTGAAAGGTAGTAGGCCTTACAGTGAATTGAAGAAGGTAGCGCTGGAAGGAAAGAGAGGCTCCCAGATCACTTCTTTAGAACTCCATGGAAACCTACCTTAATCGGTAGAATACTGTAATAATAATGATAAACCATCTTAGCTGCAAGATTACAGTATCTGATGATAATCTCTCTTGAAATCCTTGGCAGTGCAATTGTTCAAATGAATCCAAGCCAACCGCAATATTCGGACACGTTGCGGTGATGTATGGTTTACGGTATTTTGAATGTTTTACTGTATTCATTCTATGGCTTTTAAGGCGGAAACCACCGCATATGGGAAACGTCGCTATCTTAGGCGTGAGTTATCTCACGTCGCTTAGGCGTGAGTTACTCAGGAAAGTAAGCTTTACTTAAGATCATATCCTTCACTAAATCTAGCAGTTGAAGCAACTTTGATCTAACCACAGCGTAAAATTCAGGGTTCGCCTTGCGTCGTATCAGACGATTTTAAAATTCAGGGTTCAACTTTTTATAAGGTAATATATTAGTGCAGGCATGGATTTCACAAATGAGGTGTAAACTATATCAAAGAAGTTCCACCCATGCAGGATAGACTGAGAATATATTTCCATCTGCTCTACATAAATCGGAGAGCAAGTCATGCCGTTATTTCGGTTTAATGAAACGATGATTTGTGAGGGCGCTTTTTAAATTGCATATGTACTTAAGAAACAGGTAAGAACGCTTGCAGCATGGAAAATTGGCTCACAAGTAATCTTGAAAATTTACCCCATTAATTTCAATACCTTTTATATCAAACGAAATGTTGCCTCACCATAAGAGTAAAATTAAATTTGCACCTTTTCAATCGCAGTTCAAGGATTGCAGCCTGACTACTAAGCTAAATTCAGCGTTCATCACACCCCGGTATACATCTGCCAACCTTCTAACCCAGAAAATGGTTTCATAATAAGCAGTAACTCAAACTTTATGCTTTACGACCCCTTATTATATATATATATATTTTTTTTAGATCACGAGATGTGGGTCATTGACCCACATCTCGTGATCTAAAAAAAATATATATAAATAAGCAGTAACTAAATTTCAAATATTAAAAGTAATACATCAAATAAATTTATAGCAGTAAAATATCAATACTCCAACAACTCTAGTCTCACCTTAGGAGTAAAATAAAACTTGTACCCTTTCCACTACAATTCAAGCATTAAAACCTGACTACTGAGATAAAGTCAGCATTCATCACACGCTGGTGCGCATCTGCCAACCCTCTAAACCATAAAATGGCTTCATAATAAGCAGTGACTAATTTGCAAATGTTAAAAATAATACTTCAATTAAATTTAAAGCACAAAAATATAAATATTCTAGCAACTGATTCTCGATAATAGATCAACAAAATATTCATCACCCTTGGAAGAATCCTGTGTGCAATATATCTCACACCAAACGTTGACGTCATTTCGCCGTTTCAAACACAACACGTCAGCTCTTCTGGTTGAAATAAATAGCCGCGGAAAAATCGAATCATTTATTTTCTTTCTGTCTTCTCATATCTAAATTTCTTTTTTCTTTCTTCCTGTATCACTCCCTACACCGAAGTTCTCCATGTGCCGATCCATTTCTCCACGACTTCCTCATCTTTCATATTCGTTTCGTGAAATCAATCTTTTCTGGCACTAGCATTCTGCTTCTTAAGCTTCTTTGGGTTTTCCAAGATGACATTCACATAAAGAATGGTAGTATCCAAAACCAACTTTTACGTGAGTGACAACAACGATAGCTATCAATTAATTTATACATAATTTGATGAAAGAATAATTTTAAAATATTTAAATAGGGCCTTTTTGTGTACACCACGTTCATAAAAACACAAAGACAATGGTTTAACCTTACGACAAGTCATTATCTTAACAATTTATTTCCATCACTTGGAGTCTGGATGTGAGGTGTGAATATTAAATAACGTACATCACCAAAAACTGGTCATTTTCTTCTCAGAAATATAGTTCCACCTTTTAGATTTTGAATAGATACGTAATTTTAAATAAATATTTCAGTTGCAAATTTTCACAGATTTTGTGAGATTCCTCCAACAAAACCAAGTGTAAAAATGTAGAATTATAAGCTTGCAGAAAATATGGATTCACTTATGACATTATTTCACATATTAATCATCCTACGTATATTTTTACTTGTGGGACCCGAAATCCAATGGTATAACTTAAGGCCGTCCTTCTAATACTCTTCCTCGTAGAATTCGCTGTAGTAAACCGAGAGCTAAAAATTTTATTCTCGTGATATGTGACCCAACCGCCAGGCATTGAGATGGAGCATGAAAATGACAATGAGAGAAAATGCGTGATATCAAATGGATTTTAAACAACACATAACTCGCTGGCCAAATTAAATTGCTTCGCAGAACGCCCCATATGCGTCATAAATCCGTCCTTAATTAAAAATATATTTCCTTGACCATATTTTAAAAAATAGTTCATTTAAAAATGGTCCTTATGGATATTTATAAAAACTAAGGTGTGACAATCTTTAACATTCTAACTATTTTCAATTGACCGGTAAAAGAAAACCAAGGATTATGAATCAACCAAGTAAATTGTCACTTAGCAGCTCAATTTATCACCAGGAAATTTTTTACCTATGCAAATATAAAACGCTTTCCCGCATATTTAAACGCGAACGACGACCAGGGATCTCAGAATAAAATACGCTCCGAAACAACCGGAAAAAAACTGCTTCGATTCAACAGAGCTTCCAGCGGCGCGATATTTTGTCGGAGCTGTTTTCCGCAGTCGCCACATGCGCGACACCGTCGGCGGGAATAACAAATCCGTCCCCGCCTTCAAATCCCACCACCCTGTCCCTCCATCGCATCGCTCTCCTTTGCATCCTCTTCGCTCGGCCACTACCCTCTCCCAGCTGCGCCCTCTTCCCCGCGGGGTTTCCCCGGAATCGGACCCCGTCATCTGCAGAGATTCATCAACCCATCTTTGGTCCCCCCATCCATTTCCTAGAAACTCCTACCGTCTCGCAGCTTATCCGAAAAGACGGACGCTTCACTCACGCGGGACATTGTCTCCTGCACGGTCTTCCGGGGGGGGAAAAATACAAGCAAGCAAGATAGATTCACGAAAATGGGATTCCACGCGCTGGATGTCATTCGGTGCATGCCTGTGCGAGAGGAAGTGCTGACCGAAGAGGGATAAGCATATTATTAACAGTTTCCGAACCCATCGTGTTTATATGACTGAAGAAAATATAAAAGGAGGTTACATTATCGCTCAAAATAAGAGGAATGAAATTTAAATTTATTTTAATATATGTTTTGAATGGAAATTAAACAGCTTTCACATTATTTAGGGTGATAGCCGCTAGAGACTCGGGAAACTACGTACTAGGCTCACATAGATTGAGCAATTTAGGACATATTTTCTTTAGAGCAGCATGAAGAGCCTCACTATATGTTTCCAGATCCGACAGAAGCGATTAATCAAGATATTTACCGAACGATTATGCATCGGAATTCGTTTTCCTCCGAACACTAAACGACTTAAATAAATTTCAAGTGGACCTCAATAGTCAAATCACTCATTTTTCTGGAAACAGCAGGTGTTCTAACACTCCTGCAATATGTTAAGTGGCATGCTTAATAATATGCAGATAGAAGTAATTGAAGTGTTAATATAATTATAGCCCTAATATGTTCGTGTAATGAGAAAAGGTTTGCTATAAATCTATCTCTCACTATTTTATCCCACCGTATTAATCAAAATTACTTCAGCTTCCACTACCACGAATATCATCATATGTCATTTTGTTGCTTTGTACCAGAGGATGCCCTAAGCAGATGAAACCGGTTGAGCTCTTGCATAAATACCCTGAAGACTAACAAGAGAGAGGCATTCATTGAGTCAGAAGTGATTATTTTGCTGATGTGTATTCCCACTAATTCACCAACTCCCTTTGTATTTTCATCAGGCATCCCGATGAGAGTTCAGTGCGCTCGTAACCCGAAATAAATGTTAAAATTCATCAACTTATTCATAGCTCCCGAAATGATATCATTAGTGGATTCATGATGATGAACCCAAGAGGCAGAAAACGGACTAAATGGCGGCTTCGACGAGTATGCAGATCGGAGAATAACTAGTATTTACATTTGTATCTAAAACTAAAATAGTAATCAGGGAGATAGCATGTGACTTCATATGAGATTTTAAAAGTCTTGACCAACAGCATGTAACTATGGAGGAAATTTTTATATCTCCATCGATTATAGAGCCATAAAGCCGTAAATGCAATACATCGGCCCGGTGACCAGGAAATTGCAATGAAATTCTGTTTATGAGCTAAAAATGATTTGTTTATTAATATAAAATAGTTTTCCCGCCATCAGTGAACGCAGAAATTAAAGACCCTGATTACGAGAAACGTCGTTTTTTAAAGGCGGCGAGGTAATGTCCTTGCGTGCCAAACAAGAGGTCGTAGGTTCGAGTCCTTTCTGGATATGTTGCCACTACCTGGGGCATTGTTAATCGTGGACGTGTAATTATTGAATAAAATTCGATGTAAAAGGCCAATATGTGCTGTTTTCCATGGCAAGGAAATAAATAAATAAATTGAATGAGCAATCTTTAAGACATAGGTCACCAAATACGGGGGAACGAATTTCGCAACGGATTGTAAGTTTCGCCAAAACGTATTCAATTTATTGACGATAACATTTTTTCGGGCGTATCTCAGCCCCAGGACTCGAGCGCAGTGTGACAACTACAAGAGCGATAAAAACTAAGACACGAGGAGAAGAGGCGGATGCGAAGTGATATGAGCAGCGCAGGGGACATCCGTCGGCAGGAGCGGGCAGTTGAGTGACGTTTCCACCCACACGTAGGAATATGTATAAGCGCCAGACACCGTCACGGCGAGGGCATGGGCATGAGGTTGCATGGAGACGGGTGTCGCCCAGGAAGGAAGAGAGCGTGTAACCGGGAGGAACAAAGTGGGCGTTGTCGGGCGGCGAATCCCCAGCTGTTGGATGTTTACGCCCTCTCTGGCGAGCACGCGAGACGTGAGTAGTGGTGTGTAGTTGTATCTATCCCTCGCGAAGGAAGAACACAACGCCGTTCACCCCTGCAAACGCTCCCCGAGTAAAGGATACAAGAGACAAAAACAGACATACATACAGAAAGGATTCGCCCCCCAGAACCTCGATGTGCTCTCATGGCAAGCACGGGAATTAACTCGACGACTATCGCAGCTGTGTACCTACCGTTCTTTGCTGGTCCAGCGCAAGGTTTCGATGGACTACGAGCATCTTTGGAACCAGAAAAGACACACTCAAAACGTAATGTTATACGATTCTGCCATTAAGTCCAGTGCCATACGAATTTTTCTACGTTTTTACGATGATTTTCGGGAAAGGTTACCAAACATTTGCACATTTTATCCCATTAAAAATATTTCTATCCTATTAAAAATATTTTTATCATTTCAGGCTATGATAAAAGTATGAAACCAATGGTATGAGAGTTCACTTTGCGGACTGGCGACATGATTCAAAATCTAACTTTGCTGTATTCCACATAGTATTTATTTAAAAAAAACTCAACCAGATTCGACCTTTTCGTGTGATTATCAAGAGGTGAACAAACAGATAGACAGGACGGTAAATATATCCCTAGGTCTCTATTTTTTCCCCTCTTGATAATAACCTGAAAAGGTCGAATCCGGCGGTGTTTTTTTTTTCAAAAAATACTGAGTGAAATACAGCAAAGCTTACTTTTTAAATTATCATGTAATAAAAGTTTTCAACTTCCCTAATATTAAGAGTTAGGCACTCCCTTAGACACAAAGTCCCCGATGTATTTACATTGATGTCAGCAGAGAGGTCAAGAGTGGAAGCATTCGAAATGTGATGCTACCGAAGAATGATGAAGATAAAATGGATTGACCGTGTGAGTAACCAGGAAGTGCTAAGAAGAGTGGGAGAAAAGAGAAGCCTCCTAAAAACATTAAGCAGAAGAAGGGACAACTTAGTTGGCCACATTTTTTAGGCACGATGGTCTGATGAAGACAATCGTTGAAGGACAAGTGGAAGGGAAAAAGGGCAAGGGACGGCCCCGAATGAGTTATATAGGACAGGTTATAAAGGATGTAAAAGAGAATAAATATATAGCTATGAAGAGATTAGCGGATAGGAGAGAGAAATGGAGAGCTGCGTCAAATCAATCTTAGGATTGTTGACTAATGATGATGTCATCCGATAATAATTACGGGGGAGGTTTCCAAAGATCTTTTTTATAGCAAACTCTGCCACTGAAAGGGGATCAATTCATAAATAATATGAACATTAAGTATTAATGCAACAAAAATATCTCAGTTTTCTATTCTAAATCGAACTTCAATTTCATATTGGCACCAAGAAAGATCTGCCAGGCGCCTGACAAAGTCTCCTAAAACATGAAATCTACATCCTGAATGGAAAACCTTCCAGATCTCTTCAATTTCCCCATGATTACGCCATTGCGTGTCCCTGACATAAGATATTTCTAGATTCTCACCTATATCAGTAATTATATCTTGGATTAATATAAACATCTGATGAGTTTAAAAACACACGTGCGACACTCTAACTTGGTTAATATTAATACAATTATTCATTTGGGACAGTAAGACGTTTTTAGTAAGTAATACCAAAGTAGTAATATGAAAATATCTCAGACACAGGAAATGCAAACCCCAAAAATGTCTCGTACCCTTTGCGCAAGCACTTTAAGCATAAAACAAGAGATATTTAAACGATATATCGAATAATTTCAAACACAACGTAAACCCGCACGATTTGATAAAAACCCCATCCAGAGAAAAAATAGAGGTAATAAATTCCCACGAAAGATAAAAATAGCGTTAAAAATAATGCTAGATAAATTCACATCGTGCTAGTAAAAGGACAAAATAGACCACAATGGTCTAAACCTACATTTTCGTATGCAAAAGATAAACTGCTAGCGAGACTACCCAAAATAGAGGCTAAAAATAGAACTTATCTCCCCAACGTAACATATACGACCACAGCTCGGAGTGGACACAATATATCGAGGACTATTTCGTTCCCATTCCTGTAAATAAGTGATCATTCCAATCTTCCCTGGCCCTCGTTACGTAACATCGCCTTTCTCCCTATGTAGCGAAGCCTTTGCTGCTACACACCAATATATTAAAGGACTAGAAAGCGTTTCCGAATTTAATGAGTTCCGAGTCATACATATACCTTGAACCCAGGGTATATGTACGGTGGCATAGCTTCTCGGAATTTCCTTTAGTTTTCTAATATAACATTAAATAAAGTTGCTTCCATTTCAAATCAGTATTTTGTCGCTTTAAGCACCTAAACTCAAGAATTTCTGCGATGAGCAGTAGAAAATCTAATCAATAGTTTTCTATTTCTCTAGAAATCTATCAAAGAAATGTTCAATACATATTAGCTTAATTTATGATTAGCAAGTAAAGGCCAGAGGGTCGGTAGGGTTACTTACTCTGATACGTCTCATTTAACCCTAAGGACAAAAAAAACAAATTTAAAAGCAATATTTCTCCACATCTAGATGTAAAAATAACCTGAACAATATTCAATAAATATGAGCGCCAATCACGTCAATTCGGTTGGTAACATGCCTAGTATTAACACCAAATTCGTGAAGACCAACGCCAAAACCATCCTAACCATGAGCTGCATATTTTAAGAAGGAACTTATTCATTATATAATCAATAAGCCTGCCATCTCTATTCCGTTTTTCACCACCCCTGTCCACATTTGTGTACACAGCAAGTTCCTAAATCCTATCAACTCCAGAGTCACAATTGGAACGTTTATGCTTAAGAAATAACATCACGGAAGGTGTCAAGCAACCTTAGAATCAGGAATTTCATGGATGACAAAAACATCCGTCAAATTTTAGCTAATCACTGATAATTAAATTCCGTCACTACGCGATGCACAAAAGTTAACCTTTGTGCATCATGAAGGAGTTTCACCACGTTACGCCAACCACCATCGCATTTTTCCGTCACTACGTTTAAAAATAACTACAATGAATACGCAATAAGGCTGACTCATTTTGTACTCGACGGCTTTAAAGCTGGCATGAGTTCGATAATTATTCATTTCCGCATCACAATCCCGCGCCATGAAAAAATCGACTATCACCCCTCTTGATAAAAATCTATTTTTTATATATTTTCTTCAAAACAGCAATCGTAACGTGTTTTATCCAACGAGAACTTTCACGTAACTGCTAACTTTAGGAATTTTCCTACCACGCCAAAATTATTTCGCTTCCGCTCGGTTCATATATCTGCCGATATGAAACATTCCATGGAGAGGATTTTTTTATCATTTCGACAAATATAATGGAGGGATTAATACCGAAGAACCCAGCAACAGAATTCAATTCAAGCGCCTTTCGTTTAAAGCTCTGTACGGTCGCTGTACCCACCTACCAATGAGCACACGAACTTCATTTCCGCTAATCTGAGCAACATTTTCCGACGGACCCGATCGGTCTGGATAAATGATAAAAAATCGCCAACCCTCATCAATATTTTTTTCTGCAAGCAATAATCTCTTCACCATCATCCCATGACCCAAACGGGAAACTCAGTAATATTCTAAAAGTTTTTGGCTAGTTATTTAAAATTAAAATATTGATTTTTTAACATCTAACTTTTGTAATTTGAATGGACCTTCACGTTTATAGTCTTCTCAGGACATTTTCTAAAAAATATTTTTTTCCATCCACTTAACCACAAACCACGTTCTTCATCTCTAATTTGAAGAGAGAAACGAGTATTTTCAGTAACAGTAAGGAATAACTTCATAATTTCCGAAATAAAACGCTATAAATTAATCTCAAAATATTTCGAAGTATTTCGTGTGACCTCGCAGTATACTATCTTAGAGTTGACTAAAATAATGATACATACAATAAACGGTAATATAAACTCCTTAACAGTTGCTGAAAATGGTCATTTTTCTTTTCAAATTAAAAATGCGGAACATGGTTTGTGGTTAAGTGGATGAAAAAAACATCAATTTTTGGAAAATTTCTTAAAATAACTATGAACCTGAAGGTTTATTCAAAAACTCCTTAACTGCTACCAAATTAAATGCATGTAATGTAATAACTTTCCAATTTTTTCCTTAAAAATTTTTTTTTCGATAGCCGACTTATCATTTAAAACCTCCCACTTATTCTCCGTTATAAACTTCCTCAAAATTCCATCGTCTGCCAACAACAGACCTTTTTCTTGAACTCTTCCTAATTTCCCATTCTCCTTCCTCCTACGACTCTCAAAACATTGTATATTCACCCAATGCAGCGACGCCACTGCTTGCGAGACGGGTCAAAATTATGAGCTAAGACCGAGGAGAACAAGTCGCTATAATATTTTAGTAACATAATAGGGTGGTTTCCTATTATTTATTTATTGCCTAAATCGAAAGATTATTACTCCTGGAGTACGTATTTCACGCTTTTAAATTTTTAAATGACGATATCTATTTTTCGCGAGTAAATGAAAAGTGAAAATTTTCAAGCGCGCGAAAACACGACGGCTAAGTATGAATGCCGGGAAATCTCCGTGTGACGTCGTTCTGGTTCCCGCTACCGCAAGTGAGGTGACCTTGGGGCGAGGCTTTGAGTGCTGATACGACGCAGGATGCTAGCAGGTAGCAGAGTACCCTGCTATCTGGTAGCGCTTGGCTTAAATAAGGATTATTAATTCCCTATCAAACGAAGAAAACTTGGGCTGTTTTAATAGGTGATTATTACATGTTTCCCTGAGCTCTGTGCCTCATGCATGCATTGGTAATCTCAGACGATGTAAAACTCCTATCTACTCGTATAGAAACTCCCTGTGACGTCACGTGGAGTGGCATCGAATTGGGCGCCAATCTGGCTTTTTTCAAATGAGAATAAAATTGACCAATGCCATTCGAAAAAACCGGTATTTCTAAAACCAAATAATTTGTATATTATGAATACACTAATGGTGGGTTAAGAACCGCAATCAATGCCTCTCGTTTCCTTTGATGAAAGAAACTACCCTATTCGTCTCATTTGGACGCAATTGCGACGAGCTCTCTGGGTAAGAGTATTGAAGAACTGTTCCAAACGAAAAAGACACCCATAGAATCTCGTTGAAACGGAATCTGCTTATCGTGCTAAAAAAATCGGAGAGGAATCCAACGATAGCGTTGATATGACACGGCCCACGTGCAGCATGCATCTGGGTGTAAAATGCGAGCAGCGAATGATAACGGAAAATTTCGACGTTTTTTTTGTAATAACCGGTCGATAACAGCGAGATTAGCGACGGGATCGCAGCAACTCTCGACCACATTCAAATATTAAGGTATATTCGGAACTCATTTCCGGAGTAGGACGGCTCAAGTCTTCATCAACTATCCAAAGAGGCAAACCGTTTTCCTTACGTCGTCGTATCCATTAGAGAACCGTAGTTAAGACCTGAATTGCTTCCCTATCTTGCCATTATTAAAGACCAAAGGAAATGGTAAATTATTCACCGTGAACTCGGCTTCTGGGTATTACATAAGCCTCTGGATATAACAGCGTTCTATTTGTGGTCCGGAGAACAGGATACTCGTCAGACATCCTTCTGCATATTCCGAGTAAATTTTTCAAGTGAAAAAATTGACAATGCGTTACACATAGACTTCATAAACATGTGAAATCATATCAATGCAATGAAGAAAATATTCCGGCAAACATTACAGCCAAAATATAAAATCCTCTGTACCTCTAGCCTTTATCACATTTCGTCACGGCAATTTGAAGGTAGATATGGTACAAAAACTATAAATTGTATATTATTCGCATGTTTACCGTCAAGAAAATAAAGTAGACACAAAAATTATAACATAATCAAGATTAAATATGAGTAATATCTAGAATTTTATTTCACTTCATTTTTACTAAATAATCACTTTTACGCGCTCTATAACTAGTACCCTTTGTTGTCTCCTTTGTACCTCTAGTCTTTACTACATTTCGTGTTTAATCGAAGTTCAATACCGATGGTGTAACTATCGAAAACGCTTTATTCGCCGATAAAAATCTGTTTGTTGGTAGCTGGAGCATAAATATTAACTCCTTACATTCTTTGATGGTGAAGCGTAACTTCATTTCAGCACAGAAAATACAATCACTCAAGACGTCGACATAAAAATCACCAGTAGCAAAGAATTGATTAAGTCTCTTCGACAGCCAAAATATATAGCCATAAACCACAGGACCATCAAACTGTATCCATAAGTTTGTGTTTGATTACTCTCAGACAATAGAAAAACAGGTATGTAGTAATAACAGTGCGAGGATCGATACACTTTTCCCTTCCAATCATTCGTTATTCCGTTTCACTATGCTATCCACGCAATGAAATTCGCAAGAATAAACGCCGAGAGACTATTCTCACAAAATGCAATCCCCCAAGTCATTTACCAGTGTTCCCTCCTCAATTCTTCTCCGCAGTCTTTGTATATTCCAAAATGCGCTCGCAATATGATTTATATTCGCCCCGTTTCTTCGCGGTTAGCATGCATAAATTGTTCCCACGGAGGAGGTATGGCGCATAAATATTGTCCACTATTTTTCACATCCTATTCCTCCACGCTGATGGACCCCTCCTCCGGCCGCTATATTTCTACCCACTCCAATGCCTAAAGCCCTTTCCTCCTTCCTTCCTCATAATGGGCTATAACTTGGATCTATGCCTCATTACCCACACAAACACAGTCTCAAGACAAAGAGAAATTTTAAGTCCACTATAAAACAGGAGCATAATGTTTCATTTACAAAAAAAAGCAGTGAAATACGAACGGCAACAAATTGTATTCACCACCGTATCAGGCTAGACCTTGTTACACCGCATTGCAGCTTGCCTTTTAGTTTTGCGTCGCATATCACACTTCACCAAAGAGACTCAAAAATAGGGGTCTTTCGCATATTGAAATGAATATGTTACTTTTTATTCGAGCACGTAGACAACGGAGTGAGCCGAAGCGCAAGCAGAAAAAAATTCCTTCCCGCTTAGTAATGAAATTTAACGTATTGCTTTGATAACAATGCCACTTTTCTGCGGTGGCCTACTTGCTGGAAAAAAAATGTTTCGTTAATGATGAATTTATTTACCTTTTCCAAAATTGTGTAAAAGTGTATTTGCTTATATCCAACGCCAAAAGCTGGCAATTATTTTTGGAAAAGGCCATGCAATAGCACCTAGACCTCTTTCCGCATACTCAGAATTTTTTAATCGCATACTTTACATCGACAGTAAACTTTATCTCTAATTATCGCACGACAACATATTTCCTAACCTAACGACTCTCATCACACATGATAATACAGGCACTGAAAAAATCACATACAGATTCTCAAGGCATACTTGACTAACTACACACTACGAATTTATACGTTTGCTTATTATCTTCACATTATGAAATGTGCTGAATGACCATAATTTTTAAAATTGTTAACAGCTTGGATTCAATGCTGAAAACATTCATAATTCGAGCATTCATTAGAATGAGATACTGCTCAATATTTTTCACTCAATACCGCTCAATGTTTGCTCATTATCTTCACATTATGAAATGTGCTGAATGAGCATAATTTTTAAAATTCTTAACAGCTTGGATTCAGTGCTGAAAATATTCATAATTCGAACATTCATTAGAATGAGTTACCGCTCAATATTGTTCACAGATTGTGTCCACGTTTTTTCACATTGTATTAAAAAAGTACACGTTATTTAGACAGGAAAATCTAGTGGACGAATGTTATTCAAAATTTCACAACTTGAAGTCAATGCGACGCAATGTCTCACACACCTAACCGGAGGGGGTTAATCCTCTCTTAATACACTACTCCTGGACCGTCACCTCGCCAAACCGCCCTTCGGAACATCGCCAGCCCCTTCCAGCGGCCTTGGCCATTTTCTCCGACCAACGCCCCACAACCACCCCCCACCGGCGCCACCCACCCACTTTAGTTCCCGTCGAGGCCTACCGGCAAATTTACCGCGTCCTCACGGGGGAGCGTGCAGCCACTTTCCGCGACGCGGGGGGTTGGACGATGGGAGAGGAGAGGAATCCTGGGTAAATAAGGAGAAAAATATGCAATAAGTAGGTGGACATCCATCTGCAGTGTATATAGGTATGCACGTATTGATCGTCCTCTGGTCGGGATGCTCCCTCAAGAGCTCCTTTTCTCTCTCCCAAAAGGGGAGGAAAGGGTAAATTGAAACAAATGCACGTACTAAGATTAATGTTCGCCACCCTCGTATGCATGCAAACAGAGAAAACCGCACGTGCTACGTGGGCACTTGTGAGCAACTAAATCCGGCATTGGTTGAGGGCTTAGCGAGTGCCCAAGCAGGAGTGATATATAATTTGTCACAGGTATTGCGAAACCTGAGTGCCAAGCCAATAGAGTGGTTTCCTATTATTTTTTTATTGCCTAAATCGAAAAATTATTACTCCTGGAGTGCACATTTCACGCTCTTAGATTTTCGAATGGCGATATCTATTTTTCGCGATTAAACGAAAAGGAAACATTTTCAAGGGCGCGAAAACGCGACGGCTAAGTAGGAATGGTGGGGAAAATTCCGTGTGACGTATTTCTGGTTTCAGCTGTCGGCGTGTCAGGTGACCTTGGGGCGAGGCTTGAGCGCTGATACGACGCCGGCTGCTAGCAAGCAGCGCTGGGCTTAAATAAGGATTATTATTCCCCTATCAAACGAAGGAAACTTTCCGAACTTAGGTATTTTTAATGTGTGATTATTTAGAGATGTTTCCCTGAGCTCTGTGCCTCATGCATGCATTGGTAACCTCAGACGATGTAAAACTCCTATCTACTTGTATAGAAACTAGGTCCCTGTGACGTCACGTGGAGTGAAATCGTATGGGCGCCAATCTGGCCTTTTTCAAATGAGAATAAAATTGACCGTTGCCATTCGTCAAAACTGGGATTTCTAAAACCAAATAATTTGCATATATGAATATTATGAATACGCTAATGGTGGGTAAGGAATCGCAATAAATGCATTTCGTTTTCTTTGATGAAGGAAACTACGCTATTGACCCATTCACGCAATCCTGACTGATTTTTCGAAACTTCATTCTCTTTTTTAGTTCTTACGAGAAAAATATTTATAATTTTCAATACTTTGTGCTTAACTTCAACCAATCAACCCCATTTCCTCTCTCCGCGCCATTCCATCAAATAATACTAACCACGAATTTCTCAACCATGCTATTAAATTGTGTTCGCTAGCTTTTTCATAGGTTTTCTCTATAGACCACCATAAGCACCAACTACGCGCATAAGTAATTTATTAGAAGAGAAAAATTTTCAAGCCGTAATAATTAGCAGAAATGGGACATAGTGCAAGTTCCTTTCGAGAGATCAGAGAATTTTCGTCTCGAGCCTAAGACAACGAAGAAGATCATAGATATCCTGATTCATAATATTATCAACTTGAATCTTTATCTAATATCTAATACGGTAGTTTCCTTCATCAAAGAAAACGAAAGGCATTGATTGCGATTCGTTACCCACCATTAGTGCATTCATTATATACATATTATTTGGTTTTAGATACATCGGTTTAGACGAATGGCAATGGTCAATTTTATCCTCATTTGAAAAAGGCCAGATTGGCGCCCATGCGATGCCACTCCACGGGACGTCACAGGGACCTAGTTTCTATACGAGTTGATAGGAGTTTTATATCGTCTAAGGTTACCAATGCATGCATGAGGCTCAGAAATCAGGGAAACATCTCCTACTAATCACCTATTAAAACTGCCTATGGTCGGAAAGTTACCTTCGTTTGATAAGGTATTAACAATCCCTATTTAAGCCAAGCGCTACCTGCTAGCAGGGTACTCTGCCTCCTGCTAACATCCTGCGTCGTATCAGTGCTCAAAGCCTCGCCCCAAGGTCACCTAACTTGCGGCAGCGGGAACCAGAACGACGTCACATGGAGTTTTTCCCAGCATTCATACATAGCCGTCGCGTTTTCGCGCGCTTGAAATTTTTCACATTTCATTTAATCGCGATAAATAGATATCGTCGTTTAAAAATCAAAAAGCGTGAAATACGTACTCCAGGAGTAATAGTCTTTCAATTTAGGCAATAAAAAATTAAATAGGAAACCACCCTATTTTCACCAGCTCATTTGACAAGGTTCCTAAAATCCCCTGATAAGGTAACTTTCATTGAAGTGATTGGAAGGGCACTTTTATCGGGCAAAACCTTTCCCGCTTACTCACTCTCTCTTTTTCTCTATTCAATGCAGAGGCGAGCGTCCGCATCGGACAGCATTCACCAAACATTACTCAGCCAGGCATGCAAACACACGAGAAATGTACTAGCGCGTTCGCGAGTGCCGAAATGCGCAGGAGTGATGGCCCAACATATCGCACCAGCTATTGATTCCCACGAGCGAACAGATGCACGGTGAAATAATCACATATGACTCCGGCGTGATTCGAATGGTTGATTTGAAAACACCACCGCACGTGGACGGATTTTTTCATACCCGCGACAACTATTTCTGAAAATTTCTATCGATGACTTCAGTCCTTGGCGCATCCATTCAATACCTCACGGTTCTGAAAAAAAATATCCAGGTCGCGAACCAGAGCTGACATTGCAATCGGCCACAAAAAGATACGAGATGGCAGAAGTAAACGGCAGCAAACAGTCCGTCATCGTGATCGGTGGAGAAAATTGAAACACAATAAGTAAATACACTGGGATAAATTTATTTTTACTGGTTGATTGTACGTACATGTATATATGAAGTTGTGGATACGAAAAATTGTGACGCACCCTCCGCTCAAGTGATATTTTGACTTCGGTTAATTTTTCTTTAATATTCAACCGTACAGTGTAATATGGCCGCACGTATACCCGGAGAGAATCGAGACGTAATAGCAATAACTTAAATAACAATATGGTCAATAAAGGTAATCACCAATATCATCAATTACATATTTCCTTTAACATAAAGGCCCTCCTTAGAAAAGTCAGTCATCAAAAAATTAATTTGATCATCTAAATCTACACCATGTCTCAAAAGCTGTGTCATAGCCATACTCACTAGGCCCATCATGCCATAAGCGAAGCGGCTTACTGAGTAATAAGTGGCTTTGGCTACTCGAAGACCCCCGTGTTTGAATTGGGTGAACCTTTTTAATACCCCTCAAATGAAAATTCTTGTAGTGAGAGGCGGCCTAGGGAAAGGAACTTGCCTGCCGATAAAAAGGAGCAGGGGAAACCTTCCCTGAATTAAAAGAAGTCACATGCATGTAGTTTAATATGGAGTGAGCTATACCCTCACCGTTCCAACCAAATCACGGATTGTAACAGCTAATGAGAGTGGGAAAAATTAAGGTCAGTTAACCCTATATAGCCCAGAGATGCTTCTGGGAGAGATCAAATTTCAAGATTTTTTCACTTTGAAAACTTAAAATTTTGCACTCAATCATAATTACTGTGGAAGCTATACATTTCATCATTGAAATTTACTCCACAACATAATGCGTAGTTTAGATATTTCCTAAATAGAGCTGAAAATTTATACATTTTTGATGTCGCTTGAAAGTAACACCGGATAATAATGGGTTAATGTGACTACATCGAAGTTTCTCTAAAAATTAGGCTACAAAAGTCACGGAGTCAATTTTTTTAACAAGTGAATCCAACATTAACCGTTGTCTACACCGCTAAGAAAATATAAACTTTATATAAATCACGGAATATTCACATCTGCCAACACGATTAAGATGAATGGCATTGATTGAATTTTAGTGAATTGAGTTATCGGTATTTCAAAACATTGCGTATTTTTAAACTTCACGTACTTGTAATACAGATCAAACAAACTAACAGTGTTACTTCTCGATAAACTATGACCACAAAATAAGTGAATACAGCGAAAAATCGCGAATATCCCTCTAATGTGGCATTTAAAAGACATGGACTTAAAAATCAATTTTAGCAGTTTGGATTGTTCCTTGATTCTTTAAATACCAGAAAAATTACTTTGTCATATTTTTATCACTACCCACCTACGATTTCTCGCGATTAATATGAAATTCTGGTCAAGAAAAATTAATGCTTTTGTGTAGTTAATATTTATTTTTCTTTGACCCTGTTCGAGTCACCTTTTTCTGTGTTAATATATTCACTTATTGTGAAGCTTTCACAAAATATGAGTATTCTTGATTTCATAAGAATTTCAAAACTAACAAATCGAACGGCTTCCTTTCATTGATTAATACTGATATTAATTTCGCTTCCCAAAAGATACAGCATCAAAGATATAAGTTGTATTTCTGGTCATACTTTTTTTATTTTGTCATATGTATGTAGAAAGCAAAAATAGCGAGTTCTAGGCGAACGGATTGTAAACAGAAAACAAACAGCAAATTAGTCGTTATGCGTGTAAATGGAATGTACGTGCAAATGGAATAAGGTATCACAACAAAAACGCACTCCGAGAGCCCTGATGCTACAGTAATTCGGAATAAGTGTAATAGCATATTCGTTCACCTGTTCACCTTGGTATTTCTCAAGTTACATGATCCATTTCGAAACGCCAAAGAGATTTTATTAACAGAAGATAAGAAAAACAAGGGAACAAAAAAAAACAGATTGTTCATCGTGCTATTTTCATGAGTGCATCATATGCTTGACTAGTGGAAGTAAGGGTTGCATCGCCTCACCGGCGTGATTATTTGGCTTGCGAGTACATCTTAGTTTCCATTTTATGCCAAAAATACAATAAATAGTTCAAGGCGTGAGATCTTATTTCATCGCCTACTTCGGCCACAGAATCTTTTAAAAGAAATACTCAGCACACATTTTTTTCTATACGAAAGAACATGGAATCAATGAAAACAATTGCTCTTTGGACATTAAATTTAGTTCACCCAGGCCACTTCAATGCTAAGCAGTTCCAAATTTCACTTTTGAATCCTACATTTAAAAACTAATTAAGGGCACATGAAATTTCTGCTAAATAAAACATATTTTACTGTCTGATAATACTCGTGTTAGTTTTTTAATGACTACCTACCAATGAAAAGGCAAGAATATTATACCACTACATTTCCCCAAATCAAAATTAATATCCTCACAACGTATTCCAAACATTGAGAAAATATTCATTCTCAAAGCACATAAATAAAAGATTTCTTCCGACAACTCGGGATTTCGGTCGATAGGGACTCTAGACGTGAAGTTGTACTTTATTACGGGGCGGGACAAAAATTACGAGTCTCGCGGGGAAAAAACCGCAGTTTGTAACTGTGGCGCAATCAAGAAAAAGTAGGGTAATTTCTTTCCGCAACTATATTTCCTCCGTGTAGACATAAAGATTAAACTTCCTATTCAAATGGCAATAGACCTTAGGATAACGTCCACAGCAACGACGGATTTCCGTAATAACTGGGTGAGCAAAAACATTGAACTATCCACTCCCGTAAAACGCCGTTTCCTTTTTCTAAACACGAGGCCTCATAAAATTTCATAATTGATGGGATTTCACAGCGTATCTCCAACGGCCGAACACGAATCTCCACTTAAGAAAGAATTCTGATACTCACTATTCTAGGAAAGGTAAAGAAAAACTCTAAACCCGTGTTTGGAACGATTTCAAACAGTAACTCAAGGAACATTTTGTGAGAATAGACTTGGAACTACAACAGGGTAGTTTCCTTCATCAAAGAAAAAGAAATGCATTGATTGCTATTCGTAACCCACCATTAGGGTTTTCATAATATACATATTATTTGGTTTTAGAAATCCCAGATTAAATGAATGGCAATGATCAATTTTAACCTCATTTGAAAAAGGCCAGATTGGCGCCCATGCGATGCCACTCCACGTGACGTCACAGGGACCTAGTTTCTACACGAGAGGATAGGAGTTTTACATCGTCTGAGATTACCAATGCATGCATGAGGCACAGATCTCAGGGAAACATCTCTTAATAATCACTTATTAAAATTGTCGTATTTCGCTTTCACTCTAACTTTCTTCGAGTACTTATTTTATTGCAGGGAGTAGCCAGGTGCAAGGCCGCAGCCATACTTGAGATGTTTGAGATGGTTTCATGCAAATGGGAAATGTGTTTGATGGCGTTCACATAAATGTAACAATATTTATTATATGGGCAAACGTCCTTTTACAAATCATTAAAATAGACAGTTACATTAGTAAAAAGAAAAAAATAGACACTGTAATTTACAAATTTTTCGAACGCATTTTGTGATAAATGAAAAATATCTCTTGATTTACCAAGAGTGTTGAAATCTATTCTAAAAATTGGTAGGTATGCATGTAATTCGTTCCAACATCAAGGATTATCAAAAAGGTACTGAGATCTAGAGTGAACTGATGGAGTCTTATCTTAAGGCTCGTTTACACGATACGTTAAGTTAATGTCTGTTTGCGTGAATGATTTTTGTGGGCCGGAACGGAACATGTACGAATGCATGAACCAAATTAGAACAGGTTCAAATTTCCGTTCATGCATTCGTACAAGTTGGGTGGCCACAAGGTTTATTTTCGTGTTCATTCACGCGTTCATACATTTAGCCATTAAATCGTGAGGGTTAATGTACCGTGTAAACAGGCCTTTAGACACTTAAAAGGCAATATCCGTGAAAAATGTTTGGGGAGGAGTGGTTTCAACAACCCCTATGATCCCTTTAACCCACCGAGACCCCACCACCACCACTTGGCCAGGAAAGAAGGCGGTGATGGAAAGGACAGAGTGATATCCATTGCGCTATATTAAGAACTCAGACCAGTATCTCACTCTCACACTCACAGTACCAGAACTCTCGAACACGGCGACTAAATTTAATTCGTTACCCTTACAAGAGGAAATTAGCTTAAAATCACAAAATGGCGAATTCGTTCGTTACAAGTTATTATGCAGCCCAATGGATAGATTTTTGGTTTTTGAAGTTGAAAACTGCCGTCGAATTTAACTTCTTATTAGAATTAAAATTATTTAGGGATATATAAATATCTCGGCTTCTTCAGTTTACTCTTTGTCTTGACAGGGATATACCGTACTCGTTTTGTGAATTGAAACTGTACGATAGTTGAAAATGTTGTTGAGAGAATGTTTAAAGATTTCCATCAAATACGTATTATATGTATTTATTGAGAAACAATTTTTCTGATTACATGCGCAAAGTAGTGCAGCTTCGGCACACGAAGCTCAAATATACGCATGTATTGGTCATGCTTGCGAAATATTCTCACCACCACCACAATCAATAATTAAAATTTCTATCAGTCTTCAACTATATTCAGTTCAATGATCACCTAAGTTTGAGGGAGTATATTTTCCTTTTAACTAAATACATTATCTCTTCCACTCCCGATGTATACAAGATGTATGCACAAAAGATGTATACACAACATAATATTTATAAGTAAATAATTGATCGGTACGATCACATCTAAGAAATCAATTCTGTAGTAAAGTATTCTCAGCATACGCTTGAAAGAATCAATCGATACACAGACCATGAAACAGAACCATTAATTCATGGACTTGAGTTTTACATTTAAAAGTATAACAAAATCAAATTTTAAGTCTAATAATAATCGCAAAAAAAATAATACTGTAATAAATTACTTCTCTAGAGTCGAAGAGCCTTACCAGAATTTCTGTCAAAAATTCTCTTCAAATTGCAGGATTTACTTTTCACTAATCAATTACGAAAACAGACTATGGTAATTCTTGAATTACAGTAATTATCCAATTCACATTAATTTAACCTGTCCAAATATAAGGAATTCACATTTATGCTTCTTGTAAAAAAAGATGAGTTATCGAGCGCCAAATATAACATATGAGTACGATTTTCGTCAAGCTAAACTAGAGGATGTTAAAATTACTGGTAAAATTGAATAATAATAATAATCCGTAACTAAACAAATGACATGATTATGGCAACTTTTCGACTCTTACGGCCAAAATAGACAAAGCGATATCAGTGTAGCTCTTCAACTTAATGCTTTTTTCTAAGCAATCTCCTACTTGTATCTAGTTATATTTACCGCAGAATACACACATGAAAGGGTGTTTCAGAAATATAATGAGGGCGAAAAATAAATTTAAATGCTCATTTCACCGCGCCAAAACGCAGAAAAAAAGGTTTTCAAGTATAATTAATTTATTTTTTCATAAATCCCCCGTGATCCATTCGTAATGATATGCATTTTTACGTGACCCCATTGAAATGTATGAGACTACCGGATCTCTTGCAGCGCCTGAAAATGAAATTTATCAGGTGTAAATTTTTCTGAAGAAATCGTAAACAGAGTAACACAAATAATAAGGTATATTCCAACCGACTACCGGATTCTCAATTTCTCTCCCCTTCTCAGATTATCTTTGCATGAATTTCAAAGAAAAGCTGTGCACCTGAGATAAACCGCACTTGCACGTGACAGGACAAGTGCTTCTCGAGAACAATTTTTTTAATACATTTTTTCGAGGACATAAGCTCGCTTTTTTGCGAACTTGCGAAGTGCGTGAACCGTGAACCCTAAGAATTAAAAGCGCAGCCCCAGGGAAATGTCTTTTGAGCGGTCTCTGCCTTTTGACTGCACCCCCTCCCCCCATTGGGGTTTTCATGTGTGGTGGGGGAAATTCCGCCGACGCGCCGCCGCCATGTTAATGAGTCCACGCCATGCGACGTCGATCGCAGAGAGAGAGAGAACGTGGAGCTGCGTGCTTCTCCCCCTCCTACGCTACGTCTTCGACCGTCGGATGCGTTCCACCGTGGGCAATGTGGGAGTGCAAATTATAATTGATAGGGTGGGGTGGGACAGCCACCACCCGAGGCCCTTCGTCCTCTGGAAGCTACAAGTCAATTTACAACCTAATGCAAGTTGTCCCCGACAATCACGATCAAGGAAACCACGAACACTTCAAAATGCAGGTGGGTATCACTTGCCGGTTCAATTAGATGATGTATAGAGGCAAAGACAAAAGCTATTAGATGGTTTCGCTTCTTTTAGTATCGAGGTCAGAGTTAAGCATCAATTTACAATCTTCGTCCATTCGCGTGCATAATTAGATTGCAATGTGCCTGCTCTTCCTCATGTTGACTGGTTCAACTTCAACTTCATTCCTTCATCACATAAGGTCTTGAAAGCATTCCAAATTTAAGCGGGAAATTTCTATTTTTCAAAAACAAATGTGAGGCGTTTGAGCACATTTGAAAACCGTAAATGATTATTTGGATCTACCAACAATAATAAATGTAGAAAAAGGTCTAATTAAAATAGCAGGATAAGAATTCACGAATTCTATTCAGTATTGCCACTGAAAGCGTTGCTAATTTGAATGACGATGGCTGAGGTTTAATCAGCGTCCAACATCTCTCAGCTTCAACTACTACTCGCATTGCAGTAGCGAGCTAATGGTGGATCCAAGGGAAGGAAAGGGGGGTAATAAACCGAAAAGAAAAATATATAGTTCCTACAGCAATGAAGAAGGTATTCAAAACCCTCCCATACCCAACCGGCAACATGGAAAATTAATTATTTTTGCCCCTGCCACCGTTCTCCTGGATCCGCCAATGCAACAATTAAGGCCGCTATACGCGGTGAACGATCATGTGAATTAAATCATTCGCACTGCCATCATTCAAGGGATCATGCGCAATAGAACATGTTCTAATTTTCATTGAATGATAATGCGCATCACGGTTCATTCGCGAATTTTTCCGTTACATAAGGCGAATGATTTCATTCGCATCATCATTCAGCATGATCAATTGCATAATCAATCGCATGATCGTGTATAGCGCCATTTAATCACTATCTCCATTTCATTGAACGTTCCTATAATTAATTCATTGCATTAATCTCTTAACACTCCTTACATATCCTTTTTAGGCTTTCCTGACGAATTTACAGCGATACTTTAAACAAATTTATTAAATCATTGTCATGCTGAAAATTTTCTCATTACGTACATATTATTCAAAGGTTCTAGATGTGGCTGAATACTCATTTTCCCTATTGCTTTATGCTCTGCTCGAATGCGCCAGTTCACGTAATGAGAGGACGGAATAAAGGAAGTACAACTTATGGCAATGTCAGAAGCGAGCGTGGGTCTTGGCTACATCATCAAAAAAAAGAAAAACATCGTCGTGCGTCGCGCCATTTACAACCACCCAAGTCGAGTTTTTCTGAAGCTTGTGATTAAAATTAACATCGCACAATGAACATCTTATCCATTTTATCGAGGTCAATGCGTAACTATTGTTTTACTTTAAAGTCTTGGCGTTACACGGATATCCATTTTCCTGCATTTAAGCCTCTGTCGAAATTTTTGATTGTGTAAACCTCATTGGATCCTTAATTGTTCTTGCGATTAATGGGGTAATTTTCTTTTATTTTATCTTTTATGTGACAGTGTTATTTAAAAAAAGATCCTTTGCTTTTTGATTGTGAAAAAATCATGGGTGGAAAATGTCTTTCCTTTCTTCACATGCACCGAGAATATATGTTTTATTCACGATTACAGGTTAGTAAAATAATGGTAAAATGGTTTTCTGATACCTTTATAGCATTTTTAATATTTCCTGATAACATAAACATTTGTATAAACAATAATTATCTCAAGCACGTTTAACAGAAAGGTGTTTGGTTATTAACAATGATGGTCACTAACGTAATTTTAAAATGTTTGTGTCTACAAAACTTATAAAGTGGTACTAATAAATCCTGGTTAAATCAGTGGAATAGTATTGAATTTCGAGTGGTCTCCGTAAGCCAATTCCAACCTTTCCCCAAGGCACGACGGGAACCTTGTAGGGTGAGGGCCTTAATCCTTTGTCTCCCCATTCCGACTGGCCCCCCCAAATGATGTCTCCTCTTCTCTCGAGGAGGAAAATTGATTCGGTGCGTGCATCTGAGCAGTGCAGCGCCCCCCTACGGCGGGATTCTCTCCACGAGAGAGAGACCCCATTACGCTAACAATGCCTCTCCAAGGTTGGAATGGTCTGCGGAGACAACTCTTGTCTATCTTGCCTCAGTCTCTGTGTGTCTCATTCGCTTTCCATCATATTTGTGCCGCTCATGAACGTAAAATTTCTCTTTCTCTTTCAAAACCTTTACCACATCCATTCCTTTCCCTTGCCCACCTCGAATGAAAATAATAAAAAATAATGCCGATATTTTCGTCCCTCGATGCCTTCTCACCTTTCTGCTTCTCCAAATTTCCCTTTTTTTACACTTCATGTCCAACCTTTTTTCCCCATTGAACCCTAACCTCGCCAATGATACCTTAATGATCCCTTTAAAATCAACTTCCACAAACAAAACCATTAAAAAAACAACAAATAATGTTCATTCACTTCTTCCCTCACCTTCTCCGTCCTTCCATCCTCAACGACCCCTTACACACTCTATTCCTTCCTGCCGCACCACATTTAATTTCCTCCTAAATCTCACCTAACGTCAATTTTCACCGTGACTCCTTCTTTATCTACCAAAAAAATGTTAACTATGCCAATGCTCACACTCATCTTTTGTATTTCTTTTTATCTATTCATTTAATATCCATTTTCTAACTCTGCTTACCTCCATTTCAAATCACTAAATGTCCTAACACTGTTCCTCATTCCTCGGACAACGCAAACATGAATCTATTCCAATTCCACATTCCAATCCCTCTGCCTACCTAAATACCTTCGCCAAAATCTCTCATTCCCACATTAAAACGTCCTATTTGTATCCACTCCATATCCTTCCACAATCCCATATTCCATTCCACCGATTCAATCGCCCACGCACCCATACATCCCATCTCCCCTACCACCACCACACTCCTTTCTCCGAAGTGGGAGGTACCGCAAGGCCTTCTCCACCCTCATGCTGCCCTACACCACCACCGCCCCTCCCACCCCTCTCTCCCCTCCTCACCACGGCAACCTCTCCTCCTACCTCTCCCCCAACTCTTCGTCGACTGTGCCAGCGAACGCCACTACGGCTACAGCAACTTCGGCGGGCAACCCCCAAGCTCTGCCAAGGCGCGGATTAAAGTCCCGTCTCCTACAATTCTCTTCGAACCGCGGGTCAGTACTCTCCTTTGGAAATGCATTTCTGTTTATCCCGACCCCTCATAATCCTTCCCCACAGCCTTACTCCGCAAATCCCCCTATCCATATCGAAATATGTTCCCTCCCAACCCACGAAATTCCCCATCTCTCCATCATGTCCGCAGTTTAGTGACGGGAAACCAAAGGGCCGTCGAGTGCAGGCAGGCCAACGAGGAATGGGATCAGTTTTGTGTTACTAGGAGTTCCTGGGAGTAAGTACCTACCTAAGCGGCAAGGGGAGAGAAATGATGGATATAGAAAGCTCAGGAAACGATAAGGCTGATAAATCCATGCAGTCGCTAGAAAATTGCGTTCAAGGAATCTATCTGAATGATAGATCGAGTGAGGGAATTTTTTTCGAGTTCGCTCAACTGGGTTCTCAACCGTCAAGTGTGATTTAATGCTGAAAGACTGGCGAGCGAGTCATTTCACCTATATGACATTGACATAACTGCATTTAATCAAAACATAGACTGCATTTCTTTGCTTTTTATCACACAAAATTTGAACGCAAATCTTAAAATATATGTCGTTCACTGAAACGCTCCATGCCTACATCTCAGTCTTCCAAAATTGATAGGAAAAGTTACCGATGAGATGTCATAAAATCATAGACAAATTTAAGTTGTCAACTAAAATTTTTTAAATACAGTGAATCATCATTTCAATAACTAGTCTTTCCTACGCTTGGAAACGTATTTGAAGTATAAATAGTATGATTTCCATTCATTTCCTCCGCGTTCCTGAAAAAATGGAAAAACATCACCAGTTCACGTCAAGAGCATTGGTAAGCTTTGAAGTAAGATCGACATTTTACCTTCGATATCATAATCTTGAGAACATTATTTTTCTTAAATTAGTTGAATTTATTTCAACCAAGCATAATAAAACTTCGAACATTTGGATTTCCTGCACTCGACGGCAATTTAAAATTTCAGTTTCCAACTCCTTAAACCCTCACCTGACTTACCTCATAGTTAAATTTCGCTCCTTAAAATTGTATTTATCATTTCACACTGCATATATTTTTTGACTCGAATTTTATTATTTATCACCGTAGATGCCATGTGTTCCGTTTCTCTATTCGCAGAATAGATGCACCCATCTCCTGGCCTTACCCTAACTCTCCTCCGATAAGGCCCTTGGGACTAGTTTCGATCCTATAGGTATATGCACTCCAACTGCGATACCAAACAGATCGGAAAGAAATCGCCGTTTGTAATTTTAACGCTCCAATTTCTCGGTTCAATGTATCACCAGGTGGCGCAGTGATTCTCAATTGGCAGTTTGCACCTGATGTAGCCATACCTATCTAAATTTTATACCGCACCCGTTCAGATATATATCATCGTTTTATAATTTTTCTCCTCTTACCCCATTTCCACCTTCTACGTGGACACGTTTTATGAAACCGATAAATCCAGTACTATCTTCAGGCATATGCCTTGCATTTCTCAGGTATACAGGTATAGGTGCAGGAGAAAACCTGTGGGACATTCCACATCAATTCAACAAACGTTTGTCCCTTAGGGTCTCAGATTTTGATGAAAATATTTGCATGGGTATATATCGACCACAAGCTAAATATGCCGGTACCGTTGTAGAAAAAAATTATGTCTTCCATGCAAATTTTAATTTCATAATTTTTCGCATACTTCACAAAAAAAGTGCGAAAGGAAGATATCAACGAAAAGTGCGAAAAAAATTAAAAGTTGCATTGAATACATTAATTTTTTTCTACGATGGTCGCGGCGTAATTAGTTCGAGGTGGATAAATACCCATACAAATATTTTCATCAAAATGTGAGACACTAAGGGACAAACGTTGGTTGACTTGAGGTAGATTGACTCATTCATTTACCCGCGGTCAAAATCAACACTTTTATCAGAGGTTATTTTTTATGCCTATATTCTGTACTAGTTAGGGTAGATTCACTTTCGAGAAGTGATCGAATACGAGGTCAGTATTCTTTGATTGTTGATCAAAACTAAGTCGAAGCCAAAATAATAGTTGCCTAATTTTCTTCGTTTGATGACTGCATGCCACTTAATTCGATATCCATATCCGAGCAAAACTTTAAATAGGATAGTTAATTCATTACTCAAAACTATTATTACCTCATACTTTTTTAATTTATTATTTCCGAAATTCTAAACATAAAATTCATAATTTCCAAAGTGACGAAGAGTAAATACGAGTAATTCTAAAAATTTAACCTTATCGCAATCCTTTCTAAGGGGTTAGTCACAAAAATAATATCTTGACGTGAAATATAGGTGATACTCATGAGCAAAGAAGCATTTTTTCATAATTTCCTACATCGAATGGAAAAGCAAAAATTTCTGATTTATATAATTAAAAAATATATACCTAGGCAATGAATTTTAAAGGACCACACAATTTGAATGCATAGACATCGGTATTCTGAATTTTTTACCTCCTTATGCATTGTTTTATTAAAGTTACATAACAGCAGCGTAAAGAAGACTTTCAACACGCGTTACAAATATAATTCCTACAAAACTTGAGATATTGAATCATCAATTCAGGTTTAGCAATCTGTTATTGATTTCTGATCTAAGGGCCACCCTTTCCGATCCTTCTCTGTCAAAAAACCATTCCCGAACCATTCCTAGCTTTGATACCAAATTTTAATTTCACACAAAGGAAGCACGTTAATTTATAGTGTCTCACTTTCTTCCTGACCTTTTAACATAACGGGTTTACGAACAGTGAACTTGAGGGTGACAACTCAAGCACCATTATCCTTACCCAAACCCTTTACTCTCAAAAAGATCCCTCTCGTCAATCTTTACCCATTACAGACACCACCTCTTCTATGGGGTGTCTAACAAAATTCGTGTCTCTCATTACTTGGCTATTTGAAAAAAGCTGATTGGAAGAGATTTTCGGAATTTAAATTAATCATTTCATCACGGTGTTGATAAACAAAATGTATAAAAATAAACGCAAATGCGCAGGGTTTGGAGGCTGTTCGTCGAAGTTACATGAAACATTACCCTTGTCCCCTATGATGCTTTGTGCCATTAAATTTAATAGATTGTGTTTAAGACAAAAAGAAACTCAAAGATAAAATTGTGCCTAATCCTGAAATTCCTGTTCTACACTCGTCTTTGAGCGAGCTTAAGACGAGTATGTCCCTATGTGCAAATGCAGTATCAAAAGCCTGGAAGCTGAGCTGAGTTGACAATCGGCACGCTTCGTCTCGGGCCTATCCTATCCATCTGTGTCATGATTTTATGTATGAAAGTTTAACTCTCGTGTTCAGAGGCACTTTACAAACGCCGTAAACGCCAAAGTTTTCGAACAGCCTTCAAATCCATGACAAGAGTTTAACAACTAATCTCCATTGACGTTCACTGTTCGAAAACTTTGGGTATATTATATAATCTATTATTATGTGAAAGATGTGCTTGTTACTTTTTTGCTGGTGAATTGGTTATTTTCTGGGCTGCCCTGGAAAGCAGCCATCTTAATATAGCCTCTCATCCATGGGTATATTTCTCTCTCATCAGGTTTCTCGTCAATGTGGATTCCAATTTATAAACATGGTTTCTTGCTTACTTGGGTGAATGTACTAACCAATTTTTATTATTATCAAAATGTTGCATGCATTTTTTTACAGAGGATTTGGCTTTTTTCTTGATTAACACATTTCACAAACACTGTCCCATGAGCTTTTGTACACATTTATAAAAAGATGTACACATACATGACCTCAAACGCTTTCTTTCCATTAAGTGAGCTAATTTATTCGGCGATAAGCAAACCATAACATTTAAATTATTATAACTCAATCTCTGGCATAACGCATACCGATCTTAGTATTCAGAGGAGTTAATGAGACGAACAAGAAGGTTTTTTGAAAGTATAACTTTATTTACATTTGAGCTAACAGCTTCGTCAAAACTTTACGGACTTGAAGATGATTATTTCAATAAATCGATAGGTTCAAACCTAAAAATGCCGTGTAATGTGAAGAAAAATGACAGAGGTAAATACGATTTCGGAACAAGGAAGGTGCCGTATGATATATCTCCACTCGATCTTGATAGGAAATTTCCAATATCCGAAGCTAATAGTTATCCAAAGAAGAGTTATCTAAGAATCAAGAACATAGAATCACGCAATAAAGTCTTGACAGGGTCGAGAAAATTCATTCTTCAATCCAGTTTCTCCCGTACGTATGCAATTAACGCAAATGCAAATTCATTTTCCGGGTCGAAACAGTATTTTAAACAGTTTGTAAACTTTGTTTCCGTCTACAAGTCGAAAGTTCGACTTTAAGCACTTGAAGGTTTCCGAGGCACGCCCATTGGAGCGTGGGTATGCCAGAAGTAAACACTTGAGATTAAATTAGTCTCGGCGCTCCGGCATGCAAGATTGAAGTGTGCCGCTCATGATCTCCCAACGCTTAAACAAATGAACTACATATCGATCCGCAGGCCCTCGAAAGCAGAGATATGGACTGTAGCTAAATATTCCACCCAGAATCTGGGTTTTATACATATAAGTAAGCTCATAAAATCAAACCAGCGATGGCGGTGAATCGTCACAAAAGTGATTTCAGCATAGTAAATGAGGTATAAATGGAAAAGTAACTGGGCGGTCGGAACACCTATTTTTCATGCGGACGGTTAGTATTCATCACGTTATCAATTGATTGAATATAAAAAATAAATTAAAACTAATTTCACCCGATTTTCTAGCCTTAAAGTTAACATTTCATTTTACCCTAATTTTCACCTTAATTATCACACAGTATACTGCCTCTTCCCGCACAACTCTTAATTTACTTTAATTTTGAATTGAAAGCTGCATAACATTAAATTAGTGGTAAGCGATGAGTTTCAGAAGTTATGTAAAATTAGATACAATGCCTCCATACAAAATATGAATAAAAACATATGTGATTTATAGTTTATGCAGGTAAATGAATAAAACGCTAACTTACTTAAATATTGAACCTTCGGGAGAACAGCTATCTGGTTAAAAAAATCTCCATCCCTTTCCTCTTCCTTACGGTTACTTATTCTTAAACCGAATTTTAAAAGAGATGGACTTTTAGCGTACTGGGAAGTTTAGATGAACTAATCAAAATTAGTAAAATTGGGTGAATAGTGGAAGAGATAAGTTAACTAATTATGGTAATGGATCGTGAGGCGCGGCACTCTTTATTGTAAGACAAATTGGATTTTTTCATGATCTCTAAAATCAATATTTTCATATAGAAGCTAAGATACACTCAGCGTAAAAAAATATTGATGAATGGATAAAATTATCAAAGATTAAATGCGTTACAAAATTTATCATTTTGTACCTCATGACAGAAACTGTGGTACAGGGGCGCAGCTAGGAATTAAGGCTGGGGGGGTGGGGGGTTAGGTGCAATTAATACCAAGGTGTGAGGGGGTATGGAAAATCCACCAGGATAAGCGGTAGGTGCGAGATTAATAAATTGTGGAATTTTAAAGATAAATGGTTCAAAATGGTGAGTTTTACGGCTTTCTGAGGGATATTTTATTACTCCTTACGCTAGTCTATTAGTAATGTCAATCCAATTAAGTAGAATGGATTGAACTGAAAAATTTCTCTGAGCTCTGGGGGGGGGTTATCCCCCAACCCCCCCCCCTTGCTAACCACTGCTGTGGTATACAGATACATAAAATGTTACATAAATGGAAATAAACCAACCACTTATGAGCAATTAGATTCTATGCAAGAGGATGAAACAAAGGCTCACAGCGAAGTTGTAGCATTTTCAAAATTGGGGTATTTTTCGATGAAAACGAATGAAAACAATAAAAAAGAATGACTTCACATTTTCTTTGAATTTCGGGTTTATTTAACGCCTATTTTTGCCGCCCAAAAAAAACTAAAAATTATATTATTTTTAAAAAAGCACCAGACATTGATACTGCATTGATTTTGAATGACCTTGTTGTCGAAGCCGCCGATGATAAACTGATTCTACAAATAGAGATGCATTTTTAAGTAAATCTGACCTCACTTTACACGCAGAATGAGGTATGACCCAACCAGTTTTGTCTATTGGATATGTTTTGACCAATTCATAACGCTGAATAGTCATTGATAGGTAATGATCAACCGCGAAAAAATGTAATAGGGCTAGTACGGCTGATGTCCACGTAAAAATGTCTTCTCTGAGCAAGAAAATGGAAAAGTAGGTCGGATTCAAGGCCCTTCTGAACAATGGATCGATTGTCCAATGAAGTGGAAGTAGCAGCAATTACCCATTGAGGCGACCGATAGCTGAGTTCGTCTTCTGTTTGTAAAAAAGAATAATTTTTTTCGTGATCAAAAGTTTGCTAAAGAGATCGCAAGTCGCTGAACTTCACTTATATAGGAAATATGACGGGTTCTCAGTGAAATGCCTCATCTGCAGTTCCCAGAATTATCCACGAGACTTAAGATAAAGACAGTATTTGAATACGTACTCCTGCGGCGCTCTCAACTTGAATACTTCCAACAGAAAAAAACCAACACTTGAGAAATGAAATACATGACAATATGTTTCCTTGCAGGAGGGAATTTTGGACGTTTGAAGATGCTAAAGAGACCTACAGAGCAACGAATCATGAAGTGAAAAAAAATTTGTTATGCAAATAAATATGTAAATAAAAATTATGTAAATAAAAACATTTGTGAAAAATAGGGTCAAAAATTGTGCGTAAAAAGTTAAGGAAGTTGCACCTTATATATAAAAGCAAAGGAGTACGCCAGGAAATACGAGAAATAACCAAGAAGTTGGACATATTCCTTACGATGATTTCAAATACCTTCCGTTATTTACTGATAGCATTTATTCATCATCATGAAGAGCAGTGAGCGTAACAGATCGATTACTGCTAAGAACCATCAAAAACTCTGGTATTGCGGAAGTGGGTGGAAGGGCTATAAATCCCTGACATTATCTTCAGCTACAATGATACAATGGCGGGCCATAGGGAGATGAGGAGATCCTTACTTTAGGATGGGAGAGGGGAAAAGTGTTGTTCTATATAAACGGTAGGGTCATATTAGTGCTATCATGCCCATATGAGTACACCAAATTAAATTATATGCCATTAATAAAGAAAATTTCAAAGTTTTTTAAGTTTATTTACATTTTAGTACCGATGATTGTAAACAAAAACGTGAGTATTCGATCTATGTTGCTTACCTCGATAATTTAAGACATGACTGGTGCAGAATCGGCTGAAAAAACCATTTAAATCACGAAATTTATCGCCGAAATAGCGCAAAAAGAGGTCATGTGTTGCGGGTTGCCTAATCTAAGCATAAATGGCCCTGGTGCCACCGTAGGATGTCAACCTACCGGAACAAAATTTTCTCTCTGTTCATTTGGTACCTCGGGCAACATTTTGACATATGTCGAACTTTGAATTTCGAAAAAAGTTGTTTTATGACCGACCCTAAGCTACATCATTCACCAGGATCCTATTTTCGTAGAGAATTTCCCAACTGAGCGACGGAGGTCTCAATTCCAATCGAAGATGTGTATATTTCGACTACCTCCATTAAGGAGACCGTGACTGGATGGCAGAGAAACGTGATCAAGGGAAACGTAGGGTGATCAAAGGACCCGCCATGTAAGCTGAATTGGGTCACTGCAAGACTTTCCCCTTGGATTCAGTGCCTTGAGTTTCCTAGCTGGATGGGAAGCAGAAATCGCAAATGAAGCATTCCGCGACATTGAATCCGTCTCCTCAGCTAGGGTTGCGCCATATTCAAAATTCATTACTGCAGGATGGTTAATCATACGATCTGGGCGTGCCCAATAGATATCTCGAGTTCAGACTATCGATTAATGTATCGAATTGAGGTACTTTTCATAGGTTCGTTTTTTAATAGCAATTTGTATCGATTTTTGGTTCATTAACCTCAATATGGCTCATAAAATGCCATCGAAATGAGAATTAATACCCAAAGCGATGGCATTTATGTTATGCTGCTGACCAAAATACTTAATGTATAGTGTTCTCATTGCAGGAAATACGTGTATTCAATTTCGCAAATCCCATTCAAAACCTAAGCCGTATGTCTTCGATATATGATGAGAGCTTGCTATTAATTAAACAATTTTGCCATATCTGTCCCTCATGCATGTACCACTTGTTTTCAATAGCTATCCAGGGATCATATGACGCAAAGAAAAATGTGAATCTTTCTTGAGGCCATGCCTTTCTTCGCAAAAAAAACACTCAGTTCAATTTGGAGGTTAACAGCTAAAACAATGCTAAAAAAAGCCATGGGCGCGTAACCAGTTCGCTAATACATAATCGAGTGATGTGACAATGACTGGGAGTTTAGAACCAAACAGAAAGTGAGTAGATAAAATATCGAATGCAAATTGAATAATAGGGCAACAAAATCCCTCTCTCCTCTAAATCCCAAACTGAAGGTATCCCATTAAATAGCCTGAAGATATATCACGGCTTTATGACAAAGCTCGACGAAATACATGATAGAACATCGCTTGCACCTCGGTCACCACATCGAACATCAAATAAAATAATTGGCATATCGAGCAACTCAACCCCTTTTCTCCGTCGAGTCTCCCCATAACCCTTCCTCCAGTCGCCATCTCTCTCGCTCTCGTTGAGATGAAGAAAGAGCCCTCGAAAGGGGAAAGCGAGAATAGCTTCCGTCGGAAGGATGGAAGGGGAGGGGGGCTTGAAAGGATGGAGAGATAGGTGGGGGGGAGAGACAGGCCCACCCCTCCTCCGCCTTGGCCCAAACCGTCTTTGTTTGATAAGAGGGTGCGGAAAGCAGAGATAGGAGGAGAAAGGGGGAGCGGAGACTGAAGATGGAAAGGGTGAAGCAGCGAAGATCTGAAGAGTCTTCGGAAAAGGAAGCTGAACGAGAGGCGGGCGAGCGGATTGACGGGATGGGAGGAGAGAGAGGGCTCGATAAGACTGCCAGAGCAGGTCTACGAGATATCGATAAGAGGTATCGAGGTGCAACAATAATTTATATCGAGATAGATAATGTATCCGTATCCCTCAGTAGTAACGATTTTCAATATCGAAATAATATATAAGTATAACCAATTGAATAGCAGTTGACTATACCTAGCTTTGCAATGCATACTTAAAAAATCAATCCTAGCATGTCTCATCTACCGCGCCACAATAAATTATGTTTTATCGACTTAAAATCACTGCTTTTTTTCGAATACACAACCGAGTAAGACTACGAGCAATACTGAGCAGCTGTGTACTCCGTAAAATATTTTTAGACCACATCATTGAGAGGAAACATAATAAAGATACACTGTTGTATATTCCCCAGAAGTTTTAATAACCGACCCAGGTACTTTTAAATAGAAGAAAGACGTGAGTCGGTTATTATAACTTCTGTGAAACATATAACAGTGTATCTTTATTATGTTTCCTGTCGCCAAGTTCCACCAAATATCGCCGTCCAGCCTTAAGTTGGTCACATCAATGAGACTTTTGAATCTTATGCTCAAAATTCACGCGACTGATCGCTGATTTCAATATGAGATTGTTACGACACATTAATTTCAAATATCTTTATGTAGATAATTACGTATGGAAACGGTAAAATAATTCATTTTGAGCACTGCAGATGCCTATGTACAGTTGATAGCTAATTGAGATAGTTTAAATAATCTTCAGGGATGAAAAGGAACGATTTCAGAGGAGAAACGAGTGAAAAGAAAACTCAAAAGAGGGAATCAATAAACGCGGCGTTACTGAAAATGTTTGTGCCGAGAATTTTGGCAGCTTCATTATTTTATTAATGCTAATATCAAGCAATAGAAAAGAGTTTATTTTGTAACTTTGAGAGACAAACTTATGAAAAAGAAGAAAACTGTAGATACACGCCCCGGAATTCTGTCCCTCCGGTACTCAAATTTTTACCATCTAAGATATTGTGGCGCTAGAAGATGTCGAGCCACTATTATGAAAAGAAGTTTCCATTTTTGGGCCAATTTTTCAACTAGTTTTACTGCTAACACATCATTGGAAAAGCAATTGAAGACGTCTTTTGAATCTAAAAATATCGCTCAAGTGCTGTAGGTGGATGTGGCTGAATATCATAGATGAGAATGAAGGGATTTTAAAATTGCGAAGTAATGTGTTACAAAAAAAAACAAGAAAAAAATGAGCACTGGGAAATCATATCACGAGGATTAAAATTAGAAAATAATTCCGGGAAATCCTACACATGAACACCAGTAAGATATCACTTGTGATCTTTTGTACGAATTAAATGCATTTTTAATGAAACTTCAAATGAATGGAAGCAATGGCAGGAATGCGAAAGCCATTTATCATAGGGACGCTTTTAAATAGAGAAAATGTGTGATTTTCACTACCGCATTTATCCTTTTCTAACGATGAGCTGCTTCTGGCAGAAATTAAATTTCAAGACTTCTCATTTTAAAAATGTGAAAATTTTCTGCTCAATCATAGTTATTGTGGCAGCCATTATTTCGCCATTAGACTTTACACCACAAAAGAACACGTAGTATAAATATGTACTTTATAGAGCTAAAAATGTGTACATTTTTGATGTTAGTAAGAAGCAACATTGGGTTATAATCGGTTAATCACCATCCTTTCAAGAAATCACCAATGAAAAACTAAAATTCAATTTCATTCACGGTCCAACGTTATTCTCCACGGGTATTCTTCGGATTATTTTGTTTCGCAGGGCCTTTGACCCAGCCACACAAAAGTCGTAGTATCCTCGTCGACGAGCCAGAAAATGTATTGGAGAGTTCGCGCGAGGCATCGTCACTAAATGAGGTCAGAGCCCATATCTCACGATCGCCGCGCTCACATGTAGTGTGGTGGGGTGAGAAAAGGGGTGTGGGGTTTAGAAAGGTTCGGCAGGGGAGAGATTCGAGAGAGAGTCGGGTACTTTGTTGGGAGTAAAAAGGGCGAAGACGCAAGAGTCGAGAGGATTTGGAGGAAAAAAGGGGACGGGAGGGGGCGTATGTACTGCTTCGGGGGAAGGACGGGTAGCGCGCACAACAAAGGACTTCATTTGGGCGCAACTCGATGTGCCATTGTCCGTTCAGGCCCGCCATCAACCCTCGTGTTCACTCCCGCCATTATGGACCGCGAATCGAAATTAACCGAAAAAATAATAATAACAAGGGGACGATTTCAGTACCGGAAATATAGTCTTTCAAGGCCAAACGAGAAAATCCATAAGATGGACGGCTGACACACCATTCCCACGTATACAACTACTACAAATCTCCAAGCATTCAACTCCTGATGTCAATCTCTTATGGATACATGTGCATTTCATTTTGATTATATTTAGGTGTATTGCTCCAACGGTCGTCTTTAGTGATTCAGTGAACTATTTTTGTAATAAAACAACTTGTTTCCTGAGAATGAACCGCGGCCATATTGCTACACGATAACGAGACCAGAAGCTAATATTGTTCAATATTTACGAGTGACCTTGTTGCAAGGACGAAACCTCAGGGTAAGCGTAGTTTTGAATGAAGGAAGGTGGAATAAAACGACACTTTTGGATAAGACATGCTTGTCATTTACACAGAATTGGTACCCATAATGAATATCCGTTTGGCACTCGTCCCTTTCCGTCTGCAGGCCTATTTCGAGCGGCTTCAAAAATAAACTAATAACTGGAATAAGTCATCGCATGCTTCAAAAATATATGTGTGACAATTCGACATTAAAAAGAAGTTCGGTTTGTTTTCAAGAGCCTCATACACTCAAAATGGTAGGATATGGCTATATGGATACAGTGGGCGGAAATGGGTTACGACATATATTTCATAGGAATGAAGCTTTGACTTGACGGAAATCAACTAGCCCGTACTGGCCAAACAACACCATTAACGAAATCGGCAGTCTTCTCCATCGCCGGAAGTTCGGGATGGAGGTATATCACGTGACTACGAAATTGTTCGAAATAAGCCGCATGCATAGAACCATATATTCGCATGATGTCGATAGTAACTACTCTGAAATCTCAATTTCATACCCATTTCATGGGATGCTCGGCGCGCCATCGAACGGAATTCATCTTCACTTCTGAAAACGCACATGTGAGGTGAAGAGGCGATGAAAAATTGACATTGACATTTAATAAAATTCAGGGTATTTGGCAAAAAACTTTTATGCAATAAAAAAAATTATCAGGTTAAAAACTTTGATTAATCAACGAAAAAGGTTTTACTCTATGATGTAAGCAAGATAACAACCGGATTAGATAAGCAAATGTACTACAAATCTATTTAACCCTATCAAAATACATCGAGCTCAACGAAAATGAGTATCCGTGTAGGTAACCCTGCCCTCAAGTATATGCATCTCTAGGACTCATCATAAGACTCGTGCATCACAGTATCTAGGCGATATTGACATTGAATTCAATAAGAGATATTGGATCAAGAACTCCAACCTTAGTTGCTCTTCCTAGCAGCATTAGTTAGGTTTCCAATATTTCCGAAATCCCTTTCCTGCTCCGTCCTTCAGCGTAGAAAGTCACGAATAGCTTTCCCGTCTTTATTTTCTTTAACACTGCATAATATTTTCTCAGGCCTTTACGTCATTTTCACCGAGTATACCGCAAGCATATCAAGTACTCTAACTTCGACGATGAAATGAGAACATCTCATTATTACGCCAACATCAGCGGATTATTCAACGTTTGACTGGAATTAAATCTTTGCGTCGGAAGGAGGATTATCCCTCTCACACAAAAACTGAGCCAGTTAATCCCAAAAATCATCATCAGGAATTAAAGGACATCGCGGAAAAATTGAGATAATCATGGTAAAAGAAAAATTTCCCGAAAAAGAAATCGATTACAGCAGTAACACGGATTATATTGTCAGACTATTCTAAGAAGTTCCTTATCGCTCGGTACAAAGTCTCCCATCAGATTTCTAGATGAAAATTTTCAGAGATCTTCCAAATTATCCATAGGCTTTAAAGAGATGAAAATGAATACAAGCAAAGAAAGACTGAGATAATAGGCGCATCTAGTTATCTCTTTCATTGAAGGAAAAGGATAAAAAATTGGTGGAATGATAGAAATCTACAAAGATACACATGTATCAACCTAATCCAGCATGAATTGTTCAAAATTTGTAAGGAAGGATGCATTAAAATCACTTTGATTAACGCTCAAATACAAAAGTGAAAGTATTTTATATTAATTGGAAACAATTAGTAGCTTCGAATAACTTATAAATATTAATTGAAAGGAACTATGGTAATAATACGTTCATTACAAAAGACAATCAGAGAGATAGGAGCTGTCCGAAGCAGAAGGAAAAAATTATCCTCGAGCAATGGTCAAGTAAATGGTGATAAAATTGTTGAGCTAATATTTTTATGGTCATTTCGATCAAGCTAGAGGGATTTGAAAAATAATTGAACTAAGTAGTGGCTGAGTCAGTGGCGTAGCCAGGAATTTCTTTCGGGGGGGGGGTCCAAAACCAGGGGGGAAATTTTTTAAAAACAGGGTACTAATTGTAAGTAGAGGGTTTTATTAACTAATTTCAACACTTTTCATAATCGAAAAACCTTCATTTGCTAAAGAAATACTTTGTGAGTTCATGATTATTCCATATTTTGTTTTCTTTAAGAAGGAAAATAATTGTTTTTATTTTTCGAGGGAGGGTCCGGACCCCCCCCCCCCCCTCCCTGACTACGCCACTGGGCTGAGTGGATTTTTTTTACTATTTATAACGATATCTGGGATTCCCGTCACTACACATTCAGTATCCTCAACTCAGGAGATATATATACATGGCAAATTATGGTTTTCAGGCCACTGGAAAACTCAAGACTGTCTAATCGGAGTCAAAAGGTTAATGATCCATCGTGTTTCTAGAAAATCGGTGAATTCGCATAAACGCCGATTATATTTCCGCTACATCCAAAGATTCATCATCCAACCCTTAGTGTGAAGCACTCAAAAGGTAAAAGGCACCGGCGGCTTTACCCACCCAGTAATCAAGAGTAAACAGAGAATTCTCATCGTTATAAATCGCTTGGAATGTGAAAGATGCGTTACACAATCAAAGGCTGAATGGCATCATTAAGTGAATGGCGCGGGGAATTCCCTCGTAGCTCAACCGGTACGTAAGGACTCGTTTCGGGGGAGCACCATGATTTGCCATTCATGAGATGAATGCAAATACCCAGGCTTCATTTCAACAGTCAGAAACAAAAGAATCTGGAAATGCGTTGGAATACAAGATGTTGGCAAGTGGTTACGTGAGAGCAGCAAGGACTTTGTGAGATGTTGATAAAGAGAGGAAAGATTAAAAGGAGGAGAATAAATGATAATGCATTAATAAAACCATTACATTTTTTTAAGGAATGACTCTCTGGAAGAAACACAGCCCTCCTTCGCAGGTAGTTAAGAAGTTAAGTTCTAAGGAAAAGTACATAAAAGAACGATAAAATTACAAAAGAACATTAAGACGAAATGAACTGAAACAATAAGTTCGATCACGAAAAAAGGACTTTTTATTCCTTACAGTGAATTAAGATAAGAATAATCCGATGGAATTGAAAAAATGGATTTATGAGAGCAAAAATTATATGCACGAGGGTTTCTACCCTAACACTCACGGAAAAAATTGCTATTAAGGCTGAATAAATCAGGAAAATCGAAAATGAGTAGCCGCAGCATTTAAAAATGCAAGCAATTCATGAAAAATTGATGATCCAAGATACTAGAATTGAAGAAAGAAGTTCGATTCGAGAATGTAACAATGAAAATCGGGAGGTGTTACTCTGAGAATTCTTTGCCAGAGATAGGATCATGACTCAACGAGTAATGTAAAAAAAAAAAGAAGTTCGATTCGAGAATGTAACAATGAAAATCGGGAGGTGTTACTCTGAGAATTCTTTGCCAGAGATAGGATCATGACTCAACGAGTAATGTAAAAAAAAAAAAAAAAATCCTTAAAATATCATTACCGAGATATGAAGCTATAATCGTAAGTTTCTCATCGCTCACATCGTTAGATCCATTCGGTCAAAAATTTCTCGTTTGTTCTTTCTTCCATCAACGACAAAAATACCCAAAATATAATAAAATACGGGGTATCAATTGCATCATGATTCAACGATTTTAACTTTAATGTGCCATCAATGGGAAAAGCATTCTTTTGAGAGAAAGTAGTATCAGCAGATATCAAATTCATTGTATTTTAAGAGCAACAGACCACTTACAAAATAAATACGTAGTTACGTTTTAACTGAGGCGGTCATTCTGAAACTGTTCCCTCATTCACTCAAAAATAAATGTATTTATTTGGGAATCATGGGGCGCATCTTTCGAAGGACGCAATATTTCTGCGCTGTTGACGTCTTTCGTGAAGAATTAAGCCGATACTGACAAAAATTTCTTCCGTAACCTTTTGACAGACACGTATATTTCCATTCCAATCGCCCTACTTATTTATCATATTTATACATCAATATTGAACAATATTACCTCGTCCACCACTCTCCTAAAAACATGAAATTAAGTCTCACCGGACTTATGAACGATAAAAGTTTCATTTTCAACATAGAAGCCATATTTGACGCTATATTTCTGTGTTCATGGCATCTTTCGTTAACAACTAAGCCGATGCCAATAACTAGTTTCTTCGCAACCGATTTTCAGTCAAGCATTTTTCAAACCTAATCACCTTACGTATTGATCATATTTTTGCAAATATCGAACAAAATTACCTCGGCCAACATTTTCCCAAAAACATGAAATTAAGTTTCGCCGCATTTACAAGCGAGAAAAGTTTCATTTTCAACCTAGAGGCAAAAAAAAATCGAATTTCGGAAGAAAAAAACCTCCATGATTCCATCCTTAAATATTTTTCTCGATTTACGAGGATTCGGGAATCCGTGAGACTGAACGATCCGTCGCTCGTTGCCAAGATTAGGGGAGGGAAGGGAAAGCTGATGAGAATGATTAAAATGTGAGTAGGTGGGGGTTGAAAGTATGAGAGGGAATCGAGATCCCGTCGAATAAAAAAAAAGCCGGAAGGAATTTGTAGGGAGAGTTTGAGGATCCCGAAAGGGATGGGGAAGAGGAGGAATATGAAGGGTGAAAAAACGTCAGGGGTTGTGAGGTGGGAAAGAGGGGTAAGTAGAAATGGGCGGAGGAAAGCAGGCAAAGACCCCGATTGGTTGGGAGAATAGTGAGGAAGGCCATGAGAAAAAGTCATGCGGGTGGAATTGAGTTGGAGCGACATTAAGCAGCTTAAAAGATGAGATCGATTCCGTGTGAGAAAGAGGAGACATGGGTTGGGCGGAGACCAAGTCAAGGACCCCCCCCCCCCCCCCCCCCGAGAGGGTATCGGGACTAATTATTATATTTTTAGGGCGTTCGCGCGCCACACGAAGAGGTTGGGATCCACTATCGGCTAACCTAAAATTCGTCCTCCCTCTCGCGAGCGATGCTCTCATAAGTGTTATCACTCCTTAGGGAAAGTGATCAAGATTAAAGGTCATCAGCACCACATATATTTTTGGCTATTTATTGAGCCTGGAGAGTTAGGACACTTTACGAAAAACCCACTGGTCGCATCATTAAGCCCAGATTAAAAGATAGTTCTACGCTTTTTTAAGGCAACGCTAACACTATATTTTTTAAGGATAACGAAAAACAATAACTTATATAAAAAGAGGTCTTAAAAATTATAGGATAAACCATGTCTAAATGAATAGATTAATTAATACACATAACTTTTTATTTTGCAAATTCCAACCGGTATCAACACTTACGTGTTATTCCAAAAAGAAATAAAAATCGGCGTGGAATTTGCAAAGTTGCTATCTGTTTATTTAGCCATGATTTCTAGGTTCCACGCCAATGTACCATGTTAGGTCGCAAACCATTGAAGTGATGGGGTAATTTCTACAGTTAGAATTAGCTCAGTTTTCAACAAAATGGTTATTTTTGTTATGTTTTCCCGAGTGATTTCTACGTGTAATGCGTTTCATATTGATTCCATTCATGGCACAAAACCTGCGCTCACCAATAGTGTTTCCTTCTTGGTTGAAGAGCGAGTTTCTAGACGCATGAAAGAATATAAAATGTGTAAGTTCCATATTTACGTTATAATTCAATATAGACGCTCGATGTACAGGAAACTAAATAAGCGTTGCATGATTTCCACTTAAAAATTAAAACGATATGCTCTCTATCATTAAAGAATTTCATTTTAAGTAGAGATCTTGCTATTTGGTATTTGTCAAACTGCTGCATCAATCTCTCACATTCACAATATTCGACGGAAGGACTAGTTAAACATCTATGTAACAGAAAGGAGCAGCAGACACTTGACCTAGAAATATACGGGAGTGAATATAATTAGAATCCATCAATAGAGTTTTCAATAACCTTTTTAACTGGAGCGATTGCTTCAAATGGTCGGCTCCGATGAGTCACATATTTACGTTGAAGAAATGATCTCCTATTCTTTCATAGGCAAACTTAGCTATTCTAATTTGAAAGTATTACGATGTTTTTTAATTAACTTCAGATAATAGAAATTTTATAATATACGTTATCATTTCTCCTGTTTTACACCATTTTACACGTTACATTAAGCTATTTCTTATAATTTCTTCGGCCTGTATTTTTTAAATTGAAATTTTTCACAGCTCACCAATTCATGCGCTCCTTGCGAGTCTCACATCGCTAGTTCATTGGAAGTTTTGTGCCATTCATCTATTGTTTCCAAATTTTTATACTTATTTATCCATTATTTATATTTTATATAGCTTTTTTTTAACAAAACTAAGGGCACTTAGCAATTTTATGTAACCAAATACTGTAAACAGCTATTTGTAATGAGTTCTGGCTATTCGTTCATAACTTCAGCAAAAAATATTACTGCACAGCTCTTATCCATTCTTATTTTCACATCATACAAATTTTTCCTCTTTCCTAATGCATTACAACCAATAATGGCACTAAAGGAAACGATAAAACTCCAAGAGGAGGGTGGTGCTAATCATATCAAGCACATTCCAAATGTATGACAATTACATGCAACATGGTATTTCACTAAGGAAAGTTCTTATTAACTGTTTAAATTGCACTGCAAAGGAAATATTTTAAGATACATAAAACGTGCTGCTTACTGTGTTTTTTAGAATATTACCAAAGTATTAAAATTTTCTATTTTAGTACAAAATCATTTCCCTTGATTCTTTCAGCATAATTACCCTATTGAATTTTATCCCCTCTCTTCTTTAATGCAATCCCTAGTCCTTATCTATTTCTGACTTTTAATCGTTGATTTTCTACGATTATTTTCAGATATGTCTTCACGATCGTCAGCTACTTAATTGGTGTCTTCATTTTTGCCACCATTGTTGGTGAGTGCTATTTTTTATTTGGTGAACGGACAAGGCAAGTATGGGTAGTTATTTTTGTAAAATTCAAATAAAATGTATTTTAGAGATGTAGGCAATATTACAAGGCTAACTATGACAGAATTAGCTATAATACAACATACCACAACGATAGGCTATGTACTTAAATTTCCATGATGGATTACTGGAAGGATAAAAATAATTTCTTGGGTTAGTACACCTCGGTAAACTAAATTTCGAAAAGCACAAAAAATATTGCCAATCATTTGACATAAATATGAAAATATTTTGATGCTACAAATCTAATACAATGTTTAACTATTAAATGATTATGGTCTCTTTTGAACGAAAACTCTTCATTTTTTAATACTATCATATAGCGAAAGATTCATTCTACATCGATGCCAAAAGAATACTTATAAAAGATACAAAATAATACTCTTCATTTCCTTACTCTCTTTTCAACTTTACAGGCCAAGTAGGAAATGTGATAACCAACCGAAATGCCAATCGACTGGAATTCGAACGCCTCTTGGTAAGAAATCACCTTTTGTAATCAAACTTCTGCATATTTGATTTTCTCATCTTATTGACTTTATTTTTTACTTCTTAATGATAAGCCTGAATTTTATTTCATTCAGCTCTTAGAGAACGACAAGAAAGTCTATTGAAATATAATACAACTGCAACAAAGTAGTCTAAAACTATAATTAATTTACAGAAAACATGCCAATCTTTCATTTAACAGATAGAACATGTCTTTTTGGAATTTAGACACACTTCCTCGGATTGAATAAGATCACTATTTTGCGAGTAAAAACCGTCACCGTTATCCCTTTTTAATGCAATTAATTAGATTTTTACATGGTTGAAGATTTCCTGGGTACACCAGTAGATAGGTTGATTAGGCAAAAATGAGAGCCGTATCTCATCAACTTACCTGGTAGAGTACCCGAGAATACTTCACCCGTATCGTACGCCGGTAGAGCTTTCAACCTTTTAATTAATAAGTGCAATGCAAATTTATTAGTAACCAAGTTATAATGGCATCAATGTTTTAGAGAAAATTTCCCAAGTAATATGCATGTACAAAAAAGCATATTCTAGAATTCTAAGTAATTTATTTGTAAGTGCCACTAAGAATAATATTATTTCGTATTTCTTAACCAACTTTACTTGACTAAAACCACATTAAATTATACATAATCTTTCCTCATGTACTTGATTTCAAATATTTAAATCGAACCATGGTTAAAATTCCAGGTTTTTTTCTGTCCCTCATACTTGTAATCGTATATTATTGATCATTTTTTAAAGTATCTTTTCCTTCCAACCTCTTTTTAGGATGGCGCTAAGACATACATGAGGCATCATAAAGTTCCTGGCGATATGAAGCGCCGAGTTCTACGATGGTATGACTATTCGTGGTCAAGGTAAGACGAGTCTATTTTGAGTAATTCCCTCTGTTGTAAATTCATTAGATCACATGATTAAGAAGAAAAAGTATTTTACATAGAGCAATTTTTTACGCAAAAACTCATTCCACTTCTTCAGAAAAGCACAGCTCTTGATCGTGTCGCGTTGCTATACTGAGGAAAGTTGACATATAAGGCGGTTTCTTTCCGATAGATTCACTCTCAGGCATCACTTCAGAAAGGTGCATTATGATTTCGCCGTAATTGGGACTCTTTCGGTCCATCAAAAAAGTTTTTAACGTTCAGAATAGTCAATTTTTACTCGTTTGTGAAGTTTTTAAAGACGTGACACTTACAACAGATAAATGCATAATAAAGGGCACACTATAGGAAATAAAATGAAACACCGATAATAGGAAACATAATTTCCCAATTTATACTTAGCACTTCCAAAAGGAACTAAATTTTAGCTTGCTCAAAAATCCCGAGATCTTTTGTGAGTAAAATTGCGGTGACTCAAGTAAGGTAATTTCAATAGGCGACGTCGTTAAAGACACACCAAATTAGTAAATTGCACGCCTTTTACGCAAAAATTTACAAAACCAACTAGCCCTGGCTACAAATTTGTTTCCATCCGGTACCCAAGAACTTTAATCTCAAATTTTTGTGTTACCTCACAAGATTATATCCACACTTTACCCTTGCATTTTTGTCATTAGATATATTTTCATTCTTTGTCAAATATAGCAATTTCTTAACACATTTTTCTTGACATGAAGTATTTATCAGTCAAATAAAATCGAACATGCAACACGTTTTAAATGCTGTTGAAACTTGTCGCTTAGCTAATAGTTATAATATAACTAATAATTAAAATACTGACAAACTTATTGTAATCAGTTAGTCAACATTTGCATGATATCATTATTTACCAAACAAATTCTCAAAGTATCCGCAAGATAAAACAGCCGTTAAAGCATATTGAGCCACAGGTTCATGCATACACACAAAACCCAAATTTATAATCGGATTGTCAAAAGCCAGATAAAAACAAACCTGAATGGATTACATTAAAATGTGCAGGGATATTGAGAGCTCATTTTAGTGGAATATTCCCATGCCTTTCATCATTCCCATTTCCCGAAAGCTATTAAGGCCCAAGAGCTGAGTACCTGGCAGCCATATCCGCTACTGAGTTATTCTTCACATTAATCAGTACTTCGTCAATGAAACCGCAACTGGGCTTCATAGAGAGAGAAGAAATGGTACTTCGGGAAGTAGAACAGAGAAAGAATCGTTGACCTAAACTCATTTAGCAACAATAGTATCCAAATCCTTCTCATACCTGACTTTCTTTTCAATATTAAATGCATTAAAAATCATATATTTTTCCAAAAATAATTGGAGACTTCCCCCGCATTCGCTTCTAAAGGCCGCTCTACACAGGGTACGTTATTGCGCAGATTAGCACTGAAAAACAATTTGAAATTGCGAAAATTCGAGCTAGGAATTAGAGCAGGGACCATTTTGCCAGCTCGCATGCGTTCTAGCAATTCACCGCTTTCCAGTATGCAATTTTTACTGCGCCGTCGTACATACGTCAGATTGCGCAAAGACGTGACCCGTGTAAAAGGGGGTACGTCTAGCACCGAAGATTTCATATTGCACCTACTATCAGTATCCTGCAGTTCAGGCTGACCGCTGTTCATATAACATTACATGCAGTATACTCTGCAGGATACAATTTATTTAATATAACATATAAAATTACGTTCCTTTAGCATTTAAATACATAATATACTTTTTATTACATAAATAATTTTCAGCAAAACTCGAAATCATAACCGTTTTTCAAAGCAGACTAAATACTGTTCACTCAACCGTCTGTTGGTACGTAACATGTACACACCAATGGTTGTGTGTACTAGAAATAGAGCAAAAATACTCATTATTTCTAAATATTCAAATCAATGCCGTAAGTTAGCTAGGTGGTTTAGTAGTTCAGCTGCGCCCGAAATTTGTGGGTTGTACAATCTTAAGTGAATAATACCCAGACGAACCTCCGTAAAATGCACCACCCCAAAAAGTGAACCCATTCAAAAAAATTACTGGTTACGGCCTAGCTTCCAATATTGCATAAATATTTAATCAATCGTAGAATTGCACACCTGTTTGCTCAGAAAATTTGCAATTCTAAACTTTCACTGAGATTTGGGCATGTGGGAATTTATTTTTTGTGTATCCTGGTGTAATAAAAGAGCCAAAATGCCTTGATTAAAGTTTCCCCGAAACCACTTACATATGTTTCAATTTTTATAGCTTGAATGCCATTCTCATGATGAAATAATAATTCATTCACCAGTACACATCAAGGTTGTAAAGTGCTTTCAAAAATCCTAACCCTTATTATCACACTAAAATATGAACTGCCCCTGAAGATTTTGAAGTATTCCATGTATGTATTTGCTTTTATTTCATTTCCCAATGAAGGGGAAGAATACAAGGTGGTGGTGACATCAATACAGCCTTGGGACTACTTCCAGACAAACTGAAAACGGAGCTGGCCCTTCACGTCAACTTGAGTGTGCTAAAAAAGGTATCACAACTTCCTATTAAGATGAAATATGATTTTATAAATTTCTTAAAAGAAGAAAGAACATCATTTTTATCTGTCGCTCTAAAGTAATTTGAAAAGAAAAATAGTCACAAGAGAATATTACTCTGGATCATCAATTTTGATAATATATTTCTAACAGTAATAGTGTCAGAATCAATCATTAACCAGCTACAGTACTACTTCATTTTACAGAGTTATTTTTTATTATTAATTCATGCATACCCATTATAATAGAGACAAAATTGACCTACCTCTTTTATGATGCATCTCACAGGTGACAATTTTTCAAGAATGCCAACCGGAGTTTTTACACGATCTAGTTCTCAAGATGAAAGCATACATCTTCACTCCTGGAGATCTTATTTGTCGAAAAGGAGAAGTAGCCCGTGAAATGTTCATCATTGCAGATGGAATCCTTGAAGTTATGAGGTATCTAGAAGATCAGATTAATGCCGGATATCCTCTTAAGTTCACAAGTTATAAGCTGCTTTAATTTTTAAGCAATAAACAAATTTAATTAACTTGTTTAGTGATACCAAAAATTATTTGCATCAACTCTGTATTTATAACCTTGAATAATTTTTCATTCAATCAAATAAACATACGGCTCCTCATCGCCATAGTAGGTAGTAAGTATTTACATACTTCAATTTTAATCATTAAGTTCAGCAACATTTTGCTGCGCCAAACATTTTAGACTAAACAAAGGTGATAACCTAAATATTCTAAAGGTATTATTTTCATCACTATTTAACTCTACATATTGCCCAAATAAAAGCTTTTTGATAGATTTTGGAAATGCATACAAATTCATTTCCTATTATCAATAATTTTTTAAGAAACTCATGCTGAAATTAAAAAACCTATTACTTTTTGTCGAAGGGGTGAATTTTTATGGTTTTTTGAAATCTTGAAGATAACATCATTGATAATTTTCCTCTTCAGTGAAACTGGGCGAGTTTTGACAACAATGAAAGCAGGAGATTTCTTTGGAGAAATTGGAATCCTCAACTTGGATGGCCTTAACAAGTAAGTATAATATGATTCACATCCATTTATTTTCATATTTCAATAGGAGTAAGACTCATAGAATGATGATGGTGAAAAGTCAATCCCTCGTTTTCAAATTTTTATTTTACTAAATAGTTGAATAAATTACTTGGCTATTTTCAATTTAAATCCTGAATGGTAAAGATACTAATCAGCTTTTCATCTCTAACATTGACACTGAGGCATCTAGAGTAATTGAGCTTTAAACAGAAAAAAAATGATTGCTTCTTGAACCTTGCCAACTATGTGCACTTATCATCTGCCATTACATGTTTTATATTAATTAAGCTTAAATCCTAATTTGCTATTTCTATAAAATTTAATTTAAATTGGTATGCCATAACCAATAGTATGGCTCACAAGACATTTCTAAATCAACAAATCACATTTCAAGATAAATTATACAAGATGTGCATAAGGTATGGTGCGGTGCACGGTATAGTAAAAAGAAAAATTCCTTTATTGCATCAATGATTAAAATTTAAATGACAACAATTGAAAGACACCATCATGATCCATTTAAGCTGAGTTCACTTTTCATTTTTACTCTTTCCAATTAATTTAACTCAGAGCATCCCAATTATTTTAGCTGGTGATCTTATATCTTCATGCCAGATGCTCATGACTTTGACCACATTGTAGAGTCCAGCAGTGGATAAGTTAATATAACTGAACTTTCACTACTATCAATTGACATTATAACTCTTCAAAAGATACATATTTAACATTTTAATATGAAAATACTCTTTAATCCACAAGCTGATTTAAAGCATGTTCTATATTTTTTCTCAATCAATGGAACAACTTGTTCTAACCTGATTGAATGTGTACATATGTTACCATATACATGGCAATCACAAATTCTATCCACCACATTCTTTATCTCACTGAATTATTTTAGAATTTGCTTTCCATGATATGTTGGTAACACAATATATGACATTCTGCAGCTGTGACTTAGAAAACAAAGCATATATCCACAGAACAATACATCTATCTACTAGTAGAGGGATATCATTGAGGCTAGAGCATATAAATGATTTTCCTCACTTTCAAATGCTCTATTTTCCTCATCTACTTGCAGGCGGACAGCAGATGTGAGATCAGTAGGATATTCCGAGCTGTTTAGCTTATCCAGGGAGGACGTATTAGCTGCAATGAAAGATTATCCAGAAGCACAGGTCAGATGATAGCAACTCTAAGACATCATCTACTTTACATTCTAAAGGGTTTTGTTAAATAACTCAATTTTGTGGGTACAAAAGCAACTAGTATTTCTTGAGTGCTGCAAGATGCTATTTTCCAACCATTAAGGTGCCATTGTATTGTGACAATTGGTAACCATCTTCTAAATCAAACAGCTATTCCTGAAACAAATATGAAACTATGTTTCACTTAAAAAAAAAGCAATGAGTATCAACTATCACTCCCTAAATATCTTGCTCACTTTTGAAATTACAGGAGATACTTCAGGCACTTGGAAGGAAGCGACTGATGGAGGCCAGGAATTCTGGAGCCCGTGGAGGCAGTCGGAAAGCAATCTCTAGAAGTAGTACAAAAGCACCAAGTACGCCATCACCAGCCTCCACAAAGAGCTCACCACCAGCACTAGGGAAGGGTCATTCTAAAGATGAGATACAGATAGAGAATGAAAAGGCAAGTTCAATAGGTACTCAGCATATAAATAAAATTTAATTTGAGACAAATTTTGATATTAACCGTATCAAATAAAAACATTTTGGAAGAATATATGACTGAATTACACCAAGGACGTTCCCAGGATCACAACTGGGGGGGAGGGGTCAAGCCGTGGTCATTCAAGTTGTAACATTTTAGCACAAAAAAAGAGGTTAATGAAACCAAAATTTAAAAAATTATGATAGTGCTTTATTACTTTTTATAATAATTTGCTTGAAAAAATAATGATTTTTCCTTTACTTCCATGTCTTCTACTAATATAGTTTTTCTTCAAAAAAAATTTGTTCACACCATTCATTTTGAGCTAAATTAATTATCGCTTCTAGGGGGGGGGTAGCCCCCCTCTTACTCCCTGCAGGGTAAACCCATGAATTACACCAAGACTCAGGGCTGGATCAAAGTGAGGGCCCAAGAGGCCCTGGCCCTTGGCCACCCACCAAGCATAGGCGGATCCAGGGGGGGGCCACGGGGGCACGTGCCCCCCCCAGACCCTCAAAAATATGCATGATATTTAATAGGGTCCCATTATCGTTGCATTCGTTTTGTATTACGAGGTATACTTGTGCCCCACCCAGAACAAAATCCTGGATACGGCCTTGCTTGTGCCCCTCCCAGAAAAAAATCCTGGATCCGCCCCTGCCACCAAGCATGACCCTTCAGCCACTATAGTGGTTATTCTCACAAAATTGGAAGAACAGAATGTAACTGAAGGGTATTTGGGGTAATGATACGCAGTTCAATAACTGGTACAGAAATAATGACGACTACATTTATTTCCATGTCTGGCACAGATACACGTCCGTACACGAGTGTCGGTTGTAAATACACAAGAACACAATAGAGGAATGAGAGGAATGACTCAAATATTTTTCTTTAGGTTGTGTACATGAGCAGGATATAAAACCTGTATGTACCTCTGTAATGGTCCTGAAAAAGGGTGAGAGGGGATTAATAAAAATGGTCACCACAGTGCAGTAGCATAGCCCGGATTTTGAAATGAGGGGTGTTTACCAGAGATTTACGGGTCCTTCCAGGGTGTATGGAAAATACCCCTGGGTGATAAAGAAACACCCCTGCGATCCCCCCCTCCCCCTTGGGGTAAAGGAGAGAAGGGGGATTTTGGGATTTTTTATGCTGAAAATGTGATTTCCAGGACTCTAAAACAGTAATTTTGTATGAGTATTTACTAAAATAAAGTATGTAGTATAAATAAAATAAAGTAATAAGGATCAACGGGGGTTGTACCCTGGAAAACCACCCCTCGTGTCTAAGCCACTGGCCCACTGCATGCTTTCAAAGGGATGTCGTACCATTACATTGAATTATGTACTTCTAAAATTAATTTAATCCCTAATATTATCTAAACAACTAAGACAGTGCCATATCATCACACCTGGATGATTGAAAACAATACAAGTAAAGCTCCTGGGTGGGAATTAGGAGAATTGTAAGAATAAAGAGGGAGAAAAAAACACTTTGGGCCTCTCTGAAGCCTTAGGGCTGATATTAATCTTTGCCTAATTGATAATTCTGAAATGAATGATGATGGTACCTTCATAATTTATTGCTGCTCGTGTACATAAAAGTTTCTAAAGCATTATTGTGTTGCAATAAATAACATTTGTATTTTGGGTGGCTCTTAGTTTACATGGGTAAAAGTTTCCAGGTCATCATTCCAATCGCAAAAGCAAAAGTGAAATATTCCAGCAGACCATTCCAGCTGGCCTGGAATGTAAACTATCTCATGACTTTATTTAGAAAGCTTTCGAATGCCGAGGTCAATTCATTAGAGAACACCAGCTGTCAAGACCTAACTCTATCATGAATTGTTTGCCAATTTTTAGGAGAAAACTCGAGGGTTACAGTGGCAAGAATCAACATCCTCATCATCACCAGCCCTACTTGCTGGAACACCTGGTGAAAATGCTGGTGATGCAGATGGTGCCACAACAGGAAAGAAAATCGTTGAACGGCTAAAAAGTGATGTTATGGGATTGAGGGAAGTACTCCGAAAGAGCAAAAGAATCGCCACCAGGTAAGGAGACTCAATGGTATATCATTGCAGCAATAGATTGATGACCATCTGCTTGTGCTTGCTAAAAGTAGCCAAAATCACCTTACTAAAATATGCTTTTATAAATGTAAGAACAATCCAATTAAATACATTATTCAAAGACCCCAGCATGTGATCCCAAAAGCAAGAAAACTCCTTTCATTTTAAGAGAATATGTACAAGTAGAAAAATTACCAATGTACATAAACATCGTCAATCCACATACATTATCCTTCTCACTAAATGTAACACCATTCTCTTAATTTTTCATATGTGTACATATATATTAGTGGAACCCACTGTACAAATAATGAGCACTTTAGCACAATTTTCTTTGGAGTAATTCCCTTATGTTCAACATTGCACTTCAATGTCATTAGAATCGGATGGATTTGTTAGGAAATACTTTTTTTTTAACATTTAATTACAATCTACAAAGTATTTCATACAGCAGAAACCTACCAAAACTGGAACATATAAGAATATTTTTACCTAGTAACATTGACTCTTCACCTCAAAACCACTGGCTACATATACAACACCAAAATAAAAATCCATGCATGACTTTGGTATTTTTCATCTTATTACTCAATTTTGGGCAACAACGATATGACACATATTTATGCCACATGATTATAACCGAGGAAATCAAGAAAAAATAACAAATATGATACAGAAAGAAATGAGGAATCTTAGTTTGGTTTTCCTCTCGCCAGTTCCTCTTCATTTTTACAAAAAAAAGAGCCACATCAGCATATTTTTATGATTGAAAGGATGAGAAGAGGTAGCTGGAAGTCAATGGCATTTTTTATTGAATATGAGATTCATTTATACATACATCTATTCACTCGATCTTTTCATGGATTTTTTACCTAAGGACTCATGCCAAAACACATGAATACATGTGTATGCACCACGGGTAAAGAACCAATCAAACATGAAACTAGAAGCAAAGTATGCATTTTATTATTATTCTCAACTGTGATTATCAACAATTATCACTTTTGATTAATAACTGATAAATAATGTAAATTAGCACAAGGATTTCATTTTTCCAAGGACAATGCAGAAGACTTGTTATTATCCAATAAGGAATATGAAGACATCATCAAATTAGTTGGCTAAGGAAAACCTTTAGTTATGGTGAAATACTTTCATTTTATGTGAAGTTTTTGAGTCCCTAAGACTTGGGTGAACATAACTGGTTACAGGTGGGGGGAGGGAGAGAGTAGGAAAAGAATATGGAAGAAATATGGAACTATCCATCAAATATTCTGATGGATGTCATCCAGCATAATATATTCAACATCCTACGATAAGGTTAATTAATTATGCTTTACATTATAGTTGATGCTGTAAGGGGGATACTAATAATCCATTAAAGATTGATTAGGGAAGAATAATAACCTTTAAATTCAATTTCAGAATATGACAGCCATTCCTTTATTAACTTCCGATCCAGTAACCTTTAAATGATTTAGAATTACCATGCTGCTTTATTATGCTCAAATAGGCTTACTTGCAAATATGCTTCTAGATGCTTTCTTGGCAGCTTCACTTTAATGACTGCATGCCATACAGTCAGCCTTAACCCCCCTCATTGGAAATTGTTAAATAGTATTAAATTGACCATATAAACTCATAAACCATATACCTAGCTAAGTAACCTAGTTCAGAGTTACTTATTAAATAAAGAATACTTAAAACTTAAGACCATGATTCTAACAAACGAGGATATCTCCTGTAGATTAATTCATGTCTTTGAAGCATGTTGCTTCCTTGATTCATTTAAAAATACTTTAATTCAGCATGAGTGTATGCTTCTAATGCATAAGTTATTATGATTTTTAACTTTGGACTTACATAACCAAGAGTGATATGGCTACAACTTTAATATTTGCAATTATATAGAATACATATATTGAATGATTACTTCTGATGATAATAAAATGAATAGCTTATAAGAATGTGTTCCTTTAACTTTACATTTGAGGTGAATTCTTTCTTGATTAGTTATGCTAGAATAGCCTATCTTCCACATAATTTTCAATCAAATACAGTATGTAATTAAAAAATACAGTAGACCCTTGCTTTACATTATTAATCTGTTCCAGTGGACCTATTGTAAAGTGAATTCCATAGTATTTATAATCAGAATTATTTCCAGATGAGCTATTTTAAATAACATAAGCACATGTAGATATTGATATGCATAAAATATGTTTCATTAAAAAAAATAAGGCTTAGAATTACATATTTAATGATATATTGGGCAGGTGAAGATGATTATCATAATTTGAAACTTAAAAATCTTAAGCAAAATCAGCTCAGATCATATACCATATTCATTGCAAGTCACACCCATCGTAAAGCGGGGGCCTTCTGTTCTCCTAATATTAAGTTTTTAAATACCTAGATACATAGTTACACTTTCGTATGAAGCATGAGATTAAAACATTTTTATGAAGCCTTTAAAAGGCATTTCTTTCCCTTTTAACTATTTATAATCTAATATCATTTTCATTATAAAAGTAGGTATACATTAGGTACTGTAAGACGTATTACATATTCTAATATAAGAGATGTGGGCTTATATGAAAGCATTATAATTTCAATGTAAAATATGAAATTCACTACAACCCTGATAAATATTATTACATATTATTTAATTTATATCAAATGCAAATCATTCTACAAATCTTAACATTCTTGGCAATATTATCCTAAGTAAGATATAAGTTCATAATTTTTTGCACTATGTACTATGAAAAATAAATGGCAGAGAGCTATGATTACCAAGTATCTAATGAGATGAGAAACATGCATGTGCTTCCTCTACTTGAATCTGTGGTCTAAGGTTCCAGCCAGCAAAATATTTGGGGTGGGTTCATTTGAAAGGAGCAGACTCTACCTCTGAATTCAGTTAGACTAGCATCGGCTCTTGCTAAAAATATGTAGGGGATAGAGGACAGTAAGGCAACAGCCAAAAAACTGTTTTCATAGGAGAGGAGGGACAAAACATTTTACTGCAGACTATACAGCTTTGCTGCGGTTGAAAGATCCCCTGAAATAGATAATTATTTGATGATGTTCCCATTTCCTATCTGGGTGTAAACTCAAGACACTTAAATTTTGAAAACCAATCAGCTGAAACAGCATCTGAAAAAAATGCAAAAATTTCAAAAATAATGTGACTTGACTGATATTCAAACCTAGATTCACATACCTCATAAAAGGTGACTACACTATGGCAGGGGCGGATTAAGGGGTAAGGCAGCCATCCCCCCTCCCAATTTTTTCACTGTGATCAGTGGCGCCGACTCCATGGGACCTGAGGGGGCCCGAGCCCCCTCAAAAATTCGTTATGGGTGTGAGGAAAAAATGATTCAGGCTTGTTGATTTTCCCCGGAGTGTCCAGATATCGAGATTCGAGTTATCATGGTTCTAATTCTGATCATATGACTCTTCTAAAGTGCTTAAAAACTTAAAACTCACTACTTATAAAATTTCCCGAGGCAAGATCCCCGGTTTGGGCCCCCCCAATATTTTTTGTATGGCATCCCTGACTGTGATTCTACACTACGATCATATTAAATCTTAAATACATAATCTAAAATACAAATGAGGAAACAAATTGTTTTTTTTCATAAATCCAACACCATGAAGCTTAGATTAACGTATTTACACTGAAGATACGCATTTTGAACAATCTCACGTGAGATTAGAGGGAGGGAATTGAGCCAAATCTCACCATATCTCACTATAGAGGGAGAATGGGTCCAGAAATCGCCATAATCACCTCATGTAATTAAGGGACGCCCCCCAAGATACTTAAAAAGGGCTCTTGCTTACTTATAACAGATTAACAATACTTTTTAAGTATACTGGGACTAGCCACGGTGATAACTTTATGGGAGTCACCTGCAATGCACAAATTGTGCGAAAAATCCACAGAGAAAAAAATCATTTGCCTTGACCGGGATTCGAACCCGGATCTCTCGATTTCCGGCCGAGTGCTTTAGCCAGTTGAGCTATCGAGGCGTCATTCTTCCAATTATATTCCAAATTTCCAAATCCAAATTCTTTTTCACACAATTTGTGCATTGCGGGTGACTTCCATAAAGTTATCACCATGGCTATAGTCACGGTACATAAACTTAAATTCATCTAGAGAGAACACCTCTTCATGTTCAAAGTTCGGGCTTTGCTCTCTGACTGTGGTGCTGTGCACACTATTTGGACAGCTATTCGCATAATATGCTCAGCAGTCCATACCACCTTGTCCGGTATAGTCCACAAATTTCCACAAGGAAATCGAGGGATCCGAGTTCAAACCTGGTCAAGGTGAATAATTTTTTCGCTGTGGATTTTTCACACGATTAATAAAAAAGCAGTATCTTTTCCCTTTGGATTTTTACAAAGCAATTTATACCATTGGACAAAAAATCCCATGACTTCAGAATGATTGCGTGCACAATTTGGCATTGCTACACCAAAAATTCACCCGCATATGCAGCTTTCAAAAACTTTTCTTGGGGGTCACCCTGGTGCCAGTTCCAGGGGTCTGGGTTTGAATCCTGGTCAAGGACTTTGATTTTACCCACATGGAACTTTCAAGCTTTGAGTGTACTTTTCAGTGCTCTGTAAAGGCAATCCATTGGCCAGTCTATGGTTACATACAGGCCCGTCGCTAGCTGATCTGGTGCCCGGGGCAAACTGGGATCGTGCCCCCCCCCCCCCACCCCATAACATTGTTATATCTGCAATCGGGAGATTTGAAAATATAATTGAAAACATTTTCATAATAAAGATATTTTATTGATTATGAAAGTAAAGGAGCTCTTTCGTTGTGTTGAAGAGAGCTGAGAGCGCCACAAAGCGGATAACGTTGTTAGTCAAAATTTTAAAAAATTTAGTCGGCGTGCACAGTGCGCCCCCAACTTGCTGCGCCCAGGGTAAAATGCCCTGGTTGCCCCGCCCTCGCAACGGGCCTGGTTACATATTTCCAAATAAAAATCTTTAAAACATTTAGTTGCTTCCATTACATACTATAAGCATTACCCAATCTATGCAGCAAGTCTTGAAACATGGTTGCAGTTGATTGGCTATATAAGATGGTTTACAAATTCATTGGGCACATTCTTAATATTAGTAGTATTTTTCAGGTAAATAAATTTTTGACCTAAATGTTGATGCATTTTCAATTGATGGGTACCTAGTTAAAGTCATCATCAAATGTATATGGGGAAAATATACAATTTTTGAAATCTTGAAAGTTAACACCCTTTATAGGTAATCTTCGGCTTCCGCAATTTATACTTTACAAATATGTATATTTAAAATGGACAGGAGTCAAGTTATGTACTGAATTTGATTAATATGCTCAGGAAAAATTAAAGAGCAATGAATTCACATTTTAAATTCCATTTCTGTGCATGAGGATTTCCATGTTGCTATAATAATGCTGTATCATTAGATATATTGCATTTACAGTTCCAATCTGCTTTTAATTTATTAGACGTGAGCCCAACAACTTTCCTGCTTTTAATTTATACATAATTTCCATTGTATAGGGTAGAGGAGCCATCTTTTTTGATCATGTATATCAAAATACTTTGCCAATCATCACTTACAAATAAAAATCATAAGATTTTGCTTGATAATTTAACTAGCAGCATAGTATTTTTAGCATAGAAACTAATTGGTGCAGCCACTCTATTTGAGGTATTGATAGCATTTATAAAAAAATATGTACATACACTGAAGACCAAATTCTCAAAGGCTTTTCTAAGAATTCAGTTATATTTTTGAACAAATATAGGTAGAAGTACTAGCTAATAAAAAATTTGGTAGAAGGCTTTTTGTCAAGGACGATACTTTGCCCTCAATTTTTGAACCATCTAAACAGGATGTTAGAGTAGCACACCCCCATTAAGAGGGTAAGAGAATATGAAATCCTTTAAAAATTCACCTCCTGAGTATAACCATTCTTAATGAATAATTGTAGGCTACAATAAAGCTTTACATACAGTAAAGTTAGGTACTAGTGAAAAAGTGAAATTCCTGTTGCTGGTTAACATTGCTCTATTACTCACTCCTCTTCCTGTACCACTTCTTACAGTAATAATTCAGATATGTTCAATGCAGGGATATTACATAAATCAAGTCATTTTAATTTTTCTTTTTTTTTTAAGTATTAAATGTGGAAAAGTAGTTTACAATGTTGCAACATGGCTAAATACCTGGGATGTCTCTATATTAGGTGCCTACTTGGTCCTTTTTTTTAATTTATGCCCTCAAAGCTAGGAAAATTTCTGTAAATCACCAACTGCTAGCTTCAGAATTATGAGGCATTTAGAAGGGTGAAAACTGCAGAGAGGGCTATTTTTCAGGTGATGAAAAAGGGAATCATTCCTTTCCAATGGATGTTAACACATTCAATGCAGGCCGGATTTTAATTATAGTCATCAAAATTGGCCGTAAAAATAAGAAAGAAAAATAGATGGAGGTTTCCCCCCATAACTTCCGTTCAAATACTGCTTTTTACAAACGGCGCGCACGGTTCGAAAGAGGGAAGCTTGGTGAAGGGCATACATGCGATTGGAAGACTCGGAAGTGGATATTAGTCATGTACGGAGGCAGAGAAAGGGCTCCCGGCCTGACCGGCATGGCACGTCAATTGACCTGCACCATATCTTGGCTTAGACAGGACCATGTCAATACACATGCTACGCGCTGAATGGTAGGGTATATGGTATGGTATTTGGAGGAGGCGACCGACAGCTGAGGTCATTTGCACCATGAGGGAAGGGTATGGAGGAAGGGTGGAGAGAAACCCGGTGTTGGCATTAGCCTGCTCTTAACGAAAGGCGCCAAGGGGACCACGGCTTAACGTCCCATCCGACGGACGGAGTGTTGCGCTTGAAATGCCCTCCACACAACACTCAAGAAGGGATCGGGCAGTCTCTGAAAATTCTCTACCTCCGCCGGGATTTGAACCCAAGCCCACGAGATAGGAAGCCAACACTATAGCCACCACACCAACCCATTCCCCCCGCAGTGAATGTGTTAATAGAGGTGACCAATGGATAGTGGGAGTTGTATGAAGAGATTTTATCATATGTATTTAGTACTAGAAAAATTGTACCTTCCCTCCCTCCCCCATCAGTTGTACCTTTTTTCCCAAGTACCCATCTCAATGAAAGAAAACTTATCAGTAACGTAAAAAAATCAACGAGAAAAGGAAATATAGACTGTAGTACATTCAAGGGTGGTAAATAGGGCTTCAATACATACTCCGCATACTATTCAGAAAAGGGGTGTCACTTCCTTTCACTGGGCCTCCTAAAACCAAACACACTAACTATTATGTTACTGTGCTACTCTATAACCCATTATAAACTGCTAGTATTATAATTCTACCAAAGAAAATTTTGAATTTATATTTAAATGATGGTAGTGAAATTTGCACAGGAAATATACCAATAAATGAAAATGGATAAAACAAAAAATAATTCCGAAATATTTTCTATTTGTCCACCAAATACTTAAGAGGATTCCTATTAAGAAGGCTACAGAGGAGAGAAGTTCCTCAGTAGATACTACAGCATCAATCATTCAATCCAGTGTAAATAGTCGAAAAGATTTAATAATCTTAATACATAATATAACAAAGAATATCATCAAATTATACATGCATTCCTGAACAAATTTTGCAAAAAGTATGATTGAATATCTTGTCAAAAATAAAAATAAATTATTTATAGCGTAAGAGAGGTTTAGGGTTCATTGAGTATGGCCCAAATAATGTGCCTGAATACAGGATAATGACTCAATTTTATTCTCTGTAATAACTGTGAATTGAATATTGTCAATGTAAAGGTGGTGCTCGATGACAGAGAGTACCACTGAGTTGAGTTTTATGACAAACTGACAGGCTCACAATTGTCAGTTGAGTATTGTACATATATGTCTAGCTGACCCTAACCATTATGAAAAAGGCACCAACCTAGGACACTGTAAATTCTTCAGTGGAAAGAAGCTTCCACACTAGCTCTGCCCACGATGGTGCATACTTTTGGCAGTAGTACCTTAGCATGCAACAAAACAATCCCATTGCAAAGCCCCATCTATGGTTAGGTTGCTGCCACACCATATGGAAGCCAGGAGGTGATCTTCAGAAACAACATGGTTTTTCAGCAAGCAAAGGGTTTGATTATAAATTGAGGGAAATGCTTTTAAGTCACAGGACCTGAGATTTCAAAGCCATCATTTTAACACATTCTTATACCACCATAACTTAGGTTTTGTGATACCAAACCTGGTTGAAAACTTTATTTAATTTATTATTTTTAAGGATTTCCTAAGCTTTACTTCATCCCTAACTATTTCAATAGAAAATTCAAGGCCTAGCAGATAATATGTATAGGGAATATGAGCACCATGTATCATTCAACATCTAATATAAAATACAATCTATGCATACCCAATGGAAGAAGACAATTATGAGCAAGAATGAAGAGCATCTTTGTAAATACATACTTTCAATGAAATATGTATTCCTTTTCACTTTCCAATTCCTTGCAATTAGATTACCACTGACTAAGTTATAGCACACTACATATGTTCATTGAGAAAATTTTCTTCCTTTCCTTTATATATAAAAAATTAATTTCAATTTCATTTTCATTACAAGGGCATGATTTACATGGCAAAATTTATGAACATGCTTTTATAACAGGCTTTTAAAAATTTTGGAGACATCAAAGGTAGATATGTATGTGTAGTAAAATACATTACACACAACGAACACAGTATGACCTGTAAATATTTTCTCATAATTCTCACTGGTCTACTTCATTTTGCCTCCAAAAAACATGCAGTTACCTATTCATTCAACAGTATGCACCACTATTTTTCATGGAATCATGTGAGGGTAATACCTATATTGGGCAATGAATACTTTACATGAAATACTTCACCACATTATCTATGTCGAGATCATCTACACTACTTGAATATTTTAGTATGAAGGGACTTTGAAGTTAAAGAGCTAGACAGTATCCATACAATAACGCTTAATTGCCAGTTCCTACACTGTAGAAATATTTGAGCAGAACCTTGTAAACGTTGTAAATGCAATTCCCAATGCATCTTCCCCAGGCACCAAGATTGCTTCCAAAAATATTAACTTTGATGGTAGTGTTTGTGTTGCCCTAAACTGCCACAGGTCACAATTCCTTGAACACAGTAGTAGAAAAGTTGCGGCACAAAGTATCCTTTTGAAAAAATTATGAGAGCCAAGAGATTTGACAAAGAAGTTCCATCTCAGCCAAAACATGATACATAAATTCAGTAAAATTAAACGGTTAACTTCTCAAAAGAATAACTCATTCAATAGTCTATTAAGAGATTCTTCTCTTGGCTGATTCTCTCTTCATCTTGACTTTTCATTTAATGACCAGATTTTTAATCATATTCTTTTAAACGAAAAGCAAAAACATTTCCATTGAAAAAACATAGAAGGGGGAATATTTGGTTTAATTTCTTATTTAACCCCTATAATTTGAAAACATCTTAACAAATGAAATAATTACTGACTTTAAGTCATCCAAATTTCCCCTGCAGGGGAATGACTGAAGAAGCTATTGAACTGCAGCCCTTAACCAAGGACACTCCGTCATCATCCACGACAGCTGGCAGCTCTCAAGACAAGTCCCCTCAACTGAAGGCCTTGCTTTTGTGAGATTCACAGAATAGAAAATGCTCTGAATCAACATTACATTGAGTGGCCAAAATTGTTTTATGCTCCTTTGGTAGCCGTGGCCAGGGGGTTTAACTAGAGAAATCCATATGCAATAGGTTGTATTTTCTAGACAGAAGAAAGCCACTAAATATACCTGCTCTTTTTCAGAACTAAAAAAATCATACATAAGTATATCAGTTCCTGAGCTGGGGTAAGATTAGCCAATGTCGTGCAGCAACTCAAAGGTTCTTGCAAACTCAAAGACTTATGTGAAAAAACATTTTCTTAGGTTTAATGGAATAATATTAGTGACATGGCATAGAATAAGTTATCTTTATTAATACATATTGAGATACCTTCTTGGATTCTCTACACCCATTTCTGAACCAGTGGAGACTAGATTGTCCTTTATAAGTATTCAAAAAGCATTTAGTCTTCTATTAGGGTTTGCCTCTTTCATGCTTAATATTCACCACGTTTAAATCCAATTTTAATTTAAGTTGCAAGAGAAAACAATATAGGAGATAGCCTAAAAGGCCAGCTCCTTTCAAGCCAATCTGCAATAAATATGTACTGAGTCAAAATTAAGCCAAAATCAGTCTGGATAACCTAGGCTCCACAAAACATTAAACCAGTGGTAAATATCACAATGAATAGTGTGATATGGATCAATAATATCTACAGTTAAAATTGGTTACCTGGGCATCTGCAGCAACACCAATACAAAGCATTTTACTCTACATATTTGTATGTACATTAAAAAGCAATGCCCAATCACAACAATATCTAAATTCTAGAGTGGTGTTCATTTAGAGAATAAGCATTATTGTGATATTAATATTTTCAAATTCAAAAATAGATGCTTACTTTATGCACTTTTTCTTGAGGCCCTTAAACTGTGCTCCTTTATTGTTACAATCCCTAACATACTAACAGGTGTAAGAGGTGCATACATAAAATTAGAAATATTTAGTGGAACCTAAAATAGTAAGAATACTTTGTGATTGTTGGTGATTGACTAGTAAAGTAATGGGATCTCCTTAAATTCCATTCAGTAAATGCCATAATTTTGGATTACTTCTTTGGCAAAGAGATTTGAAATACCCTACACAGTCATAATAGATTAAAAAATTCTTAAAGCAAGACAAAATTTGTATTTTATTCATTGCGTAAGCTACCTATAGTATTTAAGGCCAAAATGTTCTGCCACAGTAACGTACATTCAATGGAAAACTACATCAGAGTTTAATAAAAAATTTTATAATACTCACACTAGCAGTGAAATTTTAACACTTTCATTTCATTTAACAAGTCATTTTGAAGGTGGTGTATACCTAAAACTACTTTCTCTAGATTAGCTAAAAAATAACATTTTAAGTGCAGAAAGTATAACGTGGTTTTGATTGTTGATCATTTTTCCAATGAAAACTTGCATCACAACATTTACAATAAATTTCCACGTCACTAACCATGCCGAACATCAATTAAAGTGCTCCACCGCTAGTAGAAGACTACGACCATTTGGAGGCACATGCTCCACAATCAACACGTTAAGAGATTGTTCAGCTCAACAAAACATCATTACTTTTTGTTGGGCTGAAAATCTATGTTCTTGTTGAAACTATTCTTTTTCTTCTATTATTGTTGTGAAGTATATGCTTAAAGTTACCTACTCAACATTTTTAGCATATGGAATAGCACCCCATAAAGCTAGGATATATGTTAATTTATCATTTGTCTCTCAAACACATTAGAAGTGTATACAGCTATAGCACTCTTTAGATGACAAAGGGTCTTTCACCTCATAATCTTGTGGATAAATGCTCTACATATGTCATTGAGGTGACCAATTAGGGCAGATATATTCGTAATATTTCATATGTTTTCACTTTAATGGCATTACCAAGAGTGGGGATATTTAGATAGAAATTGTTGTGTTGAAGCATCTAACACTATTGAGTTCTACCCATGTTTGCTGGCTAAGGGTGACCACTGTTTAACTAGCAGGGATGTAAGCAAAACCATTACCACCCCAGCCAACCAAATGCAGGAGAGAACCTGAAAATGCTTCTGTATTTAATATACATAAATACCTAGAAAGGATCGGTATGAGCTAAAACATTTTAGTTTATATGTTATTATAATTATTAAATACTTTAATAGAAGTGAATCATTAATATAATACTAGGATCCTTTCAACTCTTCCATCATTCACATTAAGCCCTCACTCAAAATAATTTCTCTAACCCTTAAGATTAAGAATAACATAAATTGTTCATCACCTTGATAAACAACCCACTGCAGGTATCACTTAAGCTTAGTATTTTAAGTTCTAAAATCACCACGTTATTTATTTCAAGAGCCATCATTTCCCTTGTTTGCAGAAGATCTCTGACGTCAAAACACACTGGCAACTGGGATTCATCATGCTCAGGGATTAAGGGTGCTTTGCGCAGGATGTCGCATGTGAAAAGCGATGACAGTGGTGGAGATGTTGGAGGCAACAGGAGCAGCCCTCCCGAGGTGAGTCGCAGCCGAAGGAAACGGAGCAGAGGGAGAGACCATGAGTCCGAGGACCAGGAGGAGGAGGAGGATGACGGTGGCGACAGAAGGAGGAGGAGCTCAGAAGAGTCACAGCCAAAGCATGAGGTGATAGGGGAGGGACTGCCACTTCTGACACGGCTGAGAATGCTTCGGGAGAAGGAGGAGAGGGAGAGGAAGATGAGGGAAAGGCGGCGGAGCAGCAGCAAGGAATCCGACGGAGAGAAGAGCCAAGATTCCGAGGCCCAGAAGTCTAAACACGAAGACCAGGAGGGTAAGTCCAAACCGGTTGAGGTCATCGGAGAGGGCCTGCCACTCTTCACAAGACTGAGAATGCTGAGGGAGAAGGAAGAGAGGGAAGCAGCTGCTGCAGCAGCGGCAGAGAGAAAGGCACAAGCAGAGAAGGAAGGCCATGAGGGGAGCCGTAGAAAATCTTCGACCACCTCGTGCGGTGCATCACAGACCTCCCCTCCACCCATTGCTGAGGCAGAGGAGAGGGATCTGCCAAGCAACGAGGAAGTGAAGCCACCACCCAGGTCAGCTCGTCCCCTCATCCAAAGGCTCCTCCTGCTCAAGGCCAAGGAAGAGAAAGAAAAGGAGTCGGTGGCAACACAGAGCCAGTCCCCCTCTGCTCAGAGCACTACCGCCCCTTCTACGTCCACAAGTGCTCCCTCCACGACCACAGCTTGCTCAGAGAGTTCAGAGAATGTCCCGAGTGCATCCGTGCCAATGACGACCACAACCTCCTCTCAAATTTCAGTAGCAGTAGTGCCTCCCAGAACTCGTGACCTTAATCAGAGTGAATGCAAGGGAAAGAGTGAAGTTCCTTACATGGACAGTAGTTGCGGTCCGAACGCGAGTGAATGTTGTGAGGGGAGAGTGCAAGAGACCTGCATGAGGACAAATGCAGCACAAGTTTCAAGTGCCCAAACTTCAGCAGAAGACTCAGTGTCAATTAACCAAGATGCCGGTGCTCAGTCCACGTGTGCCTCGGGTACGTTGCCAAGTGTAGTTCTACAGGTGGAGGAGGAGGGGGAGTTGGTGGGGAGGGTTTCAGAGGAGCCCGACAAGGAACTTTGCAGTGCAGCCACAGAGAGAAGGCAGGAGTTCAGGTCACCCAAACCTCAGATTTTGAGACTGCGGGGGGACAAAAATTATGTTTCAGTTGATGACCTCTCCCCTGAATACTGTGGCTTACCCTTTGTCAAAAAGTTAAAAATCCTCAATGATAGACAAAGACTAGCTGAATTGGAAAAAAGTTCAAGTCTGGACAGTGGAGATTGCACTGACAGAATTGATCCTTGTTATCGTAGTTTGTCTAGAAGCTTCTCAGATGCAAGTTATATTTCACATACAGGTCCTTCAAGTTCACAGAGTAGAACAAGTGATTCCTTATATACAAATAGTGTAGTGGCAAGAGACAAGAGTGACTGTGATGATGATGAGTGCTCACATAGGACTGAGGACGAGGATTTGCGGAACCTTTCCCCAGAAAGTAATGAGACATTAGAGAGGCAAAATTTGAAGAGCATTTTAAAAAAATTATCAGGGTCTATTGCAGGGGATGATGATACGACCAAGAAGGGTGGAGGTTCTATTAAGTCTGAAGAAAAGACTAATTATCTTGGTGCTACAAAAAAGGACCTTCACCAACTGATGCGTGCCCCAACTGTTGAGGGTTATGCAGCAAGGCACAGTAAGCTGACCAAAAGTGTCACTTTTAATAGGGATACATTGCCATCCCCACCTCGCACACCTACCGCGACCACAGTTACTCCCGGTGCTCCAGTACTTAACACACCTGACTTAGCTGCTTCGGTTGTCCAAGAAAAATCTTTAGCAGGGCAAGAACCAAACTCACTCCATCAGCCTGGCATATCCATAACAAGACCTACAGCCTTGCCTACTACTTTAGATAGTAGGCATTTTTTAGGGCAAGGTGCTGCCGATTTTCTCTCAGTCAAAGAGGATGAATGCTTTGGTGGAGTTCTTTTAGGTATCAAGCAAGTAATTCAATCCCATGTGGTAAGTACTAATTAATTCATTGAATAGATTTATTTATCTTATGTATCCATCTTAAAAAAATTCATTGAAAACTTCGGAACCCTAAATGCTATTATGACATAATTTTGATGTTGTTGTCAACATGAGAAAAAAGGTAAAAAATATTAAAATTAGATGAAAAAATACCTTAAAATGTTGGAGAGAACACCACTGGAAGAACTGAGTTTGAAACTGACTTGAAAATATGCACTATATAATAATTTAATATGAATATAAGCAACTTATTGGCACAAGATTCCGGTACAACCTCTGTTGAAACTCACTTAAACCTCTGTTGAAACTCACTTAAAAGTATGGTCAAAGACTCTTAAAACTGTTTCTTGACAAGTTTCAATGGAGATCAGGACAGCTTTGATGTACTAAAACAATAAAATTCATAACAGCTTATTGAACAGGCGTTGAAGACAGACTTCAAGGCAGTTTCAACTCAGCCACTTGCACCACTATTTTGGGTAAGAGTTCGACACAGATTCTAAACAACCTAAGATGAAATAATATCAACAAGAAATACTGAATATTTCTCAGTGAGAAGACTTTACCCAACATTGGTGGGAGGAGAGAAGGAAAACTGAGGTCTGCAGCCATAAGACAAATGCTATACTGCCTCATAGCAGTGACATTAATGCATATATGTACATATGTAGTTGAATAAGCTACTTATTAAAAGATAAATGTACACGTATAAAATGATTTATAGCTATATAATTAATTTATGGCTACAAATAAAAGCCCAGAGGCCTTATGTAATCTTCAGAGTCACAGTAAGAGAGAAATATGACTTATACATAATAATATGACTGAAGTGGCACAGTAAGATGAGTCATATTTCTCTCTCACCATGTCACTCACTTAAGAGAGGAATATGATATAAGCCATATTCGTCTCTTCCTATGACTAATAAATGCTAAAGAATGACAAAATATCACAAGATTAGAGCAAAAGCAAAATTTGTTAACACACACCTTGCAGGGGACCAAGCCTTTTCATCAAGTATGTACATATTCGTAGTGATATTTTATAAAGTCTATTGTCCTTTCATTTTGCTCTCTTTCCACGAACCTCTGAAGGTTTGGACCTGGACTTTTTCTGAACATATTAGGCTAAGTGAAACACAAATAACCTACCTAAAAGGAATGGTATAGGTAAGGTCAAAATATTGACAAAACTGTCTAAACTTGATCATATACGTATGTAGTTAAAGGAAAAACGGAAGGATGATGGTATTCTCTCAATTCATACAACATTTTCTGTTAGACCCGACTCTGAAAGCCTTTACTAAATGACATATACAATTAAAAGACCATTGCCTTCAGGATTTACTCTGCTTGTCTTCACTCTATCTGATGACATTTTTGCCGATGTTGCACACTTCCTCAGGCCAGTGAAGAGGCCAGAAGAAGGCAACTCCAATGCTGGCAAAACTGCTATCCAATACATACAAGGAAGACATAAGGACTACATCCTGAAAGTAACGATGCTTTATCATTTTCATCCCTTCTAAGCCGATACAAAGATATCATAAACAACTTACTAAAGTGTTTTACTCAATTTCCTGATACCCCAAACCAGCAAAGAAAATTTTTCGCATCTAACAAATTACAATGCTATATGTATAACATATTTATATGTTTCCATGGGAAAATATTGAGGCTTCATGGACCCTATCTTTAAAACACATAATGCGCTTACTGAGAGAAATGATCTGTATCCATTCTGATACTGATTCATCTATTCCAGGATGAAATTCAGAGTAGATTCCAAGAGAAATTCCTTTCTTTGGAATCAGAAGTAAAGAAGCGTGATGAAATTATACGTCTACTGGAGAAGCGCATCAGTGAGTTGGAGCAGGTAAGTAATATTACAGCTATAATCCTTAAGGTTTAACGCAATCAATAATACTATGATAAATGCAAATGAACAATTTTCACATCCCTGCCTTCAATTTTAATTCAAAATCACTAGCATACGAAGAATATTTCTGTGCTGTAAACATCATTCGATCGAACCATACAAAAAACTCAGCAAATAAAATTATAAGACTGATGTCTAGAACACATGAAATTATTTTAAATGGTAGTGATGTAGGTCTTTGAGGTACTCATTCCAAATAAATAGTGTAATTCTCTGCTGAAGGTTTCTCATAATTTCTTTTCAGCCTGACACTGGTACACGCACGAATGGCAATACAGTTTCAGAAGATGATGATGACTCTTCATCCTCAACTGATGAAATTAATCCTTTTATGGTGAGAAAATTTACAATTGATCCACTTTGAGTACCAGCTCCAGATTCTTTTAATATGTGAAAATTCAATTTGTCCCCACAGAGAGGTGACTCTGCAGATACTGTCGTAACAGCTGAATTGGAAGATGACATTCAAGTAGATGACTACTTCGATAATAATTCACTGGACCGGGGTGGTGACATGATACGACAGAGAAGTAAAACATCCAGCAAGAGAACAGTATCCCATTCCTTCTCAGAAGACACGTCACTTAAGGAAGATGATGCGAGCAGATCCACAGCATTATCACAGTGGCTCAGTAATAGAGACGGAGATTTTAAAATGTCCTTCTCGTCAACATCATCCTCTTCTTCCTTCACTTCCTCATCCCCCTCCTCCAGCCCATCTTCCTCAAGCCAAGATGAAAACGACGACATCCAGACACCAACCAGAAACAAAGATTGGGAGGTGCAGATGCTGGCTAGGGAGATGGAGAGACAACAAGGAGTACGACGACTGAAAGAGTATGATGAGCAAGCAGAGAGAGGAGGCAAGGCAGCAGATGACGATGAGGACCTTGACAGCCATCATCGCTTGGCAAGACGGTTCCTAAAGCTCTCACGATCTGAGCGTGAGCTGCTCGAGAGATTGCTGGGCTCGGAAGATGATGCTGACGAGGAGGAAACGGAGGAGCGAGAAGCAAGCAATCCCACGTGGCAACAGAGTAGGAGTTTGCGACAATTACGGAAGAAGGTGAGAAAGGGAGAGAGCAGGAGGAAAGGAGCAGTGTCATCAAGGAAGAAAAATGGTGGCAAGTCGAAAGGAAGTGGTGGTGACAGTAGATCCACATCGCAGGATGCGAGCTTAGAAGCTGATGCCTTAGCAGAAGCGAAGAAACGAAAAGCATGGATAGGACAACAGTTACTGAATGCTCGGTCCCTTGAGGAAGCTGGTTCATCAAGCAACAACATTCCCTCATCATCGGCATCCCGCAGAAGAGCTGCATCAATGGGACAGCTTCCATTTCTGTTGCCCCTGCCAAGTTTATCGTCACTATCAAACTCTTTCCGGGGCATAGCCAAGGCCGCAACAGGGCAAGCATCATCTCAAATCCCTGAACCAGATCCTGAAAAGGCTGTGGTTACGATCTCAGGAAGTGGTCACAGTAGCAGCGATTGTCCACTCGATACGACAATTGTATCAAAACCTTCACCTGTTCCTAAGCTCTGAAGGTTGATGAGTGATGAATTAAGCATCTCAATTATCAATATCCATTCATCACTCAGTTTAATAAATTCTTGTGATTTTAGTAGGTTATTAAAAATTCAAAGACATTACCTAGGCCATGATCGTATTCAAGGGAGACACTGGTGAGTGTGTGCGACTAAATACTGCACTCAAACAGTGACTGTGTTTCTCTACACCAAGGTTACACCTTGAGGACACTGCTGAACAAATATCCTTTTACCCTGAAGGGGGACTCAAGTGATCAAAATAGCTTCCAGATCTAACAAAGCACAAAAAAGTGATTAAGGTATTTTCAACCATTCAAACACTGATTTGAGTACCAAAACATTATCATTCTAAAGGGGAAGTTATATAACACCATATATTCTGTTGTATTCTTTTGCGGGTCACAAAATCTGTACAAATGTCATCACTCTCTTTCTTTTGTTATGCTTTTTTCTTTTAACTCCCTAAAAAAAATGTTAAAAATATTTTGGAAAGTCCTGATAAAGCATTGCCCTGCCTGACACGGGTACATTTTGATTTATTCACATATTCTTATAATTCTCAGAATGAATTCCCCTTGAAAATCCAATGATCACAAATGCTCCATGGATTGAAAACACAGAACTTTTTATCACTGTTGACATTTATAAATCAATTTTTAATTGGTCGTAATGTGTGAAACTTGTTTGAGAAGCCATTGAGAAAGGAATGATGTATTTTACTATGAATTTGTTGCTAAAATGTGGTTACAAGAATATCTTTATTAAAACCTATGAGGATAAAATAAAATTCCCCTGACTTTAATTATTGCCATGCTAATGAGCGCAAAGGGTGATGTTTATTTTTAATGCATGTTTTCATTGGTGCATTTTTATAGAAAAATGGGGAAGGTAAATTTACTTCAAGAAGGTAAGCAAGCTTCAAATTAAGAAATATTTAGTCTTGTGATCGCCAATAACAGATGCAATACCATAATGAAATTGAAGCACTTCACATTGAGCGTCTCCACTTTAATATAACTTCAACTTTTGTGGCTAAAATGACTTCAATAGATTATCCTCTTAAACTTTGCCGTCCAAACATTAGTGCCAATTATAAGGCATGGATTAAATAATTTAATGAAGACTATGATCCTATATTTACTATAAGCTCCAAGTACCTATTATACCTAAATGAGAATCAAGTGTTCTTCCATCATCTTTTGAATATGAAATAGAACAATGTATAATATTACGATACAGGGAAACCCAATGTATAAAGTAAGTAAGCTTACCAAAAGCATTATGATAAGGACAGAGGTATTGTTATAACATTGTTTTTACTGTTGCTGTTTTTTTATTATTTAATAAAAAGGTAATTATTAAAATATGCCCAAGAAAATAAAATCAAGACATGATACTGAGAATTCATCTAAGTAATTTATCCATTATTTGAAAAATGCAAAGACAGATTTACATATTCTGAGGTCAGATACTGACTCTCTGAAAAGAAATTTAACTCACAGTTTTACACTACAGCATATGAACTTTAGATACCTATTAACAGTAAATAAATGACAAACATAATCAAAAATGTCAAAATTTGAATTACTGGACAATCAAAAAATAATCTCATCATTTAGTAGCTGACCCTACTAAAATAAAATTGAAATAATTTAGAAGAAAATCTCTCCTGCCTTAATTGTAAATCTGTCATTGCAGACCTTGTACCCATGAATGCCTGTATAAAATAAAAAAATGGCAGTGAAAAGACATCATAAACAGAAAAATGAAAAATCGAGGTGGAATGGTCTAAAATGTATGAATAGATCAATAATTTCACTGCTGATGCCTAAATAGTATCAGTTTTCTCCATGACATTTTTTTTCCTGGAAAATACACTTGATTTTGGTTTCATATGGATTTAACTACCTCCAAGTATTACTAAGACAACAAATCCCTCTGATTAAGAAACTTCTATAAAATAATGTGCCGGAAAGTCAGTCTGCCACATTGCATCAAAAAAAGCCCTATCTTATCAGGTAATAGATCAGTCAAAGAGACCAAGAGTAGGAATAAAATTAAAGCATTATAATAGCAATATTTTAATGGATGCTGAAAAAAATAAGTCTTTAGTTTCATACAAGACTGGCGCTATGCAACCGAAACATTGGAAAGATATGAAACCAGGTTTTGTCTTTCATGACCAAGTAACACAAAATCAAAAATGTTGATGACTGACGATTATAGACCAACAAATGATCGATTATTTTGCGGATCCATAGTTCTCATCATTTTTATCAAGCCCAATGAAACCTGAAGCTTTAAAGCAGATTCAAAAGGTATGCACTCAATGCAAGTTATTGCTTTCGATGAAAATAATTTTTTTACTATCTCAAAAGCAATAAGCTACATTGCAACATAGAATCACAAAAATATTAACCATTTATGGTATTTGGAGAAGATTGAAAGTCAAATTTGTATGAAACAAACAATTCAGTATTCAGCTTGATTCTACAAAAATGACAACAACGTTAACCAGAATAACTGATGCACTTCAAATTATCTTTATAATGTAATATAGTCTCCTTATGCATTAAAATATTATGGATATGGTTAACCCAAATCCCTGTTCTAATGGTAATGGAAGATGCAAATGGCAAATATAGCACGCAGCCACATATTACCTATTTAAGATGAGACATTGTTACAATTAATAATTCATAATAAAATAACTCATCCAATACAGCCTCAATAATACTGCAAGAATGGGCTCATTCAGAAAATTAACAAGCCTCCTGGATATTTTTGTTGCCATTTCGCTGAGCAAGTTACAAGATATGATTCCCTCCTAAATTACTTCTTATATAGCCTTAGATCTCAGCAAGTGCACTAAAGTACAGCTAATACAAGACCAAATGAGACAAACATCTTAAAAAAGCATTACATAGCAAGAAAGGCAGGATAAATTATCACACATTCTTTACCACGAGGCATGTATTCACACCTAAAATATCAGGAAAAAGCTGTGATTCATGTATTAAGTTGATAACTTCCACCAGCAGGAAATTATTTCCAGAGTTAAAAATAAAATTCACTACCATTACAATGCTGAAAAGGGTGTCAAGTTACTTGATTTTTTTCAGTTTTACCTGATATCACCAGGCTTGCAAAAACTTAAGACTAAGATTAAGTAGTAACCCAAGTCCATTACAAGGTGGAACTCAACAGCTTAAAAATTTTTCTCCGGCCTCATGTGGATCTGGTCCGGCCATCAACGCCCACTGCCACCTCTCACCATCACCATGCCCTCTGCCATAGAGGCAGGTGAGATTTCATTCAAAAGTAGATAACACATGCTGCACTACACACAAGGTCAGGCAAGGCAGCCAGTTACAAAGTTTGTTAAAACAACCTCACAAATTTTAAGAAATAATTCTTCAGTGATGCCAGTTAATTCTGCATTCCAACACAATACCACATAGCTCTGAATGTAGCTCGTGCCTCAATCTTTACTTAATATCTCTGGGAGTAAAGAAGGAAGCGTAAATTGCTTTTTTTCTGCAAAAATTAGGGTTAATTAAGAGAAACATAGCACTTCATGTTTTGGATGAAAACTATATTTATATATATACCAATGGTGATAGTTTGTTCCTAAAAATTCACCATAAACATTCCAAAAATAAATATCATAACTCTTAATCTACCCTCATAAAAAGTATCATTTTTCTGGTGTTCTAAAACAGCCAAAAATTTTGTTTGGATCATGCTGAAATTTTTGCAAACTCCAGTACCAGACACGAGAATAGCTTCCTCTATTCATCTCATGCAAAAAAAGACCATGTGTCCAACACATTTTATCTTCACTAATAAAGGTGGTTGCTGCCGAGGTATCTCAATGTTTTCTCATGTTACATACATTCAATTTAAATGTTTGGCTCTGATTACCAGTCTGATGGTTCAAGAAAGAAATGACTCATTTTTGCAATGGAAATTTGTGCACTAAAAACTGTTAATTGGTAAATTCACAACTTCAAATTACAAATTAAATTAGCAGTTACTGAGGATACTAATCTATGCATGAAAGTGCTTCAGGTCTAACCAAAAGCAAGATTTACAGCTTGAATTGGCCTCCAAATAGGCCTTTCAGGCTAACTAAAGCCACTGAAATGAGCTGCATAACAAATTTCTGATATGTTTGATGCAGAGATTAGCAACCAATTTTTACAGAGATTAAGAAGGTATGGATAAAAAGAAGGTTCCTTGCTCAAGTTGAAGATAAACATTGCACTCTGCATTGGAAATGTTGATGTAACAAAAAGTCTTTAGCATAATTTGATGCCTAATGTCCAAGGAACAGAAAAAATCCATTACTTAGCATTTATCAAATGATTTTAGGATCATGGGAGCTAAAATTCAAAATGCTTTTTGAAACATGTCAAAATGTTTTATTTATAGTCAATTTTAACAATATCAACTTAGAACCACCATACTGTGATGATCATATCATAACCTACAACTTCACAAATTCTTGATTTACATTTCCCATTTTAGTTCTAGGTTGAACGATATTTTCCATACACCCATTGGTGAACAAGCGCAAAGTAGTTTCTAGCATGGTGAAGACTAATTATTTTTAAGGTCATTACAGCTGAACACCGAGTTCAAACCATGCTTCTAGTGCATACATATATATGTTGAACAAACTGAAGACTACAAAAAAAATATCAGGCTTTGAGTACACGATTTTCAAATAAAAATTTTCAGAATATATTAATCCCAAGCATTTCGAATGAACAGTACATTTACACTCAAAAAACGCTATGGAATTTGTGAACTAAATACATGAAATTTATGTACAAAGAAGGTAGAGACAATAACAACAGTATGCCTAACACTAATAAATTTTCCACAAGAGAATTATCAATAATAATAAACTTAAAAAAACTAATAACAAATGGTATATCGTTCATTCAATCATTATAAATATATTTGGCTAGAAAAAATATGTAAGTATTCATACCCATTTATTCATGGTGATTTGATATAAAATTTTGGGACAAATTCTTGATGCAAACAACATTGAAACATAGCATCAATCAAATCCAAACGACATTATTTTTCTCATGGAAATGTTGTGTCATAATCACAGTAATTTTAGGTGAACAGAAAAATATATGTCCAGTCCATACATAAATCTTGGTACACATGCTTTGCTATACGCAGCTGAGAATCACATAATCATGTAGATACCAGACATCACTTTTTTAAAATCTGTTTCATATCTCGATTTTGTCTAGTGATTGATAAATCAGCACGATCAGCCTTGGTTGATATATTTTCAATTAAATCATTTTGAACATCAATTTCTTCACCAAGACCCCTGGCTAGACCCTTAAGACGGCTAATAGAGCCACTTATTTCATCTGTAAAATAATAAAAATAGTTCCATTAAGACTGTGTTCCTTCTAGAATGCCATTATTAAAGGGCTTAGAAAGCCTTATAGGCCCTAAAATGAACACTTAGCTTTGAATTAGTACATTCACAGAACCATAAATTTACATAGTTTTCATAGAACATAGAGAAAATTTTTAATACTAACTAATAAAGGCCTGGTTACACGGTGCATTAACCCGTACGGGTTAATGTATGAATGCGTGTCTGAATGGTGGACATTTGCGTGAACGAGGAGCATGAATGAGCGGTTACACGGTACATGCGTTCGCACAAGTTTTCACACATTTTCTCGTAACGCGAGGCGTTTAATTTTTGTTGCCACTAGGTGGCTCTGTTATGAGTTCAACTTGTGCGAATGCAAGAATGAAATTAGAACAGGTTCTATTTTCCGTTCACGCGTTCATGCATTTGTACATTTTGGGGTGGTTACACGGTGAATTTTTCCGTTCATTCTCGCATTCATACATTTAGACAATCCGTACGGGTTAATGCACAGTGTAACCAGGCCTTAAGAGTTAATAAAAGGAAATTTAGACATAGCCAGCTTTCAGCCATCAGAGAACAGTATTCAATGAAGATTCCAATAAACATGTCAATGCACAGAAAAAACTGGTATGTTTGGAGATTATATGCGCAAATGTATTCACAATGAACTTTTCCTCAAACACGATTTAAAAAAATGGCTGATACATCACAGCACAAATGTAAACGTCTAATGCAACTCAATATGTAATAGGCATGAACAGTGACAGAAATTGTGAGCTAGATATGGGGAGTCAACAAGAGGAAATAATTTTGGAAGCTTTTGCTGACTAACAAGAACAAAGGGTCAATAAAAATTAATATGGAAGTTCCAAGCAAAATGACGAATTTTAAGCTTAAAGTGCACTTAATTTTATTCAGGCTAATTTAATGTGCTTACTGACCTAATTAAGATATGACAAACATTAAAAGTAATAATTTAATTAGTGTGCAAAAAAGTTACTAACCTAAAGTCACCAATGAAACCGATTGTCACTAACACTTGGTTTAATAGGGGAAAACATACATCAAAAAGAAGATATGGCAAGGAAAAGCTTTGTAAAGTTATGGTGTGAAGAACACTCAAGAATTATATCGAAGAGGGCAGAAACTATGGGTGTTATTTCATTAGAACGCATGGGAATACAAAAAGAAACTTATTTACAGCCGAGGTATGTAATGCTTATATGTAATATGGTTTTCAAATCCAGCCAACTAACCCCCAGAGTTAAAGAAATAGATTCCCAATACAATAATGGAGTATTATAGCCTTGAGTATTATACTCTAATTTCAATGTCTACATAAGGACGCAATATCATTTGAGTAATATAACCTCAAATCTCCTTCATATGAAATCAATGGCTGGTCAACAAATACAGCTATTCACAATAATTAATTATGCCTACGCCAAGAAAATAAATTCCCTTGATAAAGAAGCGCAACATAATATGTTAAAGGGTGATTCTCAGATAGCTCATGAAATAAAAATCTTACCCAAATTTTTATTTAATATCTCGCCCACATGTCCACTCGGCCTTTCAACTTCCCCACCTAATCCTCGGACTCGCAGCCCTGGAATAATGAAATGATCGGATTAAGTAATCTCATACACATCTTATTTGTTCTTCAAATGCCACTTACAAATTCCTACTTACCAGGATGATCAGACACATATTCGTTTCTCTCACTAATTGCAAGTTCATCTAGACGCTGAGTCAACGGAGACGGCCTACTTGACTCCCTCGGCATATCCTGAGATCTAGGAACTTCATTTGGCCGTCCACTAAGGTAATTCTTTAAACTTCCGAACACGCTCTAAAACAGTAATAATGAATATGATGAAATCGCCAATGAATAAGGCGAAGGATGACAAGGACAACACCATTGATTCAAGGTTACTCGATAAACAGCAGCGTATGCCATCTGTTATGTACCTTGATGCTTTGGATGTGTTTCTGACTAGTCCTCAGGGTGCTATTAATATCATCTAATCTTCGTTCGGTTCTCTCAAGCTGCTCCCTTTGTTTCACTAATTCCTAAAAGGTAATACTTCAGTATGAAACCAATATCAATTTTCCAAATATCGCAAGGAAAAAATAATTTGAATACCTCAGCAGTGGCTACTCCAATTTGCTCTGATTCTCTAAGAATACCTATGGACCTCTGGGATGACTGAATAGTTCTTTCTTCGATCATTTTCTTTCTTTCTAGAAGCTGAAGTCGTTTCTCTTCCAATTCTCTTTCTTGGTCGTATTCTGGTGACAGCATGTAACTCGAGTTTCCCTTCTTGGCCCCTCGAAGGAAGGTTTCATCGTCCACATCATCATCTTCTTCTGGGTAGAATGGATTTTTTGGGGCACTGTTGTAATTATAGCCAGCCATATCACTTAAAATTTGAGAATATAGGAAGTGTCACAAGACAACAACACCTGCCTCTATGGCCTTGGGTCGAAATCTAAGCTCAATCGCAAATCTCGCGATTATCGATATATGATCCCAGAGTCGCAGATTTGCCCTTGCCTCGATTCGGGGCATCTCGAATCGATTCAATCTTAGACCATTTAAGTAAGTAGACCTGCCATTCGGGCGGAACGCTGTGGCCAACTTCGCACGGCGTGGAAGTGAGTGGGATGAGGGAACGTGACGTCACGGTTGGGACCGCAGACGATATTCCGTATGCGCGCTTGAGATATTTTAACGCTCATCCGCTGCAAAGTCGCTGAAAAGCGACGATATTGGGCACGCAAAATGATTATTCACTTAATAAATATATTTTTACGATGAACCAAGGCATTTTATAGCCTTGACTGTGCGCAAAAAGCTAAATAAATCAAGATAAAGCGAAAAGCGATCGTATTAAATAAATTGATTAAGAATGTCATATGTAAACATGGGCGTACCCAGCGAAGGGCAGGGGGAGCAGCTGTCCCCCTAGAAGCAAATATCGCAAAAGTCTTTAAGCAAAATCAGTACTGAATTGAAACGAAAGTATTCAACAAATTTTCTTCAAACCAACGAAAAATGATATGTATTAGTATAAGTTAAGTAACTGAAATAAAACTATTTTTTCAATGAAATAATCTCATAAACTAATAAAGCGCTCTTGTAATGTTCTTTTAATGTTGTTTTCATTCATCTTTTCCAGGCTAAAATGTCTCAACTTTGCTTGCCCCCCCCCCCTCCTAGATCATGGCTTCCCCCCTAGACCATGGCTTTCCTCCCCCTAGACCATGGCTTCACCCCCTCTAGGTGAAAAAACAGGGGTTCTGGAAAGTATCACGTAATTTTTTCCGCAAAAACCAGTTTATTGCGACCGCGGTAATCTTCAATAAAAATAATTAAACAAATCGTTTTATTTATGAACCCAACACAATGAAGCCTAGATTAACGTATTTACACTGAAAATACGCATTTTGAAAAATCCTACGTGAGATTAGAAAGAAGGCGTGGAGCAAAATCCCACGATATCTCACATAGGATGAAGGGAGGGGTCCATAAAAAGGCAAAATTATTTTAGAAATATTACTTATTACTAGTAGATTAACCTAACGGTGACATTCCTATAAAATGAATATTAAGACTGTCCCAACGGTCGTGTGTCATTTTTGACCTGTAATTTTAGTAACTTTGCATCGAGCAATAATCATGAAAATTGGCACACTAATATGGGGAAAGGTCCTAAGTTTTGTTGAGTTTAAGCAAAATTTTACAATTTTGACCTTTTGACCCCACAATGTGGGTCCAAACCAAAAATTTTAATTTGCCTTATGTAGTTTTAATGTAAAAAATCGAGATTGAAAAATGTCTGAATTTCATTGATCAAAATGTCAATTCTTGGGTTTTCGGACACAAGAAACCTGAAAAAAAAACACTTTCATTTACGAAAATTCAACCGTTGACCCAGTAAGGTCACCGTTAAGGTCATAAGGGTGGCAAAAAGAATAGCATACCAACAAAGGTGTCGATCCATGGATTGTATAGGGCACCCAAGTCATTGGTATTGTCCAAATACCCGTATTATTCACTAATTGACCTCCAAGGTAAATACGGAGGTCAAAGGCCATAGAGGTAAACGTCCGGCCATCGTGACACCCAGGTTTCGAACCATGTCGAACCATATTTCGAACCATATTTTAATTCTTCGTTAAAACTTTCGCGGGTGCTCGTCATGTTGAATTAAAACTTTTGGGCTATGTCGCCGCGTCAGATTTTGGGTGGCCCCAACGTTTCCCGACCGATGCTGGTCGCTTTCTCAAGGGAATCTGAAAGGGATTCCCTTGAGAAAGCGACCAGCATCGGTCGGGAAACGTTTGGGCCACCCAAAATCTGACGCGGCGACATAGCCCAAAAGTTTTAATTCAACATATATTTTAATGACAATATTTTCCACATCTGCGGGCAACAAAACAGCAGCTATTTGAACGGCGTTGTGTATCATGTGCGCTGCAAAACCGATTTAATAACTTGTGATGTACAGGCCTTAGATCTGAAGGAATGACCATGAAAAATGGCATGGAAAGGCATCCTTCTGCTGATGCAAGTTTCTTTTCTTCGTTTTTATTATAAATTTCTGTATTTTGGAGGAAGATGCAGAAGTATTTAAATATCTTTTATGCTCTTGCGTCTCCAAGTGCTTCGAAATATCATTCCTACTGCCGTGAAAAATAGAAAATTACCCGTTACATTTCACACATTAGACAAAGTAATCGCTCCTGGATTTTTTTAATAAAATGAGATTCACTTCTTATATGATCTTTGAATTTGCATCCTCTTTTGTTACACATTATGACAAAAATCTAAAAAATAAAATCATGTCATAAATAGTTTTAAAAAATTTCATTGAAAACTCGGTAAGTACATACGTACAAAATTGCAAGAATATATTTATTAAGTTATTCAATGAAACAAATATAATTGATTGTTTTAAAGCAAATTTATCTTTAAAATTATTTTAATCCAATCCTCTCTTTCTTTCTTATTATAAATATGTTAATAGGTATTATTTATTCCCAGAATTTTCCGTAGCGTACGTAAATCGTAGGTGTCACTTGCAAAGCCGGCGCTAGACCTTTTTCCACTGACCCTTTTCCTCTCTAAAATTCCCCCCGTTTACAACTTTTGTGCAAGATTTCATGTTTTTATAACGATGTTCCGAATGATGCTATATCGCTAACGAGATAATAAAAAAATCTGCGTAAGTTTACAAAGGGCTTTGTCTTCATTTCACTGCCACAATATTTTTTCGTCGCTGCCAATGCCGAAAAATGCCACTGTTCATTAATTGTTAAGTTCACCAATCCAACCATAGCTGAGAGAATACTTCTCGTACATAGCGCAATATATATTAGTGCTTTTAATTGAAAAATCGCAAAGAAAATGGTCAGAATACCGCAGTGATACAATGAATACCCATTCGTAGCCATGCGCTACGACGATGAGCGTCCCAACCGTGACGTCACGTCGCTTTAAAAGTGGGCGGGGAAGGAAGGGAGCGGAGGGGAGATCTTGGCCACACGGCGAGACATGGGTAGGGGTGGGGAATGGCGGGTCTAGTTCTTATATGGTCTAAGGATTCAATCGAAGACACTTGAATAACGAAAATAATCTCAACCCTCCCCCTCCCAACTGCTCCCACCCGTTTCTCACCCACTGGGGTATATGCATTGATAGTCATGATTCTTTGAATTCGTCTCTTCGTGTCTCCACCCAGGGCAGATTTTTAGTACAAATGACCCTCTACTCGACGTGAAGTGAGATACAGCAAATGTCATTTCATTTTAAAGAAAGAAAAATATCGCCAGTGCCTGTGCAGTTCTAGTGATGTCGTTTGTAACTGTGGACGTCGTATGCTGATATCATAATTTATCTTATCGTGATTATATATCAATAAAAGGAAAGAAGCTGAGTCATCTAATCAACGTTAGGGGACCATGTATTCATCCTGCCGTGCTAGATTGTTTTCGTGGCCGAGAATTCGGTTCTTTAGTAGCTCCATTGATGATAATAGGTAAAATGTGCTCCAAGTGATTTTTTCTGGCAAAATGTGGCTCTCATGAAATATAAGCCGAAATTTTCTTTTAGAGCTTACAGACTGACTCCCGGACAAATGGAAACTATGCTTGACATAGGTTCAAGGGCTATTTTCAATGAGGATCATGACACCTTGAGGAAGAGCGTTCGTCGCTTCTTCAGGGAGGAAATGATGCCATTTCGAAAAAAGTAAATAAATGTTTTCTCCAAGCATATATTTAAATATAATCCTGAAGAATTAGAGCAATCCTTCTTCAATCACACATTTATTTCAGGTGGGAGAATGATGGAATGGTCGATAGGTCAGCCTGGTCACGAATGGGAGAACTTGGGCTTCTTGGGATTGACACTCCAGTGAGCAAGGGTGGCCCTGGCGGCTCTTTCCTTCACTCTGTCATAATAATGGAGGAACAGTGAGTTTTTGGTGGGGTTAAGTTAAAGGGTGTGCTCTTGCCTGAAGCATTGCCCGTTGTGTTGACAGTATCAATGGAAATATCAAGGATAGAAACATTTATTGCAAAAAAAGCACGCAAAAAATGTAGAAGACAAAGATAACAGGAGGAATTGAGGCATTTAAGTTTTCCCATGCTCATTGGTATATATGTAATACACTTGCTACTTTTGTTTAATGTTTTTCTCATAAGCTCTTTTCACATCTTAATTCCATCTCAATATATCGTTAATTAAGTATAGCAGTTTGCATTTTTGTCTCTTACTATGCATACTTAACCCAGGAGTGACTAAAGGCCTGCTTGGTGAGAAAATTATTCTTCAGATGTTGATGAAGAAAATTCTTTATACTTTTTTCCCTGCCAGAATTGACAGTGTTGACTCAACGCTCTCCAACAATTCAATTTATAGTTTTTTCCTCAGTCATCATGTTTCTGTAGGATCCAATTGGCTTAGTTAGATTAATCCAGCCAGGGGCGCAGATAGGAAATGAGGATAGGGGGGTTTTAGGCACAACTAATATACTGGGTGGTCTGGGGATATGGAATACCCGCCGGGTAAGCTGGAGGTACAAGGGCTCTCCCCCAGACAAATTTTAATATAAATGGTTCAAAATGGTGAGTTGTACTGCTTTGTGAGGGATATTTCATTAATATTAACACTATTCTATAAGTAATATTAATCCAATGAAGTAAAATGGACTAAACTTAAAAATTTGTCTGAGCTCTGGGGGGGTTTATCCCCCAAGCCCCCCCCCCCCTTGCTGCACCACTGAATCCAGCAGCAAGCATCTTTAGTTTCTTCTCTAGTCTCTCAAAAATGCCTCTTCATTAGGCAGAACTTTATCCTCCTTGCTTTTACACATACTAATATCACATAATTTCGGTTTCTTTAAAATACTATCAAATTTGATGGTCAATGTAACCCTTTCTTTGGCCTGTTTGCATTTTTCTGTTCTTGTTGTGGTACTTCATATGGTATGGCAAAATCCATTTAGGCACAGCTCTCTGTGGCATTATCGGAAGAGAAGCGTGTATCCAAACTTCGCTCACCTTTTTAGCTCCTCAAGTAGCCACTTCATAGACCATAGGCTCCTGCCTGCATTCTAGGACCCCAAAATATTGTGAATTCAATGTTAATTCCCTATTGGAAATATTCAATTCCGTTCAATTGAAAAGTGATAAATTTCAATGAATGTATGGAAATTCAATTGAATTTCTTCGCATTCAATTGTATTTCCATATATTCAATTGAAATTTGTCACTTTTCAATTGAATGTAATTTAATATTTCCAATAGGGTTAACATTAAAAAAAAATTCAGCACTTCTCTAAAAATTGGCGTCAACGAGATGCCAAAAAGGGATAAGTCACCTCACTACACATTTTCCATTATCTTCTGCCAATTTATACAATCAAAGACGAGTGCACTCGTAGGAATATATGCAGGATGAATTTTGGGGTGTGGAGGTGGGAGACGTGAGGAGGGAGGGGACACAGGGAGGCGGCCTGCTGCTCCTAAGCTTGTCAAGCAGTGTAGACGTTGGAATATTTTTGTTGCGGAGGCACAATCAAATTTGGCAATTTGTGGCTCAACGTTGGTAGATACCACAAACTGCACAAAACTATTGATCTATAGGAAGATAGGTCTGTTAATTCTACAGGGAATGGTCATTAAATATTAAATTTGTCATTTTTGAACCTCCCCCCATAAATGGCCATTGAGCAAGGGTCAAGGTTTCACCTAGAGGTCTCAAATTTTTTAGGCTTTATATATGATCAGGTCCACAATTTTTTTTCATTTGGCCAGATCAATTTGAAAAAATATCATTTTTTCCGATCCATCCCACTGCTCACACTGAAAGACACACAATGCCTACCACACCTCTGTAATGCCCGGAGAGGAAATACTCAAAATAAGAAATGAAATTAACTATAGACACATTCAAAAATACAGATGGATATAGCTCATGCATATTTGGGAAAGCCAATCCCAAGAAGAAATCGGCCATTCTGGCCACATACTTATGAAATTCACAATCACAAAGGTTGCTGTAAACAATTATGTATATCATTGGTGATGGAAAATAGGCATAACTCTTGGCCAATACATTGGGCTACATGAGAGGGGAATTGGTTGCATAGACCCTCTGCCGAAAACGCTGGTGTAAAGTAACTTCGGTGGCTCAGTGGTCTGAGCATCTGCATGGAAAGCAGGCCCTAAAAATATTGCCTGACTGGGACCAGAATCCAGAACTTTTGTTTGCAAATGCTCTACCAGTTGTGCTACCAGGAGGCTTAGATTTACCATGATTTTAACAAGGATTTAGAGACAGAAGACACCCTTGCTTGGTCTTACCAGATTGACCAATAGATGGCACAGGGGCAGCTCACTATTCACCAACAGGGAAATAAGAGGACGAGGACAAAAGCATTTACCCAGCTGGGCATTTGTCCAATTTATGCTATGTGTTCCTAAACCTTTCTTTCCTCTTCTGTGACTTTATATTGACTGATTATGCTAGTGGTGTTACGTGAATGGATGAAGTAGAGTATGATGAAGTAGAGTACTCCCTGATAAAAAGTGGTAAAAATGAATTGATTCCCAGTTACAAAGTAGCCAGGAAAGACCTTAAATCTATGGTATACAATGAACGTAGGATTAAAATTGATACATACATAAAAAACTCAAACAACATTATAAAGGCTTCATGGAAAGTGATCAAAGATAACACAAAATCCTCCTGTGGAACCCTGACCCCCTCCCCGATCTTCTTTAATGGCACTCCTTGCTCTGATCCATCAATCACTGCAGATAGCTTCAATAAACAATTCTGTTACTCACCCTCAACCCTGAATTCCACAATTGATTTCAAAGTAGTTAACCCCGAACAGAGTATTTTTCTCTTCCCAAGCGCGCAAACTGAAATTATTCACATTATTCACTCCTTCAAAAATAGTTGGTCAGCAGGTACTGATGGTATACCCATGCCTATAATTAAGCATGTTGCCAAAGTCATTGCTGGTCCCCTTTCTGACATATTTAATACCTCCATATGCTCTGGAGTCTTCCCAGACCTTTTCAAATATGCTTCAATTACCCCAATTCATAAGAAGGGCCCTCTAAATGACTCGGCAAACTACAGACCTATATCTGTACTGTCTGCCTTCTCAAAGATATTCGAAAAACTCTTTTACCATCATGTAATGAGTTATCTCAAAACCTTTAAAATACTGAAAAATGCCCAACACGGTTTCTGTAAATCCAAATCCACAAGTACAGCCATCTTTCAGTTATTAAACCAACTATGCACAGCTTTTCAGGAACGCAAATTAGCAGCTGGTGTTTTCTTTGATCTAAGCAAAGCCTTTGATCGAATTAATCATGAAATTCTCCTCTCTAAACTGCAGTCAGTGGGCATCTTGGGGAAAGCTCTCTCCTGGTTGTCATCATACCTAACTGACCGTCAGCAATTTGTCAAATATACCTCCAGAACAGCAAAAAGCATTACAGTAGTTAAGTCAAATCCCCTTACTGTGAAAGCAGGAGTACCACAGGGTTCTATACTAGGGCCATTGCTATTCCTAATTTTCATTAATGACTTGCCAGACAAACCCCTCCTCCAAAATGCCATTCTATATGCAGATGACACCTCAATCATTTCAAGTGAGGTAAATACCCACACAGCACACTCAAAATTTATACCGTATAAAAGTTGCATAAATGGATAGGTATAATATGCAAATAATATTCCGTCGATTATGCACATAATATGCGAATAATATGCACATAATATTTAAATATTATGCCGCCGTAAACTATTACTATAATATTGACATAATATGTATATTATTACATTGTTAGTAACATTTCATCGTTAATTATGATTCATATAAGAATCATAAATCAGCAGCCACCCAGCAAACTCAAAAATCCTATTCAGTATAAAAGTTGCATAAATGGATACGCATAAAATGCAAATAATATTCCGTCGATTATGCACATAATATGCGAATAATATGCACATTATATTTAAATATTATGCCGCCGTAAACTATTAATAATATTGACATTGTATGCATATTATTTCGTTGTTAGTAACATTTTATCATTAATTATGATTCTTATAAGAATCATTAATTAACGGCCACCCAGCAAACTCAAAATCTATTCAGTATAAAAGTTGCATAAATGGATACGCATAAAATGCAAATAATATTCCGTCGATTATGCACATAATATGCGAATAATATGCACATTATATTTGAATATTATGCCGCCGTAAACTATTAATAATATTGACATAATATGTATATTATTTCGTTGTTAGTAACATTTCATCGTTAATTATGATTCTTATAAGAATCATTAATTATCGGCCACCCAGCAAACTCAAAACTCTTTTCAGTATAAAAGTTGCATAAATGGATACGCATAAAATGCAAATAATATTCCGTCGATTATGCACATAATATGCGAATAATATGCACATAATATTTAAATATTTTGCCATCGTAAACTGTGATTGTATCCGTAAAAATCGATGATCATACATCCTCTGTATCAAAAAATGTGAAAAATTATGTTTTAATATATCACTAACAATTTCGTATCGTTCGCAGAATACTCCGCAATTATTATTATTGTTTTATTTTCCACACCGGCATACTCCGGTCTGACGAGGTAGGCAGCTTGGTAGCCATATTGCCGTTGCGTCACGTTGCGTCGTTGTTAGCAGTTGTTAGTCATTGTTGTTGTTAGTCGTTGTTGCCGTAGCCATATTGCCGTAGTTGGGTGAATTGAACGTATATTGAAAAATCTAAGATTAATGAGGAAAAGATGGGTTTAAGGAGCTATTTTATGTCACAGTACTATTCTGGTAACGCATATACGATAAGGAATAATAAACTTCATGGTATGAAGAACAGGACTTTATTTAAAATCAAAGTAAGTACACGTGAGTCGTTGTCGTTTGTCATAGGGTTTGCAAGCAAATCTGAAATTATTACCTCCTAATTTTGAGAGTTATTCCCAGTTTTTAATTACCTAAATGTATATATTATGACGGTACTTTTTCAGTCAGAGTCCCAGCTTGAAAAGTGAAGGAAGGCTATTCCAAGGAAAGACGAAGTTATGGCACTTAGGTACTGATCCAGGTTGTGAGCTGCACTTTCGCCCTGAAGATATCACATACTTGATGATATATGCATATAATTATTTTAATTTGTGATTATTAGTGACAATATGATCTTTATTGTTTCTGAGTGTATTTTCAAGAACGGCTTGCTTACATCGTTTGCGTGATTGCTCGCCACAACTCTATGACTTACAGAGACAATTATGCGATTAGAAGACCTTTTTGTGGTTTGGAATCACATTTTGGACCATTTATAATACATTCGTTAAGAAAAGACCGTAGATGTTCAACCATGCGGATGTCATGGAAGGAATCATCGCGAGTGTTGTGATAGTGAATTCGTGTGACATACTTTGTGCTTTTTAATCTCAATTTCATGAGTAACGATTATGGAAGGGTGAATGTTTGCCTTTAGATGTCATTTACATGTTATTTCAACCAAATTTGCGATGATATAGGACTCCTAACTGAATGTTTGAAAATTTGTGATACAACGCTGAAGGTAGGAGGATTGTGCCCTGTTTTAGTGCAATGTACCTATGGTGTCTCTAGATGAATGATTTATTAAATTTCGCCTCGTTTCCAGAAATCACTTTTTATTTATGTAATTTTCGAATATAATGTAACTGCATATTATCACACATCAACGGTATAAAATGTGCATAAAAGGTACGTAGATATGGTATATATGTGCATAATATGCAACTATATGGCAGCCCACATCAATGCATAAAATGTACATAAAAGGAGCATAGAAATGGTATATATAGGCATAATATGCGCATATATTTTAGGCCACATCCATGGTATAAATTTAGCATAATATGTACATAAAAGGTGCATATATATGGGTATAATATGCGCATATATATAGCCACATCAATGGTATAAATTGTGCATAATATGTACATAAAAGGAGCATATAAATGGTATATATGGGTATAATATGTGCATATATATAGCCACATCAACGGTATAAATTGTGCATAAAATGTACATAATATGTGCATATAAATGGTATAATGTCCTCATAAATTGCGATATATGCGCATAATATGCGGAATATATGCACTGATGGAATGGCATAATATTTGCATATATACGGAATATATGAGGACATTATACCATTTATATGCACCTTTTATGTACATAAAAGGTGCATATATTCCGTATATATGCAAATATTATGCCATTCCATCAGTGCATATATTCCGCATATTATGCGCATATATCGCAATTTATGAGGACATTATACCATTTATATGCACATATTATGTACATATTATGCACGTTTTATACCATTGTGGTGGCATAATATTCGCATAATATTTGAATATTATGTGCATATTATTCACTTTGTGCTGTGTGGGTAGGAGCGACCTAGTTAATACCACACAAAGCAGTATCAACAGCATGTCAGAATGGTGTCATGATAACGCCCTTCAAGTCAACATTGACAAAACAGTTTTTCTTCAGTTCCATGGCAACCGGTCTCCATGTACCTCAAGTATGATCTTAAATGTTGGTCCTCACGTGATTTCCCGGGCACATTCAACAAAATTATTAGGTGTTATCCTCACTGACAACCTTGACTGGTCATCACATATTGATTATATAATGAATAAACTATCCACTGGCATATTTATTATAAGAAAGCTGGCTGAAGTAACTACCATTGATACTCTGAAGATGATATATTATGCCAAAATATATCCTCACCTAACTTATGGCATCATCTTTTGGGGTAATGCAAGCTGCTGCCACAAAGTTTTCTCTATGCAGAAACGTGCAGTGAAAGCCATGGCCAGAGTTTCTATGCGAGCACCTGGCTTACCTTTTTACGATGATCTGAAAATACTAACATTCCCATCACTGTACATACTCAACTGTGCCTCTTTTGTTAAGAATAACCCTGAATACTTTCCAAAAAATAGTTCTCTCCATAATCACGCTACCAGAACCACCAATGACATTCACCTCAAAGACTACCATAGCACTTTCTGCCAAAAAGGACCCCTTTTCTCCCTATCAAAAATATACAACAGGCTACCGTATGATATTAAATGTCTTCCACCTACACCATTCAAGAATGCTTTGAAGAAATATTTAATGGAAAATAACTATTATAGCCTGAAGGATTTTATGTTGGGCTCGGAGTAATCTTTGCCCATCAACCACTAAAATTGTAACTTTTTTTCTTTTATCTGTAAAAATTGTAAATGTTATATCACTTCATTTATTTGTAACTATTACTTTAATTATTTACTTTATTTTGACGACTTCCAATGTCACCGGAACATGTGATCTCTAGGAACAATAAAAATTATTATTATTATTATTATGGGCCAATGGGGTTATTTCACTTGGGCTCAGCATGCCCCAAAATGCCTTTTGTCTACTATAGTCTAGGGAATTATGAATTCTTTGCTTTTGTTCTATTGTATACTTGACTGGGACTGGAACCTAGAATATTCAGAGTACGAATTTGATGTTTTATTAGTTTCACTACCAGGACACTTTGATGCACCATGATTTTGGCAGGGGTTTATAGAACAGAAAATAATGCTTGTATATCAAATAGTCTATCACATAGGTCACTATAGAAACATAAATACTGTTGAGGTGTATCAGCAGGGCTATGGAATGCAATAATAGACTTAGATCAAAAATCGCTCAGTATGAGGGTAGCCTTTTAAGTGTCGTGAACAGAACCTTCCTTATCACCTAGCAACTATAAATGGTGTTTATAAACAACTTTTTGAGTTGGTTAATGCCCATGCAAAGTTTCATCGGCCAGATAGTTTTAAAATGGTGGTGTGTCAAAGTTTCCAATACGCTGTATGAGATGGAAGTAAGTCATGAACAGTACCGCACCAAAATTTTCTATAACTTTTGACGAAGCCTCACCTAGGAAGAACGCATTACTGAACTTTTTGTTGTTTTTGGCAAAGAAGCACAGTCAAAGACAACCGTTTATCGCTGGTGTACAGAGTTTCAATGAGGATGCTCTAGCCTCAGTGACGAACAGCGTGAAGGGTGACCAAAAACTGCCATCGCTCAAGAAAACGTGGATGTTGTAAGTAACATGATTATGGAAGATTGTCATATTTCATACCGTGAGATTCAGGCATCATTGGACATCTTGGGGACCTCAGTTCAAAAGATCTTACACAAAGAGTTAGGTGTTAAAAAATTGGTTTCCAGCTGGATACCACACCTCCTCACAGAAGAACAGAAAGGAGCTGGAGTCAAATGGTGTTGAAAAACTCTACAATGATTCAACTCAGGAGCATTAAAGTACGTTCACAACATCGTAAGTGGTGATGAATCATGGATCTATAGTTATGAGCCTGAATCAAAATGCCAATCTTCAGTATGGGTCTTCCAAAGTGAGCTCAAACCGACAAAAGTTGTTCGCTCTCGCAGCGTTTCCAAGAAAATGGTTGCATCGTTCGTAGCCATATCAGGGCATGTAGCAACGATTGCTCTTGATAATCAAAGAACAATTAATGCTCATTGGTATACGACCATTTGCTTGCTGGAAGTGATCGCCAAGCTTTGGAGAGATAACCCAAATCCATGCATTATGCTCCATCATGACAATGCAAGCTCACACACCGCTCAAGTTGCAAAGTCGTTTTTGGAACAGCAAAACGTCGAAATTCTTGATCATCCTCCATACAGCCTGGACTTAAGTCCCAATGATTTTTTTCACATTCCCCACAATCAAGAATATGCTATGAGGAAAGTGCTTCCAGACGTCTGAAGAAGTGGTTGATGCGTACAAAACAGCAATTTTGACTACTCCTACTTCGGAATGGAGTTGATGTTATAATGACTGGTTCCCTCGAATGCAAAAGTGCATTGACTATCATGGAGAGTACTTTGAAAAACAATAAAAAAATTGCAATATTGTACCTCTTATAGTTTTCGTCATTCCTGACACTTAAAAGGCTACCCTCGTATCCAAGCAAGTAACAGCAAAATATCTACATTATCCATTCACACAGAGAGCAGAAGAAGCAATAATCTGATAAAGAGCAACAATAGAATGCAACATCAGCAAATTTCATTCATAGGTACACAGGGAGGAAATTATAAAAGTGAGGGATTGGTCCGTCAACAAATACAATAGAAGGTGAAATAAAGAGATAGGTGTACAAACACATGATGATGATACAGGGGTGGTGCAGAGATTGAAATTGAAATTGTATGCAATATATGTAATATCTTTATTATTTTCTCTTTTGCACACAGGTCACTTACGGAGGCACTTGGGTCTGGATTTATTCTACACTCAGACATAGTTCTCCCATACATAATTCACTATGGATCTGAAGAGCAAATAAAAATGCTGGTGCCAGATATGCTGGCTGGGAAGAAAATAGGTGCTATTGCTATGACTGAGCCACACGCTGGCAGGTTGGTTATCTACCTATATATTTAGATAATGAAGTATTTAGCCTTGCTCCTTCCCTAAATCAGACATTTTCAGACGATGCTATCTCACTGAGGGATTCCCTGGAAAAAAATATCTTATTTAATGTATGTACTATGTACCTTATTTATTTCCATGCTAAGTATCTATGATTACTTTTACTGTTTATTGTCTGAAATTGTGTCAATTAATTCTGTTTAAGTTAACGTACTAGTGATGTTTGGTCCTCATGGAGCAGTTTGAAAATCACCCCAGGCTGTATCCTCTGCCATATTTCCTGCCTTCCCTCTTCTATTCATAATCGTGTCTATTCCTTTTTATCTTATCTATTAATCCTATTCTCCTCTGTCCCTCTTTCCTAATATTTCTCTCTTCAATATGGGTTTAAGCTTCACATCGCTCTAGTTACTACTCCATCCAAAACCTCTATTTGTATTATAACTCCTAAAGAAGTCTCATCTCCTCACCTATCATGTCAATAACTTAATATTTTTAATTCACCAAAATTGTTGGAAAAATTGCTAGATGGTCAGAACCCTGGTGGATCTTGGGTAGGCAATAATAAATTAATTGAATATTAATAATTAATTAGGTATCTTACCTTTAAAGATAGGCTCAATGGAGCATTTTGCACATTCCCCCACCTTTCCTCTCTAAATAGGGTGGTTTCCTATTTTTTTAATGCTTAAATCAAAAGAGTATTACTCCTGGAGGATGTATTTCACACTTTTAGATTTTTAAATGACAATATCAATTTTTTGCGATTGAATGAAAAATGAAAATTTTCAAGAAAACGCGACGGCTGAGTATGAATGCCGGGAAAAGCCCGTGTGACTTCTGTCTGTTGCTTTGTGAGGCCACCTGGGTGCGAGGCTATGGATGCCGCTACAATACAGGCTGCTTGCTACCGAGCACGGCCGTAGCATAGAGTATACCCTGCTAGCAGGTAGCGCTTGGCTTAAATAAGGGTTATTAATACCCGATCAAAAGAAGGAAAATTTCTGACCATAGGAAATTTTAATAGGTGATTATTAAGATATGTTTCCCTGAGCTCTGTGCCTCATGCATGCATTGGTAATCTCATATGATGTAAAACTCCTATCTACTCGTATAGCATCTAGGTCCCTGTGACGCCACGTGAAGTGGCATCGCGTGGGTGCTAATCTGGCCTTTTTCAAATGAGGTTAAAATTGGCTATTAACATTCGTCTAAACTGGGATATCAAAAACCAAATAATTTTTATATTATGAATACACTAATGGTGGGTAACAAATCGCAATCACTGCCTTTCGTTTTCTTTGATGAAGGAAACCACCCTATAGAACTTTTAGGTTCACACACATCTGAAATATCTGGAAAATCAATTAATATCAGTAAATTTCTTTGGTCCATAAAAATTCAGGAATATGTGTGCAAAAAATTGAAAAAGTTGGTAAAAATTTTATGCAGTCAGTAAAATATTTTAACTTCCCCCTCTACCCAAGAATTATTGCCCAAAACATTCATTGTAGTTTTTGCCATTGATAATTTGTGGTGTAGCTTCCTCATCTGAGGGTGCACCAGAGAGTCATGTCTTGCTGCCTTCAGAGTACATGTCGTCTACATTATATCATAGTAGCAATGTTGTCTGCACTCGACTGACCAATAAGAAGTGTGAACCATGTATCTTGCATTGAATAAAAGATACAGTGTCCGGCGTGATACAGTGGAAATCTTTGATATTCAGCTTATTAAAACCACTTGCCTGTTTCCACACACTTTTATTTATGCCGACCATGGTTTCGGCAACTTGTGCCATTATCAAGGTGCATAGCCTTGGGTGACAGCCTTTTTATATTGGCTTTCCAGGAGGGGAGAGGGAGAGAGGGGAGGGGTTATTGGGGTGTGTTCATTCCGAGGTTACTGATGACGTCAATGGGCGATAGGTTGGAGGTAGGGTACTTCTGAACATTACCCTACCTCCAACCCATCGCCCATTGACATCATCAGTAACCTCGGAATGAACACACCCCAATAACCCCTCCCCTCCCCCCTCCTGAAAAACCAATATAAAAAGGCTGTCACCCAAGGCTATGTACCTTGATAATGGCACAAGTTGCCAAAACCATGGTCGGTGTAAATAAAAGTGTGTGGAAACAGACAAGTGGTTCTAATAAGCTGAATATCTTGCAATGGCTCGTGGCACGGCTGTTTGTTTTGATTATGGTGATGAAGTCCTGACATGTTCGTTGAGGGTATAGGATGGGCAGGGTAGATTATTTGTCTAGCCAATGGCTAACCCTGAGCAAAATCTAAATTTCTCAAAAGAATGTAAACTGGCAATTCAGGCTGACTTTCATGCTACATTGAAGAACTGGCAAGGTCTCTGCTTATTTCTGTTTGAGTTAAGTTTCTTTAATTTAATTTTACATTCTTCTGTAAATCCTATTTTTTCATGTGATTGCAAACTCACTCCTCTTAATTTTCATTTCTAACATTATAAAAAAAAATCTGCTGTTAGCATCCTCCTTTTCAAGTAAAGCATTATTTCTCTTGAAACTGGCTGAATAAATTTATTTTCATATGAAACCTAAGACGTCTAAAATGACATAATTTGGGATTATGATTTCTATTAAATATCACTTCCAGTTCAGATCAGAAGTGATATTTTATAGTATCATAATTGTAAGGTAATTTATTCTTAGCGCATTAATCCCAGATTCTAGATTTTTCGCTCCAGGCTAAGACAAATGCATACATACCTGATTTTTAAAACCACTTTGTAATCAGTAATTGGTGCATAATATCATAACTATCCCTAATATTATTGGCATCCAGCGACATACATTATTGATAATTAGGATTAGAAATGGGAGACTGTTCTTGCCACAAGGTATTCTCATGTGCTTAAGACATGCAATTGTATCATTTCCTGCGAACAAGCCTTGAGAAAACATAAAAAAATATCATAGGGGTGCAGGAGAAATGGAATGATGAAGCCCATTTTTTCAAGCTGTCATTTTAGTTGACATTACCGAGTCTACGTTGTAGTGTTTAGGTAACAAATTGACTGAAAATCTTAATAATAAAGCAGAATGTTTTTATTTAATTCTATTGATAACACCACCACATTTTTTTCTTTCAAATGGTACATTTGTTGCAGTTTGTGACTCGGGAAGTATTTGATTACACCTAGTGCAATATCTTGAGAGATGTTTTTTTTGTCATTTTAAGTCTACCTGCTGCCATATGAAACAGGGGGCAAAACTTGTTCATTTAATTGCCACTGTCATTATTTGATCACATTTTAGAATTGATTTTTCCAAACATTTATGTAATGAGAATATTTTGAATCTTGATGTCAATATTACATTATGCTTTTTTTATTAATTCACCCACTATCATTGACCTGTTGCTAAATTAATTCAATGATTGTCATAGCTATGCTTTTGAAATTGGTTTCTATATTCTCTCTCCCACAAGTGATTTGCAAGGGATAAAAACTCGGGCGATAAAAAAAGAAGATGGTGGCTATGTACTAAATGGCAGCAAATGCTTTATTACGAATGGTGCAATGGCTGATGTTGTTATAGTGGTAGCAGTCACTAACCCAACAGCCAAAAGCCCTGCCCATGGCATTTCCCTGCTTCTTGTCAATTCTGATGCTGAAGGATTTTCCAGAGGAAAACCTATTGAAAAAATTGGACATAGAACTCAGGTACTGCAAAACCCTCATTGGTGAATACTCATTAGTGAGATATTCAATGGTGGTTATGGTAAATTCAAATGACAAAAATTTGCTTACTCCATCTATTTTTCTGCACAAAGGTTGGTTTGATTGGGTAGGGTATAACTCACCCCAGATGAAGCCGATGAGAAACAAAAGTCATACATTGCCCATTGCATGCTGTTGTGATGTTATTATCTGTTCATTTTATCTCTGCGGGTGAGCTTTCGTGAGATCCCGGACACTCTCGGAGGGCCTCGCTGAAGGGGAAGGGGTAGTACCGAGAGAGAGAGAGAGAGCAGGAGCAACCTCAACGTTGCCAAATGTACATAGCCGCCCTAGTGTCTCACTGAAAAGGTGTGACTCATATGTGGCTACAGATATTTTGGGCCCGGCGGCGAAACAATGCATACAATGTATACCTACTCATTTAGAGGGGATTGAGGATAATCCCATCTCAGAATTGTGCGAAAAATCCACAGGGAAAAAATCATTCGCCTTGACCGGGATTCGAACCCGGATCCCTCGATTTCCGGCCGAGTGCTTTAGCCAGTTAAGCTACCGAGGCGTCATTCTTCCCTGTGGAAATTTGTGGACTATACCGGACATGGTGGTATGGACTGCCGAGCATATTATGCGACGAGCAGTCCAAATCGTGACGCCCAAAGAATGACGCCTCGGTAGCTTAACTGGCTAAAGCACTCGGCCGGAAATCGAGGGATCCGGGTTCGAATCCCGGTCAAGGCGAATGATTTTTTCCCTGTGGATTTTTCGCACAATTGTGCATTGCGGGTGACTCCCGTAAAGTTATCACTGTGGCTAGTCCCGGTATACTTAAACCCATCTCAGAAGCCAGGATATTGTCCGCTAAATGCGAGACCGCTGGTGAAAGGCATACATAGGCGTAACATTCTGATAAACGGGGAGTGCAAGGGAATTCATAAGGATGAGGATGCAAAAAGAATGGAGAAAACTAGCACGACAGGTATTTTATTAAATAATTTATTTTGTAACTTATTTTTGGAGTGGTGTGGCTAATAAATCAACCTCCTCGTCTTCCCTCCCGTCAGTGTCTTCATTTTCGGAGTCACTTTCCGTGAGCTGTACATATAATGATCGGCTTCATAATAGCGTCCCTAGCAATTTCTTTTTTCAGATATTCACCTTGCAGCTGTTCTGCGTGACGGGCACATGCAGACATAGGGTTTGGTAAGAAAGGGATCGGAAAAGTACTGAGAGGGAATAGGTGGAGGGAGGGAGTCGGTGCTGATGGGAATGCAAAAGGTGAATAAAAATTTTCTGGAAAGGAGATGGAAAAGGATTGAAGTGGAAGAATAAGGAACAGTAAGTTATAAGTTGGATTTAAATGGAAGAATCGAAGAGCACCAAGAGAACGCACGAGATTTGGCAACACAGCTAGCAGATTCACGAAGTTGACGCGACGGAGGTCTGAGAGCGACTGAAATTCCGAAGTGCTAGGCCACGCCTATTGTCTGCTGATTGGCAGAGGGAAAGTCACGTGTAGATAAACCTCTTCTCCTCTCACCCCAACTCGGTTAAGCCACACCAGCTCACCCGCAAAGATAAAGTGAACAGACTTTAGTGTAGATTTCTACCCCTACAACTGAATTGGTTGATGGGTATTATGGGCATAGGCAGATTTGTGGGGGCACAGGGCACATGATCCCCCTCCCCAGATGCTTAAAAAATAAACAAGATTATTAATGCAGTTATCATTGCATTCCTTTTTTGTGTACTATGGAGCCTCAATCATTTCATTTCATATTAACGCAATTTTTATATCGGAATAAAGAGAATATTTTGTACAGTCCATAATTGTTGTTCCTAGTCTCAAATACAAGAAGACCATTTGCCTGTCAGACCCTTGTGCCCTCCCCCTCTCCCCCTAGAAAAAATCCTGGATCCACACTTGATTATGGGGGATTATCTGAAGGGTTTTAGCTGGGTGAGCAGAGAACCAAGTCGGCTTTAGTAACCTAGAGCCACATGCCCAGGCAAGAGTGAGTTGCTGTAAGGGATTACCTGTAAATAGTGATTTCTTGTCTTACAATTAAAGGCTAGTAATGTTGACTCCTCAATTTGAATGCAAAACATATTTTTTTGCAGCTAAATGGAAATTGTTATTTACTGGTTGTGCAGTCCAACTCAACCTTCTTTTAGTTGTAATTAATTATTTTTCAATCTCAAAACGAGCCTACCCATTGCGTCATTCACCCACCATTGCTAGGTGTTTAGCCTAATGGTTAGCATACTGAATTTCATCTAATGGTTGCTGATTTGAAGCCTGATGATGTACCTAATTTCTTTTTCCTTCTTTAGCCATGAATATGTATGTATTGCAAAATATTTTTATACTATTGTGTTTCTCATTAGTATTTGACTCATTTGCTGTTTTTTTTCACACAGCTGACCTAAAAATGCTTATTGTGTAGTTTTGGGTGATAAGAGGCTTCACTATAACTGAAACAAGGTTGGGTTTTACCAAATAGGCATTAAATTACTATTCCTATTTACCTTCAGCACCAAACAGAATAGCTTTCAAATTGTGGAGGGTTACCCTCCCTCGTCAGACAAGACTTGAATTTCCTCTGAGAATTCACTATCAGCCAATTAGTGCAGGACCTATTCAAATCTACCAGATTGTCCACAGAATCTGGGAAAACTGTCGTAAGTCAAGGGTAGGTGTTCAAGCCCTTTCTAAAATTTCATTGTATCATCAGCTGTGAATTCCTTGAAATTGGGGATTAACTTGAAAATGTAACCATTAGGAATTCATCACCGTTTATTCCCTTTTCTTGAATAAACTTCTTTGTATGTTATAAGAAATTTGAGTTCTGATCAAAACAGCAATACATATTCAATTTTGCATTTGGATAAATACATTATGATATGTCGTTTCCAATTTTTTATTGAGTTCATCATTTGAAACCCCACCAGTATTGTTACAGTAGATTGTGAATTATGTACAAATTTTGATACCTGTGAAAAAATATATTCCTTCATCTGGTTTTTAACATTCCAAGGGCATCATGAAATGCATATCCCTTACAGTTTTTTTGTTGTCATCAATGATGCCAAAGAACTGTTGTTTATGTATGTCTTCTTTGTCACATTACTAATCCATTCAATATATATGTAACATATAATCTTTTATTGTCTTTGTTACAAGTTTCTTTGTCTTTGAGAGGGTGATCATTCCCTATTCATTCAACAGGATGTGGCTGAGCTTTTCTTTGACGATGTCCATCTTCCACCAAATGCTGTCCTTGGTAAAGAAAATCATGGTTTCATGTACTTAATGAATCAGCTTCCCCGGGAAAGACTTTTGATTGGTATTACTGCAGTGGCTCATTGTGAATGGATGTTTGAAGAAACGCGATCTTATGTGGGCAACAGGAAAGCATTTGGGTGCACTCTTGCTGACTTACAGGTGAATACCATTTCTAGATTTATAAATAACTGTATATCAGATTTCTAGCTTAGAAATAATTTTTGCTGCTGAAATTTCAACAGAACATTCTTGTATTTTCCTCAAAGAACTTATCTACTTGGCTAGAATCCCCATATTTATTTCTAAACATACTTTTCCCATAATATTTATCTGTAAGTATAATAATATGCTAAGAAAGGACTTAATCATTTGGGCACCCTCTTGCTGATTTGCAGGTAAATGTGATCTTTCAATCAATAACTCTTGGTATTCTAGCCAAATGAGAAATTTTGCTGTCGACATTCCAACAGAACACTCTTCCAGAGCATATGGTGGTAAAAATTTGTAGTCGGCTAGAATCCTGTGATTTTTTATAAATATTATTCTCCAAGAATGAACTAAATCTTATATGATTTCTCAAGTTTGAATTATTAAGTAGTTATTTGTCTATCTTCATAACATCCCATATCCATTCCAAACCGATACATATGCCATCGTACCCATTCCAATGCATTATTTGTGGTCCAATCAAACCCTTTCACGCAGAATGCTGCACATTTGTGGCGTCAGTTTTCCGACGCAAATGAACGAAAGCCACGTATGTGCAGTGCGGGGTGGAGGAAAGTGACCACTGCGAACAAAATAGACCCAGCAACTCGGTCGCCCCTCGATACCCAGCTTAGCATGAGCCCAAGTCCTTCCTCACCTGCCAAGATCGACCCTTTCTCATGCTCTCCATGCGGTCACCCAATGCTATTTGCAGTGTTTTTTCCAAAAAAAAAATTGTTGCTTATCTTATAAATCTAAAGTTAGAAATGAATTCTTCTTTTGTCACTTATTACACAGAAATTTCAAATGGAGTTCTACTGTTAATATTGACAGAGTTCAGTTCCAAATTAGTCATTATGGAATGGAAATATACTAAATCCGTCAATAGGGACGTTAAAACTTTGGTTAAAATTACTTCACACTCAGAAGAACCCAGGAAATTCATTTCAAGTATTAAAAAATTGATGTAGACAAAAAATATTTGTTTGGAAGGGTGCATACCTCTGCCTTCCATCTGCGAGAGAGGGGGTGCAAAATATTTTCGAGGGATTTGTAATGTGGAAGAATTTCCCTTCATGAGGCTCCAACACGAAAGGGTTAAACATGTAATTTAAAAATATGCTTTCCACTGGATTAATTGCTGAATTACTGCCAATGTTTTGATCATTGAATCATTGTCTATATTCCTTAGAATCTAATGGCTGAATCTTTCCAGGCATATAATATGATTGGTTTGAATCAAGTTCAATCCGATTGGCCTGTTTCCTCCCTATAGAATGGTTTAATCCTGCCCCGGCAGATATTTACCTTGAGAGTAAATATTAGTTAATTGTCTAAACTGAAAGAATCAACCCAGCAAAAATAATAAATAAAAACAGAAACAAAAAATGAGGGGTGAGAAGAGAAAATTGCAATAAACATGTGAACAACATCAAAAGTGAATATTATGCAATAGAATTAGAGAGCATGACCTGTATGCCGTTATTGAAAATTAATAAGCTTAATAATTTAAATACAAAGGGAATTGAACTTGTCTAGATGCTGTGGTCGAGAACTCAAGAGGGAGTAGTAGGTGGATGCTGGATCTGCTTCATTGCAGGCACACAGTGAGAGGAGGATGAAGTAATCTTTGCATCATAGCAGCACACATAAGCTGGTTTAAACAAGCTGAGGAAAATCAAAGAGTCTCCCTCATTGATGTGCACCACATTAGCCCCTCTGATGCCAATGGGCATCTGAGAAAGGGCCATGGTTGGAAGGCTGAAGGGAAGCTTGCACACTATCGTTCAGTACAAACACATTTGTCGTTGTCTCCAAATCCCAGAAAATAAAAATAGAATGCTCCCCCAGGTGGGAGGCTGGTTGAGGACAGAGCTTTGGCATGTTGTCCCGTAGCTGCACCATGACACTCGCTGGGTCGTCAGATTGGCTACCCCAGCTCTACTCCTATTGTCGCCTCTAGCTGGTGGCTCCGTAAACGCGAGACAGTCGCTGGTGCTACTTTGCTGAAACCTATTGCCCCTGTCAGCATTAATATGAGGCTGGCATAATTATTGCTGCCACTGGCTCTATACATTGCCATATTTTAACAGAATTGTAAGTCTTCTGTCATTGCAATTTTTACGGCCAGTGGTGGTTGATTTGAGTATTTTAAAAACATTTCCTCTACCATAACATCAAATTAGCCAGGGGCATGGGCATCAGTTGATCTTCAGAAGCTCAAAATTTCATCCTCAAGTTTTTTTTTCAATGGTTATAGAAAAATATTATCTACTTTAACAAATTTTTAATGATAATGAGACAGTCTTGTTTAGGCATTCTCGTTACAGTATCTTTATAATCAGTTTAAATGGGGAAACTGTGTCCTTCTATCTGAATTTTCTTATTATTAAAAGTGCATATACAATGCATTAAATTTTATCTCTTGGCTTTTTAATTTACATATTATTGTCGACTTTTCATTATAGACTGTTCAACATAAATTAGCTGAAATGAAAACTGAAATCTGCATAGCCAGAGCATTCATCGATCAATGCATAGATGTGTTCAACCATGGGAAACTTGATTCTTCAACTGCATCAATGGCAAAGTATTGGTAAGTAATTTTACTAAATCATTAGGCAGTGGAAACTTTGCGTAATGAGTGCTCATCTCACAAAACAATTATTGTGTGGTGCACAATATGTGTTCACGTGGTCGCAGATCCAGGGTTATCTGGGATTAGTAAGATTCATCTAATTACTCTGCAATACCAGAAACCGTACTCCAGACCCTGCTGCAACAGTTGTATCAAACAAAGTTTTATGAGAGCCATTCATAACAGAATGTGGTTCCGTGAGTGTGCGGCACATTCCTGCCTTCTCGCCATCTGCAACTCAGAAGCAATAAACCTAGAGCTTTCATGGAGGCAACTAATGTGTGATTATGCTGTCACGCATTATGTGACCATAAGTCAGTGCTGCTCAACTTTTCTTTTTGGTCTTCAAGATTGTGAATGGCCTGGGCTATCAGCCACCAAAACACTGTCGAAAATAGTTTGTAAAGACATCACTTTGGCCCTCGTCTAGTATTGTAATCTTGCTTTACTGGCCTGAAGATTTGAGAATTTCCTGGATACAATACCACCATGGTTTCATTAATAACATTAGTTGAGTTCACATAGGGGTGGAATGGACAGATGGCAGGAAAACAATCAAGCAATGACGGAGAACAGTGGTATGGAGAAGGTGCAGACTGATGTCAACTACATTTTTATCTGATCAGTCAGTCCCATACTCTTCTGGCAGAAATCTGAGTTAACTCAGCCATTTACCCACATCATTGCTCTCTCCTGTTTTCTGATTTACTACATGTTTCTCCACTTTCCACTCTGTGCATTCACATTAAAGGAAAATAATTACAAAACAGTGTGATCTCATAAAAAAAGTTGCCTGTTGAGACTATAAATATTTGTTGTAGGGCATCCAGATTCACTTGCCATGCCTAAGAGGGCACTATAGTGCCTGCACTATGAATATAACCAGAATGAATTTGTGATTGAGAACTAAGAATTTTGATTCTAGAAATTAAAAGGGGAAAATAATATCAATGTCCAAGTCATTAGATAAATTTGGGTACACCATAACCTGAATTGGAATTCTATAATGTGGTTTGCAGGCTTGCGGAAGAGCAGTCTGGGGGCCCCAATTTTTATATCATATGATATTTTTGGATGTAATGCAAACATTTCATATCATATCTTTCATTTAAAGTGTTTGGTACCAAACCTTTCATAGCCATTACATCAAGAATCTCTGTAGCATAATCCTCATGATAGAGATTGGAGAGAGTATGTTTTAAGGTCAGTTTTTTTCTCTTTGGAGATGTATGTATGTGAATATGTTCTAGGTTTTTAAATGTAACTCCTTTGTTGTGTGATGAAGTTTGAAATTAGGAAGAAATTATGAATATACGCAGAAAAAAGTTCAAAGTGATTTATGTCAATAGCTTATATTGGTTCGTTTAGAATTTAATCATATTGGTATGTCATACTATTTTTCTGTACTGACGGCAGCTGACCTTGAGTGTGCTCGAAACCCACCCACTCTTCTAGCTAATCACAGAAGAGCGACAGGAGAAAGTGTGGAAGAGCCCGCAGTCTCTCTCCGAACTCCGTACAGTGCACATCGCTCTCCAGCTAGCAGTGTTGCCAAGCCGAATCTTTAGAGATCGCACAGCGTTCGTCCAGCGGTTTTCACGCTCGTTCTGCCGCCCCAGAAAGTACCGTTAATCCCAAGGCTGGCAACACTGGCCGGGCGGATGGAGGGGAGCGGAGGGGAAAAGGGAAGGGGATGGAGGGGAATGGAGAGGTGGAAGGGGCAGCACTTCCCATTGGCTAGTTTCTATTTTCCACCCAGCCGCCATCAGTTCGGAAAAATGGTATAGTCAGAGTAGATCTCTTTGTTCTAATAATACGATGATTTTTTTGACAGGATGTCTGAGCTGGAAGTGAAGATTGCTTCGCAATGTGTTCAACTCCATGGTGGCTGGGGCTACGCTTGGGAGACACCGATCGCACGAGCATTTGCCCAAGCTCGTGTTCAACCAATATATGGAGGAAGCAATGAAATAATGAAAGAGCTCATCGCCAGAGGAATAGTGGGAAAGAAGAAAGCATGACTTTGAATTTTTAAAAATATATACACTAATTTTTCATTTTATATATTATGATCAGTGATGAATGAACATGGGTATTTTGTTACTGGCATCATGAATTTGTTATCATGAGGTGATAGACGTACATATTTTGTTATTGATGTTATGAACTTATTAGAAAGTTATTTTTTCATTGGTACATCTTTTTATTTGCCAATTCACCATAATGCAAGGGGCAATTCATATTTTGCTTATTAAATGCTATTTTGGAAACGAGCACAGACTAGCCAGTAGCAAACCTTAGCAACTTGCAAGTGTATGGAAGTGTAATGATTCCACTGAGGAAAATTTACAATGACCTGGGTTAGAATTCCATCCCTCACGTCCATCTTAGGTGCTTTAACTAGGTAAGTAAGCAACCATGGCACCTATCTCCATTGTGGATTTTTGGTGGATTTGGAAAATAAGATGGAGTATGTACATATTTTTGCCCAAAATACTATACCTTGATGCAGCAAAAAAAATGCACATTGCCCCTCAGTACCCTGGCTAAAGCTGACTGTTAACTAAGGTGATTCTAGGTCATTTACTGAATATAGGACAAGCTGAGAAATAACCAGTCAATATTCATTATTAAAGTATTCTGCCGGCCAAGGTAGGTTTACATTTTTCCTATATTGGTGGGTGCATTTTTCCAATCACCCCAGCCTGTCTCCCCTCCCAGCTTGGAGTTCCCTCTTCAATTCACAATAAACACACTCCCTTTCATTCTCTCTATCAATTCTCTTCTTCTCCTTCCCTTCCCAGGCTTAACCAACATTCTTCCTTAATACATTGCTTTCAACATTCCCTCCCTGCTCAAAACTCACTCTATCCAAACCTTCTGCCTCACAGAAAGAATTTAGAATGCTATAGAAAATAAGTGTAGTTATTATTTCGTTTCACCCTATATTAATGGAACATTTAGATTGAGAAGCACTGAATTTTTTAAAAGTAATCTAATCATCAAGAATTTCAGTGTGAATAACAGTGTTTCTTATTGCTCGTCTCATTACTGATAACTTTCACTCTCTGATTCTATATTTTGAAAGATTTAAACACTTTTATGCACTTAAATAATTTTTATTCGTACTGAAATTTGCTTTGCATTTCATGCAAGTACTCAGTTGCGATCACTTTCAAAGGTCTGTCCACAAGACAGGCACAGCTGTCTCTTCAGCAAGTCTTGTTCCTAAGACTGAGCTCAACATGGTTGGTTAGTGATTCTTTTGGTGGTCAAGCACCCAGCCCATATTCTCAAATGTGAATAAGGAGAGGAATGTATTCAAGAATTATTTTGGTTGCGAAAATAAGCAGGCTAATTTTTTTCTAAAAAATTTCGGGTACATTTTGCAGATTGCTTTGCCCTAACCTACCCCCCTCCCACATTGACTTTCCCTCTTATTCATTAACAGGCCAATTTTTTCAAGTTTTAATCTCTTCCTCTTTCCACACTTTCCTTCCCTCTGTCAAGGTTCATGATATCCACTCCGTGCTTAGTGCTCGCTCTAACAAAATCTATTGTCCCCTTCATATCTCCTCTAGAAAATTCCTCTTGTGGCGCACCATGTCTAGCGCGTTTTCATTCCTTTTCCTCTACATCCGCCACACCTTCTTCATTCTCCTCCATTCCCTCATCTCTAATCCCTCCAGTCTTTTATCAGGGCATTTGGATGCTCTAAAAAGCAATTGCTATTATTTTTTGGATTATTTGTGGCATGGTTCAGTTTGCATTACTTTTCTGTATGTGGTGGCTCTTAACTGGGAAGATTTCCTCCCTCTCCTGCAAACTTAAACATTTCTGTGCCCTAAGGTCTTTTACTTTAAAATTTTCTTCTCTCCTTAACCAGAGCCCTACTCTCTTCGTTATATCTTTAATTCTGTGCTAAGAGAGATGTCACCGTCAATTTTCATGCAGCTGTTTTTGACGTAAAATTACTTGGGATTCATGCAATCTCTAGATTAAGAAAAATATTTTTTATCGTGAAAGTATTCCACTAGTTGAGTTAGAGGCCTTTTCCTATTTTCTTCCTCCTTCTATCCCACAAACCAAACATTCTTCCCTCCAGTATGGATTTTAACATCCCCTCCCCACTCAATATTAACTCCACACAGGCCCTCTATCTCCTTCTATTTGATTTAGAAACTTTCCTTATTCATTCACTTGTCTATGTCTAGCACTTGATCATTCCTCCTCTTCTCCGTCCACTTCACCTTCTGGACTCTTCTTCGTACCCAATTTTCGAGTGCTACTTAGTCTTCTCTTGTCCTCCTCCCTAAGTGTCTTTATTTCCACACCGAAAACTCTATGCTCCAGATCGAACTCTTGACTAACCTTTATCTTTAAAATCTTACACAATGATCCTTTCATCAGGCCTTTCCTATTCATGAACACCCTAATGCAATTATTTTCTGATATAGCCTTACTGCTTTGTCTGTTTTCCACTAATAAGCTTCCTGAATAGTGCAACTAATCTGCCCACTCAAGTTTGGGACCCCCCCCCTTATATCTTGAACTTCACAATCTTTGCTTGCTATGCTTTGCAATACCATTCAATTTTGGTCTTTCTGTTATTAATCTCCATGCTGTATTCTTCATTTCTCAACTTAAAATACAAGCTAAGAAGGTAAAGTTATACTTCTCAAATAGAGCTCCGTTTTCAGATGATGATTAAAACATCCATCAGCAATCGGTTACTCATAGGTATTTCTGTGAGGTACCCAATATTTCCTCTGGAGGATTCAATCAATGTGAGTCTGGCTTCAATGTCTTTGTAAAATGTTTACGTTGAAGAAAATGTATCAGTTCAATTATGGTGCAATGTTATCACTAAAAGTAAAAATTCCGATACAAACACGATATTGAGAATAAATAGATTTTCATAAAAAGGTACTGCAGTAGAAGATTGATAATAATAATTGATAAAGAAGAATGCTTGTGACCAGAGGCATTCCGGATTTACAGTATTTCCGGTGAATACATCGGTTACCTGAATATAGGCAACACCGTAACACGAAAAATATTTTTTCAGAAGGTGCGTTGGCGACAGCGGAAATGATGCATCGTTAAGTAAAGGGTTATGTAATGAGAAAAAGCATTCCGATGCATAAAATTTATGATTAAACGTGATTGAAAAAGATTCAAAACATTGAAAAATATCTCCGAACGTAAATCTCGACGGTAGTTAAGTCGTGTAAGTGTAAGTCTTGATGAGGCCACCAATAAATAGAATGAAAATGACACAGAATTTTTACAATCCGACGAGAATATCAACCTTTCGACCCTTAATATTTTTCAAAGTGAACCTGTCGCCAATCCCATGTCATTTTCGCGATTACTTGCATAAACTTAATGGTAATTATCAAATCGTACAATCGGAGATCCGTTTTGCATTTTCACACGGCTGCACGGATTGAGACCAAATTAATAAATAGAAGCATCTCATGCTCCTAAACCCCGTAGTTTCGGTTACATCTGATGCGTCCTTTGCGCCGTTTTCTCATTGTTATTTGTTATGTCACATCATATGGTTGAACATCCTGTCGGTTAGGCACACCTCTTGACACGCTCATAGGGAAAACGTAGCTCAAAGGACATTACACTTCTCAATTAATCTCCTCGGTGCAAACCTTTTTGCTGGGTATGCGTTCACACTATGTTTTTGGTCTGCGCATTCACGCACACATACCTAACGATCAATGTTGTGGTGCTGGGAATAAGCTGATCCCGTGCGCAGGATAAAGTAATCAGAAATCGTTTTTTCCATTGTTTACTGTTCACCGTCTTCCGCTCACCGCCTTACATCAATCTTGAGTTAACCGTGGGATACATTGGGGGGGGGTTCGCAAATTTCCCACTCCTCTGGTTACCAGAGAAGCGCGCCGGGTGGCCAGCAAAAACTACATATAAAAACTACAGCAAGACTCTCGTGCTTGAAGCAACTGTCTAATTTACTCGCGGATATTCAAAAAAAGATGAACCTCTCATTGGAAATGAGTGCTTTTACTTCGTATCGAAAAACGGCATCTTTAGAAAATTATTCTAGGCAAAATTTTGACTCTCACTGATGTAATATGAGTGCATGTAGATTTCCTCTTCATGACGGTTGGAGCTAAATGAATTAAAAAGTAGGAAATCTTACTTCAAGGAGGAAAATTAACCATTACTATCATCACTAAACCACACAATTTTCATAAAATTCCAGATCGCCTTGCGTAGATTTTATGTAATTTTGGACGTGCTGCGCGCACTATGTAAACTACAACCCCTTTCCGAAAAAGGCTATTCGGGCTTCCAGCCGGGTGGTGGTGGCGGCGAAGAGAGACCACCCGGCTGGAAGACCGAATAGCCTTTTTCGAATATATTCGCCGGGAAAGCATCAAATCTTTGTTTACAATCCATTTCCATTCCTCCCTTAATTAAGTCCGAGGAATAGACATCGTTCGTTGATGCCATGGATTCTGTTACGCAAAATCACCACACCTTGGTATCCTAAGCCACGTAATGAAATATTTTGCGGAGCAGAACGGCATCTCGCGGTGTTAGCGTGAAGACTCCGATGCGACAATTAAGCCACTTAGATAGCTGCATTTTCGGCGATGCAACTTTCAAAAATAGAAATTTTGATAAACTCTGGAATACCTTCAGTTGTTTAGATTATTCCGCTACATAGCTGCCCAGATTGGTTTTGCAAAATTTTAAATGCTAAATCTATAGTGTATGAGCTTATAAACAGAGATTTTGCAATAAAAGATAACGCACCTAGCACCACAAAACATGACTCGTAAATGCAGCATTATATGTCAGCAGACAGCAGCCAAAGAAACGAGGAGAGGTTTGGGTTACAATACAATACAATACGTGAGTTGCCTATCGTAGCGTTCGTTTGATAGCCACTTCTTCGCAGGGGCGCAGCAAGGAATTAAGGCTGGGGGAGGTTTAGGTGCAACTAATACCGGGGTGTGTAGGGGTATGGTATACCCACCCATATATATAGGTGCAAGATTAGTAAATTGCGGAATTATAATGTAAATGGTTCAAAATGGTGAGTTTTACGGCTCTCTGAGGGATATTTTATTAATCCTTACGCTATTCTATTAGTAATATCAATCTAATTAAGTAAAATGGATTAAACTTAAAAATTTCTCTGAGCTCTGGGGGGGCTTTTATCCCCCAAAACCCCCCCTCGCTGCGCCACTGCTTCTTCGTATTGTTGATTTCATCGATTATTTATATATGTTCACACTTGTACTACACAAACAGTGCAAAACAATATAAAACCCATGCATTCTCCACTCCTAGTTTCTTCTGTCTCCTGTCGCGCACACACTATATACAGGGTGGAGAAAATTTTTCATGCAATTTTAACCCTGAATAGCTGATGCCAGTAGGAAGCAAAATTACCAATGGTCAAAAACGTAGCATTTTTAAATTAAATAAACAACGAGCCAAGCGTTTCGATTGGCGGCGAGTTTTCCCTGTTGCCGGATGCTCTGGAAAAAGGCAAATGCAGGCAAAGCCAAGGGGACTGCATAGAGGAGATCCAATTCCATCCTATGGTAGGCTGCTTTCTGTTGCCACTTCGGTCGCATTTTAATCGGTTTTCAAAAAATGTCCGCGGCGCGGTAATGAGTCCAATGCGATCCATTTTTTTCCAAAATTTTGCAGAATAATGTTCGCCATTGCGAGGAACAGCATTGGGCTTTTTTGAATTTGATAGATCACGTCGAAATGTGTATGAATTTCGGTTAATACCCCTAATTATACCTTATTTCCCCGTGAAACTCGGATCAGTTTGTCCGTCAGCGCCGAGACGGCGACTTTTGTAAACCCATTTAAACGCGCCGTGGGTGAAAACACTTTAAGAGGCCGACTGAAGATCCTCTTTTGGAATATTCGTGGGCAAAGCACTCAAAGTCATGAGTTGTCCAGAGCATCCGGTAACAGGGAAAACTCGCGGCAAATCAGAGCGCTTGGCTTGAAAGTCATATGGTGCACGTTTTTCTCAGGGACTAAAAAAAAATTTCTATGAGTATGACAGAGTCTCTAAATGATTCAATTCAAACAAAAAAAAGGTTGACAGCATATTCCACTGTATTACTCAACTCAGACTTAATATCATAACATAACAACTTTGCGAAATATAATGAACTACAGTTTACTAAATTTTAATTGATAAAGCATTACATAAACCGTGTAAACAATGCGAAAAGTATAGTTAGAAATACCAGCTTCTGATCAAACTCATCGCAATTTGGATTCATATGGAGCATTGAATATTTCTGATACTTTACCAAACAAGTTTGATGAATGTAGTTCAATAAATACTATCAAGATGGCACCCATTAGTTCGATAGAACAACTAAGATGAAACGCATAATAAACCCCAATGTAGCGTGAGCCGATGAAATATTCAACGGTTTTTAACCCAGGAAACCGTTTTTCTAATTGAAAGTCATAAAATTAGGAGTTAAATGTAAGTTTCCTCAAAATAAATACAAAAAATAATAATAAATATGCCTGCATAGGGTATTGAACATGCCCCCCCCCCCCCCCCCCCCACGGCTAGTATGACGAATTTTATCGAAAGATTATTTATCATAACCACATGATACCACTTCAGGAATATCTCTCCTTAATGTTTTAATGAGTCGGGATACACAAACGCCTCCTAACAGGTTTAATATCCAGTATAATGCGCAATAAAATCATCTAGTGAGTAGCAGATGACAGTTTTTGATGAACAGGACAGTATAAATGTTATCATTTCGAAGATGTATACAGCAAAATAACTTAATCATTCAATGAAAAGTGATTTTCGTAGGACAAATAATTGAATAAATAATACCTAAAATTGCACTTATCCTCCATATTCTTTAATTCACTGCCTTTGATGCACCAGCTCATAGATAACATTGCACATTTAGAAGGATATTAACGGAAAAGAGAACGTAAAAAAATAAAATGTTATCGCCATAACAATCAATGGCGGTTTCCTCGGATATTGCACGCAATGAAAATTCTCTATCGCTTTATCCATTGGAATGATGTGATGATTCCTATCAGTTTGCCAGTTTAGTGAACAAATCTCCTCACAAATATTCTTTCAATATTTTTTCAATTAATTTTTCGGAAATTTCTCTAATAAAGATATCGATTTTTTTTAAAATATATGAGTAATTTTCTCTGAAGGCCTGGATCAACTCCCACGACCCGCATTCGGCGGAGGTGATTTTGTTCGAAGAAAAATTAAGTTTAACAACTCTCTAACTCTCTCAAGTAAGTCCTGTATGTTTTACTTAAAATTTCAACCTATTCTCCCACACTTTCACGCAAAACTGAATGTTCCCATTAAAATGGCGGTGCATTTTCCATCTGATTTACTCTTTTGAGTCATCTGGATAAAATGGGAATGCATTTTCAAAAAAATACTTTGCTACCAAGGATTTCTCTCAATTTCTGTTTCTTTTGAACGGCTTTAAGGTAAAAGTTATCAGCGCGGCTAGTCCCGGTATACTTTAAATTAGTCTAGAGCGAACACCTCTTAGTGTTCTATGTCCGGGCCTGCTCTCCGGCTGTGGCGCTGTGCGCACGATTTAGACTGCTTGTGGCATCATATGCTCAGCAGTCCAGCAACATCTTGTCCGGTACTGTCCGAAAATATCCACAGCTTAACTGGCTAAAGCACTCGACCGGAAATCGGGGGATCCGGGTTCGAATCCCGGTCAAGGCGAATGATTTTTTCTCTGTGGAACTTTCGCTTTTATGAAATACATTCATGACGCTAAATTACACTTTCACTCTGCGTAAGTGCGGCTCTTAGGTTTGTCTATTTGTACTCTATAAAATATAATCAGATTAATTCATCCTAGGTGATAAAACACGTGCATTATTGGGAATAAACTCAATGGAAGATTCGTGCGCTGCCTTCCGGTACCGAATCATCTCCACCAAAATCGTTACGTGTTCCATATCATTGTCACAAGTTTCCATGTGGCAGTAATTTAGGACTGCGCACCACACTGGTTCTTTCTAGAAATGTGGTGACTAGAAAAACTACGTGGAGGACGACTCAAGCCGCAAAAAACAGTCATTACCCAGCGATAGCGACTGAAGGGAGATAATTTTCAGGGCAGTCGGAGCGTGGAACATTCTGGACACCATCCGTCACAGTGATAAGGAGTGCTGGTTTTTTCAGAGGAAATAATTAACGGCCAACCTCTCATGCACAAATCATCGATAGGGAATAATTTTTATGCATGAAAAAGTAATACTGCCAATCTATCTTCAGTCAATATAACATTCAGACTTCCAGTGAATAATTGCCTAGCACCTTAAGAAAAATACAAAGTTTTAATAAAAATATATTTGTTTTAATCGATGCAATGGTTAAACTGCTTCCGCGAAAGAAAATATACGCGTAGGTAATTTTAATAACATTTTCTGGCAATTTTTCAGTTTTTTTTTGCCTCCAGTTTTTCTCAAATGGTTTCAAATCAAAGGCTCCATTCTCAAGGTCTTTCCATGCATCAACAAATTTTTCACAAGTATGTAACTTCACGGCTAAGTTCATTGTTTGTTGATATAAACATAAATACATACATGCCAAGGTGCATATACTACTACTCAACGGCATTCCCTTCTTCGGCAACTCTTCGTTTTTTTACTTTTTTCTATTTCTCTCAAAAGCTACAATATTCAGCAAAGATAAGTAGTGCTGAAGTACAATATATATATTACTAAAATACAAATACGACGAAACTGATAGCAAAAAAATCATTTCTGCATCCTCAAAACTGAACCTAGACTCCAAAATAATTAGATGACTTGGAGTAGCTTCAATGATTTAAGAATCAGGGATGAAAACTTGAGCCTCATCAGTGGTAAATAGCGATTTTGACAGTGAAATACTAAAATTTGGTGTACTAATCAATAACCTGTTATTCTGATATCATTTTCATGAAATTTTAAAATAAAAATATGTTTCTTTAAACTCCGTCATTGATTTGAATTGGCATTACTACAGATGAACCAATGCAGAAGAGATCCCGGAAGACTATTCTATTTTTAAGAGAGATCTTCAAATCAACGCAGTTATGATTATCCCAAATTTCGGCTATAAAACTTATCTTCTTGAGTTGCTGCATTTTTACTCCTCCCTCTTTGCATTTAGTCACCAGCAGAAAATACAAGCCGTAGTCGTTACCACCACTCCACTCTCTGGAAGTTGCAAATGAAGTTCATTTACCAAACCAAGTTGAAAAATGACTTTAAACTTTGAGTATCTATTTGTCGTCATTGCAGTAACGCTAATCAAATCCCAGGTTTTTTTAAAACATTCCTGCAGGTTTCCGTACACCTACCTTTGTACATTTTTCATAGTGGAACGCTTCCTCAAATTCATGCTTCTCTGCCCCCTTTATCCATGCACGTTCCTTGGAAAACATGGCTCAAATAACTGTAGGTGGTGTGTTACCGTATGTTTCTCACGTACAAAGTCGCAAATTTTGACAATGGGCCATAAATACGTGACGGTGAGGATAAAACGGCTATCTTTAATTTTGTTCCTATTTGGGACAGCCTGGCGAACAACTTGGCAATTCGCAACGATTCCCACTTTGCACTTGGTCACCATAAGAAAAAAGCCGTAGTCGTTGCCCTCACCTCACTTTCCTTATGTTGCATTTGAAGTTACTTTATCTTACTTACTATACTTTATCCTTTTAATAATTCAGCTAATTAAGCTGAAAAAACTTAACGCTTCGAGTGCCTATTTGACGTTTTTAAAATCACTTCAATCAAATCCTTGGTTTTTTAGAACGTTCCTTTATCCTTCTCATATTCTTGATAGAGATAAAATCCAACATCCATAAATAGTTAAACCAAAGGGATGCCACATAACCCATAAAAAAATCAGCAAGACCGAGGACGAAGCCCAGTTTTTAATTGAATTCTTGAAAAAGGTATGTATTAAATTTATTTAATACACATCATGTAGTTTGTTTCCATAGATTGTCAGAACATAAAATTCGATCTAACTCTACATTTAAAAATTATATTCCTCGAAAAGTTGAAGTTATCATCTCGAATACCAAAACATTCATATTTAAAGTTCCCATTAATGACTTTTGCCCTTTTTTGTAAAATGCTTGCTTAACGTTGCATTGAGGTTAGGTCGGTGCATGTGTACAATAGGCTCAACAAGGGACCAAATAGGGCAAGTTTATTAGACAACTGATACTCTCGTCCACATTTTCTCGAGTTTAAGAAAGTCACTGTTACACATGATAATATAATTAATTTTAATTTGGCCATAATTCTCTCATTTTTCTGAATATTCGATAAATTTATTTTGCGCAGCAGTGGCTCTTTTAAGTGTGTGAAGCAAGCACCTAGTGAAAAAATGAAAATAATCCCTAAATAAACGACAGATGTATATTTCTAAGCGTTCCTTTAAAAAAAATTCGAATGAAAAAAAAACATGATTTTTTCCTAAATAAAGCCGTACTACCTTCCCATGGAGTTGAAACTTCAGCACGCAGAAAAGTTTATTTATGTATACATAGCTAAAAATTATTGAAATAATACCCGTTTATCTAGTAAGTGTCATGTACATAACTCTTTCTATAATTGCAGACACAAAAGAGAAAATGAATACTTGGAAGTTGTCAGGATGTTTAATTTTGGTTATCCTGTTACTCTGTAAGTTGGTCTAAATTTAAGTTTGACGATACTTACTATTGATTATCAATTGAAGCCTAAATAGTTAGCAACGACAGAGAAAAATGTTCTAAGTAGAATGCGAAATAACTTAAGTAAAAGGCACATAAATGTCAGTAAAATCTTGACGGTTATTAAAAATTTATTTACTTATTAATTTAAACTAACATTTTGAATATACTTTTCTATGGTTAAAATATAATTTGAAATGCTACATTTTTTTTACTTCGGTGGACTTCCTCCGTGTCATCAAAATGGACAACTCAAAGTATCTGTTTCAGCGGACAATACTGTAAGTACAAAAATAAAACATTTTATTCCGTCCACAGTAATAACTTTGTGCAGAGAAAGTATAATTCATCGTCATAAGGGTAGATATTTAAATTAAAAGTATAAATGGAAGTATCTTACTTCTGTCCATAGCACAGACCCAGTAATTTTTTAAATGTTAATTCTTGAAAAGATAATTTTTATTCTCGGCAAAAGAAAAAAACCTGTTTATTGATATGATTTTAGAGAGCAAATAATTGTACATTTTAAACACATCCTATTCCAAAGTTCAATGATAATATCCGTTTCAACTACGCCTGATTGAATAGCACATTTGAGACCCTCCACCTGCGAAGGTAATTATAAATATAAGATCTTTTACCAACATCCACCGGTAGATATGCGGAATCAAATACTGCAGAAAAAAACAATACTCATAAAATGAATTTTCAAAATATTTAGAGTTCAGATAGCTAAATTCACTGATTCATTTCATATTTTTTCCGAAAAAGTTATAACCATCACCTTCTTCTGAGCAATATATGCCTCATAAATGATTATCAATAAATGTTCAATACAGTTTTAATGCTGTCACCAAACACGTTATCAAGTTTACTAAAGTCGAAGTAACCTGCTAAAACACTAGTTTTCACAGCAATATTTTACTAGCAAATTAATGCTGCTACTTTTATCAACACAGTGTCCCCATATTGTCGATAAATTTCGTGAAAGAAAAATAAAAGTGAGTTATGGCTTAAAACTGATTCCTGTTTAGCGATAAATTGTAAAAAATCAAGCTGAACTATATCCCTTTCCAGCTCGTATAAATAAAAAATTCCTCTTGCGATATATCTACAGCCATCGATTCTCTGTGTTCAAAATTGAACTGCTTCAACTGCTTTGAAGAAAATGAATTAGTTCGTGAAGCATTTCTCTCTCCGTATTTCATGCCACGTCTATTAATTTAATATTGATGAAATAAATGTATTTACAGTCAAACGAGCCCTCCGATCAGCCTCAGGATGAATATGCTGCAGTTTCATGGCTAGTGGGGAGAGACTCCTCTAAACTACGATCAGTATCAGAAGATGAAGGCGATGAACATGAAACTCAACTTTTAGAATGGTTCCAGAGCTTCTTGGAGTCCCTTGGGGTACGAGAAAATTTCAACAATCACCTACTTTTTTCAATGTGTATATCGATTGCTAAGTCCTAACAGCACGTATTTCAAAAATAGTAACTTTTCATGAGAGCACAAAAAAACGATTAATTTGCTTAACTTGTTCACTGAAATCACAAACCAAAAGTTCATAAAACTGAAAAAGAAGCATTCATTTGGAAGAAAAGAGTTGTTTTTGCTTGTATTTTATTTTTTTAATGTTATTACCCTTTGTTTAAGATACCTGTCTCAAACCGGTCGAATTTGAGAATGTGTCTTGAAACATTTCCCTAACTCTCCGTCAACAGGTTCCGGAGGAAAGCGAAAACTTAGACAAGGCCAGGAAAAAGTAGAATAAATGGACTAGAAAGGTAAGTAAAGCTCCTTGCTTATCTGTTTTATTCATAACTTTTCGAAAATATCCATCTTACCAGGGGTCTTTTATATCATGCTGACGATTTCTCTTGATAGTGAAAAAAGCCGTATCGGGTAATACTTTGGTATTACTATTATTGATAACAAGCTTTTTTTACATTATTTTAGTTATTGGAGATATATAATTTTCCGTTACTATTTCATCCACTGATTGTGACTAATACGACGTCAATGTGAAACTTGATGATTTTATAGCGTATATAAACGCCGAAACCTAGCCAACATTTTAATAAAATAATGCAATCTACAATCAATAACATATTTTGTTCACTATTCCACAGAAATTTGAAGGATAATGTTAACTCTGCTACTCTTTTGTTGTATATTTATTGGACATTGATATTTGTATCTTGAATAAATATTTTAAGAAATTATAAATCTCACTCTGTATATACAGCCAAAGAATGCATTGACGTCATAATAGATAAATAACATAACTTCTTAATTAATGACTAAAATTACGCTGGTGTTTAATCAAACTCTTATGTATGGGGTTATCTACTCTCACTGAGGAGGCAAAATGCATTAAATATATCCTGTGGCATATGCAACCCAACTTCCATCTTCACTGATACCCACGGACGATTAAAGATGACTTTTTCAAAATGGCAATGCGCATTTCCTACAACAGCAGCACTCTTGGATGGACCGAGAACGAAACCAAAGTGAACGATGAAAGTCTCTAATGACAATATGACCCCTCAGTTTCACTTATGAGGACTTATTAGCATAATATTCTACGTATGTATTCGCCCGTCGGTATATTGTCTATCGATGAGAACGAACAGATATGTGCGCGAGAGTGAAAACATGCCAAGGAGCATGTATCTTAAGCCTAGAGTTCATGCACTTGCTGCATGAATTAAAACGGTGCGCCTATATTTTTCAAACCCATCCTCCAATCCAGCCATTGCTTTGAGCGGCACTCGCAGTCTAGGGTTAACTACAAATTGCCTACGATTTCGTAAATTCCCAGTTCCCATTAGTCTTATTTGTCAAAGGGTTCTTTCTGAGATAATACCAAAGAAATAGCTCTGATGCCAATGGAACAAATTACAAAACAAATCATGGTTGGCGTAACCCGTTTGGAAAACCAAGGTAGCGCGACCACGAGATAATCAACCAAATGAAATATTCCCCTAGAAAAAATTGCGTAATCCCTATTCGACGGAAATTTCCCAACATTTCACTATAAATGGGATGAAAGTAGGCCTTAGAAGGTTTTTAACATGTAGTGCCACGTTCCGTAAAGCTGGAAAGAGCAAATACTTGAAAACCTCAGAAAAAGGATAATATTTTTTAAATATTTGATTGTTTAACAGTGCGTAAAATACAGTCGATGATTTCTTACTCCACAAGAGCAATGATATCGTTTGTTTTACTCACATTCATTATGGTCAGCCAATCGCTGCAATGTAAGTTGATCTTCATTTACGATTCCTTTTTTTAATAATCAACCTAGTTGTCCAATGTAAAATTAAAATATTTAAAATAACTCAAACAGAAGCATTCCAACTACATAGAATTAAAGTGACAGTGGACCATAATTGGTCTTCATATATTGGTTACCAATCTGTTCAATATTTCTATGTTTGGCGGAAATTAACCCTGATTCATCAGACAACGGACCATCAGTGTTTCCCGGATCTGATGTTATAATGGACGATGAGGTGAGTACAGAATCAAACAGTTAAGATAGAAGATGATATCATAAGTTAAAAGAGTAGTTTATTAGTGATAAATTTTTGAATTTATTCGAAAGAAATTTTCATGAAAGTTACGCTGATTTTCGAAAGTAAAAGTACGCCAGCGCTTGAGAATATTTATCTGCTTTTTGACGCAGGGTCTTTATAATCAAATATAAAGACTCCGGTCATCTTCTTTGCAATTATATGCAAATGTGAAGACTTTTGGATCATACTGCACTTGGGTTTCTAGTGCTCGAATTTCGCGACGAAAAACCGAGACTTAACATAAATCAAAAGCTCGAAAATACATTGTTAGTTGCTGTGAAATCCTAAAGTTAATATTGAATTCAATAGTGGACTTGATAATATTTCTATTTTAACTACATAAATTTGCATTGCTTTGGTATATAATTTACTGTCTTTTTTCGATATCAAATGTATCATTTTAAAGTTAAAATGCAAGTCTTTCATATCAAAAAGTTCACCATTAGTATTTACAAATGAACAAAAAGATTTTCGTTCGAATAATTAAAAAATAATATCAATATGAAATCAGTGGCGGATGAATATGGGGGGCCGACGGCATTGCCTAACATTGCAGAACCACAATTTTAACTTTTTTATATCATAAGATGGCATTGTCTTGTATATGTGTATAATCATTTTAAATAAAAATTTCTTAAAATTTGCATGTGACTTGATTGCTTTTCATTGCGATAAAAGTAAATGTAGCTCAAAATATCTTTTGCACCCATCTTGAGTTTTTTGTATCCGCAACTGATATAAATTCAAAGAAAGAAATAGGAGCACATGCCAGAAAATGGACGCAGCCAACAGTGAGGTGCTAGATGGTAAATGCTAGAAAATGATCTATGCTTGCGCCTATAGCGTCGTGTGAATGGATGAAGACGTGTATAGCCATATTGCCTCGATTCATTTGCAGTCAGCGTGCCCCGAAACGCTCGCGAAACTTGTTTCTTTCCTACTATCGAATGCTTTTTACCTGTTTATCTCTGATTATTATGTTTATCTCTACTCCTTGTATCCGGGCCCAATATATATATTTCAATGGATCTCTGTTAGAGATAGACTCAGGGTTTTATCCTCCACTAAAACTCGATCCAAGTTAAATTCGTATTAACTTTCCCTCATTCGCATGAATTTCATTGATCGGGTGTTTAGGACTCGGAGGACGTCGGCGAGGCGGACGAGGAAGAAGAGGAGGATGGCGAGGAAGATTTCGACGGACCGCGGCAGGTGTTCAAAGTGGACGATGAGATGGTCAAAGTCATCGACCAGATACTCGTCATACTCAGAGAGAGCCGCGTGGCGAACCTGGCTGAAATTCAGACGGTCATCCGGAACTTCGAGCGATACAAGAAGGAGATGCTGTCATAGATGATTGATGTGAATATTTTGGTAGTGGTTAAAAGCATTTCGAGACAAGTAGAATGTAGACAATGATTACACACACTAATGAAGCAGGTTTTGGATAAAAAGCCTTGGAACAGTGTTCCAGTCATCCAAAAAAATGTCACTAGCTTGTTGTTATTATATTGTATGCTATATTTTTAGAATAAAAGTTCAAAATAAACACAATTTGCTTCTACGCATTAACTGATCCAGGATTACCATCTTATTTACATTTATTACTTGGCGCAAATTAATGGTTGAGAATTTGAGGAGAGAGTCTGCAAGTAACTTAAAGTTGCGTCTCTCGACTTAGCGGGGTCATTAGTTGACAGACTCATTTAACGCTAGCCAAAAGCAAGAAAAGTATCAACGCTCACCCGTAGTCATAAAAAAATATCGAAATTCCTCTTCAGCTTATTTTACGATTGATGTGCAGTCCAAGCTGTGATTGGTGGAATATTTAACTCATTGGCCAGAACCATAAGAAGCCAAGGTACGCCAAGCTAAGTTTCTGTGAATGGATATTATTCCTCTAAATTACTACCTGTCGTATTAATACATCATTTATTCCGTTTTTTTCAAGTTTGTATCACACTATCCGTCACCTAACTTCCTCCATAAGTTCCCTATCCACGCTCATTATGTCTGGCATTACCTCAGTCTTGTCATTCTTACTTTATTCTACATCCATATCTTAAATGCCTAGAGAAAGTTCATCCTTGTTCGATATTTCCACGCCTTGGTTAGAGTTATTCTGATCGACTACCTATTCGTGTTGTCAAAGCCTTCTAACGTAAATACCACTCTCTCAGAAAATTTAATGATGCCGATGATCTCTGTCGTAGAATGTTCCCTGAAAGAACCATCAATTTTTTTATCTGAGGAATAAAATTGCCGAACATCGCGCATCAATTCAGCACTACTATTAAATCGAAACATGATGTTTGTATGTGGTGGAAGGTCTCCATATCAGCAATGAAAAACACTTCGTTACTTCTACAGTTTATTAATTTAGCCAGAGGTGTCATGGAAATATTAACAGGGCCGGAACGTAATTTCTTTAACTGTTTTTACATGTGAAATATTACTCTATGTGTTTTTATTACAAGATATTACTTAAATTTAATTACTAAATAATTTTTTGGTTGTGAATGTATGTATTAGAAATGTCGAGGCACCAAAATGGATAAAAATGTTATGTGGCTATTGTGTTTTTCTTAACGGCGTTCCGGCAAGTTGACACAACTGACTTTAACAATAATAGTTGTGAAAAACACTTCGTTACTTCCACAATTTATTACTATATATTAATATATCAGAACTACTTGTTCATATCGTTCAAGTGATACATAAATGACAGTGTTACGAGGTGGAGAAAATTCAAGTTTAATGAATGCAAATACAACAAGTCATGCATTTCTCTTTCAACATCGCTCCCCTGGTATAACAGGCGTCGCAAATGAAAGATAAGCGGAGGAAAACTGGTTTTAGGATAAAAGCACGGTAAATGAGAATGCATCACGAAACATTGACCTCAGTTAAACTAGTAGCACTTTATCTTCAAATTGAAATTGAAGTTAATTGAAAAATGGTGTTGGAAAAAAGAATATTTAGTACACCAAATTACCGTGATGGAAGCCTTATCATGGTATTGCGCAAAAAAATTCAAATAGCAATGTGTTTTCCATGACTTATTGTATCATTGATAAAATAAATATACTTAACGGTGCTATGTATCATTCTCTTGTTTTTTTTCGGCCGAAAAATTGGAGCATAAAGTTAGATTGTAATGCTGCTTCCAATATCATTATTTCATATACCTAATTTTGAATTATTTTGTTAAAGAATTGTTTTAATATTCTTTGTGGTTTTCCAAACTTTTTTTCTGACATTTATGACTTCAAGGAAAGTTTTAAAAAATTAGAAACTTTCAAAATAAGAAAAGCATTTCTTTTCAATAAATGCCGTTCAATTACACAAATATTGAATAAGCATTCATCATTCATTTAAATCGATAGTGTGGACTTCGGCGTGAGGAAATTACATTATTTTTCTCCTTTCTCCCGAATTGATGAGTGATTTTAACCCAAAAACAGGCACAATCCATCGCAATCTTATGTTATTGCATAATTTTTTATTATCCTTTCAACGATAGCTTCTTACATTTTCTCTGCGGCGTAAACACTAGACTCAGTTCCGCTACCGTTTTCTGGAGGACATGACATTCCTAGATTACGCGTAGAAACCAGTATGCGTAATCTTCATGCCTTGCCAGGTATAAAAACATTTTACCAGAGAACTACTTGTGGGAAAAGACTTCAGTATACCTTATTGCCATAGTCTAATTTTTTGCTAAAAGTGCGAAATTTTCCATTTTTTTGAAATAAGTATTTTGAAATTTTATTCTTCAGAACAATAAGTACTCTTGGATAGTTGAAAAGGCCGAGGTTATTTAGCAGATGTTCTTTAAATAATCTCGGAAATATTTTCTCAGTATCCGTGAGAGACTACGATGAACAAATATGTATTTTTCGGATGGGTACTTGCAATATTTTTCATCACTCAAGGTAAGAATTGGCTCTATGGCCATAATAATACTACATATTTGTTAAGGTTTTGGGATCTATAAAGTCCAATTTACAGGAAACTAAATGCACAGGAAAAGTTCAAACTGATCATTTTTGCACTCAAATTACGATAAGATTTCTTCTCTCAGATGAAAAGACTGCAGAGTACTATTTTGATGCACCTTTTTTAAATCAATTTGAAAATTTGAAAACTTAATTTTGCCTTACAAATTCCGAAAATCTTATCATCAAATAAGATGTATAATTATTATTACAAACATAATTCAATTTATGCACACAGGGTAGTTATAGTATTGAAATACAACTTATGATTACGCTGAATTTCTCATTGAATAGCAGTTGATGCACTACAATTTCAGTCCATAAATGACTGTTTCAAGCTCTTGGAACTATTGCTAATACTGAAAACGATAGCAATTCAAGAATGAGTATACGGATTTACAATAATTTGAAGTACATACAAAGCGCATTCTCTCAACTAAAATCTTAAATTTTCAAATAAAAACATATCAAATTAATTCTAGTGATAATTTTATCTTTTTAGAGTTGCCATTGAAGAAAGGAGCTACAGCTGAAACTTCTTCGGAGCCAAAGGCATGGATTCTTACATAAATAGAGAGCGATTGTAAATATAATTGATAAAATCCTGAACCTAAATGCTAAAAACTCATTCTGTGCTCTGCCCTCTCCGGGCGATATATTTTAATCATATCGCAAGATATTTCATGAGGGATATTTCAAACATACATTCGCAAATATGCAGAGTCGAACCTCAACTCTTATTTTGGGATTAGTCATAATATATTGCAAGCATTTTCTGAATTTAAAAATATCAAATCATTACATCAACATTATCTTAATGAAATAAATAAAAATGCTACATTTGTCTAATATTTCAAAGCCTACCGCGTGAACGGCTGTAAAATATGCATGATTTGCCATGAGAAAAATTCACCAGGATCAGAAGTTAGAAACATCTAGTCGGATTGGATCGAATGCATCTAATACCAAGAGCCTCGGCAAAAGTTGCCATGGAAATTTAGGTACCTAGATAGCGTAGTGGCCCAGAAAGCCAAACGTCCGTGGTTTGATTCCCGGCCCAAGGGAATTTTTTCTCATGGCAATTCATGTATACTGCAATTATTTTATTTAAATGTATATAATAGTTCAAATGTATCGGAAATACCTCCCACCTCCAGTTTCCTAATGCTAAAATCCCTCGTTCCCACTTTTAACTGATACTGAATTTCCAATCGTTTCCTAGAGCAGCGCGAAAGATCAAGAGGAAGATGATAACAGTGATTCCACAGACACCACAATTCTGCAAAATATGGCTGAGAACTTTCTTTGGCTGATTCCCACTCGACCAATGAGGAAACCAGACAATGAGACACCTCCCTATCTAACTATCACCTCTTTTCTGGATCTTCAAAGACCGCAGTGATTATTCAAATGCTAATGGGATCTTCGAGCTCATTTCGCATATGCCGGATTTCTCATTTATCAAGAAACAACTTAATAGTTTGCTTTGTAAATTTGAGACCCTCTTCGTATCTCTCGAAGAATATAATAACAGAAAAACGCATTCCGCTGTATCCTGTCGCATTCATTGGCTAGTTACTCTGTGTGAGACTACACCGCTGTTTTACTTACAGTGTTGAATAAAAAAATTGGACTCTGCATCAATCTTGTTATTTTCTCACGGTGTTGATTTCATTTTATAATTCTCTGGTGCGCTCATTGGTACTTGATATCTACTATTGACTGTTTTGGCGAAGTATAAGCCTTATTCCTGTGGTGCATTGTAGCGCAATGGGTTGCCATTTGCCTGAAATTCTACTCTCTATGAATTATTTTACACATTTTTCGCGATGTTAGTTGAGGCTAGTTTCCATGCCCATCGTCAAATTCACTCAATTATTATTCTTCGTTCAGAATTAAATTCTACGTGCTTGTATTCTGGATTGGCACCATGGGTCGAAAACGAGTCCATCATCCCGTACCACCCGCAATCCCGTACCAATCGTAATACAGTTTTTAAAGAGGACATTTGACACTGTATTACATCTGTAATACAACATACTCCGTTTTCAAAAACCTTTGTGATACGGCTGTATTACAAATGTATTACTACAATTGTGCGGACTGGGCATTATCAAAATGAAACTCGTACCACCCAGACAGCACAATCGATTGTATACAAATTGAAAATCTCTTGTACATTTTCAAAGTGTAGTGTTTGTAAAACCATTGCATTACCTCAGTAGTCCAATACCTCCAAACAAATCAATTACAATACGATTCTAATACAGAACAAAAATCACGAGTGAATTCCAATTTTTAAAACCATTGTATTTGCTATGTATTTCCTTTGTAAATCAATACCAATACGATCGCACTTACGCTTTTAACGAAGCGTAGGACCACTGTGGCTACGAGTTAGATCAGCAAATTCTAGTGCATGCACAAGTAAGCGCTTTCTTTAGTTCAAATATTTTTAGTTTTTTTTTTAGATCTAACTCGAGACAAGTAGGAAGTGCGATTGGGAGCTCTCCAGTCTCTCTCCACCGAAAGTAAATAGGCAAGTAAATATGAAAGTTTCATTAGATACGTAGGTGAAGTAATGTTGGGTAGGTGAGGTCGTTTTACTTTACTTCTTACAAAGCTTATCTTGGCGTAATCAAGAGGCAATTACCCTGCGGTTTAGCTCGCGGCAGTGAATGGAAAAATTAATAGCAACGATGTTAATTTCAAGTCCATTGTTAATAGATGCTCATTAATGAGTAACTGTTTATTACTAAGTGATAGTGTAGGTAACACTGATGGGTCTTGTGTATGCAACTGATATACTGTTGTATTACATTATGATTTTGTAAAACATTCGTAATTCAGCTTTGTATTACAATCCTAATACAGTTTTTAAAGAGGACATTTGACACCGTATTACATCTGTAATACAACATACTCCGTTTTCAAAAACCTTTGTAATACGACTGTATTACAAATTTTTTTGTGCAAAACAACAATTGTGCGGACTGGGCATAATCAAAATGAAACCCATTCGAATTCGAAATTATTAGCCACTCCTTGGTGCGGTCGGCGGCCACGGAAATTTAGATTACGATACGTTCCACATGAAATTAAAAATTACTCAAAAAACTGAAAAATATATTAGGAGGAGGTATTCAATATACAATGTATACAAGAAAATATATAGGAAATTATTTTATTGCTTCTCGTAAAGTAGAATCCACGCTTTCACATCATTTATGACTTGAGAACTTTGAATGAGATAAGTTTTTTCAGGAACTTGGAAAAAATTAAGATAGTGAGACAGCTAAAACAGGAATCAGTAAGCTAAATTAACCGAAATTAATGCATACTAAAACTTAATTGATTCATTGCCATCAGAATTCACAGGTATATAAGTGGGTTTAAAATATGATTCCAGTATCCATTATATGCCAGTTCAGCTTGCAATATGAAGGTAAAAGGACAAATAAAAATTTCAGACGTTCAATTTGGAGAAACTTTTTACTAGCGTTGTTTTAGCAAAACATTTTTCGAATTCATTTACGCATTGCCTTACCAGAAAAAAGAAAGTCTCTTGTAATACACGTCTAACCTCCTTTTCAGGTCCAATACCTAGTTTTCATCGTGTCAGCTGCCCTACTGCTGAGTGGTAAGTAAAACTGGGATTTCTAAACTCCTCAAAACTTTTTGCGTATTTTAAAACAAGTAAAAACACTGTAAACCTGCAATGATTATTTTTTATGCCTTCTTGCGAAAAACATAGGACCACTTCAAGTCACTGGTTTCTCCTTGAGAAGTACGGATCTAAATGTAAGTAAGCACTTTCTTCCTACGTTACGTAATTTAAAATATCCCCAACACAAATACGACGCATTTTACCAGAAAGGGTCATTCAACCAAAACTTCTTCGTGAGCGGCAACACAATAATTAACAGGGCCGCCAAATGGGGATGCAAGTTCCACCACAGAAAAAAAAATTGGGGAGGAATATGGAATTTACGGATAATTTTTTCAACGCATGCGGGGGCGGTAACGGTCGTTATTTTGCGAGGGAAGGCGCTACCAGCATTGCAGAGAGATTGGATATCCCTGTACATTATAAATAAAGGGTTGAATCCAAGAGACGATAATAGAATACATAACGAATAGAATGATGAGAAAAATCCTTGATTTGAGAGCTCAGCCCCGCTTGTGAACAAAAAAGATTTTTAAAAAAGTGGATTTTAGGTGAAAACTAGCGCTGGTACACCATTTTTGTCCAGCTAGATACCCTATTCCAAATCACGCTTTCATGTTTTCATTTTAGTCTTCAACAACATTGCCCGCACTTCTCCAAGTAAACAATTTGATGGTACTCCAAAGTTTTCATTTTTTTGTAGTTAACATGTATATTCGCATTAATCCCAGGGTACTTCCGTAGTGTTGAAGTTCCCTTCTGACCCACCTTGAAACCCAATGCATTGGAAATTATACAGAGCAACCATTTTTACGCTGCTAAGGATTAAATGTAAACATATATTCCAAAATTATTCAAATAAAAATCCATCAACTGACTTAGTTGGTAGGATATGATTGAAAGTGGAGAAATGTTTGAAAAAAAACAAGATGCAGAGAGTTGCCACAATTGGAAAATAATCTATAAACAAAAACATTTATGAAAATCAAATGATATTATTACCTAATAGCTGCCTATAAATACCAATGCACCTATAATGATATTATTATGCTCGAATATACAATAAAGTGCCCTTTATTGCCGTGGGCTTTATATACAGGGTGGAGAAAAATTGTGTCGTGAAATTTTAACCCCGGATAGCTGACGCCAATAGAATGAGGACCCAAAGGGGGTCCTCTGAGGGTTACAACACACCGGGGCCGGGACCCAGTAATTCAACTGATACGCCCGCGCACCCAGAGAGGGGAATGGAAGGGAAGGAAAAAGGATAGAGGCGCCGCCACGATGAGGAGCCCGCCGACGCCTCTAGGGTAGGGATAGGAGTGGAAGGGCGGGATAGGGAATACCCTAGTCGCTGTGGAAGCGACCAGGACCCACTATTAGCGACAACATAATTTTTTATACCAACGAATTTGGAAGATTTTTCGATAAATATGAAAAATCCAAAGATCAAATCCTTGAATTAAAATTGCTGACGCCAGTTGGAACGAGACTCCTTGGGCGGGCTCGTAAGGATACACTCCCGGGGGCAGGGTCTGTAAGCGCGAGCTTTTCGCCTCTGCATCCAGAAGGGGGGAGGACAGGAAGGAGAAAGGAAGGAGGCGCCGCCGCAATAGGAGCCCGACGACGCCTCCTGGGACGGGATAGGGAAGGAAGGGATGGGACGAGGAATCCCGCACCGTCACAAAGGCGGGCGGGTCCTACCATCAGCGAAACCAGGCATCAGCCATTGCTATTCTAACAATTTTGGAGGGTTATCCTATGAGGAAGAAAATTCCAAAGATCAAATCCTTGAATTAAATTAGCTGACGCCAGTATGAATCAAAATTACAAATGATGTTCAGGTCGAAAACGCACCATTTTTAAACTATAAATACTTTAAGGCAAACACTCCGATTGGCCACCAGTTTGTCCTCTTGATGGATCCTCTGGACAACTCATGACTTAGAATGATTTGCCTGCCAGGAGATCGTGATGCACCCAAGGCATCCAGCAACAGGGCAAACTCGCGCCCAATTGGAGCGCTTGACTCTGAAGTTTCTGTAGTTTAAAATAGGTTGAAAACTGGCTTTTTATTTAAATTAAAATCGATGTGATCTCATATAATAATAACTTCACATTATTTAAGTCCATAGCATAAAAGTAAACAATTAAAAAGTAAAAGTAAATAGAAATTACAAATACGACGCATTTTACCAGAAAGGGTCATTCAACCAAAACTTCTTCGTGAGCGGCAACACAATAATTAACAGGGCCGCCAAATGGGGATGCAAGTTTCACCACAGAAAAAACAATTGGGGAGGAATATGGAATTTAGGGATAATTTTTTCAACGTATGCGGGGGCGGTGACGCCTCCTGCCTCCGTAATAATTATACTCTAGTTCCAGGCCAAGTTCAAGCTCCGAATCGGATGAAAGCAACTACTCGGTTTTATCAAGCAAAGAGTCTGCCCCATTCCCTCCAGAGTACGATGAATCACTATAAGCTCTCGCTCTATTGGTTGAAAACTGGCTATATAGGGGTTAATTTAAATTAAAATCGATGTGAACTCAAATAATAATAACTTCATATTACTAAAAAGTGAATGCGAATTCTCAATTCCTGTAATCTAAACTACATTTATCCGCTCTTTATTCAAGGATTCAACGCTGATGGGTATGGTCTTGAAAAATCTTCCTGAGCTGGACAAGAAATGGATCAACACCATTGTGAGCGACCCCGGCGCCGATGTTGACAAGCCGAAGCTGTTATACTCTAGTTACAGCTCAAGTTCAAGCTCCGAATCGGATAAAAGCAGCCACTCGGTTTCATCAAGCGATGAGTCTGCCCCAATCCCTCCAGAGTTCGATGAGTCACTATAAGCTCTCGCTCTATTATCCCATTTCATATGAAACGCTACTGTTACAGTTCCTGTGGAGTTTACGCACGTTAAACATTAGAATAAAGAATAGCATCTGAATTTATCAATTATTTATTAACCATACAATAAGGTGGGATGCCATCGTTCTAAAATTACGAAAGTTTCTTCAATAAAAGTCCACGCAAACTTGAGGACTTTTATTGTTTTATTGTCATGATACTGACAAAGGAGGTACCTACTACTGCACCCTGAAAACGATGGAGTACGTATACCCACATACCGTTTTAGTAATGTGATTAGAAGTCAGTAATTTGTGCATCATGTAAAAAAGAAGCAGCTATCCCATCTGCACAGTGCCGATGAATGATGCAACTCTAACACAGCTTACCTTTCGCAAAGTAATATACATGGGTGAGGTATAGAAATGCTTACAAACTATTTTAAATGAATTAATTAATTTCGATGACTTGAGATGATTTTAATAAATTCTAATGACGGATTTATGAGTCATAAGCCCAAATATTAGCTTATGATAGTTGCAATAGCGGCGGCGAATGGATTTCAAATTACCTCTCGACCAACATGAGACAACATGAATATGATAGTAATAATAATAAGGAGAGAAAATAATCTTACTCCGAAAAAATCACTTTTGGAGTTCACATGGATACTCAGACCACCAATTGGCATATAATTACATCAAGAAAACGAGATTTCAAGAAGACATAAACTGCTAAGCATCAAAGAAAAAACTTATTTCATCGACAAATGAATTGCATTCATGAATTGTATTTTTCTTCACAAAAAAATCTATGATATTGTCAGCAGAGCGAAAAGATAGCACGGTTTTTATATGCGCCGCAATTTCCGTTTATTTGTTTCATAATAATAATAAATTGTTTTCGCGTGTTCGCTGTCTCAAAAGACTTTGCCAACCAATAGGACTTAGCTTCAAGAATTGAGGCTACAATGACCAGGGAGTGTAACGTCATATTTCCGCCGCGAGGTGACAAGGAACCCGAAAATTCAAGCAGGAAATCACATTATTTGCTGCGCTCAAGGCCATAATACTGGTTTTCGCGTAATCTATGTCATGAAAATCGTATGTAAGATAAATCAGCCTGTTGTCTGGCAAAGTCTTTTGGGACAACTAACACGCGAAAATAACACATTATAAAACAAATTAACGGAAATTGAGGCGCACGAAAACCGTGCTATCTTTTCACCCTTCCAAAATTTATGAACACAGGTATATAAATCCCCTCAGCCGAAAGGAGTGCCAGAACACATTTTCAACATGAAGGTAACACTTCATTTCTAATTTCTCTCCGATAATTTTAACTCAATTTTAATATTTTCAACTCGTAAAGCATTTTTATGAAGCTCGCAAAACCATTGAACTAGCATACATACTGACGTAATTCATATTTATAACTGTTTCCTTTCCAGGTGCTAGCCATTTTGTTCCTCGTTCCTGCACTTGTTCTCTTGAGAGGTATGCAACCGATACTTTTATCACTTCTACAGAATTTTCTGTTTCACTTTTTCCTGGCCTAAAATATTTATCTATTTAATTTTTTTCATGAAATCGCCCGTGGATTATCGCGCAACAGAGGCTACAGCTCGCTCTGTGAGAAGTTCTGATCCAAATGTAAGTATATAAAGCATGGATCCCTACAGTTTTCAACTTTTAGAACGCACCATTCCACTTTTAGAAGCCCTATTCCATACCAACGAATTCTTCGAATTCAAAAATCTAGGTTTCTGGGTTGAATTAATTTCAAGATCGTACGACGCCATCGCAGGGGAAACTTGACATTAAAATATTTCGATAGGCATCGTCGCCAGTTTTATTTTTTTCTTCTACAGTAATTTTTAACCCTCTTTAATAAGATAAAAAGCGTCATGACTATTTAAGTAAGACCTAGGAGGCATTCATAGGATTTCCCACGTAAAAAAATTACATACTGCCACCATTTTTCTGCCTTGTATTCCATCCGGTCGTATATTATATTAAACCGTATTTTTTTCCGCCTCTGGTATCTGGAGTCTTTTCCATTTACCTCAGTTTAGTATTCTAGAACAGCAGTCTAGAGCCATGGCTGACGCAATTTGCGTTCAAATTTTCTGTTACGTACAATGCTTGCGTTCAACGCTTCTTGCCGAAGGCAAACGATGCGATGCGAAAAGGGCCACTCGAACATTTTTACGGGAAAAATAGAGTCATCGAGGAATTTCTGTTCGCAAAAATTGTAATTATATGCCTTTCAGCAACATTATTTTTATTATTCACTTCCTAAGCAAATAGGATAATCCCCCTGAAAAATTAGGACCAAGGCGAGGATAGGTGTTGAAAGATCCGGTAGAGGTCCTGAATAGGTGGAATGACTATAAAGACATGTATTAAAATAGTAGCAACAGTTCAGAAAGACTGAACAATGAGGAATAAAGTGAGATAGATGAAAATAAGCGGTTGCGGGATTTTATTTTCGTAAATTGGGAGAAGTCACCGAAAAGCAGTGGCCGTGGAAAACAACCCGCATTGCGCTTCTCACTAATTAAAGAAGGGCTGGAAGATGTTTTTCCAGTTGGAGACATAAAATGGGTTTTGGCAACAGGTCTTCGTGAAGAAAGTTCTTATTCAGGAACCTAAAAAATAGGAAGTCGTAAAATTCTTAGTCTGTGGGACTATAAGTCTGTATCGTATGCGGCGAAAATAGCTCTGAAGATTAGTAATAAATGAATTGAGACGAGGACAAATGATTACTTGGGCTACGATCAGTTTCGTTTCCGAAAAGAAAATTCAACTCATGATATGATAGCGTTGGTGAGAACCCTAATACAGATGTGTATTGTGAATGGAGTGTGTATAGGATGTGTATGCTTACCTGCTTTGTGGAGTTTGAAAAAGCGTTTGACAAAGTGGACTGGATAATGTTAATTATTTAGAAAATTGGTAGCCAGGGGAACGATGGAAAGCCACGGTCTGCATCGGCCGATGAGTGAGACACGGATTTCCACTATTGCCCTTGCATGCGAAAGATAGTGTGAGAGGAGTTAAAAATCGGAGCTAAAGTGGAAGGATTACTGCTCAAATCAAGGAGATACGCGGATAACCAGGAATTGATTAGCCATTTGGTGAAAAGCATGCAGGAAATAGTAGATGCGCTAAGTACACAGGACAAGGGATAAGATAGGGGCGTACCCAGATCAAAATTAGCTGTGGTCGTTCAAGAAGTAAAATTTTAGCACAGAAAAGTTTAATAAAATCAAATCTTTAAGAAAATTATGACAAATCTTAATCAGTTTTTAAAATTACTGGTTTGAAAAAAAATAATTATTTTTATTTTAGCTCGGTGTCTTACACTAACATCATTTTTCTTGAAAAGAAAATTTTTTCAAAACTTTCATTTTGAACTAAATTTATTTTCGCTTCTAGGGGGGGGGGGGCAGCTGCCCCCTTCGACTCCCCACTGGGTACACCCATGGGAGATGACGTGAAGATTAAACAAAAAAGAAGCGAACTCTTTAAGGCCTCGAAGGCCTTTTAAAGCTTAGAGAGCAAGGAACATGATGTTAAACATGAAAGGAGGTGGTCACAAAGTTGAACAGTTGAAACAATTTGACTGCTCGGACACCAAATTAGAGGACACAGATATTTAATGTACCAGGAGAGGAATAGCGAAAGGAAGAAAGAGTTTAGGAATAGGAAAGAATGAGCGAAAGAGGAGTAGGGAAGGAATGAATTTATTTTTGAATTTCGTTTATGAATTTGAAAAAGTTGATAAGGGGATCTCTATGCAAAAGTGTGAAACAGAGGGCTGTGAAGAGTCTGATAGGAGGCGATTCACTTTGGGAACAAAAATATCCATTCCATGGAATGATTCTTTCTCTAGCTAGCGGCTTTATAAGAAGAACATTTTGGATGAAATTAAAGCATTCTTGTACCTGTAGTGCAAACATTTTCATGTATCCTGTGTCCTGTGGCCATTGCAATATCATAGGCTGACTTTCTATTTAGATTCCTCAGAACCACTTTTTTCGCATGATAATTATGCCCCATTTCTCCGAGAGTCACGGATTTTTTCATCATCAACAGTGGTATCAAAACATTTTTCTAATGAACAACCGAAAAAAATTTTCTCCGATTTGCGTATCAAAGGACCTCGCCCCAACGTTTCTTCCGTGACATTTACCTCAAATTCCGTTCTGTATTTTAGCTGGAGGCGGAAATTTACAATATTTATGCATGCTCATTTTTAGACCCAAATCACTAATTTTTAGGCAAAAATACGAAAGAAAATCTTTATTAATTTTTATAGAATATAATTGAAATGAAAAGACGATAGTGGTAACCCTTATTCTAATCGCGATGAAAGTTAAAATCGAGGAAGTGCATAGAATTTTGTAGCAGGCTAAGTAAGTAATGTACTTATATTGCCTCAAATATTATTTATTGCAATGTATCACAGTGATCTTACGTTCTAGTAGCTCATAATATGCTTTTTATCGTCTCATAAAATTCCATTACATATTATGGTTCTATTATCTATTCAGTGAATATGTTTCTTGAAACTGCAATGATATCTAAAAAAACCTAAAATAACCTTTTTCGAATATTCCTTTCAAAAAAAGCATGATGTTATCTTTATTCTTCGGATAACTTAATTTTATTTATTGTTTTCATATGATCGTTTTTACACTGAGAAGCTGTAAATAAAGCGACTAATGAAAACGTAGAATTTTATAACAGCTAAAAAATCTTTGGTTCAAGTGCACTCAGTCTTTTTTTATTATACCTTTCATTCACGCTTCAAGATAGACGCGAGCGTTATTGGGGCCCCTTCGGCTCGGGGCCCTCGGCGATCGCCGACCAGCCGACCTAGCCAGACCGCCCATAGTCAAATACCTCTAATGCGCACCTTCTTTTTCAAGTAAATAGCTGGTGTCCTAACATCCCCTCGTAGACGTAGACGAAACGTTATGCTGTTGTTCGCAGTCAGATTTTACTACCCGGTAGCTGATGAATATATTTGTATTCCCAGGATAAGACACCTCTAGATGCTATTGACTTGGATCGTCTCCCCGAGAAAGAAAGGAAATGGTTCGACAAACTCATGAACGACCCCGGAGCCGCGGCCGAAGAACTGAAGATATTCCCGGGTTTCTTTTCATCAGAAGACGACTATGATTCATATGACTACTTCGGACCTCAACGACCGGGACCATTTCCAGGACCACCGGGTCCAGGTGGACCCGGAGGTCCTGGTCCTGGACCTGGTGGCCCTGGAGGTCCAGTGGGCCCAGGAGGACCATTGGGACCTGTACCCTTTCCTGGAAGACCAAGACCAATCCCAGGATTTGATAGTGATGAATATTATTAATTATGAAAAGACTTCCGGACCAGGAAATCGACAAAAGGTCCGATTTCATTCATGTTAGATTCCACAGTATAGAATGGCGATCGACTTCTTGGGCCTTGCCAACTACGGTCCCATGCTTTGAAAGAGTGCCGACAAAGCCACTGTTTAGAATAGACCATGCAATAACTCTTCAATAAAATCGTTCTTACTTAGGCTGAAACTTTTTTCACCTGCTACGTTCATGTAAATCAGGAATGATAACGCTAAGTGAGCTTGGCGTAGAGAAGTTCAAGGTTGCTACCCACTAGAGATGAGTGACTACGAATCTCTAGAAAATTATCAAGCATGTACTTTCATACATTTTCATGTTCATGCATCTTACCTTCATTTTGATGTTGAAGTATTAAATAAACTACATTATACACAATTAACTAATTAATTTGGACCCAGAGATGTTAAATGTTAATCACGCTTAAATGAATACCAACATATATGTAGCTATCATATGAGTCATTTCAGCTCGAGAAAGCACTCTCAATGATTCTTCGAGTGAAATCGTCCAATAGCAATTACCACTGACATAAACTCATGTATTAAATAAATAAAGGGTGCCGCTGAAGTAACGTGTTGAATTTAATGCCTTTTACGTCATTATTTACTGTTTTTCCCTACGAAGTAAACCCTAACATACTAACTTAATCACGGAAAAATGTATTTTTGATGGATTGTGTCCACGAGACTAGGATTTATTTTAACTAACAAAATGAAAATTCAACGAGTGATTTCATTGAGTATAGCAAAGAAATTATATAATTCTGATTTAAGCAAGAATTTTACTCAAGACCTATCTCCAGAATGGATGCTATTCAGCCGATGCTCTTGATATTGTAGTTAAAACACTCGTTATGAGTGGAAATTACTAAAATACAAATTAAAGGGTATAAAATGTTAGTACACAGATTTTAAAAAATATTTCGATTCGTAGCTATATATAGCTTAACATTTTCCCCCAACATCAGAAATATTATATGAATATTTTCCCTGATGTTAGCTATTATACGATGGTATATGCATTACATTATCATTATCGTAGGTCTTATAGCTGGTTTGACGCAGCTCTCTATCACCAAATCTTTGCAAACTTACATATTTTACATATGGTTAGTATCACGACAGCGAGTAAGGTAAGTGAAATGGAGAGGCGAAATATGATTCCTTGTACAAATAATTGAAAAGTTGACGTCGTTACTCCACTGATCCAAGAACCAGTTTGATACGCTTTAATCTAGTCACCGACGCCGCTTTTAAGTTCTTTTCTGAGTAATTGAACAAAAATCACTTGAAATACTCTGTCCCTCTTTCACTTTCCTAGTGTTTCGACCCTAAGGTTTGTTTGGATAAGTAGGGGTAGAGTTCAGCCCATACTTAAACCACATGCGAGTGAATTACACATAATTAGGGTGCGGTGATCATTTTAGCTATTTAGCTATAGACGGTGAATGATCATGTGAATGATCATGCCATCATTCACGGGACCATTTTCATTGAATGATCATGCGCATGACGGGTCATTCGCGAATTTTTCCGTCATACACGGCGAATGATTTCAATCGCATGATCATTCACCGTGTATAGCCACCTTAAGATTGGCTTGACGCATATCTCCCTTCAATTGGGTGGTTTCCTATTTTTCAAATTGCCTAAGCCGAAAGGTTATTACTCCTGAAGAACGTATTTCACGCTTTTTAGATTTTTAAATGACGATTTTTCGCGATAAAATGAAAAGTGAAAATTTTCAAGCGCGCGAATACGCGACGGCTAAGTATGAATGCTGGGAAAAGCCCGTTTGACGTAATTCTGGTTCCCAGAAAGATTTGATGCTTTCCCGGCGAATAATGTGAGTAAACTTCTCTCGGGTTTCCCACCGGGTTAAAGGCTTCATAATGGCCGACGTTTCGAGCTCCGACTCGGCGTTCATCATCAGGGCTACTGGATGTAGGGTGACTGGAGCTCGAAACGTCAGCCATTATGAAGTCTTTAACCCGGTGGGAAACCCGAGAGAAGTTTACTCACATTCTGGTTCCCCCTGCCGCCTTGTGAGGCAACCTCGATGCGAGGCTATGAGCGCCAATACGATGCAGGCTGCTGGCAGGTAGCAGAGTACCCTGCTAGCAGGCAGCGCTCGGCTTAAATAAGGAATTTTAGTACCTTATCAAACGAAGGAAACTTTCCGACCATAGGCAATTTTAATAGGTGATTAATAAGACATGTTTCCCTGAGCTCTGTTCCTCATGCATGCATTGGTAATCTCAGACGATGTAAAACTCCTGACTACTCGTATAGCATCTGGGTCCCTGTGACATAACGTGGAGTGGCATCGCATGACCGCCAATCTAGCCTTTTTCAAATGAGGTTAAAATTTATCATTAACATTCGTCTAAACTGGGATTTCGAAAACCAAATGATTTTTATGTTATGAATACACTAATGGTGGGTAACGAATCGCAGTCAATGCCTTTGGTTTTCTTTGTCGAAGGAAACTACCCTATTTTCTCATCAGCTGATCTTTTCACACCCACGTATTTGTTTTCTTTCACATCCTTCTTTACCTTTTCCAAACATTTAATTCGTGGTAATCCTTTTCCGTTCTTACCATCTACATGTCCTTCGACGATTGTCTTCATCAAATCATTATATCCTGAGATGCGGCCTATAAGGTTGTTCAGTCTTCTCATCAAGGTTTTCATGAGGTTTCTCTTCTCTCCTACTCTTCTTAGGACTTCCTCATTTCTTACTCAGTCGTTCCATTTGATCCTCATCACTCTTCACCACATTTCGAAGGTCTCTACCGTCTCTACCATAGAGTTCTCCGCTGCTGTCATTGCCCATGCCTCACGCTTCCGTAGAGAAGAATACTCCAAATTTAAGTTCAGATAAATTGTTTCCTTCTTCTATGTTTAAAGTTTTCGCTGTTAGTAGATCTTCCTTTCTCAGTTCCCGCTGTTGGCAGTGGAATTCTCTCTTCGTTGTTGGCAGTGGAATTCTCTCTTCGCCTGGTCTGTTCAGCTGATAATTTTTTTCTTGCATCTCTCATCGTTAACTATCCTGCTTCCCATAAATGGCATAATTCATCCACATCCACCATTTTTTGTTTCCCTAATTTTTATTATGCAGCAGAGGAGAAGAAGCCAAGATGAACATTAAAATAGGGAGCCACGCAGCGATGTCATAGCAAAATTCGCACGGACGGAACGCAATTTCCATAACTTTTTTTTTACAAGTGAAATATTACTGCGTGTGATCTTTTTATTTAAAGTTACGTCTGCATATTTTAAAATAAATTTTTGTTTTGACAACGCATGAATATATTAGAAACTGAGGCACCAAAATTGATAAATGTGTTATTAAAGCAAGACAATCAAGTCTTGCTTTAACCAGTGCACACCACTGGAGCCATCAACATTAGCGAAGTCACGATTTTGAAATGGGGTGGCTTACCGAAGATTTCGCGCAAAATTATAGTTATTTATTTATATATATTTATATAAATTATAGCATAGGCGCCCCTTTTAAATATGTGTAACCTGGAAAAACCCCCGTGGCTACGCCACTGACCACGAAGGACCTCGAGGATTTTGTTTGAGGGTTTCCCAAGAAAACCAAGGATAAACGCCCACAGGAGTTGAAGAACCCTATTACGGGTATATGTTTACCACAAAATAAAATGAAAGCCGTTGGGAAACAAAAATACAAAACGTCCACATCAAGCCCGATGACTTGGTGGTCTGCGTAGTGACCCGAAAAACGTACAATTCATAATCAAGGAGACACAAACGTTTTCTGTGCATGCTAGCCCATATAAAACGCTGCGATCATGCTTAAACACAACAACGAATGAGTCATCCGCAATACCTACTCACGGACACATCGGCCAACCTGTGGTAAGCAGAATATACACGAACTCTGAAAGTTAGTACGAAAATAATTTTTTTGGTGATACAATGGGCAAATGGTTAGCAAGTAACCCTATCAATGGTCCGTGAAACTTTGCTAATTTCCAAAAAAATTCACGCAAAATGACTGTTCCTAAAATATTTTAAAACAGGCCGTTGCCTTTAAAGAGGGGGAGGAATAAATAATAACATAAGGCGGTGATCGCTCCCCAGTGGTGGAACCAGGAATTTTGTTCGGGGGGGGGGGGGGTCCACAACCAGGGAGGGAAATTGTTGAAAAACAGGGTACTAACTAGAGAGTTTTAAACTAATTTTAACACTTTTTACTATCGAAAAAATTTAATTTTCAAAGAAATCTTTCGTACATTATTGATTTTTCAATATTTGGTTTTCTTTTGTGATGCAAAGTAAGTGTTCTTTTATATTTCGGGGGAGTTCGGACCCCCCGGACCTTTGCTACGCCACTATCGCTCCCCCTTCAAAGCTTCATGTACGGACGTACATAAGGGGGGAGGGGGGACGGTTCTTCCCCGGAATGAGAAAAAAGAGAAAAAATTAAGTGCCGTAGTTCGAATCGAATCAATCCTCGAATACTGCTCCATAATTTACTCCACTGACTGTCCCTCCCACCTGAAAACTCTTGAACCCCGTTAATATCTTCATTTCAGTTGTCCGACACCGCTTTCCTCACATCCATAATTCTTCTCGCTCCGAAGTAATGTCTGCCCTATCATTGGCCCCACTATCAACACGTAGGAATATTTTTGATCTTCTTAAATGGCAAGTATCGATCCTCTGAAATACTTCCATTCCTTTTCACTCTACATTCCCACCCGCGCCTAACATAATAACCACCTGCTACACCAACCTACTTTCCGTCTTTCTCTCCCAGAGATGGCTCTTTTACAAACTTCCTGCCTTTTTCAACACCCTTTCGTCTACCAATCATTCCGTGGATCTCTCAATGCCCTTCGGATCGTACAAGAGGTAGCTTCGAAAAGCCATCTTCTCCTGAATCTTCGTTTTATCCATTTTATAGTTTATATTTGTTAAAGCATCAAATTATACGTTTTATACTGAAAATAAAGACCGTGTTAGCTGCTTTTGAATAATTAAATAAATAAATTAGTTTGATGAATCATTCGCGAGGGCCTGTCCACGGCATGCAGTGATACTCCGACACATACAGTACTCCCATTAACCCTTTATAACTCAATGTTGCTTCTAAGCAACATCAAAAATGTTTAAACTTTCCGCTCTATTTAGGAGATATCTAAACTAAATATTATTTTGTATTGTAAATTTTAATGACGGAATATTTAGCGGCCGGGATAATTATCATTGATAGTAAAAATTTCAAGTTTTCAAAATGAAAAATCTTGAAATTTGAGTTCTCCCAGAAACAGCCCTGGGTTTGAAAGGGTTAATTTAAACCTATAGCAAAAATTAGGGATGGAGGCCCGAGCCTCATCCTCTAGAAATGAGTAACTACCACAGGCTTGACGTAGGTGGAGTCACGGCCGGAACTAGAAGTTTAGTCAAGAGTGACAATGATCATTTTGCCGCCCCTCTCCCCTGATCCCCCCTCGCTCCCTCCCCACCTCCCACCATTAAAATATAATACCTCCGTGAGATATTTTTGGAGATGCGGTGGTTTAAATCACGCACCGTATATTTGCTATTTACCCATTTCACTTACATTTACTTTCATTTTTTTCATAATTTAATTAGAAATATTAAGTAACTTTTTTAAATATACTTTTCAAATTTTGCCGCCCCTTTAAATCTGCCGCCGGGAGCACGTGCCCTTTCAGCCTCACCCTAGTTCCGGGCCAGGGTCAGTGGCGGATACAGATGGGGACCCCCCCCCCTTGCGGGTTCGCTCGTATTGCCGAACATTGCAAAACCACAATTGTAACTTTTTTATATCATAAGATGGCATTGTCTTTTACATGTGTATAATCACTTTAAATAAAATTTTCTTATACTTTGCCTGTGAGTTGATCATCTTTAATTACGATAAAAGTAAAGGCAGCTCAAGATATATTTTTCGCCCCCCCTCCCCCCCAACCCTCGAGTTTTTTCTGTATCCGATAGTGGCCAGGGTGGAGTGACCACGACAGCATAAGTTTCCAAATATTAATAAGAGTTGTTTTTTAACGATATTTTTAGAGATTTTTTAATAAATAATGACTTAATGAAGCTGATTACTCATCCATTCACCATTCTGGTGAAAAACGGAGGGAAAATATGCATTTTTATGCAAGGGCGGATCCAGGATTTCCTTCTGGGAGGCACAAGCAAGGGCGTATCCAGGATTTTGTTCTGGTGGGGGCACAAGGATACCTCGTAATACAAAACGAACGCAATGATAATGGGACCGCATTAAAAATATTGCATATTTTTAATGCGGTCTCCCCCTTAGATCCGCCTATGCTATGTCACCGCGCGCGCTAAAAATGCAAAGATAGTTTATATGTTTTGTGAAACATGGACTTTTAGTAGGTATCGTTTATGTGTAAATTGACAGTTGAATCGACAATTATTTTTAAATGCCAGAGATTTCCCCTGAATATTTGGCAAAACTTTAATAAAACTATGATAATTTTATTGGTCTGTAAGCACATTGCCTTTTTAACGGTATGCACTAGCAACGAGAGCTATGCCGGCGGGAGCAAAAGCTCCTGGTAGGGCCACCCAAGCCGGACAGGTCAAAGGGGATAGGCCCGACAAAAAGAGATACCCTGGTCCTCCAGGTTGGGGGTTGGGCGTGGGGCTAACAATCCCACACCGTAAAAAAAATGTTCTGTTACGAAACCCAGGGAGGCCAAAGCCCATGCCGGGCTGTAGTGCCAAGGAAGAAGAAGAAGAAGAACTAGCAACGGTACGCGTAGATGACGTCAATGCTCAGCTAATTTTCGTGCGCAACGGAAAATTCGTCGGTAACATTTCAAGCCTCAGCTATCTTTTGACCGTAATGATTGATTTAATTGAAAGATCGATACTTTCCGGACATTATGGCACCACAAAATAATATTATATCGTCCCAAATTTTTTTGTCGTTTTTTCATGAAATTGTCGTAAGAAAATCGAAACACACAAAAACATGTAAAAACTTTTTATTGATAGCCTCTAAAATCCCCTATGCAATGACTTCGGTTCATTCTCATTGTTACTTCTACTACCTCCGGTCCTTCGCCAGCCTTGACATCCTATAACTCGATTCGGCAACCTTTTGAGACGGAAGAGCCGAAAGTTATGCAACCAACTGCGCAGCTACATTTTGACAGTGGTTTACTTTCACTTCTGGCCATTTTATTATGGGGGCGTTCTATCTTCTATCCAGCCAACAATCACGGTTTTTTCTAGTTTGCAATTGCTTTTTAGCTTTGAAAATAAAATATTACTATTATTGTTACTTAAAATTGTATTGTGCATGGAACCGGAAGCCCGCAATTTGACAACGAAAGAGCCGCATGCGGCACCCCAGCCGTTAGGTTGCCGACCCCTGTACTAAAAGAAAATTCCGCTAATGTCGCCACAACTTTCAAAACTCACGTCGTCGCTTGGACTATTTTCGATTTATTTCTTATCGGGTCCGGTAAAACAGGTTACTCGAGTTCTTTCTTTTCTATATCGCAGACGACGATATCACCGCAGGACACGAACCCCTGGGACGACGATAAGCTATCCAAAGGGGCATTGAATGCTAGTGGCGCAGGAGTCGACAGCCTTATCTGGCCTCCTTCCCTCCACGAGGGAGTGAAGGGGACAAGGACACCTGTAAAACTTCCATAATTCTCGGAAGATATATCTTCTCCGCCAGAGTACAGCTTGGTTGCAATTCAATGGGACTTGAATGAATATAATTTTGAGCGATATAGGAGATATTTTCCTTTCAGATACGGTGATTTTGACTTCAAGTAGTGAAAGGTAACATTAATTTTCAACCAAATTCGTTAAATAACTATTTAAGATTTCCTAAGTTATAATTTGCGATGCATTTTCATAGTAAAATACATTCCTCCATAATTTATTCACATTTTTTCTCTACTAGAAGTGATAAACATAAAATAAAATGGTGCGTTTTCAAGAGCGGCATAAGTGGGCTACTGTGGATTTAAATTGAATATTGCAGTACAGTTAGAGGCAATAGGTCCAGATCGGTAACACACTATCGAATACTACTGCACAGTTACAGGCCAGAATCCAAGAGTAGTTAAAGACCATTTTACTTTGGCCTCTGAAATCCAGAACAGTCCAGTCCTGTTACCAACCACCCAGAGAAGAAAATTTAGCCTTTTAGACCAGTTGTAGGCCAGATCCAGATTAGCTACAGACCAAACATTTTTACCTGGGTTACCTCTTAAATTTGTTTCACTGGGATTAGCATGAGTCATCCTCTTCACCACATTCAACTTATCGTTTTCCCTATCTTATTTTACCCTTATTAAGTCACTCATTGCCATACATATCCGTTGAAGAATGAATGACGCTGGAAGACGGACCTATCACCTTCTAATTGCAACAACTGCGGTTGCCATGCCACCGCGCTATTATCACTAGAGTTGGGAGTTCAGATTCATTTGAGGATTCTGTTCATGTTATTAGATTCATGTCAATGATTTGATTCATCAAATCATCCATAATGAGAGAAATCTTAAAAATCACGATTCTTTGGATTCTGTGAATCTCTTATGCATGCATAGGGGATGAAAGTGACTTTCGATTTCATCATAGATGAACGTTCAATGTATTTCGCATAACGATTTCTAATAATGTCGAATGCATACCGAACTACATACAAATCATTTCACTATGATAAAAATTGAATTCCTATCGCCAACCAACCTGTATTTCCAACACCTAACACCCCTCCCAAAGATTGTAAAAATGATTAACCTCTATACTTCCCCTTGTAATTTCCTGTTCACAGTTCTCACAATATCCAAATCAGCCACAATTTGTATCCACTGAATATAAATCACTCATTGTCAGAAAGAACAAGTATGGTAAGATTAAGTGAGTATCTCCATCACTATATTCTCTACCGACGCAACCAACTCAACTGAATTTGAATTCATCGTCCATATTGAACAATTTCACAAGTGAATCATCATTCAACTCATTCCCTATATTACAACAAACCTTTCACTTTGAACTATTCGTTCATGAAAGACACAGCTATAGACCCTTGAAGGTCCTGTTTCACCACTAGTTTCAAAACTTGTAGCTGTAACAATAATACCACGAGTTGTGCTGTAAGGCTAATGCCCTCCCCAAGAAATAAGAATGTACCTATAATCGCCACTGGTTTACCCACAGATCATTCCTGATTCCTAAATACACTAAGTTAAATTCCTAATAGAATAAATGTGATTGTGAGAAAACTATTTCAAATACCTGCCACCTGTATATTTCAATGACAGTGAGAAAATATTCTGGGCATTAAACAGGCAAAACATTTAATGTCCCATATGAATGTGGTAAATAACATACTGGGGAAAAAGGCCACAAAATTGAAAAGAGAGTAAAGGAACACCAGAGTTGCGTTAGGCTCCTCCACACCATAAAAACTGTGGCAGCAGAACATGCAACTATCTCCTTTACTGCAAAAAAACCCACTTCCCTAGAAGAAAATAATTGACGTAAGTAGTAAAAACTAGAAAATTAAAGTATAAACTGAATTTCATGGTATTATCTAATTAAGAAGTCAGTTGTGCGCTGACAATGGTGGGAAACTCAGCCATGAAAACATCGGCAGTTAAAAACTTTGACACCGTGTGAAGTTCAAAACAACTTCAAGTCAGCTCAAAATCAAATATTTGATTTAAAAACGGAAAAAAATAATCATTAAAGCTAGAAACATTATTTTCAGACAATTATCACTTAGAGTAACACAATAGTTTCTTCAAAGTATTTTTGAAGGGAGTAGCTGCCACAGAAAATTTTGCTGTGATAAACTAAGTACTTAACCATAAGGGAAAAACTTCATCCTTAACAATAGTTTTCCAATGATAAGCATAAAAATGTTTTTAATTAAATAGCACAATTAGGGGATAATTTTTAGTGGGTAGTTATCTGAATGCTGAGTCAACAGAATACCTTGAACCTAATTATGAACATCAGAATTTTTGCAAAAACTCAGATAAAAAATTGCTGCCCGAGAGTCGAAAAATAATACCTAGATAAGGGAAAGAGTGATACTTGGGACAGTACATTTTTGCGATGATGGAAAAAGAGGGATGTCTGCCTCACTGCCTTCTGAAAATCTGCTACAATGCATTTCTTACCAAGGCTATCTCAAAATCCTCATGTGTTGACATATAACTGAGACCATAAAAGGACCTAACCAAGCGAAATGTTTCAAAAATTGATATTATAGTCCACAATATTAATTCTTGATAACCTGGATTACTATTCACCACCACAAACAAATATATATACTCAACGTAAAATATGCTAGGCATTACATTCATTTTCAGGACTTTAAAAATGTACATAATATCATAAATGTTATTTGAAAGATGGATTAGAACACTCACTTATCCACTCAGTACGCCGCTGTTCAATATTTTAATGTTCAACTACAATTCTTAAAATGTAGGTAATATTTCAAGCATGTGGAAGAACCTCACATGAATTAAGTGAGTAGCACCATAGAGTAAGTAAACCAATGATTGATCATAATATGAGCCAGAGGTGTTTTGGTAATTCTAATTCTCATAAATCCGTTACACACAGGAGTTGAAAACAAGGCGAAGGAAGTCAATACCCCTCTCTTATCACCAATAGCCTTCATATTCCATCACCTGGCCATCCAGCAATATACGAGAGTGAACTTAAAAGTAAGGTCTCCAATTTTTTTATTATTGAATATGGCATTTAATTGCATTGTTGGATACTTTGTTCGAAAGGTCATGGTTTCAGCTATTTTTCGATGTAGTCACCCTGATTCTCGATTACTTTCCTCATCCCCATGATGAACTTTTGAATCCCGTCATCAGTGGCGCCGACTCCATGGGGCCTGAGGGGGCCCGAGCCCCCTCAAAGATTCGTTAGGGGGGGCGGAGCCCCCTCAATAATTCAAGAAAATAATGAAGTTGTATTATGCTTTGTGAAATTACAAAAATATATTGGTAATTTCCCATGTTTGACGATAGATACCTTTTAAAATATATTCAATAATGTGTTAAAACAAATAATTTTAAGGTAGTAAGCAGGTTAAGTGAAAACAAGTGGTGTGAATTATGATAGTGTTACAGTGCTGGGACACACTTTGAATTGAATCTCTTCCCGGGGTAAGACCCCTGATATGGGCCCCCCCAATATTTTTTATAAGTCGGCGCCCCTGCCCGTCATCATACCAGTTTCCGTCTTCGTTGCTATGATGGGCGTTCTCCTCACTCCTCTTACATCTCGTAGTCAGTCGCTAAATTCATCATTCTACGTGTTTCTTTTCCGCAAATGTCACACCCCAATTTCAGTAGATAATATTATTAACATCATGTCCAATAAGTTCAAAAAAGCAGTTGTTTTGAGATAATTTCTAGTACAAGATTTAAAATTGAATAAATCAATGCAAGTGCCATTGAGAAGCAATCAGTGACAAATCTCAAGGAATATAAAAGGGTATTATAACCCCTTGTCCTTTGAAAATTATCTATATTTACTTCAAGGGGAGGAGTACAAAACAACAACTACATTATAACTATGATACACTACTTTTACACCAGTTTAACATCAGCAATATAATTTTATAATAGTCTTCATTGAACCTCATTTTATCTCCCTGCCCCGGCTTTCCCTGTCTGGGCCATTCACAGAGGCTCTAAAGCATTCAAGATACTAGTCTCTCAGCATTGAAGAATCACATTGAGTTGGATGTAAATTTGCAGCGTCATATAGGTAATTGCACATCTGCCATTCAATCAACAGAAGCCACAGCCCAGAGCTTCCCACGCCTTCAAAACAATTCAATGCAAAATGTTGCATGAAAATTAAGGCAAAATATAGCTTTGCCCTGCTTCTTTGGAAACAAAACGGATGACCAGGCTTGAGCCTAAATCACAAATCCAGTACTGAAATAAAAGTCCAGTGACCATTTCAGCCATGCTTTTCAATTACAGGGAAAATGATTACTTAAGCCATCATTTTTTACATTACACAAGTCATTTGAGGCATTATTGACAGTTACTGAGTTCATTATCATAAGCTTACTGGTGCTGCCACAGTGTGCATTTGGTCTCTATTGCTGACTGGCTGCAGCTGAATTTCATGTACGTTAAAACTCTATCACAACCAGCAATAAAAGAAAATTGTTAAACAAGCCCATTATGTACTTACTTACTCTATGGTGGTTCTTAATAAACATCATGCCCTTTCACCTAATAAATAACACCTAAAGAAATGGACATAAGGGGTAGTTGCAGAAGCTTCGCAGAAGAAACTAAAAGTGTACTATCACATGGATCACTCAAATCATTAACATTTGAAAACCACAATGTATATTTAATTGTAATAATTATTTAAAAAATATTAGGTTTTACATAAAAATCACAAATTTAAGCAATGGCAATCTTTCACAGAGAAATTATGATTGGCAAAGCTTTCAAGAAAATATATAAGCCTTTCAATTATTTCATTAGTGAATAAAACCATCCACTAAGATTGCAGCCTCATAGGACTAGAATGAGTACACACATTCTAATATAATTGTAACCGATAAAATTGCTAACAATACCTAAAAAAATCTCTTTCAGAGTATATTCCATAAAAAACCAGAATATATATAAATTCTTCAAAAAGGTGACAACAACCTGCTGGAGGTTCTGAAATTAAAATGAATTCATCACTAACTCCATAAGTATTACATCCTTTGTACATGTTCGGTAAAAAAGTAATGCTGACTGCATAAATTCACCAAGTAACACCAGGCCTCGACTAATGAAGCTACCCTATACCTCCATATGATGTAGGAATGCTACTGAAATCAATATTAGGAGTTTTGGGGCAGAGAACTATTTTGTTGACACCAGGCTCAGCTTTGCGTCCGGCTGTAGTTTTCTTTGGAGTCCTTTTTTTACCAGTATCCTGCATTGGATTTAGTCCTTCTCCTGCAGCCATACTTTTGCCACTGGAGTCTAGTTTCTTTTTTGGAGCTGGGCACATGGAATGTCTGGTTCTATAAAAGATAAAAGAAAGAGGTGAGTAATAGCAGTTCAACCCTATACACTGAAAACAAAAAATGATAATACAAAGTAAGTAAGCAATAGTACCTGCATTTGAGGAAATTACTTATTTGTGATATATTATATTGAGCTACCTTTAAATTTTTGTTAAAACCATTTGTAACTGGTAATCCATTCAAGTTTTACAGAATTAATTGCCGTTTCATACGTTAAAACATTTATGACAAGAGTTAGCTGAATTCTCTCATCTACAGCACACTCCCGTTTATCCAGGCTAATGATGGGGAGAGAATAATCAGAAAACACAGATAAACCAAACTTTTGCTTTAATGCCTTGTAATGTCCATAATTTACGCAAAACAAACAATATATTAGTATTTATGCAGTTATTCTGTTATTTTAGAATGCTTCCCAGACTCATTGAGAGCTTTCTTCGCCAGTTCGCAATCTTTTAAGCGGCGATATCGGAATTGTACTCGTATTATTAATGCTCTATGTAAGACATGGTTTCGAAAGCCACACATCTGTGGCTGTGTGATCACGGATACAGAAAAGTGGTTTGCACGAATGCTTCAAAACCACTGCTCGACGTCAGAAACTACACTGTCAGGCACCATGCCACGTAGTCGGGTCTCACACAAGTTACCAGGGTTGCAACTGCTGCGGGATGTGTATCCGTGATCATGGAGCACAGTCGCGCACTGCAAGGCTTAGAAACAGGAACATGGTGCTCCCATGAATGCAGCTAGCGCACAATCACTTCTGTTTTACAAAGCAGATTCTAATGGAAATAATAAGCTTGGTGTATCCTACCATTAATGCAGTAATTTTGCTGATTTTGCGTCCGATTTTAGTTTTTAATAAAGATCGCAGAAAATATTGATCGAGAGTGAAAATCATGCACGGATAATCTGCAACACAGATATACCGCAGCCCGATAATCGGGAGTCTGCTGTACTTCTCATGGAATATGTATTGCCTTCAACTGTTTGAGCAGGAAATAAATATTCATGACAGCCCAAATATATACAGTGGAACCTCGTTAAAGCGAGTACGGGCTATAGCGACACCCCCGCTATAACGAGAGATAGCCGATGCACCGTCAATTGACCTTATAATAAGTGTGTTAAAAAATTCGTTTTTACGATACCCTTTTGGTGTTGGCTCTCGCCATAGCGAGGGTTTCACCGCCGGAAGACTTTCATCAAGACTCCTTCATCTCTGTAATTGCTAGCGATCTGTTAGAAATGAAGTTAATGGAGTGCTCAGTCTCAAATTTATGTGGTAAACTGTCGTTTGATAAATATAATGATTGACGAAACAATGCTTTGCACGATTTTTATTCAGTGCGGCGCTTATAAATTGTTTGAATAGTTAGTCGTTATTTGAGTAAGGAAATTTAGTGATGCAAAAAAACATTGCCTTTCGTCTGGATTTATGCTTACGTTTATCGGATAGATGTTTATCTGTCGCCGCACCACTCCTGTTCCTGTATATCTGTTCGCAACAGGTATATTGGCTATTATTTGCTCCACCTCCGGTAAAGCGACAATTCTCTATAGCGAGTGTTTATTAGTGTACCATGGGGAGTCGTTATATCGAGGTTGCACTGTATATGAGGATATGCTAAAGGAAGAAATTTGCTGCAAAAAAAATCATTTGACTTGACCAGGATCCAAACCCCAAACATCTGGTACACTACATATTAAATATATTACACCCAAATATTTTTATGAGGATATGCTAAAGGAAGAAATTTGAAGCAAAAAAATCATTTGACTTGACCAGGATCCAAACCCCGAACATCTGGTACACTACATATTACATCATATCATTCCTCAAAAAATGACTTTACTCTTTGGATTCCAAGGCTTTTTCAAAATTAAAAGTGAATGTCTGATGTGATAAGGAATAAATCAACTTAGTTGGCCACATTATGAAACATGATGGTCTGAAGATAACAATCGTAGAAGGACAGGTGGAAGGGAAGAAGGGCAAGGGATGTCCCCAAATGAGTTACATAGGACAGGTTATAAGGGATGTAAAAGAGAAGGAATACATCACTATGGCTAGCAGATAGAAGAGAAGATGATGATGATGAAAATTAATGTCCAGCTCAGGTAATACTAATACCAAATATAATACCAATGCAGGCACCATATCCTCCATAAGCAGTAGAGATACACAGAAATTTTAGATGCTCCTTATCATCCACAGCATATATAAATAATGCAAAATTTATTACAGAAAACCATAGGTAGATTAAAAGTACCACTTACCTTTTTAAATGCAATTATTACCTTAAATGCAGTACCAATACAGTACATATTTCAGAAAACCAGAAATCATTTCTTAGTTCCTACCTATTGCTGAGTGCTATCGGCATTTTTCTGCTTATAACAGAACAGCTCTTGTAACTGTATGCACAGTTACTTCTTTATGCAGTGATTAGAAAAATTTGTACTTTGTTAAGTATAGAATGAAGTCAACATGTGATGTAAAGACCAGGAACAGCAGTCTCCAGTTATTTCACTCCCAACAGACATGATAAATAAACAAAAATTGAAAACTCCAAGGGGATATACTAACTTGTGCGTCTTTAGAGTGCTTGACTGGTTGAACTCTCGTCCACAGTCATCACACTTGTAAGGACGTTCCCCAGTGTGAATGCGTTCATGGCGTATTATGTGGGACAAGTGATAAAATGCTTTACCACAAGCACCACAAATATATGGCTTCTCCTTTGTGTGGGTCCTGGAAGTAGAAAAATAAAGTAGTTTAAATATCAAGGTCGTAGCAAGTTGGGAGGTCAAGGGGTTCAAATTAACAAAGTGTTAGGAACACATAAAAGCACATCGTCATTGAGATCTTGAAAAAAATTATATAAACAGTACATGAAAGGATCACTGTAAGAATTGATATATAGATGGTAGCTTTTCTCCCCACTCTACCTCCCCTACCTAGGAAAATATATATAAATGGCCGAGAAAATTGATGCCCAAAAATTCTCAACCATAATGAATTCATTTCTCATCTAGTTAATAATTTCAAGTCCAGGTAGAAAGGTACTAATAATACACTTCTAACAGACATTTCAGATTAAGATCCAAGTTCGTTCACACTGCCCAAATAAATTACTATTTTATGAGTCTATCCCATGTCTACCATGACTACTTTGAATCTTAGGTTTGTGAATAGTAATTAATCATTGGAATAAGTGTAAAAAAATGACGTAAATGTGTATCTTGTATTCAGCACTCGTGAATTCAATAAAAAACAAGAAAAAAATAAAAGACAAAACAACCTGTTTGGTATTAAATAATGGAAGGGAAGTGACCGCGGAAGTTGCAATGATCGGAGGTATTCAAGCCCTGCCCATGACCCAGCTTAGCGAGACCTTAGTACCACTCCTCAACAATTGGGCCCAACCCCTTCAACTCATTTATTATCAACCTCAAAGCAGGAATCCATTGTGAAGATGTAATATTGTCAATGGTTTTTGCAATGAAAAATTTTGTTGTATTATCCAATTTTTTTACATTTTGAAATGAATTCTTTGTTTTTGTACGTGCATAAGCAATTTTTAAATGAAATTTTAGCATTACCATTAATGTATTCCTGAAATTTAAGTCTTAGTACTTTGTGTTCACTAACTTTGTCATTATCAAAGCCCGAAATCCATTTAAAATTCTACAATGCTTAAAAAGATGTCAGTTGATTACATAAAAGTGTAAATAATTGAAAATAAAAAGCAAAACATTTTTACAAAAAAACACTGCCAATGCAATAAATTGACTGTGGACTCCTGCTAAGAAAGGATAAGAGGGTCTAAGCCAGTGGCCGGGATATTAGCCAGGCACCCAATTTTGTTGGGTCACAAAGCGATGGGACGAATATACAGCACACTCCCGATTATCCGAGCTAATGATGGGGAGAGACGGCATGAATAATCGGAAAACACAGATAACCCTAACTTTTGCCTTAATGTCTTGTAATGTTCATAATTTACGTAAAAAATAATAAATTATTATTTATCTGTTATTTTAGAGTCCTTCCCGGATTCATTGAGAGCTTTCTTCACCAGTTCCCGATCTTTTTAGTGGTGATAACATAGTTGTACTCGTGTTATGAACGCTCCATGCTAGGCCTGGTTTCGAAGACACACATCCGTGACTGTGTGATCAGAAAAGTGGTCTGCATGAATGCTTCAAAACCACTGCTCGGTGTGGGGAAACTACACTGTCAGGCACCACGCTACGTACTCGCGTCTCTCACACGTTGCCCGGGTTGTAATTGCTGCACGATGTGTATCCGTGATCAGGGAGCATGTTCGTGCACTTCGAGGCTTGGAGAGCAGGAACACGGTGCTCCCATGAATGCAGGTGGCGTGCGATCGCTTCTGTTTTACGAAGGGGATTCTAATGGAAATAATAAGCCTGGTGTATCATAGTGACTTCCATTGATCCGAGTATTTATTTTCCCTCATTAGGCCTACACAAAGTGCAGTGGTACTTCCAACACAGGGAGCCATGTTTGGGACCTAGTGGGTAAACAAGTTTGAACAATGGAAGTCCTCGCTAATTTTATGAAGGTGGTGGAATAAACCAGGTACACTGATTTTTTTGTTTGCAACACAAAAAGAGTGTTTTGAAGTTAAGGAGCAGTGTCTCTGAGATTGAAACACCGAGAGTGGTTAGTATATTAAGTTATCTTTCCTTTTGCAGAAACTACAATTTAAATTATTCTAGGGCTCTGTTTAATGGGTACAAGCGTTCTGATGATACAAAGTGGATATTAACTCCACATGACACGCTTCAATCTCCGAAGTAGCAAGCTCCCATATCTTTCATCGTCCACCCTCTCAACCATTCCTCAAACTCAGCCCTTCACCACCTATCAAAGCCTTACCAAGCAATTGCAGCAGACTTATTTTTGTCTGAAAAACTTTTTCATTAAAGTTAATAAAGGGGTCACTAAAAGTTATTGCTTAAACTGATAAGTACAACAAAATTAAGAGTACTAGGGACATACCTTAGGTGAACTTTTAGATCATACTTCTTGTAAAAATTTTTATGGCACTCTGGGCATGTATGAGGTCGCTCCTTGTAATGATCCCTTTTTATATGCTCCTGAAAAAAATGAACGTTCAATTAGCATTGCAATAAAATACTACGTTCAGTATTATTCCTAATTAGAATCTTCAGTTCAACCTAATTCTTTAAACAGAAGAATACAATATTTTTTAAAAAACACATGAAAAATTTTCACATATCAAGTGGATTATCAAAATTTCTTAATTTAATAATAAACTTAAATTCCAACGATTAAGAGGTATATACAGGCACATGGAATACTTGGCTTCTTACAAGAAGGTGCCACGGGTACAATATCATCTCTCAGAAATCAATGGATTGAGGGATAAAAATATTTATCATTTTTCCTTTTGAAGGTAGGTACATATCTTAAGAAGGCTACAAAAAGCAAGAATAGCACATACTATATAACTCACTACATTGCTGTAATTAATATCCAGGTGGCAATCTTCAGGTTGCTCAAGTATCCTGTACTCAAATTTAGCCATCACTGTCAGTTTCCTCGCAGAAATTTTAGCAAAAACAGTGTACAGGCATGATCCCTTACTTAACACGGTTTTCATTATAAAACAACTAAGTCTCAAGATTGCTCTCAATTTGTTCAAGCAATCTTCCTTTAACTAACCTTTAACTAAGAAATTTGCCAGAACTCTTACGTCAGCTCTTCACAAACATAGGAAAAGCAAAGAACAAAATTGCCTTAAGATATTCATGAGTTAATTGGCTCTACAAAAGATAACAATCACTCGGATTATTGATCACTCTGCTATATCAACTGTATTGATGCCAATGGATGTAAAAGAGTCCCCAGAAAAGTCAGCCCATGGTACACAAGGTATAAATTATATTTCCTGACACCCACCTCTCACTTCAAATGAAATTTGCTTAAAAAGATATTTTTAAGAACAAATCTATAATGCTGAGAGAGGGATACCTTCAGTACTTCAACCGAAGAAATACAACAATTGAATAATTATCACCAGGCATCCCTGCTAACACATATTTCCAGCCTTACATTTATGCTGGCACAAAAAGATTGTATTCCCAAACCATTCTTCTTCCATCAACTACCCCCAACTTGACTTGCATTTTGAAAATGCGTTAGTTGATTCAATGTTTTTCTCCAATTAGACCCATAGTGAATAGATTATCCTTTCCTTTTGATTCCAGACTTAGGGTTCTCCCTTCATTAAGAAGGATTATCAAAGCTGAACTATACTTGGCCAATGAGTAATCCAAACAGACCTAATTTATAATAACACATATTTGTAAATAAATCAACTCCAGATAATCGTCCCACCTGAACCTGTGAACTTGTAGTATATTCCTTGGCACAGAAGCCACAAGTAAATTTAGGTGCTGGTCCTGTTTGGTGTGCGTTGGACATGTGCTTGTTTAGAGTTGACTTCCAAGCAAAGGATTGACCACACACTTTACACTGATAGCGCTGCAAGTCAACAAAATGGATTCCTGGAGTAAAAGAAAGCAAGAATGAAAATTAGCTGAATCATAAGTCTTGATAATCAAAAACAAAGGCATTACAAACTGAGGCCGATAATTTTTTTTCATATTAAATAATAGTTTGAATATCTAACCTCAATCATTAAAAATTAAATCAAATACATAACAAGGAAAGGCTTTCAGTTATCTCATCACATTCGACAGAGAATTTTGATGATCATTACTTTCTACTAGAGATGCAATGATGAGGTAGTTATATCTGAAGATTATCGTATGTCTCCTCACATGTATTTAATATTTCAAATACTTCAGTACAAAACTCTTACTTGTGGTTTGATGAAACTGATATCAAGATTAATGAAAATAATAAAATTTATACAATAAAAAAGTATTTAACACCTACTCAAATCATTTATCCCTAAGTTTCACCTTAAAAACAAAGTGACACCCTTTTACTTGATTTAGTAGCACATTTATGAAAATACATTTAGGCATCAAAGACTGCTCAAAAATATTTTTTCATGAAGGCATGCACGAAGTAGTAACAGAAATCTTACCTAAATGCTGCTTATAGTTGCTATTTTTGGTGAATATTTTTCCACACTCATCACATTTGTATGTTTTAGTAGAATTTTTTAACTTTTCATTTGATTTTACAGCTGGTGAGGCATTTGGTACAACAATCTGATATTCTTCTTTCTACAAAAAAAAACAGGGGAGAATTTAGTTGCATTATTAATATAAACACAACACCGAAGGCAAAGGTGTGAACCACTACACTCATTACAGCTTTTCAAATCGTACTTTCTTTGAAACTAAACATTTTTACATGAAATCTTAAACAAAGTTAGAAAAGGTGTCAACAAGCATCAGTGACATACATACTGTTTGACACATCTAACCTGAGGAAGGAAATTTTTTTCCTCAAAGTAACCCCAGAAATGAATAGATGACCAAATTTAAAGAAAAAATATAGAATGAAGTTTTTATGATATATCCATACTTTTTGAATAATTCACAATTGAAAAAATTAGTATTTTTACAAAAAACAGGTTATCACACAGCTTACCACATGTAACTCAAAAACTATGCATAACATCAAAAAATGTATGTATGTATGTACAAAACAAAAATGTAGTTTATAAAACAGCAAAAAGAACCAATTTCTAAGGAACGACCTAAGTAGGATATTAAATGAAATATGGTTGGTGGAAAGGAAGTATTTTGGTGAATACTCAAATAAATTATTCACAATCAAATAATGGAAGAAGGATTTATTTATCTCATGGGTATATGAAATGACCACGATGCTTGAGCAGACCTTTTGCATGAGCACCATAATAATTAAAATAAATCATATGTTGCTCACAACAACCTTTATTATAGTGCTTACATATGATGATAAAGTAAGGCCAATTTAAAACATAAATTTTTGAATATGTACCTACGATGTACGAGTAAAACGTATTTCTCATAATTCTTAATAAATTACTTAGTTTACATGATAACCCTACAACTGCGCAATATAAGAAAAATAATTATTCATAACAATTATGGAGCTATGTTAACAAAAATTTATCATTTTTTAAATTTATATAAGAGATTTAGCAACTTAAAGTTTACATATTATTTAAAGGAAGTCTGCCTAAACCCTTCGACCCTTTTGTATAAAATACAGAGAACTGAAAGGATTTCACGCAAACATGATCTTCTAACTTGAATTATCTTTAAAATCCTATTTTTACGCTATGATAGCTTTAGATTTTTATCACAAAAAACCAATAACATTTTATCGGAGTGAGAACATTTTTCTCTTATTGTCTTCTTCATTTTTACTCTGTTCGAATTTTATCAGTGCCCATTAAAAATGCCTATTCAAGCACTATGAAAATTTTTGAGGTCACTGTACCCATGAAACCAATCCTTATTTGTTATTTAACGTCAAATACATTGATATGAGTATTCACAAAAAAAACTTCCATTCCCCCAACCATATCTTCCTTCACATCCCACTATGTATTTTTACATTTTACTTTATAAATAATGCTTTTTTTGTTTTTATGCATATTTTTTTAATATTTGAGTTAAGGCATGTGAAAACATGTTTCTACCATGAACACACCAAGTTTTAAATTGTAAATAAGCCGAAAAGTATTACTTAAATAAAAAACACTTTATCCTTTATTCTTTGCTTAACATTTGGTGCTCCACCAATTTCCGGTGTAACTTAGAAAAACAATTTCCACCCCCGAGTACGGATGGAAACCACTACTCGGGTGGAAGTATGAATTGGTGCTATTCACTTATGTTTGTTGACACTCTGATTAAGAGCAAAATTTCATACTAATTGGTTTAGCTTCAAAGAATTCTGAGGTTTCAACTGATTTTCAGCTCCAATGACTTAACTAATACAGAACCAGAAAACCATTAGTAGGTGATTGTGCTATGCTTACCCTTTCGGAGTCTGAAAACTGCAGAGGATCTTTAATGTCAACAGCATTTCCATCGGTACCTGATGTAATAAGTTGATTCACATTGTCCAAGGTATTAGTAATTCGATCAGATGCCCCAGAGTCATCACCAAGAGGATCGTCCACTGGTATACTGAACTCTTCCATGTTCTCTGATAATTCAGAAGCAACGTAACTGTTGTACTTTTTATAGTATGTCTCTCCGGTGACAGATTCCTTTTTAATTTTAGCATCACTAGGCAGAACAGGAGATACATATATCACAATTTCTGAGTCTGTGTGGGCACTAAATTTGACCCACTTCTCTGCATTTGCTTCCATGGAGGCACTTCCTGGTTCGACCACCCAGCTGGCTTCCACATCTCCTGGATGGACCACGTTAAACGTATCACACACTTGAGAGTCATCCACACCGCCCTCTGTCTTAGTACATTCACTCACACTTTCTCCCTGATCTGCCTGTTCCACCTCATCAGCAGCAGGACTGCATGGGCCGGGAGAGCCACACTCACTCATCTCAAGGATTCCTAATTGCTCGTCGTCAACGTTCGGCTCACTTTTCATCAGGCTCTGGCCCAACTCATCGCTCTTGACTTGTTCCACTTTGTTGATAGCGTCCACATTTTTTGACTCAACCACTGCTCTATCATCCTCTGCATCCTCACTTGTTATCCTACGAATTAACTCACTGTAGCTATTCACAACATCCTTTGAAGATGCCTCCTCCTTCTTAAAGCCTTTTACCTCCTCCGTTTCAAAACATGAATGAAATTTAAATTCATCAGCACTGGTGTAATCCTGGAATGAAAAAGTAGTAAATGAAGTTATTTAAAAAAGTGAAACTTATAAGAAGCTCAGAGTAAGCTTAAATATCAGTAGGGAAAAGTTGGCGAATCATTCTCGTTCCCTAATTTTCAAAACCTATGAACGATTTTCATTAGGAAACATTGAAAACTGCCTATAATAACAAATCTTTTATATCTCATGACTGGATATTTCTTTCACTTTATTCTAGTAAATAATAAAAACCATTCTCAATGTGGGTTCTGCAAAAAGTATTCCCCTAACTAATCCTTTTTGTCTCTGAATCTAACTCTGGTTCAAGAACCAGTACAACCGATAACCACTAAACTGACCCATTATTAAATAAGAGATATAATTTACAAAATATTTATAATTATCTCTCCTCATACCTACTTCAGCTATAAGCTCCAAAGCAAAATAACAAGTGAACACAAAACACCATCACAGAATGAAAATGTGTACTCCAGGAAGATACTGTGCAACATATTATTGACTACTCTCTGTTCATTTCATCTTTGCAGGTGAGCTGGTGTGGCCAAAGCAAGTGCAGATGAGAGGAGGGAAAGTTTCTTCAAACGTGACTTCCTCTGTGCCAATGAGCAAACAGTAGGCATGCCCTCAGTCAGTCGCTCTCAGACCTCCATCGAGTTAACATCATGAATCTGCTCATGGAGCTGTGTTGCTAAACCTCACTCGTTCTCCTTGTATGTCTTTAAGTATGCCTTTCACCAACCAAGCCTCAGCATGGTAGCTGACTATGTTATGAGCTTCTGAGAAAGGATTATCAATACCTTCCAAATGAGTAGGTATATTGTCTCGGCACTGAGGCCAAAATACCTGTGGCCACCCGCAGGGGTGCAGCTAAGAACTAAGTCTAGAGGGGATGTAGGCGCATAGGGATATGGGAGTTCTGGAAAACCCACCAGGGTCAGCGGGAGGTGCGGGAGCCCTCCCCCAGAAAAATATTAAGATAAATTATTCAAAATAATGAGTTTTGCAGCTTTCTGCGGGATATTTTACTAATCCTTACAGTATTCTACAAGTAATATTAATCCAATTAAGTAAAATGGATTAAATTTAAAAATTTCCCTGAGCTCTGGGGGGTGGGGGGTTTATCCCCCAAACCTCCCCTCTCGCACCATAGACCACCCATCACTCACATGTTTTCAGTGGGCAACGTTAAATTTGCTCCTCCTCTCTCTCTCTCTCTCTCTCTCTCAGTGCTACTCCTTCCCCATCAGCGAATCCTTCCAAGAGAGTCTGGGCTCTGACGAAAGCTCACCCGCAAGCATAAAGTGAACAGAATATAAATGCCCACACTTGAAATTTATTCATCATAGCACCAGCCATTGCAGACGGATAAAACGCACACTGATTTAGGATATGAAAGTCCTACCATCATTATTCCATTAAATGATACATGATTACTCCACTCCCCACAAAAAAATGGACTATGTGATTTCATATGTGGACCTACATCTCTTCCTCTTGATGAATTGCAAAAGGCAAAAAAAAAAAAAATTATTCCCAAAACAGCACATGAAAACACTACATGCCCTATATTGAAGATAAACTTCTTTTTATACTCCTTTAAATATTCTTACATCCTTAATCTTCTCTGCTCTTTCAATTAATGTACAAAAAACTTTTCTGAAAATACTCAGCAGATTACTAGCTGAGCAATTTATGCACTCTAACATCATGCCTTTTCACTCATAAAATAACGGACACACTACATTTTTCCAATCTGTTGAAACACGACATGTCCTCCTGCAAAGATCATGCCATTGATGTACACATACACAATAGGAAAAATATCTATTCATAAGAATATAGTTTTGCAGTTGATATTTTATACAAATTATCAACGTGAAATGCTACAAATTGTAGCATGCAATGATTAAGTACAACTGAAAATTAACTAAAAGTATACATTAATGGTATTAACATCAATAGTACAGTGGAACCTCGTTAAAGCGAGTACGGGCTATAGCGACACCCCCGCTATTACGAGAGATAGCCGATGCACCGTCAATTGACCCTATAATAAGCGTGTTAAAAAAATCGTTTTTACGAGACCCTTTCGGTGTTGGCTCTCGCCATAGCGAGGGTTTCACCGCCGGAAGACTTTCATCAAGACTCCTTAACCTCTGTAATTGCTAGCGATCTGTTAGAAATGAAGTTAATGGAGTGCTCAGTCTCAAATTTACGTGGTAAACTGTCGTTCGATAAATATAATGATTGACGAAACAATGCTTTGCATGATTTTTATTCAGTGCGGCGCTTATAAATTGTTTGAATAGTTAGTCGTTATTTGAGTAAAGAAATTTAGTGATGCAAAAAAACATCGCCTTTCGTCTGGATTTATGCTTACGTTTATCAGATAGATATTTATCTGTCACCGCACCACTCCTGTTCCTGTATATCTGTTCGCAACAGGTATATTGGCTATTATTTGCTCCACCTCCGGTAAAGCGACAATTCGCTATAGCGAGTGTTTATTAGTGCACCGTGGGGTGTCGTTATATCGAGGTTGCACTGTATACAACAATATAGATTCGTTAGCTTTACATTGGCAGATACAGAGAGGAGCCAGGGTAACCAATTTACATTATGTGCGAAAAATCCACTGAGAAAAAATCATTCGCCTTGACCGGGATTCGAACCCGGATCCCTCGATTTCCGGCCGAGTGCTTTAGCCAGTTAAGCTACCGAGGCGTCATTCTTCCCTGTGGAAATTTGTGGACTATACCGGACATGGTGGTATGGACTGCCGAGCATATTATACGACGAGCAGTCCAAATCGTGCGCATGGCGCCACAGCCGGAGGATAAATGTGGATGTCCGGAGGATAAATAAATTAATTTCTCTGTGGATTTTTCGCACAATTGTGCATTGCGGGTGACTCCCGTAAAGTTATCACCGTGGCTAGTCCCGGTATACTTAAATTCGTCAAGAGAGAACACCCCTTGTGTTCAAAGTTCGGGCTTTATCCTCCGGCTGTGGCGCCATGCGCACGATTTGGACTGCTCGTCGCATAATATGCTCGGCAGTCCATACCACCATGTCCGGTATAGTCCACAAATTTCCACAGGGAAGAATGACGCCTCGGTAGCTTAACTGGCTAAAGCACTCGGCCGGAAATCGAGGGATCCGGGTTCGAATCCCGGTCAAGGCAAATGATTTTTTCTCTGTGGATTTTTCGCACAATTGTGCATTGCGGGTGACTCCCCTAAAGTTATCACCTTGGCTAGTCCCGGTATACTTAAATTCAATTTACATTAGATAAAATGATAATTTTGTTCGAACCTCCACTACTACTGCGAGGTTACCCCAAGGCCTCCCATATATTTCGAGCCCCTCTCCTGGCTACACTACTGTATATATATGTATGTACTATCATTTGCAAAAGTCTTGCAACAAATCGAGCGGCGCCACTTTCGCTCCACAAAGATTGTGCCCGGAAAATGTATGGTTTTCGGGTGTATGCAACAATCCAATACTAGTCTTCATGGTTCAATGCATGGAGAACGGGTCATTGGGTGGGTGAGGTATTTTGTCATCCTTTTCAGTCTCGGGATTTGACCGCTTCCATTTAAGTGAAATTAATGTTCATGATATTCCCCCGAACACATTGTAGCATTTAATGCAGTAGGAAACATCGAAGGTAATTCCTCGGAGAGATTTTAAAAAGTTGGTTGCTTGGCTCTTTTTGAGTGATCTCAGCTCTTTTCAGATAGCTGGAAATCACGAGTCGTTCACTGTGAACATGGCAGACTTTTGTTTACATCTATCGACTCGGGTTGATGTTTTAATACAATATCTACGACATATGATGCGAGGCAGCTTTGAAATTCCCAGTGTTTCATCGTATAAATATCTGAGCAAACACGTAAAATATGAATTAGTTAAGCTGATCGGCATTAATCGTTGCGTAAGTAATAACAGAGTTCTCCGACGTCCGTCAATCGGTAAAGATGTATTCCTTTCCACTTATTCAAAGTATGACGAGGAAAACTTAATTCCAGCTAAAAGTCCCATTTTAAATGATTGTCGGATTTCAACAGGTTTGTTAATACAGGTTATTGTTTGGTAATATGTTCTACTGCTGAATTAGTGTGAATGCGAATAATAACTCCAAGCTGCTATGGCGTTGATGATTAAGTTATCTTATTTAGATGCAATCATTTACATATACACTGATGAATTCGGGATAATGTAGATTACTTACTTAGCATTATTAATTGAATCATCTACTTGCATTATGTAGGTTACATTGTATTAGGAAATGTGTTTATTGGCAATACGTTTTATGTTTAAGGCATCAGTGGAACTGCAGCTCATTTCATAAAACCTTTCAAGTCGAGTAAGAAGGACGTAAGCAAATCCTAACAGAATTTCTGTTTGTAATGAATGTATTCGCTTGCTTCATTAGAAATACAAATACCGAGTTTGAAACATAATAACATATAATAATAACTTTAAAAGACGATACCATACCGAAGTCGCAGGCGACAACATCATTATATTCCTATTGTATATACTAACCAGCCGAAACATAGAGTATGCGAAAGCCTCCGTGCTCAAGTTATAATCATATAAACGAATAAAAGACTAATATACCGAGAAAGTGATTATTTTGGTCAAATTCGTTCAAGTGAGAAGCCGTAGCAGAAGCACATGAAGGAGCTCATAGTTACAATAAGATCAAATAATCAAAATAATCACGTGATGACCTTGAGCTAGAAATAGCTCAGTGGATAAACGCTCGGGCAGGTAATAGGAGGGGCCTGTGTTCAAACCCTTCCCGTGGCCGAAAATTTTTATCCTCCGCATAGCCGTATTTTATTTTAAAGTTTTTTATATTTTTAAAATTTATGTTAAGAGGGTACCAGCTGTTGAATTTGAGCATTTTTTGCAACACTTTCTAATTTAAATGACCGTGCGACGGGAATCATGCGTAGTTAGCGCGGTAGGACGAATCAATTGCGTTTTCTTGAAGGAACTCCAATCAGAATCACTGGTGAATGTAATTCCTAGTGCTATATGGTTTCCTTTACAGGTTCGTAACTGCTCAACTTTATTAACCTTTGCAATGAGAACTATCGTAATAATCTAAGGTTCCATATACGTAATTTCTTAAATAGATCAATTTTATCTGATTAAAAAGAAAATTATGATTGATATTTTGCAGCGATTATGCTGTCCGTCTATGTAGTATGCTGCCTATTTGTCATCAACTTGTCGCCATTTCCTACCAAGTTAATTTCTCCAGTAAAGTTTTTCAGAACAATTTTACCCTTTTTCGTTTCGTAAATGAGCAGTGACGGAAAAATTTCTTAGAGATAGAAAAAGACATAAATTAAGTGAAAAATTTTACTTTTAAACTTTAGGCTTCAGTATTCTACAATCAGTGTTTTTTTAATACAGTAATTTTGTTGGAAAGGGACAGAATGTGAGACTTATAGCTGATCTACTAAGTACAATCCTTGGAATAACCTATGTAATGGTAATCCTTAATCGTGCACGCACCACGGCGCATATTTTTAAATATAGGAAAGGCTTATGTTGAGGTATTTATCAACTATTTTTCTAGTGCGTACTTTCTTCAAGCAAATTGTGGCATCAACATCCCAGATAGCACAAAGTAAGTGAGTTAACCGTTTCTTATGGTTTTCTTACGGAAAAAATTGATAAGCAGCTTATCGTAAGCTAAGGGACTTACATAAGGCAAGGGTAAGACGTTAGGGACGTTTAGGTAAGGAATGCCGTCAAATATCCTCAGGCAATGTAAGTCACTTCTGTTGGAGCGCCAAAGGCGGCTGAACAGCGTACTACACATGCTACGCGGCTCATCTTGACATGAATTTAAAGGCTATTGGGGAAATTTAGCGAGTTTTTGTAAGGGCTGAACAACTGATAACAGATTTTCCCGTAAATAGAAAAAAATTAATAACTGCAAGCAACCGGCTAGTGAAGATATAAAGCATAGTACAAGTACTCTATCCATGTGGCGGAAAGAAAAAAAAATAACGTCAGGTTGGATCCGAACGTGCAACCCTCGGAACCGATATACTACACGCTAACCGCTACACCGCGGTAGGTGTTGAGAAGAGAAGGCGTAGTTACTAATTAAATATCCAATTATGTAAAAAAAACTTGTTTGGCATGTGCATGAAAAACTGAATTAATCAAGGTCCATACATTTTAACATTTATGAATTTTAAATTATGGTTTGATAACCCGATGACTACAATACGTATATTAGATGTTCCTTCCGGCATTTTTATATCATTCTACGTTGGTATTCTTGTGAAATTGTGTTTTTCTTACGTCCTTCGTTAAGCTATCAGTTCATAAATGTGAATGATTTTCAAATTATGGCGGTATGATGTTATTTCTCCTCATAATATAGAAGCGCCAATAATAAAAACATTGTTTTAATGCATAAAGGCCTTAATTAACACTCTGTAACGATGGGATAATAACAGCATCTACGGAAGTGCTGAAAGTTTGGCATCCATTTTGCCATTACTCTGGATGTTTGTCGCCCTGGCCGTAAGAAACCCATAACAAGCTTACTTGAGAAGCGACTTCCTTATTTCTTCCATTCACCTTATCTCAATGACTTATAATGTGCTAGCTGGGATGTATATGATAGTGCTACAAATTGGCCCTATTTACACTATTTTGGAAGTACGTGAGAATCACTTACGGCCTGCAAGTTTTACTCAAGGTAACCTACGTCATCGTCCCTGGCTGGTAAAGTTGCGATAAAGATGTAGGGCAAGACGAGGTGCAGGACCTATTAGCTGACCAAAACCTCGGCCCGGGAGCACCCGATTCAGCGTTAAGAGCTGAGGGAGCGGCTTAATTATGCGCAAAGTATTTTACCTCCCTGATAGATGCGCAAAGTATTTCCCTCCCTAAAAAAGGGCGAATTTTGGTTAAAATTGACTTTCAATTTAATCTCTGTCCGTTGTTGTTATTGGAAACCTTACCAATGGAGGCATTCATGGATAGGGAAAAGTCGTACTATTAAGTCACTCTTTAAGTTGGTTGTCCTTAATAATATCTATAATAAAGGCCGAAATATTAAAATCGAAACAGTAACTAATTTATTATAACAAAAAGAAGATTAATGCGACATGATCACTAAATATGTTAGTGCTATCGTAAAAATTTAAGCCTCTCCTAGATATGTAAAGAGTAAAAATAGAGACACATTCTGCTTGCAACCATGAGGCCTAGCGATTTTTTTTGGCAATCAAAATTCCATTTTTTTTTCCGAAGAAACATTTCCATCGGTGTAAATATATTTATCCAATTAACAAATTGATAATTAATGAAGAAGAAAGCTTATGGAGCTATCTTTATCAGCTTCAACCTACGTAAAGAATTACGTTATAATACGTTGAATATGGTGGAGACGACAGAGTCGTGTTTTTTTCCGGAAAATTGCCGGTTAATTTTTTTTCATTTATTAATTCTTCTATATCGAACAAATATTTCAACAACTTAATATAAAGTTTCGACGAACGAATATAAAGAACGACGTTGAATCCCTAAAAAAAAGGGTTACGAGCGAGTTGATTTCTGTTCCTAATGGCGAAATCGCCCGAGCCGGCCTTATGGGGTTTACTATTGGAAGCCAGGTGTCAAAGGTACCCACCCTTTTAACGGGTAAATATTTTAAATTATCTACTCCAGTCAACTACGGGTACAAAAATAATCTCAAACGCCGCGACGACTTAACAACATCTACGCTCGTTTACTCAACTGAACATCGTAATGATTTCCTACGTCTCACTCCCGTGTCACGATGACCCGTTCGTGAGTCGTTCCCGAGCTACCATGAAGATTCATACGTAGATAGTGATCATTCAAACTTAATGGTGGCCAGAAATCGACAATGGAGCGAAAGTGGCGCCGCTCGATTTGTTGCAAGACTTTTGCAAATGATAGTACATAGGCTGAGGATAAGAATTTTAATGATCGACTTAATCTATATTCAAAAATTTAAAAAAATGCTCCAACCAGTTAGAGAATGCTGAATTTCATGTGCCTCAAAATTTAATGATAATCTAATTATTAAAAAAATATTTACTATCATAAATTAGAAAATGATAAGCAAAAACTTACACTTCCACAACAATTGCAATGAAAATTTGTCTCCTTCTGATGCTTTGCTTCATGATTCTTGAGCATCGCAGAAAAAGGGAAATCTTCTCCACACACATTACAATAAAATCGACGATTTTGAACAACAGCTTTTGGATCCTGAAACATGACCAGAGTATGACGAGGAATGTAACTAAGAAGGGTTTGTGAAGGACAGCTTGCATTCAAAGTTTCTTGGGATAAAAGAATAGAACTCAAGCAAAAAAACTACTCACCTCCTCTTGGTTTGCTGACTCAGCGGCAGAATGCATAGAGCGTATATGTTTCTTCAGGAGCATATTTGATTTAAATTGCTTACGGCAGTGATTGCAGTTATAGTCCCTGGATGAATTGTGCGAATCTTTATGATGCTGTAATGCATTCACTTGACTAAATCGCCTGCCACAAATATTGCAAGGGTAAGGTTTAATGCCTGAAAATCAATGATAAAATGCTCAGCAATGTTAAATATTCAGGATGATAAATTACATCACACCCAAACTTTCAAATAACAAACAATACAACTTCGAGAAACCCACCTGTATGTACTCTGATATGGCGAATCAAATTTGATACATGATTGAATTGCTTTCCACAAGTTTCACAAATGGATTTATTGATTCCTAAATGAATATTTACATGAGTTCTCAAATCTGAACGCTTGAAAAAACCCTGCAAAAGAAGAATATCTATTATCTCTGTCTAGGCACAGTGCAATGATATGATGAAGCAATGTCAGCTACGAAGGTGACTTGAAAAGTTCTCAGTATGGCAGAGAAAAAGAACTATCGTCACCAAATGAAAATACTAATACATTTATGTCAAGCATGAAATCTTAGATGACATGCAACCAAGGTCAATACTCAGAGCAAATATTAATTTATTAATGATGCTGCAGAGTAGCAAAGCTGAGGACCAAATTGAAATCCCTTTACTTCTCTGTAATTACATGTCATGAAACTGGGAAAAGTATACAAGCCTTAAAAAATACTTTTATTCCACATGAAATACCTCTTCATCTTCATCATGGTAAAATTTAAGGGAAATAAAATTTTTAATCAAAATAAACAGCATGCAAAAAACTAACTGCAATAATACAGCTATTCTGTACCTTGTAGGTACAATACTCTGTCACAGCTATTTCCCTTTTTAAATAACAACTAGATGTATTTTGATTCTGTGTATTGCACTTCATTATACAAATGACACTTAATTCTCATCGTAACAATTTTCTATGTTCTCAGGAAATGGATGAAAAAATGACAAAAACTGAAATTTGAGTTGATTTCAAAACTCTTTACTGCAAGGGAGATGGGTCAATGACATGAAAATCTGCATTTTTTTTAGGACAGCATCTTACCTTTGAGCAAATCATACACCTAGATGTATTTTGATTCTGTGTATTGCACTTCATTATACAAATGACACTTAATTCTCATCGTAACAATTTTCTATGTTCTCAGGAAATGGATGAAAAAATGACAAAAACTGAAATTTGAGTTGATTTCAAAACTCTTTACTGCAAGGGAGATGGGTCAATGACATGAAAATCTGCATTTTTTTTAGGACAGCATCTTACCTTTGAGCAAATCATACACCTGTGCGGTTTTTCCCCAGCATGGATTCGCCTCTCGTGATACTGCAGTTGCGACAGTCGATCGAAACGATTCCCACATATTGAGCATGGATAGGGCCTCATATTGAGGTGAGAGCGAGCCTCATGCCGATGAAGCTGGGAATGGGACTTAAACACCTTGTCACACCGTGGACACTTCCAGTCTCTCTCTCCGGTGTGAGAGTGCAGGTGTCCATAATATTGCGCAGCGCGGGAATATGAGTTACCACAAAGATCACACATGTACAGCAGCCCATCCTCCTTCATATCTTCATCTTCATTTTCTCCCTTCTCCTCCTTGATTAGCAGATTGGAAAGAGATAAAACAAATGAGGCCAAAATACATATGGACCACGGGCATTCTAAAATATATAGGCCGAGTCTAAATAAATGAATGCATATTGAAAATTTTGTCAATTCCACACAGCTTAATTTGGTAAAACTTCCACTGGTTTCAACACTCATGGGTTGTTCTCAAAAGGAAACATAATTTTTTCTCATGACGAGTTCTTTAATACAACTACATTTAACCCATTCGCATTCCAGAAGCATACTGATATGCGGCCTTAAGCTGGCCACAAACACCAAAAGCGTACCAGAACGCAGAATGCATAGTGATATCTACCACTTGATCCTGCTGCTATCTTACAAGTTTTTCAGTAAGTTTTTGGCCGGATAGTGTACCTGATAGCAGCTGGTGGCTATTTAGAAATGTTTTCCATTGTAAATTGCCCCATAAATACTTTTCTAACCTGTAGATTTTATTCACCTATTATTTAAATGGATCGATTTAAATCCCAGGGGATGGATGCAAATGGGTTAGTGGATGGGAAGGTGGTGAGGAAGGGAAAGAGCACTGTAGAGCAAGAAATTGACCATGGTACGGAGATCAAAGGTAAGCCTATGGGCAGGGGAGAATGGTATGGTGTAACTGTAAGGGTATCAAGTTATTTAAAAGATGCTTGTTGAACAGCCTGCCACGTATCAAAATTCCAAAATCCTCAATAAAATCCAGTTAAGCACCTTTGCCAACAACATGTAGATACCATTTTTTAAATCAGCCATAATAAAATAAAATTTAATAAATTTGCAAAAACTAATTTGTTGGTACCATCGATATAAGATATAAAATTTTCAGTTGTCCTTGCGTAAAAATGATGGCATGGGTTGGGGTCAGATGGAGCTCATAAAAGTACAGACTTCTATGGTCCTCAGAAAATGACAGACTTACTAATAAAATGCAGTGGCTCTTGCTTTCACTGGATTAACTCATATACAGTAAAACCCCGTATTTGCGTTATCGGAATTTACGTTTTCCCGCAATTTGCAAGTTTTTTTCTGGGTCCCGTCATATTTCCTAACTCTCCAATGTAAATAGAACCCTGTATTTACGCCGTGTTTTTTTTCGTTTTCCCGCCATGTGCAACACGACGTGCCGACTAAAAAAAATTTTTTGCGTAGTAAAACAATTAATCGCGCATATCAACCCTTAAAACTGCCTATTGGCTTCCTTTCGCGCATTTTTATTTAAAAATCTAAGAGATAAAGACGCAATGAGAACTATTTTCGGGAAGAATTTGAATGTGGCGGGACAGAACGCCACTAACGTCGGAAAGTTGAACTACGTCCTCTCGTTTTCTGTCAGCGGCGAAAAGATTCACGATATGAAAGTAGGTGTATTGAGCAATCGAGCTATGTATTAATTATAATGCAAGAACTCCTGAAGGAATGTTGACAATAATCATGCAGTCGATAATTTGATACGGGAGTTTGCAAGGGAACCAGACGTGAATAATGCCGGAACTAAATGACTTGACCGACAACTGGGATCATTTGCGCTGACTTCATTCAACAGTTGCGTAGCAATTATGGGTTAATTATATACTTTAACAAAACTTATTTAAACTTGAATTATCCCATTCAAATAGCAGTGTATCGCAAACTATTGTAACTTTAAAAAATTATGAAGTCGCATGACAGTTTGTACTACGCACTTGATCGCCGAGGAGTAGGTCAGATACTCGTGTGTTGCCGAGTTACCCTCAACTCGTACGGGAAATAGAATTGATCCGGCTTGAAAATGGAAATTCGAGGTGAAAAACGGACATTTTTAATTGACGAGAAAATGAAAATTATAGAGATAGTTGATTCCCACACCGGAACCCGCATCGATTCAAACGCTGGCGACTCGAATGTTGGGACTGGCAATCCGTTCGGATTCCCAGTCTCAACATTCAATACCGTGGTGAAAAATCGCGATGCTATTGTAAAATATGCAAACCAGTGCGGACATTTATCAAAAATGAGAATATATGTGAAGAATTCCAGGTAAGAATAAATAGAACGAATTCTAAAAGAGTAGTTTTTAGGTGCAAGATCATCAAATGTCCCAGCAAATGGTGTCATCTAAAGGCCTGTTTACATAGTACATTAACCCGTACAAGTAAATGTCTAAATTATGAACACGAAAATGCACCGTGTATTCACCCAACTTGTGCGTATATGCACGAATAGAAAATAGAACCTGTTCAAATTTGGTTCATGCATTCATAGTCGGATTTAGGGGAAGGGGACGTGCCCCCCCAGATGCTTAAAAAAAGAGACAAAATTTGAATACGGTAATCATAGGAGGATCTATGGGGGAGGGGGGGGGAGGCACGCACCCCCCCAGACACTAAAAAATATGCAAGATTTTTAATACGGTCTGGTTATCATTGCATTCATTTTGTATAGTACGTGGTATCATTGTGCCCCCCCCCCCCCCACTCCAGATCAAAATCCTGGATACGGCATTGCTTGTGCCCCCCAGAAAGAAATCCTGGATCCGCCCCTGATGGTCATCATTAAGTTCGCTTTGTTTTGTGTATTACTCAAGGAGGCTCAGTCATTTAATTCAATAAGAATAACTTTGATATAAAAATAAAGAGAATTTTGTAAGGTCATTGTTATATCTTGTTTTTAATCTCAATTAAGACAAGATCTTTTGCCTGTCAGGCCCTCTGTGAAAAAAATCCTGGATCTGCCCCTGTCTACATTCATACATGTCCCGTTCCGGTCCACAAAAATCATTCATGCAAGCAGAAATTAACTCGTACGTGTTAATGTATCGTGTAAACAGGCCCAAAGGCCCTTGAGAAAAAGTATTTCCCCACAAGATAGGGAATCGAAGATTCCACAGCATCTATAATGGTTGGTTGGACAGATTCAAAAATAGGTACAGTCTTGTATATAAGATGGTGAGTGGTGAAAGCAAAGATGTTAACATAGAGACAGCAACTCAGTGGAAATAATCTGAATATATGTATTAGAGTTCTGGAGGGTTACAGCCCAAAAGATGTTTTCAGTGCAGACAAAACAGGATTATTTTTTAATTTTTGCTGCCAGCAAAAACACTGTGCTTCAGAGGGAAACAGTGTTATGGAATAATGCTTAGTGAACAATTAAAAAATTAACATTTCCAAAGCCAGTATATGAATAAAAGTGAAAATTCTCTATTTCCCACGATTTGCATTTTCCCGCAATTTACACTTTTTTTCTTGGGTCCCTAGAAAAGTGTAAATAAGGGGTTTTACTGTAAGTATACCTGCATCTTTCCCTGGTAATTTAAGGGATAGTTTTCAATTATGACCTTAATGAATATCATTGATCCACAAATAGTGTGTGTTTTCAAAAACAAAGAATACTCTAAAAGAAAGCCTAATCCTACGACAGGACCTTAAAAACCAACACTCACTTTTTCTTCACTTTTGTCCTCAATAATGCAAGTGTTTTCAGTATCCTCTGCACTCTTCTCATAAGATTCTTCTGGTTCTTTCTTCACCTCCTCATTCATTGATTTCATGAAAGGCTTTTTTCTCTTTGTTCGTTCAATCCGAGGTACCATTGCTTCCAAAACCTAGAAAGAAAGTAACAGCAATAAAATAACATGTAAAAGATACAAATGGCCCCTTGGCTAAGTATATTAAATATAAAAAAATACATAGGATTGACAAAATATCAAGTCAAAGGACAAGTCTATTTTGTCCATCATAACATTCCATAATAATACTAAATGCAAAAACTAATCGGTGAATGGCATCAGGATAAATCACAACTATGGAATTATCAAGCCACACCGACATTCTTCTCTTATGACTTAACATATAGATGATTTTCCTAATCAACTAAAAAACTAAAAGCAACTATGAAAATGAACTGCCACCTCTGTCGGACAATAATATAATGGGAATTTCCCGAAAAAGTTCCCATCAAAAATCCATCCTCCTCAACCCTAGATGAACTGAGGAGCCTGCATAGCAAGTAAGAGGTAGTATGCAACATTTTCCAATGATACAGGGATTCAGATGGAGCTACCTCAGAAAATTAGTAGATATGAAACGCATAAGCATTATGGGGTAGCAAAAATCACTTTTTTCAGGTCTTCCATGTGCCACCAAGTAACCATATACGATAAGTCCATCTGTATGAGTTTACCAGTGCCTGATACCTTTTCACTAACTGGCTAATCAAACCTTAATCATCCATGAACCTCACTGATTTAAACATCATTTCCCCACTTTACCTCCCAACTCTAATTCATTCCATGGCTCCCTCACCATCTCCTCTGAATACAAAATTAACAGCAAGGTAAATAGTGGACAGCCTTGTCTCCCACCTTGGCCTATGATTCTCTACCCTGAGTCTCCATCAGCTACCCTGACTTACACAGTTGGATCCATAAAAGGTTACAAATGACTCACCTAACCCTCCAATCTATTATTTTCTAAAAAATACATGAATATGTATACATGTGAATATATCTTAACCAGTAATAAAAATGCTTAATTAGCAACATATGAAGACGGAAGTAAAGGAAGCCGCCAGCGAAGTCATGATTTCTAAAGGATTGTGTTGCTCAATCCATTCTATATTCCAGTTTGCATTTGAAAAATCGTAAAACATATTAATGTAATGTTAAGTAATACAAATTAAGTAGGTAAAATTTAAGAGATAAAATAAAATTTTGCTGGTATCATGCACCATCTAAATGACATGTTCAGAACTGAAAGTTCAAATATCAAAGACAAACCTAATTGGTAAAAGGATGAGGAAACATTAACATATGACTTAAACAATGAAGGTTCATTTTCAAAAATATTTCCAATTTCTTGATACTCCATGACCTTCCAGACAAATAAATTCCCTAATTTTGCAGGTTTTCCAGAAGAGTGATCACCAAAAAATAGGATAGGTTAAGTCCACCAAGGGTAGTCGAACAGTGTGAATTTCTTAATTAACATACTATCCTTCCCTTAACTACAAAAATTCAAGGCTCACCTTGGAGTAACATATGTATATGAAAAGTATATATACCACCATGGAGAAACAAAGTAAGGCAAACTTACCTGCAGTTTGTCTTCAATGAATACTTCAGGGCCAACTATGCGGGCAGTCTTCCTGAGGTTATTAGAATTCCCCACACTTTCTTTCTTTGCCTTCACTGGGGTACTTTTTTTCACTTCAGAAGCTTGCTGAATTGGTCCACTATCGTCAACTACAATGGATAGCTCATTATTATCATCACCGCTCCCAGTAGCCAACACATAATTGCCTTCACCACTTCCCATGTGTAAAACAATTTGCTGTTGTATTTGAGATGATGGAATATTGAGTCCATTAATCATATCAACTTCTCCTGTAGGCTGATCCTCTGTTGTTTCATTATTTTCAGCTGCACCACCATCTACTGTATATGTTAGGTACAGTACCTGGAAAATAAAACATGAACTTAAGTTAAATGATGCAAGGGACCAGAAAACTTTGATGACATGAAAATAAATACCCTTGGCAGACAGAGTACGCTCAGAAAAGATAACTTTTTTGAAGTACATACACCCTTATAAAATTAACAATATGCTCATCCATCCTACATGTGTACTATAATATGTCAACACATTATCTACTCATAAATGGCACTTAGAAAGTTTCCACCAAAATACATAAATTAATAATGACCAAGGTTTTTACACAGAGTTGAGGATAGGAAAAGTTACCACCTGGGAGCCAATATTTTTGAAGTCTCATATGCCGAATTGGTGATGCCACCACACCACACCTCCACAGCAGAGAACAATAAATATGCTGAGCTTGGAGGAGGACCTGCCCAACTAGTTCACCAGGGGTTTTGACTTAATAAGGTAACTAAACAAGGGGTGCCCAGTTCCCGCCCAGCAGTCGAACAAAGACCATTCCTGGACAGCATAGAAAAGGGTGCGGGATGAAAAGAAAACAAAAGCAGCCAGCTGAGGCACTAATTCCAAAGGATAGGCCTGACAGCTTCTGTGATTCCTTTCTTTTCCAATGTGTGCTTACCAATTACATATGCACCTCAATCCTAACCCAAATACGTCACATTTAATATTTTGCACGAGAAGGAATTACTTTGAGGGAGTCCAATGGCTTCACCTGGGATTTAAACCCAGAACTCTTATAGCAGCAGCCCAACACACTACCCAATAGGCTACTACGGTCCCTAGTGGCATGGCTAGCTTTATTTAGAAACTCTGAAAAAGACTTATGTTATGTAATTTAACATTAGTGCCATGATATATTTTTAACTTTAATTATTACATATTGAATTAATTTCTCCTGGATATCCACCTTATATTCTCATTGGTGCAAATGGCAATGAAAATACTAAAATTCAATTTGGAACATTGACAATCAATAACTGTGACCCTTGAGTAGTAGAATACCCAAGAGGAATTCACTCATATATGCATATTCCTGTGAATATTCAATCCACAGTGAATGTTTAAGGGAAGGAAGGGCAGAAATAATCTCAGCATTATCATAAGCTAATTAATAGGCCACTTTCAGACGAGACGACTTTTTGCCAGGCACTGTTCATGGGACAGTGCCATGAAATGCAGAGAGTCGTCAAGTCTGAAAGAGGCCTGAATTAAAGGCACCGTAAACGGTGGACGGAAAAAAGTCTTCCCATCTGAAAGCGGCCTCAAGGTAGCATTAGCATACAAGGTAGCAAGTGTATTTCACGCTTTAGACGGTGCAGCACCGTGCACACACAGTTGAAAATAGAAATTGAAAAATCCTAATTGAAATGGGTGCCATGGAGACCGAGGCGACCATCCACAGTGCCGTGCCATCAACGATTCAACTTGTTTGTAAGCATCCATAGAAACCTATGGTTATTTGAAAGCACGGCGCCTTGCCGTGGACAGCGACCAGCAAAAAGTTGTCCCATCTGAAGGCAGCCTTAGTGATTACATTTCAATGCCCCGACTAACAGGCAAAATACAGTACTCAAAGCCCCCTCAGCACAACTCTCAAGCAGAGATCAGATCCCCAAAGAAAAATCTATATAACAAGCAGAATTTGAACCTAGGCCTTCAAGGTGGAGGGCCGGTACGCCAGGTCAAACTAATACCCCTTGCACGTTTCTTAGCTCGAAAGAAAATTCAAGCAAACAACATCATTACCAACCTGACCATCTTCAGCCCGGAACATTTCACCGCCACTGTCAACAAAATTGATCTTGGCAACATCTGATAGGGTTACAGGTACAGCTTGACCTTCACCAATAGGTTGTCCTAATTCATCTACCAGAGCAACAATCTGCTCTCCAGGTGCACCATACCCCTCCAGTGGGTCCTGCAATGTGAGTTATCAATCAGTTCCACAGGACGTATACAATGAAAATAAACCTTAAATTAGAGCAACATAATTTATTAGTTTTTGACTTAAAGTTCTATCTCCCCATAGAGCCAAAAACATATTCAATGAATTCAAGAGATAGGGCCTTTGCATTCAAGCCTAGAGCTCAGCTTATTTATAAAATGCTTCATTGTTAAGGCCAGCATATGAAAAACATTTGCAGTAAATAAAACATTGGGAGCACTTAATTATGCAGCCCGTATTCAGAGGTCAGTGATGGTTTGGACGGAAAAGATTACTATGGATTTCCATTAAATTAATGGGAAAATTGTCATGGAGTTTAGTCGATTTTGAATGAGCTCGAAAAAATCTCTACACTCAAGTCACTTCTCGGTAACAAGAGCATAGAGATTTTTTTGAGCTCATTCAAAATCAACCAAAATCCATGACAATTTTCCCATTAATTTATGATTTTGATTTATTTTTATGATTTCTAGGCAGATTTGGGGTGGCTGTTGCTGCCTCAAAATTTTCCATATCTACCTCTATTTCTCTATGAATAATACTCACTTTACTTTATCATGTAAATCCAATTAAGATGCATAACTCCCTTACTAGCATTGAAGTTATGAAAGGAATGTTGATGGGTTTGTGATGCAAAACAAGCACATTCTAGCAAAAAATGTATATTTGATGGGATTCCCCTAACTTGCAGAAGTTTTGGAGACTGCCTCTTCCGACGCATTAATAGCCAACTTCAGGTAGAATGCAACATATACTATTGTTTTGGGGGCTACAGGAAGCTACCTCTTGTTCTGGAGCATGGGAAATGTTGGCAATTACTTTGCCAAAGAACCGGGCTCGGAAATACCTCCTAAATTTGAACTCAATTTAGGAGCCAGAGAACCACCACTGTATTTTTCCTAAATGAACCATATTAATTTAATTCTAAAACGATGATATTTTGTACAGCTGGAATTGTTTTAGTGCATAAATGAATAGAAGAATGTGGCAGGCCCAAAAGTAGGTACATAACTGGAAATTTTGTAAAGTTAGTATTGAAAATACTAAGGCCATACTAACATGCACCGCAGCCCCATTATCGAGGAATCATTAATGAGGTTTAGTTAGCGTGGAGGCCAAACCATAGCACAGACCAACTCTTGCATTCCACCATCTGCCGATGTATGGCCATCTAAATACGTTACTTTGGGTAGTCTCTACAACAGCCCCTTCATCCAAAAATTATGGGTAAAATTCACACTCAACTGAGGGCTTAAATTCAATCCAAATTAATCTAAATACGACAGAATATCTTACCACTCCTGGAAAGGTAGTCAGAGGCATTTCCTCGGACATCGGCACCACTTGCTCTTCACCCTGTGAATTTGCCTGCACATATATAACCATCTGCTGATGAGGTTGGCCCTCTGAGGGCATAATTGATTCGAGGACAGTCATCGTGTTTGGGTCTAAAACCTCCAGGTTCAATGAATCTGACCCTTCCAAATTCATCTTCTTCAAGTTGGCATCCTTAAAAAGACAAGAAAAAAGTAAATTAAAGCCTACCTCTCAAAACTAGGAAAACATCGTAAAAGCTATTAAGAGCATTTATCTGTTTCATTCTACAATAGGAAGGCCATTATTAACACTAATAAACATCAGTGACAATATTGAAGATGCCTACAAAACAAATTTATCCAAGATCACAAACGATATAGGCAAAATAAGAAAAATTAATATGCAAGGTGAGCAAGGAATGCAATTGATTGACAGTTTTCCGGACATGTCAATTGCGGAAATATGAAACACCAAGACCTCAATAATAACACTTGTCAGATAACAAGACGGAAAGAGCAGACAATAGATGAGGGAGAGAGTCTACTCCGCCACAAAAGAACCTCTAGCCAACTACTTGGGAAAAAACAAAACTGCAGACATGAGTTCAAAGATATTTTGCATGGTCCGTCATAAACATGTAATTTCACACTAACATATAGGTTTAAATTAAGCCCTAAAGGAGCTTTGGTCAATGAAATATTAGAAAACTATTACCTCTCATTCAGAATACGACAGCCATTTTGGCAGCGTTCTTTGATCACTAAACTTCTACTTCCACCAATGGATGAATGGATCTCCATTTTGAAGAAAACGCGCGTCACGAGCTTCATTTGAATTGCTAGCCAGGGAGAGACCATCGAAATTTATTGGAAAAAATATCTAATGGAATGGTACATCACTTAATTATTACGCTTTATAGCTCCCTAAATGCACTTTTACTGATTTCTGTGATTACTTTTTATCTTTAAAGCTTTGTTGTTTTTCTTTTATAGTTATGATTCTGACGTACCTTGTAATATATCGAAGGAAAATGAACTATTATTATTAATGTAATAACTTAGAAAGTAATGGCAGATTCTAGATACTTAACGCTCTCGTATGAAACCATGCAATTTAGCCATGGTGTTTCATAAATGCACACACTCAGCTACCACATCAAAATTATTGATATTGCTGGTGCACATACATATTTCCGTTTTATGTGAATTGAGGCAAAGCGATAGCTTTTGACACCGCAAACGATGACAAAAGGTTCATTCGTCTAATAAACCCTTAACACGCGTGCAGGTTGAAATATGCCAAATATAGAGGTGCGGACGGATAGGACATCATCCAAATAATGCACAAATTCATACCCTTAAGCAAGGGACTCCACATGCAATATTCGTGCCGCAACGTATGGTGGATTTCATTGTTCACCTCATTTGGGAGCAAAGCAACAGTATTAGGGTAACCTCAGGCAGGGGCGCAGCTAAGAATTAAGGCTAGGGGGGGTTTTAGGCGCAACTGCCTAATACTTTGGAGTGTGGGGGTATTGCATACCCGCCAGGGTAAGTGGGAGAGTCGAGGGTCCCTCCGGAAAATTTTAAGATTATGGTTCAAAATGACTGGATTTTGAGCAATAGTCACACATAAATCTGATTAAACTTAAATATTTCTCTGAGCTCTGGGAGAGGTTTTTCCCCCAAAATCCCCCCCTCGCTGTGCCACTGACCTCAGGTAACTATGAGGCCACTGCTTTTTTTGCCATCCTCATTTGGAATCTTAATAGTGGTCATTTCTGCTTGAAGCAAACTTAATGAGACCACTGAGAAAAAAACGTCTGCCACCGAAAGGAACTAAAATACTAACCAATTCTGTCCCGAGAAGAATTGATACCATCAATACCATGGAGACTCAGGCAAGAAAATAGCAAATGGGGAAGCAGCTTACTACCACTCAAGGCTGATATTGTGGACACTTCTCATTATGAATCACCGGTACCAGCCCCAGCAGGGTGTCTTTCATCCTCGAGAATCAAATAAGGCTATTTCTTCAGTACAGTAGACAATCATAAAATTATTACCACACAACGTGAAATTAATCATTTCATCTAAAAATTTAAGGGAGGAGGAGTATACCCTTTCATTACCCCTAGACCTATTAGCCACTTCTGGCAAGGGCCTACTATAATACATAGATTGAATTTTTCTTATAAAATCAATCCAGTAATATGCATTTAACGAAAGTTGACCAAGATGATCACACAAAATGGGGCTACAATGAAGGATTTTTTCAAGAAATACTGAGCTATAAGTATATGTACAATCAAAATTAAACAAGCATCTTCAGCATTATTACCTCAATCGGACCCTGACCCCACATGTAACCCACAAAGGTGGGTATGGTTGGGAAGATAAGTTTTCAAACCAGTCACTTTTTATTAAATACTCAACCTGCTTTACCTGTTTCAGTTTACACAAGGTGGTTAAAATTTGAGTTATTAACTTTTCAATGGCAGTCATTCCAATTCCCTCACCACTGTAGAATGTTTGGCGGTATCCTCTTCAACTGTCACATAATCTGGACACCCGAGGGAGTTACAGGTGGTTCCATAACTTCTAAGGGAAAAATTTTAGCATTCACCTTGTATTCATGATATCACTTAACCCCTCAAGCGTGTGCGACACAGCATATGCGTCCTCGCTATTCCGTCCCTATACGGTGCTTTAATCGAAGGCATTTAAACCACCCAGGGTGCTTTAATTTAGAGGCACCTCAGATTTTGTGCAGACATGAAGTAAAATATTTTTTTGAATCTTATCACTATGCAAAAAAAATCCAAAAAAATATATTATATAAACAATTGTTTAAATTTTATAATTATGAATACGTACTTACAATTCTCAGACCCATTAACTTTTTCCTGCTCCTCTTATCCGATGGCTAATAGTTGACCTGTGTGTGATACTGCTCAAAACAGGGTTCTAAGCAGAGTGAGGGTGTTCCTGGGCAGTTTTTGCATCTATATCTTGTCTCTTTTCTCTTTCCGTTTTTTTGTGCACACAACACACTTTCATCTTCCAACCTTAAATGTCTCAGTCTTCGGGTTTTGTTGAACAAAATGCTGCCCGGTCAATCGCGTACATTCCGTTTCGATATCAGTGGGCCGTCCTTTGCGCTGTTCTAAATTTTGTCCGTGATACTTAGCAATTATTTTGTTCACTAAGCTCATTCTGAATGCTAGGTGATCTTTGTTATTACCAGCCTTACGGTATAAAATGTACGCGTTTAACACAGCCGTATTAACTAAGTGATTGAATAATTTCTTGTACCACACTTTTGTCCTTTTTCTCTCCAGCAGGAACGATTCTAAAAGTTGATCTTTTAAATCTACACCGCCCATATATTTATTATATTCTGTTACACACATAGGTTTGTTTACACATTCTAGCCCGCCCTTTCGACTTACGGGTTGCATTTGGTCCGAATGCTTTGTAATCAGCAATGCAACATCGCGTTTATCCTTCCACTTCAAAGGAACCAATTCCCCACACTTTGCACTAACAACTTCTCCTTTCTTTAGTTTCTTTTTGAGGTTTACTGGCATACCTTTACGCGTGATTTTCACGGTCCAACAGCATCTGTTGTCCTCTGAACTAACCTATGGAAAAGATCGGGACTACTGTAAAAATTGTCCATATAAACACATCTACCAGAGTCTAATAGTTTCTCACACAAACTTAGAACAACTGTAGTTGAAAAAAGATCTGTGTCCTTTGTAATTTCACAGCCCAATTTTGTCCCTGAGCCACAGTAAATAATAAAATTCCATAAATACCCTGCGGAGTCACAAAGTTCAAACAATTTTATCCCAAACCGGGAAGCTTTCATGGAAATATACTGTTTCCACGACAGTCTACCTTTCCACAACAACAAATACTCATCTACACTGATTTCCTTACCGGGTATATACACTTTTTGGAACTTATTTTTCAAATATTCAGTAATTGGTAAATTTTTATACAGTTTTGGATCCTTTTTTACAAATTCCTCATCGGTATTATCTACAAAATGGAGAAATTTGGTGAGCAATAAAAATCTTTGCTCACTCATTACATTGGGAAAAAATGGAGTCTCTAATAAATGCTTTCTGCTAAAATACATTCTGAGGCTTGGTTTCTGAATTATTCCCATCAACATCAGTAAACCTAAATACACCCTTATTTCCCCCAGAGTTGTGGGGACCCACTTTTGGAAGCGTGATTTTTTTTGCTTCGTAATTTTCTCTTTCTCACGAGCAAGAAACTGTGCTGCGTAGCGGTTTGTCTCAGTCACTATAATTGAAATTATTTCATCATCAAAAAATAACTCAAAATATGCCAAGGGATCATCTATACACGAAACAGGCAATATTTGTTTTCCCACTAACTCACACGCAAAAGGTTGAGGAGGGTCAGCACTGTCGATCTCTTGCCAATTATTTTCTTGAAGATTCACAGAAAAATGAGAAGGTCCATCGCTCTCTTCGGAACTGGAATCCAGAGAGTATCCAATTGAAATTTCCGAAGTAGTATCTGAGCATCCTGCGCTCTCTTTTTCCAAAGCGTCAAGCACTTGCTCATCGCACAACTCACGCGAGCTAGAAGACATGGTCAACTAAAGAGGGGCACAGATATGGAGTGGATTCAAGGCCGAAAAAAAATAAAAAAATCACCAAAGCAAGCATAGGGATGAAAACACCCCAACCCTTAGCCTCAAACGTCGTAAATAAGATACCAAGATGCGGGGATGCTGGCCGGTCTTCGAGGCTCCGTGAGGCGTTGAGTGACAATGCCTGGACGGACCATGCCTTCACTATCATTGCCTCGATGAAAGAGAAAGGAAATGATGAGGCAGAGAAGCAGATGATAATGAACCAGAGACGAAAGCATTCAGCATCCCGACACGTCACACACAATCGCTAAGAAAGCACATAACCAGAGCTTGAGTGGAAGGATATCTTTCATTAGCATTCAAGAGACGCTGACCCTAGAGGAAGCGTTTCTTTCCTGACATCAGCTAGAAAAAAATATTCTAAAAAATACGAGAACGCAAACACAGACCACACAGGGGCACAGAACGATAGCAGGCAGATGTGTCTCACATATATACTCACTAAAAGTACATATATGGAAGCTTAAGAGATAGGAATACCTAATGAAACATTCAGACGCATAGGGTGCGTCGCACACGCTTGAGGCATGGCAATCGGACGACACAAACGCTGTGTCGCACACGCTGAGAGAACGTCCACGGGCATTTAAAGTCACGCTTGAGGGGTTAAACAAGGAGAAATGCAAGGCGGCAACGCTCGAGTTTGATCTATGGACAATGGCATACTCTGTTCTTCATGTGGTGCACCAAGGATGAACTTTCTCTTTAATATTTTCATCTGCCTTGGATAGTTATAAATATTGAATTTACCACGTTGAAATTAGAAAATCTTCATACACATTAATCATGATTCCCTAATTTTAAGGCTACATAGGATGAGTTACAAGATACATATTGCCATTAAGTTGAAACTGGACATGGTAAAATACTGAAAATCAAGATTTTCTTCGTCCATCCAAATGTTCAAGGGTAGCAAGGGCCTACGGTTGACCAATTTCGAAGATAAAAATGAAAGTAGTCATGCATGTCCAAAAGATGTCAAACTGGATAATTTTAGTCACCAATGGTGAATAATGATTTTACTGAATTCATTCATTCTCAATAAATATCTAACATTTTTAAGGACTGGTAATCAATTAATAAATAGTTACATAGTCCCAAGATGCTAGGAGCTTAGTCATATGATCCCACTAAGTTGACTCAATGACATGACAGTATTCAGTGATCCATACAAAATTACGTATTTGCCATTTAAAAACAAAATCGAAAAGGGAAAACGATTTACCACTACTGAAGTAAAGCGTCCTTAGTCAACATCCGGCAGAAGCTAACAAAGGATACCAAGAAAATTCATTTCCCGCCACAGTGGTTCTCTATAAAAATAACTTACCATTTTTATCTTAATTGAGACACTTTTATTGAAAATATTTCTGTAGTTTCACAAGATCTGCTTTTACATGTAATGCAAATAGACTAAAAATCAAGAAACTGAGGAGAAGTCATTATCAACCCAAGGAATTATTACTCATGGAATGATATCACATTAATGAAAAATTGTGTATTTAGTAGATTGTATTCAATTAGTACAAAGCGTTCAATAAGCATTTTTCAAACAGACATCACAATAGGCACCATTACACTTCCTTCATGATGAAAAATTTGAACTGATTTAGTAAAGGTCTTGAATGGGAAGGGTGAAATTAAATTAAAGCATGTGTAATGGTTAAATGAAGCACAAATATTCAAATTTTTCACGGTGAATGGTGCATACTTCACACCGCCAACCCAGTGCTGAATCATTGATAGCAAAAACACTGATCAATCTCAACCTTTGAGAGATGACATTCCAGCTCGCATTATTTCATCTACTAGTAATAAATTACTAGCTATTACAGTGCTGCAAAAGAAAAGAAAATTCATTAGAATTTGAGAGGATCAAATGAAATTTAACAGTATCAACAACTTTGAATAGCACATTAATATATATAACAAAATAATTGAATAATCTACCACATGGATCCTGCTATCTTAAGTTATATAGCCATATCATATGTACACTCAAGTCTATACAATGCAAACTATCAACGGCATCTCAACCGTGTATTGAAACATTCCAAAAGCCACCTTGAAAGATCACTTTACCTTCCCCCTACCGTGATATAACATAACCAGCCATTCAACTCTCTTAATAGTTAATAGGGTTAATTTCGTTGATAAATAGTTATGTAGTAAGAAAAGAATTACCCTAGCCAATTATGCTGGAGTTAATGACTGTCTCCCATCTGCGAAACCCTTTTGCAACGCCATTTTTTACAAGTACATATTAATGCAATTTGTGTTCAAATGAAGGGCAATAAATATTTCAGGTATGTATTGGTTTGTCTGAAAGCTATGCCACCCCCTCTGTTGCCATCTTCAGGGGCAGTTATGTTGCAACAAACCAACATGCACAATCTCTAACTCTGAAGCCTGAGATGTCATTACAGCACCGCCACAGAGATTAGAAGTTAAAAATCAACTTATTTTATTCCCAGCCAATTTCTTTCTTTGCAGTTTCATTATTTCTAAATGCATACTAACTCGCATACTGATCATGTATTGTATTGCACAAAATTAAGAGCAATTATCATTAAACTGGTAAATATGTATATATAGTTAAAAAGACATGACTTATGAGCATGATTATTCATAAGGATGGCTAAGTTCTAACAAACACATAACTCAAATCCGGCCTCTTTGAGGCAGATAGCTTAAACAAAGAGTAATAACAATAAAAAAATAAAATACAAGCAAAAAACAACTCTTTGTTTGCAAATGAATGCTTCTTTTTCAGTTTTATTAACTTTTGGTTTGTAATTTCAGTGTACAAGTAAAAAAAAATTAATCGTTTCTTGCTCTCCTGAAAAGTTGCTATTTTTGAGATACGTGTTGTTAGAACTTACCCATCAATGTGCATTACTGACCTATAAGGCTTTTATGAAACTTGAGACCCAAAATTGACTTTCACATAAATAATAGTTTGAAATTTATACCACACTGGTTCAGCTCTGAATAGTCAATGGTAAATGCAAGAGAATTAAGTTAAATTTTTCCGCTCGTTAAAACCCAAAAATGTCAAATATTTTCCCAATATGAAATATTTTGCAAAAGTATGACTGAAAAGCCTTTATCACGTACACTTGCTTTTTCAGGCATGCCTATCATTAAAAAATTTACACCAAAATGCAAGAAAACAAGGAAATTGAAATTAGATATAGGGCTGGCAAAATTCTTCAACTTTCATTCCAAATCTGTTTTTCCTGGCCACATTCCCCACCTTGGGTTGAGAAAAGATTGGCAATCTAGGACAGAAGGTTCTAATTGCTAGATAGCTAAAAGAATACACTACGTACCATGAATTGATTATTTGCCTTTTAACAATGTAATTATCAAATATTCCAGCATCAGCAGGTATTAACGCTTCACCAGTTGCAATATCAATTCCTACAAGAGCACCACTGGCACGAGACTCTTCACTTAACTTAACAATGGTGTCCTGACAGTCAAATCCAGAGTTTGATGCTGTGGATAGAAGAGCAAGTTGAAGCACACACAAACAAAATCCAAAAAGATGTACAATCATTAATTTTACAAAAAACAACTACTTAGTATTTATTATTAACAATCCAGTTTTAATATAAATTAAAATATTGTATTAATTTAATTTCAAACGCACTAAAAATATATGCATACATATAAATTACTACTCAATGTCGTACAAGATGGCTGAATTCAACTAGCCTGCCCTTGAAAGGATATTTATTGACCTAATAATACAAATATTGGTTAAAAAAAAGAAATAACATCATGAAAATAAAGATTGAACACAAACCTAATGTTTTGGGTATGACAAGTAATGCTTCAGCATATGCTTGAATCCCTAAGCGTGCTTTGCCTTTCACTTCATCCTTATACTTTTGCAGAGCTAAGTAAGCAGCCATTTCAAAAGCTCCAGCTCCAGGTACAACATATCCTGTAGAAAAAGAGAAACAAAAATGTTATCATCGATAGCATTTAATTTAGTGATATCTGTTCAACCTATCTCAAGTCGTACGAAGGATACGGGCATACACATTCCTCATACAGTGGTTCACACCCTAAAATCCATACAAATAAAACAAGACTTCAGGGGAAACAAAAGAAAATACATCATGAACCTAAGCACCTAGATTGATTTTACATTCTTATAAAAAGTAGTCAAGCAGCTAAGAAGCAGTGGATAAATGGGGGAAGGGTGAGGGGACTGCCCCACCCCTGCTAATTTTTAGGTGGCTTTCCAATGCAAGCTTTAACTCCACCAGATCAACAAAAAATGCTTGAAGACAATTTGAGAAAAGTCCTTTGTTTAAGCATAATCACTGACTAGCACTGCATACAACCATTAGCAGAAGAAGACAATGAACTGACCCTTTCCCACCCCAATAAAATGACTCTAATCCAGCCCTGTGGCTAGAGGGAGAATTACATGAAACATAACACACCCATTTATATTATGGAATCAAAACTAGGGCATCTATCAAGCCAGCACACTTGAATCCACACTGTTGGACAATAGTTCAGATAGATAGGAACACCTTCATGAACTATAATTTACGATTGCAAAGTTAGGATAACATTACTTACCAGAGAAGTGAACATCTCTACTAGCCCACTGACCTGACAGTAAACATTCCCAATAAGTAGTCAAAAGGTATCAACTACACAGAGAGTCAATACTAAACAAATGTAAATATTAATACACATCTGGTATCTATTCACACACACATTTAAAGAAGGCCATTGAGCCACATACAGGTGATCCCCAATTATAATTGTTAATTTTTTCCTGAAAAACTATACAAAACAAACGAAAATGCACAAACTAGTAATACCGATGGGAAGCAAAGAAAAAATAAAACATCCAAAATTTTGGTATGCATCACCTGATAATTTTTGTCTCTTTTCAAGGATATTCACTAGAAAAGGTAGGTACCTCAAATGACCATCTGATATCAAACAAGGGATAGCTATGTTGACCCATTTTTCTGTCGTTTGAGCACATTGCTCTTACCATTGGTCACAGTAATTAACCAATCAGTATGCAATGAAACCAGCATAGTACACATTGAAAATGGCTAATGATTTAGTAAATGATGTGTTAGCCCATAGGAGTAGCAAAATTATCACGTCTATGGTAAAAAATAATCCTAAATGACATCCCAATAACATTCAACTACTCATACAAATTAATGAAAGATAACACTTACCATCTTCAATTGCATTCTTGATTGCTCTCAATCCATCCCGAATTGCATCCTTCAGCTGTACCAGAGTATAATTGTTCGCCCCCTTAATGAGAATAGTCACACTTTGAGGCAACTTGCATTCCTCGACGAAAGTGTACTTATTCTCCCCCTAAAAAAATGTAATGAATATAAAATGAAACATGCTCATCGCACCCACAAAGGGAAAAAATATTTTCCAAACTACATATAGGGATACTATAATGGCACCCAAATCACCCAGTCAAGATTTGTAGCCTCCCCAAGGGAAAGGTAACTTTCAGAGAAGAAATTTCATTAATTCTATTTTGACTTTTTCTTCTTCTAAACATTGTACCTTAGATAATACCGTATAAGCACATGTAAGAGCCGCACTCGTGTACGAGACGCACCCCTATTTTGAGCATCGAAGCTAAAGAAAGACATTTTGCAGCATTTTTTAAAATCCTATCGCACAGTGTTGCAGAAGTATGCCTGGATTTTTGACAGTTATCAAAATTTCCTCTTTCAATACTAAAAATTTACGTGGCATTTTTTCAGCTAAATTTACACAATATGTATGACACTCGGAGATATCTAGGTATTCACTTGTAATCTTAACCTTATGATACTTACTAGGGATGTTTGGATCGAATACCTCAAGACCCAAATATCCACGGATAATGCCCTTCACCTAATACTCTGGATCCAAATTCGTCGCATAAATTGAATCTGAATCAGAAATATAAAAATCAATGCTATGGTGAATACAAGGACCCATAAGAGGAAGGAGAATGAGTTCTGATCCTCTCTTTGCATATGCCGTTGCTCTACGATGCTTGTCTTACTCACAAACAATTTTGTTTAAAAGCTCTCGCAGCAGTATTGCAATAGAGTAGCAGCGGTGGAAAACTTTAAGGCAAAACAAGACAGGCATATAGCATGAACCTTCCTAAGAGATTGAAAAACAATCAGGGGAATCTCAGCACCGTATGATAATAATCACGTCGTAGATTTCATGGAACCACACTCGGCCCTCCATCAGCCAATGTCTTGGCCACTTTTTTTCCTTACTGAGACCCCACAGACCATAAATCGCTTGCCTCAAAGGAAAATATCAAGTTACAAGGGTACAAGGGAAACGTGCTTCATCCCTACCACATCTCACCAACTGACCTTTTTCAGCCAACCAGGTTCAATTCTCCCAGTTTCTGGAGGCCAAATGCTAGGGGAGTCACCTTCTGACCTCGAAGATATCTCAATAGCTTTCAGCAATTGCATGATTGTATGAAACGCATGAGGTTCAAAAAAGAATGAGACATAATGCAATGCATATCAGACAGCATTTAAGTTTTTTAAGCTCTAATTTATTGACCCAATGATTTATAGTCAAAACAAGGCCACTAATATTCAACGTAGTCCAAACAGGACCATTTCAGAAGAACCAAGCGTAGCAAGAGCGCATTCAAACAAGACGAGACGGACTGGAAACTCCAGGCAATGCAAACTGCGTATATCACACTGCACCTTTGCCCCTTCACTTTGAAGGCAACAACGTCACATGCAAGATCAGACGTGTTCTTCCCTCGCTCCTTCGCTCATAGCCTCGTTGCTTGAAAGACGGAGGGAGTGCACTCCTTCCCCTCAACCTCTCCTTCAGCTCTCTTCACTTATAAGCATTTCTGATTTTTTCTATCCACCATTTAGTCCAACAACGTACACACTCGTTCAAATTTTTTAAACTGCAGGTTTTGACACCAATAAAATTTTCATTTGCAATAATCCTCATAATAGCGTCTTAAGATGATTTTTGAAAAATCAGGTCCTCAGCGTAATGGAAATTACTCGGCAAGATAGATGCTGACTATTAACCAGGTATTGTCCTTCAAAACTACACGTTTCTCTACATTTGATATGCGATTACTATTTGCAGTATAAATGCCCTGGGATGCCCACTCGTGGCAGTAAATTTAGCGCGCCCTCCAGAGCGAAAAACCCCACGTGATCTTTTACATGTTCACCTCTGAGGTACGGCGAGGTGACGGCGCGATGCTTACAAAGTAAGAAAAGCAAACAGGAGCACTTTAAAAATAACGTTACTAAGGGAAAAACTCCCCTACATGCCGCTTGTTTTTGACCTAGGGTTTCAGATGACTGACTCACGCTGAAAACCAAGGTCACTCAGTTCCCCTGGGACTTGCGACCGGTGAAGGGGACGGGAAAGATAAATTTGCATAAGAGATGCAACCCCATTTTTGGCTGCAATTTCTGGGAAAAAAGGTACGACTCTGACACACACTTACACGGTACTCCGTAAAATCAGCAATTCTGTCTCAGTGACAAAGAAGACAGCAGAAAAAAGTTCTGACTAAGGCAAAAGGCCAATGCAGTAAAGCAATTGCTGTGCAGTGTGGGATATGCATTTTTTTTATTTGGTCATCTCCTGGCAATTTTAGGGAATACATTACCATGGCCAACTTACCAAGATATGCTCATAAACAAGGCCTGCATATCCCAGGTGACTCTCATCCATGTCATCAACACTGTTTAGAGCCACACCACCACAGGCCAAAGCAAGACGTTCCATATTGCGTCTCTTTGCTCTCCGCAAACCCATTATTCCTTCCTTTGCTAGCATGTCCAAGGACATCGGATCAATTCCCTGGAACAAAAATCACAGGTAAGCAACATAAATTGGTAAAAAATCTTATTTTACACAAAATCCCTCCAAATAAGCCTCTCACATTTTATTAACACGCAGATTTCACAAATTGAGACATAATTCAATGATATAAAGCATAATTTTGATTTATTAAATTATTCTCAAAGACAATGAGGTTATGAGGAAATTTTCAACCAGAATTAAGATTACAAAAATTGAGACAAAATTAATAAAAGATTTGGAAAATTCAGGGCTAATATATATAGCCGGTCAAAATAGACATTGACCCTTGCATAAATTCCCAACAAGCTGAAAATTTATAGGAACATTAAGAATACCAATCTTATGAAATCCTGAAAAGTCTCTATCGATCCCGTGTGCAAAAAATTTTATCCAAGGTCAAAGGTCACAAAAATTGATTTTTCGCATTTTTTGGCCAATTGGTTAGTTTTACCATAAAAATTACTCAAACCAAAATTGTAGACCTTGAAATTATGTACAAAATAATCTGTGGACTTTTATTTCTAAGACTTACCATTTCTGAACAAAAGCCATTCGAAAGTTAGCTGCAACTATATTCTCTGTAATGTGCATGAGCATATTGTTGCGCTCTCCAAGAATTAATTGGACAGTCCCAGCTGACTTTCGGATGCCTTTTTCTCAGAAATGGTAAATCTTAGAGAAAAAAAAGGCGATGACAATTTGGAAGACAATTTCCTGATCTACAATTTTGGTGTGAGTAATTTTCACCGCAAAACTGACCGTTTAGCCAAAAAATGCGAAAAATCCATTTTTGTGACCTTATGACCTTGAATAACATTTTTTGCACAGACGGGATCAATGGGGACTTTTCAGTATTTCATTAGAGTGGTATCCTTAATGTTTATGCAAATTTTCAGCTTGTTGGGAATTTATGTAAGGGTACCCCTATTTTTTGGGCTCATTTGACCGGGCTAATAGGGAAAAATTTTCATTGAGTCAACATGAAATTAAAAAAAAAAGTAGTAAAAATTATTATTCTAAAGCATAATATGAAATAAGTCAATTCTGCCAGCAGGCCTCTGAAAGCAATAAGAAAAATATCACCATACCTTTTGATTTATCACCACAAAGTTCTTATCAGTTCCATCACACAGTTTCTTCTTTAATTCAATGACCTTCTTCACCCGCTTTTCAATGAATTCCCTCTCTGCTAGTACCAGCTTATCACGATCTTCTGCAGACTTATAGAAAAATCCTGAATTGACTTCACTGAAAAAAAGATGACATCACGAATGTATACTGCACAAGAAAAAATAAATTATTTAACTTGCTCTTAACAAAACGACTGCCATCAGGGTTCGTCCCCCCTCGCTGCACCACTGTAATCATCAATTAACTTGCCTCTTTCAACTTAATCAAATGTCTTTGTGTGTATTAATTACATATTTAGTTTAGTGTCACTGCAGTTAATTCCGAGCATAGTAGATCATATTCAAGAAATGGGTGCATTTCACCTACATATTTTTCTTCAAACAAACTGTCAAAACATATCTCACCTCAGCCAAAAAATGACTTTCTGTTTTTATTGCAAGTGGCCATCAGAGGTGGGAGGTTAGTGATAATTTAATTTACATGATCATACTTGCGTGAAAGCCAGAAGAAAGGCTTAATAGAACTGTACACAGATGACATGAATATGTACCCCAAAGCGATGAATTAAGAGGTGGTGGTACATCCTAAGATAATCAATCATTCATGGGCGCAGCCAAAAATTAAGGCTATGGGGGGTTTTAGGCGCAACTAATACTTTAGGGTGATGGGGTATTGCATACCCGCAAGGGTAAGTGGGAGTTGCGGGGGCCCTCCAGAAATTTTATAAGATTAATGGTTCCAAATGGCAAGTTTAACGGCTTTCTGAGGGATATTTGATTAATCCCAAGACTTTTATATAAGTAATACTAATCCATTAAGTAAAATGGATTAAATTTAAATTTAAAATGCTATTATCTAGACTTAATTGGTGACATGGGTAGTGGGGAGCTTCAAAGGAGATTATACTCAGCGTATTTCTATATGTAAAGGCATGGGTCCAGCCACATTAACACACCGGTTCCCTAAAGATTACCTTGGTAAAGCAATGTCCATTCCAGACTAAGATTGGATTAGTGAACATTCATTTTTCAACAGTGGTTCTCTTGTTCTCTGCCTGATAGTGGCAGTCCTTGATAGGCATAATAATCAGAATTACAGCTTCACCATAATAAAGTAGTGCCATTAAAGAAAAATAAGTATGCGATTTTGCTATTTAAGAGTTGCCACAAAATTTGAGACTGAATTTCCCGGAGTTTTACGATTTTCCACAATAAACTTGGCCCTACAGCTAGGATGAATGCAAGTGGATTAAAATTGGACTTACCTTTTCTCATACTCCATGCTAACATTACAAGTCAAAATGTAAGCATTGGTCAACCTCTTAGGCATATCAGGGTGACGAGTACCATGGTCGAGAACTAATCCCCTGACTAAACATGTTTCTGTTTCGGTTTTGTGCTGCATCTCCATGATTTCCACCATATTTAAGTCAAGTGGTTTATTTTCTTGCTTTATTGCCAAGACAGCATCAACACAAACCTAAATAATAAAAAATTAAGAAACGAATTAATTCTTGACACAATAACTACCCCTAAACATGAATTGATTAAGAAATTAGCTTAAATCAAATTCATAATTTTAGAATGCCAGCAATAGCCTTGTAAAAAAAGAGATCAACTCTGAACATAGCCAAATTGATTAAATTTCTGCAGGCCATGTTCCAAGCTTAATCCTGAATCACAACTATTGACCTGGCATTGGTCGTTAGCATATTTCTACAAAACTCTAACTCTGTGGGTTTCATGTGATCAATATTTTGACATAGAATGACCCAGAAGCGACCAAGATGAGTTAGATTTTCAGAGAAGCAATAAGGAGGATGCTTGCAGAAGAAGTATGTAGCAAGAGGGGAGGACCATATCAAATGTCAAAATTCTGCACATGGGGGAAACCCATATTCTGAAACTGCAATTGTTTCACGTCGCCTGTTGTGATAGAGGATGAGACTGATGCATGCAGGATCCCCACTCTAACTAAATTATAAAATTGACAGTTTTTTCCAGGATTTCACAGTCTGTGTGTCTTCAAATTCACGGTCCATTGACGAGTCTTAGTCATCTTAGACATCTTGGTCAGAAATATTGATCACGTAACAATCACCAGCCGCACGTCAACTAAACATTTAATAAATGCGACAGATGCTGTGAGTGCAAACGCAGCAATCAAAGTGCTATCTCTTATGACATCACCTATCGTTAGCAAAATTTGGGGCCAGCTAAAGGTTGTAAGTGGGAAAATGGAGGAATTAGGGTGGTAGGGAAGTGAAGAAGTGCCTGATTTCTTGCCAGGGTTAATGAACACTTTGGTTACCGGTCTTCAAATCACAGGTTTAAGGTCGATGTGCTGTAATGGCACACTAGGGTGGTCCTTATTTTACGAATTTCTTTCAAGACAACCCCTCATTTCATGCTAATTGGAGTAAAAATATCCTGTAAAATATTATTGCAATTGGATAATGGAAGATGTGCTGCAGTCAATGTTGAGAAATTTTGGCATTTTTGGCTGTTTTTTCCGATATGAATGGCGATAAGAAGGCGTTGGTATTTTTCAACTGATTTTCAATGGTAACCAACGAGACAGTGGACATTTGACACACTGCACCTAAATATTTTCCAATTATGACCGGTGGTTCCCGAGATAAGGCCCCAAGAAAGAGTGCGTGCTACCCCAGGCCGACATTTTTGGCTGCACACAGGTTGCATATGCTCAATATGTATTTGTTGATCATTCACACTCATCATAAAACCATAAAATTCTTCAGATAAACTTTTAGCTTAGTCACTATAATCTTGAATGCTATATTTATCACTTTTTATTCCCAAAAGGGGCTAGTATTTGGGCTTGGTGATATATTATCAATTGGTTTTGAAATACAGTGGAACTTGGTTAGTACGTTGTTCCTCCCTAGCACCACGATTTCTCCCGGTCCCGGTACCATTCGAGCGGAATACAGATAAAACTATTTGGTTAGTATGCTTGAAATAGTGGTGCTTTCCTGGTTAATATGCTCAATTATTTGCCATGAAGCGTTGTTTCCTAGTATTTTCCGAGAGGGTAAACCTCCGAATTCATTAGTTACTTAATTATTTTCAGCCATTGATCTTCTTACATTCATCCCACATCTCTCTTTCTACGACCGTGATGCATCCAAATGCATTTCTCAAGGCGAAGAGTACGCACGTCATTACTTGATAAGTATTGCAGGAGCATACGATGCTTTGGATCGCCATGCGAAACTTAACGCAAAAATACTTGATCGCGGTACAAGAAATAGAAAGCAGACTACATTGAACAATTTTTTTTGGAGAATTTCAACAGTAGAATTTAAAAATCTGCTTACAATAATCTTTAAATGTCTTATTAATCGTCATATCAATATTGATACATCAATCGATATATTCATCGATATGGGTTCATTCCGAGCACAAATCTGTACGGCTGTTGCCGGGGTTGCTGGCAAAGAAAATGCAGCACAATTTTTATGATTTTTTTATAACCACCAATTGATATACTCATGGTTGTCGTCATTCTCTTAGAGTAATTTCTGAGAAGGTAGAAAAGACCTACCTAAACTTGTCCTATTGAAACATATACAACAAATCACGGGAGAATGATGACATTTTTATGTAATTGCCTCCGGGAAAACATTGTGATCTTCGTTCACATGGTTTTTTTTCGCAGTTTAGCGCAAATTATCTTGATTTTAAATGTGAAAAGAGTTCAGGAAGGCGATCCTACAAGAACTTCGGACAGTAATTTAGCTATGACGACTTTTACTCGGAATGTAATAACCCCTATTGCTATTATTTACTTCCCTGGTTACCATGTTTTCATGGATAGCACGTTCAAATTTGTGGCCCCTTCAAAAACGTACTAAAGAAATTCTACTGTATTTAATACAGAGGAACATAAGCGTTTGAAGACTTCTTGGATTTTTGCATTGAAGACGCTTTCTAAAACCAGCTTGTATTTGTAGAGAGTATTTAGTCCCTGAATATGACAATCTGTTAAAATCCAGTTCACACAAAAAATTCACAAGTGGTTCTTTTCCGTCACGGAAACAAAATTGCTAACACAGTATGAATTCCGATATCTGCTGTAACATTTGTTATTTATATTAACCTTCAATGAACACCATAGGTGGATTTAGGGGGAGGGGCACGTCCCCCCCACAATGCTTTAAAAAAAATAGACAAGATTTATAATATTGTTATCACTACATTCGTTTTATTACTTGTATTACGGAACCTCAATCATTTACTATCATATTATTGAACCTCATATTAAATAAGAGAATTTTTCTTACAGGAATTGATGTTCGTAGTTTTTAATCTCAAATATAAGCAGACCGATTGCCTATCAGGCTTTTGTGACCTCCCCCAAAAAAATCCTGGATCCATCCTTGATGAATATATACTGTTATTTATTTGATGCTTCTGTTGAATTTTATGTTTATGTGTAATGAAGATGAACGAAAAGTTGCCAAGGAATTATTGGGAGGTGAGAGGGGGATTGGTTGAGAGGGAAGCCATTGAAAAAGGAGCCAGAAGGATGGAGATGAGAAAAGAAAATTGTATTTCTAAAGGAATAAAGAGGTTTTGCAAGAAACAATTGTCAGATGTTACACTGCCAATTCCTCTTAAATAGGCATTCACCCATGCATAGGCAGCTAAGGCATACATATGAACAATAAATTCTACCAAGTTATTAAAAATGTATCATGAGCATAAAATCCTTGTAAATAAGCTTAAAGCCACCAAATGTGTCTGCTGGGTTGACCTTGAGAGAGAGAAAGGTTAGATGATGTATAAGCAAATTTACTCATAGAATAAGCTGACGTGTAGGAAAAGAAACAGCATTCGGGATTGGAGGGGGCTATCCCTAAGTAAGATACAAAATCTAAATGATATTGCACCAATTGATAGTGACCTGAAAAGTTCAAAACTGGTCGAGTCTTTTGATAAATCCTGTGTGGAAAACCACAAAATTTACTTTTTAATCCATCACGTGATGAATCCAGAAAGTAAATTTGCAAACCATTGATTTCATCTGTATGATACTTAAACCTGTGACGGTGGCGTTACTTGGCAATGGGAGGCCGAGGCTGACAATCCGACCTCTGTCTGTTAGGACCAACAGTCCGACCCGACGGTCGAGCAGCTAGTCCTAACAGACCACCCTACCTCAATTACTGCGGCGTTGCAATGTGGGTCCTGTTATCAGTCGACTCCTGATAGTAAAGCTGCTAGTATTCTCAAAGTAAATACATGTGGGTGCAACTTTATCTCTTAAGCAGCCACTTATTCACCCATACTATTCTCTTTTTCATGCCATCAATGAGAAACAAATTGGCTAATGCTAAATCCTTTTCTTGATTTTTCGAAAAATGCTGAGCCATTGCCAACAAAACAAGCAGAAACCAACTTCACTCTATGAGATCACATTGTGTACTGAGGAATATTTGGTGAGTTGGTCGGGTCGGGTGGATTGGCTTGGACGTCTGTAGAGCTGAACCAGACAGGGTTGTCGGGTGATCGGGTCGGAACATGCATAACACCTTTACTGGCTGTAGTACTGCAGTGCGGAAGGCAATGGGAAGCCACCACATTAATATCACGAAGATTTCCAGGTACTCCACCCTTTATTTTAAAGACATGATGGAATTCTTACAAGTAAAATATCCCTGGAGTAAAATAGTCCCCCTTACAATTCTCTGGATGGGAACTACTCAAAAGGGTACATCCATCAGAGGTGGTAAAATTAGGAAAATGGAATGTGAGACTGCTTAGGACTTGCAGAAGCCTAGAGAACTTAAAGGTGGAAATAATAACAACGAACCTCAACATGCCATGAATAAACAAAATGAAATTGCAAGAGGAGGGTGACTTTTTGGGATGAAGATATAAGATACCACACAGAATATCTAAACAGTAACACTGGAGTAGGGATAGAGCTGAAGAAGAACACCAGAATGTGGGTGAAAAGCTTACAGCAGCATAATGAAGAGGAAAATCATGGTTAAGATAGACCGAACCAGTAGGTACTGTAATAGTACAGGTTTAAATGCCAATGACGGACTATGAAGAGGTAGAAGATGTATATAAGAATATCGTAGAAGTAATCACACAGGTAAGACAGGGAGACAATCTTGTCATTTTAAGAGATTGAAAAACTGTCATCTGAGAAAGTCAAACAGGAAGAATAGTTTAAAAACATGGATTAGACAAACAAAATGAAAAAGAATAAGGTTTACTCCAATTCTACATAGAATACAGGCTAGTATAGAAGGGAAGAATGCGAGAGGTAGGCCAAAGATGAGATACGTGGGACAGGTGGTGAAGAATGTAAAGCAAAAGAATAATATAGGTGTTAAAAGATTGGCCAAAAGGAGACCTGAGAGGAGAGCTACATCAAATCCATCTTAAGATCGATGACAATGATTATAAATTTAACAGCATTGAAAAACTTACTTAACTTTGAGTTTCCATATTTAACTTGGAGACTGCTTGAAGTTGAAACTTAATACAAACCCCACTAAGACTCATGCATGTCAAAATAATTTACTCATATAGGCTTAGTTGATTTATCACATATAGCTCAATTCTCTCGTCAGAGAATTTGGTTGAATTGGAGAGACACTTAGTTTATGACTTGAAATCTGTCAAATTAGCCAGGCTTGCATGTACATATAAAAAATATATCTGAAAATCTTCTTGGCATTAATACACCACAAACCGTGACGTATTTGGTTTATATACGTTGTATGACACAATGTAAAATACAGAACTCGTAAGAAGGCATAGAAATAAAAATTTCCACGGCTGAAACTAGGAGCAGAAATACATGAGCAACTGCGACATATCACATCAATTGGCAAGTTTGCAATTATCCATTAACCCCAATTGGTCGCAAGACTAAAACTCAGAAGGGCTCCTCAAAATCCTGCAAGGACCCAAAAGATAATAGCTTACCTCGGCAAGGTTATCCGCTAACTTCGGATGAACTTTGGTGCGTAATGACGTCTGGGCAACGCCAACCAAATTCTCTTTGGTGGGTTCAATTTTCATTTTAATGCTATCCAATACTTCGATGGTCTTGACACGGGCTAAGTCGAATCCTTCCGTTAAAATCCTGGGATGTAACCCCTAAAATGAATGCATAACGTGACATTTCCTTTCGTAGAATATGGTGGCACACAAATTACTTTTAAGAACACGGGCGAGGTTTACCTCAGAGATGTATAAGTCAGCTTGCTTTAGTAACTCGCCAATTACTAAGACTGTTGATGTCGTTCCATCGCCAGTAATATCATCTTGCGCGGTCGATGCTCGCGCTATCATCGAAGCAGTAGGATGCTGAATTTGCTAGAAAATTTTAAAAGCAAAATGATAATGGAAGTGACACTGTAACAACACACCCTGATCCATAATTTATCACAAGAAGACATACCATTTCGTGAAGGAGAACGTTGCCATCCTTGGTGATTTTTATGTCACCGGCTCCCGACACCAACCTATGTCATAAAAGAATTGAGTAACCATTATCACTACCTACTGCAGCATTATTTCCACCAAGAGAGACATTTTTAACTCTACCATGTAGAAAACAACGTCAAATAGACAAAATGACAACAGATTTCAGAAACAGATTCTCGACATTCGTCACGTGGGAGTGTAATTTCTGAAGAACTCAACTCACATTTTCATGGTCCCTTTAGGCCCCAAATTTGTTTTCATAACATCTTCAATTCCCTTCGCCGCCGATATGTTAATTGCTAGAGCTTGAGCAGCCCTAGCAAATTCGGCTTTTGGGTTCAAAAGGCTTATTGCTGCCATTTTCAATTCAGACACACGCACTGCGACTTCACTCTGCCAAAGTCATGGAAACTCGAAGAAACTTTTTTTTCCGGAAACGGTTAGTAGATGATTCTACCACTAGATGGCAGAATTGAAACGAGTAAAATTTTTTGAAAATGATGTAAGTACGGAACCTCAGGGGGTCCGTGCATCATTTTCAAAAAATTCATTCGTTTTAAGGGCCCATTAATTACGTGCGAGGTGATCTTGCCGATTTTTGGACCCTTCTTAGTAAGATTTCGCTCGAACCCCTTCCTGTACTCTTATGTGTGATTGTTCAAAATGAGTATTTTCAGTGTAAATACTTTAATATATGCTTCATTGCGATGTATTACAACAAAAAACGATTTGATTACTTTTATTTAAGATTAGCATTTAGTATCACAATTTTACACTGCTCATTGCGGAAAAAATTACGTGATACTTGCCAGGATCCCCACGTGAGATTTGGTGAGAATCGGCTCGACCCCTGGCCCCCTTAAACGCACCAAGAAATTGAAGGAAGTTCCCTTATTACGGGCTTACTTGACGTTCAAATATTGGGAAAAAATAAATAACGAGTAGGCTAAAATTTTCTTGCTTAATTATCTGCTAAAATATAAAAAAGGGAAAATAAAAATGCACATTCCTGATGTCCGTTCTCCATTCGTCTCTCATCATATTAACATCAATAGGTACTTCAGCGTTTAATGCTACGTTTTCTTGAGGCATTTTCACGATTATCCCCTAATTTCATCCCTTTAAATTCCCTCTTCAATTCACAATAATAACTATTCGCTATCATGTATTCTATTGTCCTTCTCCTCAGACTTGCCTAATGTTCCCCCTTTTAACAGTTTCCACCCCCACCACTTTGATAGGATGAAAATGGTTATTCCTCACGAACTTTCTTCTACCACAATAGCAAAGCAACAGCTTCCCCAAAAAGTCATAGTATGTACCATGAGTTTTACCAGGCTGTGGCTCGAAGTGAAAACTGAATGCTTGGGTGACCATTTGTTACATTGATAATAATGACTGAAAAACCATTGGTAGTAGGAGTAGGATATCGTAGTCAGCTGACTTCTTCAGCACGAATCACCAACTTTGGTATCCATCACACCATAAATGCAGTGGGAAACCCATGATGATTTCTCACTCCTCCCCAATGAAAAAATTGTATAAACCTGTTTCAAAATTTTATACAATTACCATGGCAATTGTATAAATTGTATAAAATTTTGAAACAGGTTTATACAATTTTTTCATAGGGGCTGTATTTTCGCTGGAAAAACCAAAGATCATTTATTGTGACGAACGATTGAATTTTGTGCTCGCAGTCTTATAATGTCAAGAAAATATTTGCGTATAAAACAAAATGCCTATAATAGCCATTTTGAGATCAGAATCACTGGAATACCCATGAAATAAATTTAGTCCCTGCAATGAAGCATCACGTATGAGAAGGATAAATCCACTAATCAAAACCTGCACTTCCTTAGATTTAGATACAAATTGCACTTATAAATCACAAAATATTTGGATTAGATATCAGACCTGAAAGAATGCTTAAGGTATTGTCATAGGTAAATTAGGGCACAGTCGGGAATCAAGCATGCTTCAATAAAATGCAGCAAGTCTTGCTTCAAAGTCCATTCAGAAATATATACTAAGCTCTGCTCCAAGGGTGAGGGGAGGGGGGATTCTAAAATAAAAATTTTTTTAAAAAACAGGATACTAAGTAGAGGATTTTAAACTAATTTTACAATTTTTCCTAATCGAAAAAACTTCATTTATCAAGGAAATTTTATGTAAATTTATGATTTTTCAATATTTTGTTTTCTTTTATGGTGAAACAAAGTAATTGTTTTTTCATACTTCCAGGGGTGGGGGTTCCCGACCCCCCCTCGCTACCCCACTGCCAAGTTGAATAATCAGCAGGAACAGACAGAAAAAACTTAAGTCTCTACCAATCCCTTGCATCATGAATTTGGATACCACGTAATAGCTGAACTCCATGCAATTATCCATAATTTCTGATACTTAATTTAATGCAGATTTTTTACCTACAGATAAACTTAATCACAGAATTTTTTCAGTGATAGTTTAAGTCATTCCTAAGAGAAACAAACTTAAACATAGTTCAAGTTGTGTGCATAATGTAACTTTGATAACAAAAATGAACTAGTGTTAAAGGAAAAATTGGAAAATCACACAATTTATTTCATGTACATGGTAAATATTGACCACATAATCAGTAAACTTAAAAAAATAAGTTTCTATAAGAAATAACAAATCACTCTTTAGGGAAATCCTCTTGAGAGACAATACTCAAATTTTCCCAGCGTAATAAAGTTCATCACAAAACAAAATAGTTGGGAATCACGTGCTCTTGGATAACTTAGCTTTCTCTTTATGAACTTTAACACCTGGAATTTTATGTAGTTTTCGCTCAAACATGCCCAAAGATTCCTCAAAAGAGAGTTCTTGGCATTTTCCCTCTGCCACTGCTTCTTGATACTCAGCTAAAACTTTCTTCCTTAAACGTTTCACAGGTAATTCATGCTCAGACACAGCTTCAAGAATAGCCAGAATCGTCTTATCCCACTTGAACTTGCCCTTCTTCTTTATCTCATCTCCAGTATCACCATTAACATCTGAAAATAAAATTTCCATTGTAGAAAGAAATATGACGTAATATCAATGCAAAGTAGAACATATCTTCACAACAACACAAAGTAGATGTAATACACTTCCACCAGAAGCACTTTATCTTACAATTCCTATTTCCTTAAATTCAGTAGCATGCATTAATTTTTTTAACCCTTAGACTGTGGGAGTTTAGCTGCCAACCAGTGCAGAACCTGTTCAGGAGGCACCCCTGCCTTAAGGGCTGGTCTGGTGGTGATCCTTACGGTGAGGGAAAGTGTCTAAGTGCAAGATATCCAGGTAGCAATAATTTTTTGTGGATAAATGCTGCAGTGAGCATGTAAAACGAATAAAAACATTCCCGCACTCTAGGGGTTAATGAATATCCCAGGTATTTTGAGCTAATATTTTCTATAAATCAGCCTTAATCAACCACCGATATCATAAAGAAGAATTTCATACCTGTCTGCGTCACTGCAGCATCCTCATTCACAGCCTCATCTTCCTCCACGCTACCTCCTTTCATCTTCTTCTTTACGCCCCCTTCATCCTCTACATGACCATTATGCTTCCGCTTTCCCTTCTTTTTCTCTCCTCTCTTGTCATTACCATTGGCCACTGCAGCTTCATTACTCTCCTCCACATTCTGCTCATCTTCAACCTTATCCTTCTTTTTCTTGCTCTTCTTCTTCTTTCCACTACTTTCATCTTCTGGATTCTCCCCTTCATCAAGCTCCATATCAACCTCACCAAGGTTTTTATCACAATCTAGAGCTTCTTTCTCTTTTGAAATACTCTCCAATTCCAACTCATACTTCTGCTTCTTCTTCCTTTCTTTTTTCTCCTTCTTGCTTAGCTTTTCTGTTTCCTTGGGAGAGCTCTGAGCAGCATCTTCAGCTTCTGGTTCAGCCTTTCCCTCTACCTCAGGCTCTTTCTCCTCCACTTGAGAAGGGGATTTTGCATTTTCCTTGGATTTAATCTCTTCCTTCTTGCTGGTGTCCACTTTATGAGCCTCCAGAAGGGACCACACTTTTTCTACTGTGCGTGAATCTACAAACCGGCCAAAGGCATTTTTCAGGAAGTTCTAAAATAAAAAATAACCCATTTTTTCACACCACATCTCTGACATACATTTTTGATATGACTAGATAAGCATAAAATAGTAACTTTTTGATAAAATAGCCTCGACCATCAAAAAATAAAAGCGAATTGAAGAATAATGAAGAGAGCAAATAAAGTTTCTCAAGTTCAAGATATTATTATGAAAGTATTCTACCAATTTTGGTAGATTTGCATGGAGAACTTACGAAGTATTCTGTCACACTTCCCTCCCTCATGGACTCCCCTCTTTAATACTTTGAGTGCCGGCTGCTAAATTTAAAGCCCTACTGAAAAATCCAGCCATTTTTTACTATATTCGTACATTTTTTAAAACATTAGTATCAGAAATACATTTATATCGATGTGCATTTCAATAAAAATGGACTTTGCTCTTCTTTATGAATGAGTTGAATAACATTTATTGCTAATTTTTAAATATATAATTTAACAATGAAAACCCACCGTTTTTGAAAAATAAAAAAGTTGCAACATATGACGTATCGCCATAGCATGCATAATACGCTCAATTTGAACTATTTAAAGCATGGAAATCATAAAAAAGCATTGTTCCAAGCAAAGCTTTATAACCCCTGGATGATAAAAAGGGTCAATGCACCCTCAACGAATTGGCCCAAAGAATTTTCACACTAAGTGGCCCTAGATGAGGATGCCGGTAGCTACAGAGGACTATTCGACCTCAAGACATAAATTCAACTCTTTTTCCATGGAGCAGTTGATTTTTGAAAAAACAGAACCCCTAAGCAGTAAACTGGAAAAGTACCACGGGCGAAATATTACGGCTTCACGCATACAAAGCCAATTAAATGGAAAGACGTAATATTACATCCATGGCAATCCTCAGAAGGATTAGCAGGACGTAATATTACGTCCATGGCAATCCTCAGAAGGATTAGCAGGATGTAATATTACGTCCATGGCACGCAAAGTGTTTAATCACTATATGATCTACTCCTTTTCATTCTACCGAAAAATTTTATTATCTTCCTTCATTTTCTCTACATTCTACCCTCAACATCCTTTCCCTACTCAGTACTTGTCCATCAATACCTTCTGTTTCCTTTGTATCTCATCCAGAAGGTGCCTCTCCTCACACCCATGTTGATCCACCGAGCACTTGATCCACCTGCTCAAGCTTTTGTCCACCTACTTTTACCTTGAGTCTCACTTTCCTCACTCTCAATTCTTTAAAAAAACTGCATAACCTGGTCTTTATGTTATTAATACTCTAGCCATATTCCTCGCAATTATTGGTCTGTGTGCCATGATGACACATTGCACTTAAGCCTGTACCAAAGCTGGAAGACTGGTAACCAAATTTTATTGACACTTGTGAAAATAGGTACAGACTCTTCTTAACTCCCTGGCACCCTGGTCCCTCTATTTTCCCACTCACAACCTTTAGTTAGAGCCATTTTTGCAAATGATATGTGACGCCAGGAGAGATAGCACTTTCATTGCTGCGTTAGCATTCACAGCGTCTGTCACGTTTGTTTAAGTTTTAGTTAACGTGCAGCTGATGATTATATTTCAATGACCAATATTTCTGCCTAAAATGGTTTATCTACAAACCATGAATTTGAAGACATTTAGACCGTGAAAACCGGAAATAACAGTGAATTTTATAATTTAGATCGAGTGGGAACCCTGGTTAACAATATCCTGTGTGAGCTTTGGGAGAATTTAGGAAGGGTTGGAAAGAGAAGGTTTAGAAGAACTAGTATGCTGTATCTCTGAGGAGGGATTTTGGTTGGAGGATTTTGTGAAAACAGTTCTAATTCCTCTGCGAAACAGAAGAAAGCTGTAGAATGGTGAGTTTATGGGACTATTAGCCTAATATCACACATGGCCAAAGAGGTTCTGAGGGTTTCAAATTGGCGAATGGTGGCAAGGATAAAAATGCATTTTGGTGATGATCATTTTGGTTTCAAAAAAGGAACCTTGAATATATCCAAAACGTGCATGCCTGCTTCATGGATTTTTGAGATTAAGCATTTCATAAAGTGGGTGAAGCGAGGTAAATGGTCATTCTCAATAAAATGGGCATAAATTGGAGGGATAGGTGACTCTTTCGTGACTGTATGTGGCCTATCATTATTTATTAGCCTATTCATCTTTTTTCCCTCCTCTGTGTCCACACATTTCTCATTTCCTCTGTTATCCACTGTTTCTTTATCATTCTACTGTCAGCATACCCATTGGACCTCTTGGCTGCTTTGATTATCCAAGTTTTAATATTATCTTACCCTTCCTCCAGAGTCTGTTCATTTCCAGTCCCCTGGATACGATTCTCCACTAGTTCCTGGTATTCTATCCTCATCGTACCCTTCAGAGCTTTACGTTCCTACTTCTTGCCGTTGCAATTCTCATAAGTCTTTTGAATCTTACACTGCATTTCATAAGAACTAGACTGTGATCTGAATGCCCATCCACCTCAGGGAAGGTGCTACAGTTTTTCACACTATTTCTAAACCTCTTGCCTTACCATTGTGTTATCTATCTGGTAACCGGTAAAGGCGAATGATTTTTTCCTCTGTGGATGTTTTGCACAATTTGTGCATTGCGGGTGGCTCTCATAAAGTTATCACCGTGGCTAGTCCCGGTATACCTTAATTATCTGGTATCTTCCATTATCCTCTGTATTCTTCCATGTGGACCTCCACCCTTAATGATGCTTATACAGTGGCGGAAAAAATTAACGAAAAGCTTATTGGCGTCTGAAAGCGGCCAGCTCAGGAACTACTTGTCTTCCACAATTTTGCCCTCGTAATGCTCTGATACAGCTGGGAATTTTAAAAGCTATATGCCCCTTATACCAGGGAAATAATCACATCCATCGCATTATGACAACATGCTAAAGATCAGCTACGAATTCTTCCCCATATTCTCTGAAGTGTGCTTCGCCCACGACTCACATGGAATGGAGTTTACTATCGTCGGGACAGCTGTGGACACAGCCGACATAATGGGCATTGAGACTGCCTCAGAGCCCAAACATTTCGGTGGTGTAGTGGGTAAAGTATCATGCAATGAATCATAGCTTCCATGGATCAAGTCTCTGTGATGGATGACTAGATGCTGCACACACACTGATCTGCGGACATTTTTCTGATCTTAAAACCTCGAAAAACCTATCACATGGTTCAGAGGATGTTGCATGCCTCCTTAATTCTTACGCACCTATTTATTAGTCGAAATTCAACTCCTGTATTACATAACCATTTGGGCAGTTGATGTGGAGTGAATTTTGACTACCTTTTCCGCATTGTCCAGCCCTGCTTCAAGGCCCACTGCATGTGCGTTGTGTCACAGCCTACTCCTCCATCTTTTCAAGGGAAAATTTCTTGTATGTTCCGGAGAGCTGAGCAAAGGCAGAATATCGAGCCGCCCAAACTCAGTAGTTTTCAATTGGGAAATTTTTGGCGTCTATGTAAGTATTTAGTTAGAAACATGGAGCAAATGTTCTCTATTTCTCCCACCAGAATCCTATCACTTACCTAATCTATACCTGCCACTCTCGTACCCAGCTTCCATTTAATACTAAAGCTATCCCTTGTTGACTTTCCTCTCCACCACTAATAGCATTCACTCCATTAGACCCCATTACCCATCAATCTCACCTCACACAGTCCTATAATATCTCTTTTTCTCCATCTCCCTTATGATGACGCATCACCCTCATCATTTTCCTCACGTTCAATAAGCCTAAATTCATTTCTGCCTTCTTCCTCATCCTATTGGTCTTTTCTTCTTTCTTGATTGCTGATAAGTCTCATGATATACAACCATAATAACCTTACACATAATGATCACTGACAAGCAGTCCATAACAAATAACTGGCAACTAGGAATCAATCATAGCAGTAATTAAAAGGCATCATTTCTCGAAGAATTAATAATAAAACATTCCAGGTTTGTGAGTTAGAGTAGTAAACTCAAATTTATCCGATGTGTATTGACTTTAGAAAAACGGTAAATTATAATAATTGGGTGTAATGGCAAAATAACTTGGACATGAACTTAGAGCAATATCCTGAATCCACAACGCCTACTTTCCCCCTTTAAAGTTTACTAATTCTACAGCAAAGTCGAAAATTAAGGCAGGTGATTAAAAAAAGCAGGGTATAAGGAAAATTATACAGTTGATCCCCTACATATCCATTTCATTGCTCAAGACTTCATTTGAAAAGGAACGACGGACCATTCCCATGTCTCCTAAGATATAACTGTAACTATTGAGAGGTAACTTAAAGCAATAGTTTTTCATATATAACAGCAGATATGCAAACAATTATTATTGCTAAATCAGCCGCAAGGGGAGCGTAAAATGAACGTAAAAAATTGATTTGCACGTAAGATTGTGCGAAAATTTCAATTACTGACACCGAAAACGATTAACTTCATTAAACTCCTTTGTATTAAATGGTCACGAGGTAAAAACAATATCTAATGAAGATTACACGTAAATAAAGTTACCTCAAACTTTTTCTTCTTTCTTGGAATGTTTTCAAAGTCTTTCATTTTCTCCAAAACCTGCCGCTCCTGAGGGGTAAGGGAGGAACCCTTGCTCTCAATAATTTGCCTCACAGTTTCCACCCATTCCATTTGTTTTCTTTCGCCCTTCCCAAGCTGCGCCGTATCATCCAGAGGCTTTCCCGAATACTTTTGCTGCTCCGTGACGCATTTATTATGGCTCACATACTCTTCACCACTGAAATTCGGAAGAAATTAGCATTGAGATTGACACTTTATGCACGAATACGAAGAATAATTATGCAAAATGTACTCACAAAAAATCTTTAAAGCAATCCATACACGAAACTGATGGAGGCTTACGACATTCAACGGCATAATGTTTTTCAACTCTATTTTTCTTTAATGAGCTTCCACAATGATTACACGTAAAGAACACCATCTTATATATAAAATAGACTCAGATCCGAGGAAAGTTCACAATGTAATCGCTCCAGATGGACCACGTGTAAAACTAAGGTTAAAATTCAAAAACACAGAAAGAACGGCTATGTACAATGATTTATGTTAAGTCTTAAACAGAAATAGCTCGCATTAATTAGTTTGATTTCTTGCAAAAAATTAATCACGCAAGACTACTCAGAGAAGACAGAGAAATTTGCGAATGAAGATTTCACCGGTTACAATACAAGAAATTTCGACCACCGAACGCATGGCAGGTGATTCCAATTTCGATTGTCACTTTGAATATTTTCGTCTTGTTGCCTCCCTTATCCGCAACGTACCGCGGTCATGATAGTATTCGAATCATTCGAATTACTGTACAACGATCACATACCCTTTACTGTACACCTTCGCCACAGTCTAAACAAACGCCAAAAAGTCTTTGTTGAGGCTGTGCCTTCGCTCCAATTTCCAAGTATTCGGCTATTAAAAACAAGATTATTATTATATTCCACTGTTGAAAAGGGTTACACTGGTTACACCAAGTAACATATTTCGATTAGTTTGCCGTATTCGAGCTATTTCCTGAAACCAACAATTATTGTAATGCTAAATAAGGCTGTCGATGGTTTGATTGAGGAAAAATGTGTCCGCGAGCAACTAGGAATAAAATTATTCCCGATAAGCACACCTGATCAGTTTTTTCTAATGCCACAAATTATTTCCCATAACTTAGAGATTTCCGTGAACATCATCAATAACCTCTTCCATCTACGGTTTACGAATTTATTTCACATATCAATTATAGTACTTCATAACAACACAGAATAAGTGGAGTTATATTTACAAAAAATAAATCTAATGCCACTCAATCATATACGGGTAAACTATAGCACACGGAGTTTTGAAATTGGGCGTTCTCACATTCGTCAAACATTGCGCTGATTCTGCCACACCTTATCGCAATTGATGGTAGCTTACCAGATTCTAATTCAGAACTGCGATTGTCTCAAGTCCTTTCAAGATACATTTTTGCTTGAACCCTCAACGTCTCGGTTCGCGTTCACGGATGTTGGGCAGATGATTCTCGTGGTAGGCAAACGAACCGCCTCATTTATTCGATACTGTTTTGTTTATTTGTTTTGAAACGACTTAAAAGTTTTGTTGACATTTTCATCATAATGTGGCTGGTTTAAGAGTTAAAGAAAGTGAGTAATTGCGGCATACTACGGGGTGCATTTTAATTTATATTAATGGTAGTAAGTTTCTAACGCCGATTCGCCGATTTCATTGGCATAAACAAGTTGAATCCATATTTTTTTGCGTCACTCACGTTACTTATGTATGGGTAATGATTTTATCCCATTCGTACGGGTAAATATTCACTTTCCCCTCGCACGAATCTTCAATGCCGGAAAAAATTACTTGTTTTAGGAAGTCATCAAACATTTCATTAGAGTACGAGGGTTGTTTAGCCAACACTGAATAATTTAGCATCCTTGTGTCATCCTCTTCTCTAATGAGCTGCAGTCCTCGGATCACATCCGCTGGATTTCTCATGTATTTTTCATTTGAATACATTATGGTAACTCCTTAGCTTATGGAAGAGAGCAGCTCCACTCGTATGATGTTCCAGGCGTTTTACGTCGGATAAATTTTTCCGTCGGAAGAAAATAGAGCAGAGATTACAGCTTCCGGTTTTTTTGTGTAGGCGTGTCTGCGCTGGGGTAACATTTGCAAGTCCGTCTTGTTAGATTTCCATTCGCCTGTAATTAGCCATGAATGAATTATTCTATCAATTTTAATATTTTTTATTCTTTCTTCAAGTTATGAGGACTCATCGTTGGCACAAGAAAAAAATTGCACTGGTGTGCCTAGCTGGAATAATTTTATTCTTGCTCGCTCGCAGAACTCGGAATGTTGTGACATTCCAATTTGTAGTTAATCAGTCAGATCCAATGGTAGTGTGGGAACATGTGGCTGATTTCAGTAACATGAAGCATCTCAATCCAACTATGTAAGTATAAATACTTTTAGCCGTTTCTTTTATTATTATTTGACTCATATACAACACCATTTACGTTTTTCAAAAACTTCCCCCATGCTTTTGAACCCCCCCGAACGAAATTCCTGGCTACGCCACTTCGTTCAATAATTTAGAGTGTATGCATTGATAGATATTTTTTTGTGATAGCAGTAATGTATGAAATAATTTTTTATATCAAAAATATTTCGTCATTGTATTAGTTGAAATGTTATCCTTTTGCAGAACTGGATTCGATATTATAATGGAAAAGGGTAACTACGACCATTGGGAATATATTGCTGAATATGCGGAACATCTATCCCAATATCCATCCATTAAAAATCTTTCAAAAGGCCACTTCATCGTCAAACCTGATGGGAATGATTATGTTATACTCTCTGAGCATCGGACTTGCTTCCTTTCAGTCTTTTGCTGTAAGTATTGGAGCTTAAATTAACCTAAAGTAGTTTAATTGCCCAAAAACTATTTGTGAGTTGATTAGCACATGCATACATTTTTTTCCCTGATTGCTCCTGGAAAAAATAACATTTCAAGCCGTGAAAATGGATTCATTCAGTTCAGGAGGTGCTGATCCAAATTGATCCCTACCATGTTCTGCGGTGATACACAATGAACAATTCTAGAATTATTTATAAATATATTGCTATCCTTTGGTGTCTTGGAATGATATGTAATGAATTGATAGGTGGTGTCATATCTTCTGATATATTAATGGATAAATTTGGTTGGATAATGGATAGCAATTGGGTGGATAATGGAATACAAGTGCAGCTTTTTCACCACATGTTGATCCATAGTCCTAAAACTTGAATTGCTTTGATCTGAAATTTATGAGTTTTCAAGGTCTATGATAGTAATGGACACAGAAAAAACTCAAGTTGGGGGGAGCGAGGGGTGCAAAAGATATTTTGAGCTACCCATACTTGTGCCATAACAAATAATAAAGTTAAGTGCAAAGTTTAAGATAGTTTTATTTGAACTGATTATACGCATATACAAGACAATGATATCTTATGATTTAAACAAGTTACAATCGTGGCTCAGCAATGCGGGCAGTCGTATCTGCCACTGGTCTATGATCATACATAGATCTAACTAACCAAGGGACAAAATTTTATAAGGACCTCTTTCAGATTTAAGTTTTTCTAGTACAGTAATTTGGACATTTCTCCTGCAGTCATTCACAGTTTCTTGAGGCAGTGGCAAAACGAGGGGAGACATTGCCCCCCCAGACACTTAAAAAAAATAGGCAAGATTTTTAATATGGTTATCATTATGGTTTGTTTTGTTTTGTGTATTACGGAGCTGGCGAAATGTCCAAATTACTGTACAAGAAAAACTTGAATCTGAAAGAAGTCCTAATAAAATTTTGTCCCTTGGTTAGCTAGATTTTTGTATGATCATAGACCAGTGGCAGATACGAATGCCCGCATGCTGAACATTCCATAGCCACGATTGTAACTCGTTTATACCATAAGATATCATTGTCTTGTATATGCGTGTAATCAGTTCAAATAAACATTATCTTTCGAGGTTGAGCTCAAAATCAGCTAAATATTAATTGACCTGTATATCATGCTGCACTTGAGAGTAAGACCTTCTTGTATTACATTAGTAGTAATTTAACTGTGGCCTCATTTATTCAATGATGTTTTGTTTGTTTATTTTTTTTTGAAATGATACTGAACTTCAGAAGATTTTTTGACAGTACATCACATTGTTGCCGTACCTTCCAACTTCTCAGTAAAAGTAGACTATTAACCCCCTTCCCCCAGGGTATGCGCAATATACTTGCAAGGGTGGATCCAGGTGTTTTTTTCTGGGGAGAGGGCATGAGGGCCTTGCAGGCAAATGATCTTCTCATAATTGAGATTAAAAACAACGTGCAACAATTACTTTAAATGAAATATTATCTTTATATTAATATGTCAGTTATTAATATGAAATTAAATGATTGAGGCTCCGTAATACACAAAAAAAAAGGAACTTAATGATAACCATATTAAAAATCTTGTCTATTTTTTAAGTGTCTGGGGGGGAGGTGGCATATGCCCCCATTCCCCCCCCCCCCTGTTAAATCTGTCTTTGTTTACTTGAACGTCCCCCATTAGTTCAATGGGTCAAAAAGAAGCTGAATGGAGGGTATGAAACACATGCAAAATAATGCCTGAGAACCAAATCTCACTCTATTTGTTCATTTGAGAGCCTTATCTCATTATTTAAAGTTTCAGTTCATCAAAAGCCCAGTTTTCACTGTCCCTTTTGAGATATAACAGTCATAGGTTAAGATTAATCTCTTCTCAGATTCATGCTATAATTTCTCTAATGTTCTTTGTTGTAGTGGTAGGTGTGGGATCTTTCACTCCAACTATGGTGCTATTTTTGTCAGTAGTATTTTTTAAAAATATAAATACATGGAGTGGTTCATTTTACATGGTTGCCATTTCAATTTTTGCCATAGATATTTGTTTTAAAATAATGTCCAGTATCATTTCTTTCATTTCAGTTAAGTCAAATTCTGAGTTCCGTTTTGCAAGGGAAAACAACAAAACAAGGTGTACTGAATCGGTGGACTACGAATGCCCTTTTTTGCTGACATCGTTCTGTAAGAAAGAAGTTACTTTTCAGAGGAGTGCAATCATGGAAAACCTAAAAAATTATTACCTTAAATGAACTATTCTATTTCCTCACAACGTGAGTGACATAGATTATCATTGGGTGATGTCAAGAGCATTTATGGCTGCTGTTCACAGTTGAGTCTTAGTTCCTCACATTCTGATTCCTGTACTTAGCATCTGATGAGTACTGGAGTAGATGAGGCTTGGAGTTAAATATTCTGATTATTGCCTGACATGGTTCTCAATGGTTAGATGAGAGTTTCCATGTTTCATCTTTGGTATCATGGATAAGAGTTGTGTTTAATTAGTCAGTGATTACAGTTCTTTGACATAGGAATGAATTTGGAAGATATTCTTGTTCATATCTTTTAGTTCCCATCATTTACTCATAACTACTGAGATTTACAAATGTTTTAGATCATAATCACTTAAATAATTAGTGAATGAATTCTTTGGACTTTTTTCATCTGTTCAATGGGTTAGCTGCGAGCAATAGTGTATGTATGAGAAATAACTTTCATGAAGGGGACATTTCCCATTAACAGGTACTATAAATTTTGCCTAATGAGAAGTTTTTTCAGAGGGTTTTAAATTTGAAATGTTGAGTCTGGGTATCATCTTTAGATGAAATACAAATTTTGTCCTGTATAGATGGCTTAAAATTCATTATCCAGTTCCTAATTGTGTTTTGCATTTTCTATATTTCTCAGAATCTTACCTTCTTCCTTCCCCCGTTTTGTCAGCATCTATCTCTGTCTGAAACTCATTTATGTATCATTTTGCTTAGATCAAAAATATTTAGGCAAGGAGTGCCAAAGAAGTGAACCATTTTGACAGCCTAACTATGAATATAAAATTGGACTGGAATTACATTTTGAATTAATTCTAGGAATTAAATTATATGTCAGGATTGGAAATGAAGATGATTTAATGGCTACTCATCCTATTCAGCATAAAGCGTTGGTAAAAAAACTGTGATCCAATAACTTGAGAAAATATGGTAATTTTCATTCTATGAGTCGACCCTGCTGTCCTCATCCTTGTAATTAAAATAATGTACACCATGGAAGATGTGCATCAAAGATGCTACAGGTAAATATTTTATGAGAGATTTTATATCTGATTTTATTCTAAGCTTTGCTGTTGCTATTGAATTCATATTGAAAGATATTAAATGAGATCATAAAGTTTCATAATTATTTTTTTAAAAGAAGCATTTCCAGTTTTTAGAATATTTGCTATGGACATTATTTTTGTATGATTCGTGGAATTATGGTCATATATATTTGTATTGAAAGATATTGAATGAGATCTTAAATTTTCATAATTATTTTTTAAAAGAAGCATTTCCAGTTTTTAGAATATTTGCTATGAACATTTTTTATACGATGCATGGAATTATGACCATATATATTTGTAATCTCCCTAAATAATGTATTTTTGTGAAATCCGAGTGATTCCATTCCATTGAACTTCTATCAAAAACTGTTTTATATACTATGTTTACTCTCTATGTGTGAAATAAAATTAGTTTGACTAAAGGTGACAATGTTATTTTTATAGATTAATTTGGGGTAAAGGGGTCGAATTTTGGGTATTTTTGTGTTACATTTGAATATGCTCTCATTTTTAAAAAATCCAAACTCCCTCTGAAACTCATTGTAACTGTGTAAGCACTCTACTGCTTGCTAGTCAAAAGCTTGCTTTTACCCAAAAATATGTATCTCTTACTATTATTGGACCACTGCCAGGGCCGGATTTACCCAAAGTTACGTTTTAGGCACCTCTCCATTGTGCACTAGGGTGGTGCGAAAAAACTCAAGTTACAAATTTCGTGTCGTAATAGCGCGGAAAAGTTGCGATACGTTAGTAGAAGAAAAACAAAAAAAGAATTATTAAAATCGGACGTCATCTTCCGATCCCGCAAAGCACCTGAAAAAATGACGAAAATGAAAGAAATTGTTTTTTTTTTCGTTGTAAAAAAATGAAACAAAATTAATATCTTTTAACGCAACAGCAAAAAATGGTTACAAATAGCATAGTTTATTATTAATATATGCATATTTATGGTTTTAAACTGTTATTACCGATCACACCAGATCATTAAAAATGTATAAATTTTGCAATTTTGCCGGTTTTTCCGAGTTTTGTAATAATTACTTGAGGATAATTTTTGCGAAGTTTTAAATAGTCCTTTAGATCAAAATGACAATAAAACTGGCCACTAGAATTGAAAGGCAAAATTGCACCTTAAAAAGGCAGCATGTTAACCCTATTGAAACCGAAAGTGAAGATGTTGAGGTTTTAAATGACGCAACGCAAAGTTCAACAATCAAGGAGAAATTTGTTGACCAGGAAGATCACATGCCTAGTACATCCAAAAAAATATAAATCACCATGGCAAATTAGGGTAAATTTATAAACTACAGCTTTTCATTGTGATCAATACGGGGTATCTCACCGTGCAGCTGCTGCTATAGCATCAAGTGTATTTGTAGACAATGGTGTTATAACTGAAGAATATACTTCTAAGTTCATTGACTGATGTAGAATTAGAAGGGAAAAGAGAAATATTATTAGCGATATACAGCAAATCCATCTTGATCTAGGTGATCTACACGGGCTATACTTTGACGGAAGGATATACAATACCATAGTAATAGAAATGATTGAATTGAAAGAGTACTGCCGGACAGTTAAAGCGGATCACCAGTCTCTAATAAAAGAACCGGATTTTGTGTATTTGAGTCATGTTTCTCCAAGCTCCGGGTCTGCTAAAGATATAGTGGTCTCCATATTATCTTATCTCTCTGATCAAGGAGTATCATTAGAGTACTTAGGGTTAGTTTGCTGTGATGGCACAAACATCAACATTAGATGGAAAGGTGCACTATTAGAAAGCTCGTAGGAAACATTGGACCTTCGCTGCAGTGGGCAGTTGGTTTACTTCATTTCATTGAATTACTTTTGTTATATTTTTCAGTATTTAGATGGTGAAACAAGTGGCCAAAAATCATTTAGTGGGCCAATTGGACTAATCTGAATGGTAATGGAAAGCTTCCAATTCTGCAATTCCAAGCAATTCAATGTGAAATTCTACAAGTTGATAGATAAATTTTGAGCAAGGACAAAAGATACCTTATTGACATTAGACAAGCAATCACAAGTGCTGAATTTCCAAATGACTTACCAAACCATGATCCTGGACCAATTTTACATGCTCGATGACTCGTGTGGACAGAGCAATGGAAACCTCTCGATACATACCTGAATATTAAAAGAAAGTAGTTTTCCCTGTTATTGAATGGAACTCTAAATTTGACCACGCAGAGAACGTATTGATGGCGATGGTTTTTGATTACAGAAGGCACATTAGAGAGCTAGGGCTAAAAAGAGTATTTAAGGCCAGACAGACTTAAATAAAAGCAAACCTATCGGAAACTTCATTACTCCTGCCATGAACTTCGAAATAAATGACTGTATAGAATTGATTGCCTGGAATAGGTGCTTTCCATTCATTGACACAAGTCGACTTGGGTCGCGGTTTTCGTGTTCCATTCTGTGTGTGTCGCCGACTGTTGTGACACAAGTCAACAAACGGTAACGCACAGGAATAGGAGAGTTTTAAACAGTTTCCGTGAGTCAACACAAGTCGACTCGTGAGTCACATGAATGGAAAGCACCCAATGTAGTCAAACTATCTACTCCACTTCTTCTTATGAGAATAATTGCTAATGAAGAAATAGCTTCCTTCATTGAATCTGGTGATAAACAGGATTGGGATATTATAACTTCCTACATCACAGGCAAGCAATGGAGCCGTGTGTGAAATTGGTAACTGAGGCATCCCTTAAGCTTTGTGGCTATCGATCCAGAAATGGATTTATTAGGGCTATATTCAAATCAAGGTCCATTATGCCCGACTTCACCACAAAATCGCAGTACAAAGTAGTTTTCACAAGCTAAAATTTAAAAGAAGGACAAAAAATTTTAATATTATAAATAGCAGTAACCCTCATTAGTTGGATGGATGGAGGGTGTGGGTAGAACTCAAAGTGCAGCCACCTCTCCGCGGTGAGTTCTGGATTGTTTAAATATAATTAAATCATATATATAAACAAAGGAAGAGCTGCATAATCAAACATGTATTTTAGCCTAAAATATTACCTTAAGTAATTATTACACAACTCTGAAAAACCGGCAAAATTGCAAAATTAATACATTTTTAATGATCTGGTGCGATCGGTAATAACAGTTTAAAACCATAAATATGCATATATTAATAATAACCTATGCTATTTGTAACCATTTTTTGCTGTGGCGTTAAAAGATATTAATTTTATTTCATTTTTTTACAATGAAAAAAAAAACATTTTTTTTCATTTTCGTCATTTTTTCAGGTGCTTTGCGGGATTGGAAGATGACGACCGATTTTAATAATTCTTTTTTTGTTTTTCTTGTACTAACGTATCGCAACTTTTCCGTGCTATTACGACACGAAATTTGTAACTTGAGTTTTTTCGCACCAGCCTATTGTGCACCCCTCCTCGCTTGAGCCCCCCTCCCCAATTTTCATGATAAGGCGTAGGCACTCGCATGAGGTGACAGAAGGTGCCCCTTGGACTGCGATGCCCGTAGGCGCGTGCCTATTTTGCAGGTAAATCCGAACCTGACTAGTGCATAATGTATTGACAGTTGGGGTCAGGCCTGCTCAAGGAAATTCTGGGCAAAGAAATATGCATTGCATGGCTCTTGATTTCCCTCCCCTTTTACTACCTAACAAATCTACTTTTAGCCTAAATGTTCTTAGGCATTTTATTCTGTTATTTCAAAAACACTATAAAAGAGTCACTGTAATCGTACAGTTGAGGACCTCGAATCCAGAAAGCTTGGGACCGAAGGGCTTCTGGATTTCTGGTCTTCATTGTATATTTAGTAAATTAATTAATTTATACATGTGCTCAGGCTCTTGTACTTGATATTTCATATCCTTATGCGTCCCTGACAAGGTTCTTAGCGTATGTTCGTAGTATTGCTAAATTCCTACTCATCCCAGAACAAGGCTTGGAGAGTGGTGCCACGAGGTGCCAAGTCAATACACTACGCAGAGGAATTTTCAAATGTTCTGGATTTCGGGTTTACCGGGTTTCTGGATTCCGGATTTGAGGTCCTCAACTGTATTAAGTTCCAAATAATAGTGAGGCTTTTAGTAACGAATACTTTTATATTTTACATTTTAGCAAGAATAGCATATATATCTCTCTCAGACCTGAGCCAGGTGCTGACCTCAGGGTGCAGTGCCAAGTATAGGTTTTAGCTTCTAGGGGGTTGGAAATAAGGAATGGCATGGCTAACTAGAAAGTAAACAACACCAAACCACGTGGTGCAATGAAGAAGACGAAGCAATAGTGGAGAAGCAGAGACCTGCTTGACATGATTTTGGGATACAATCAATTTAACTGAAAAAAGGTTAAGGCCATCAATTTTTGTCACATAAGGCTTCAGACCTTTCCCTTGGGCTACAACCTCGTCGTGGTGGAAAGGCTTGCATGTTCCTATTAGTTTAGGTAGGTTTAGGATAAGACTCTACAGGAGTTATCACTGTCTCCTTTATTTCTTTAGGGTATTTCATTCTTCCTTTTGGCATAGGGCTTTGAATTTGGCTTGCGAACCACCAGTACTGACTACTGACTGAAAGGGCTCATGGTATGGGAATATTTTGGATGATCCTGTTACTGAAAATGCAACAAGAAAGAAGAGCTGGATACTGCAGAAAAAGATGGCAGAACAAAGTGCAAAAATTAGAACCCTCGATGATTGACCAAGCTTGAAGATGAATGAAACATAAAGAAGCAGAGGCAATAGCGAGAAAATTGAATTCTTATAGAGGTGGAGGAAGGCTGTCTGTATTTTTTCCCCATTTTATAGCTGATGTAACCACATATCAAGCATATAAACTGAGAGCATTTTAAATCATTGGGAGAAAGATTTCCTGTGATAAACACAATTTAAAGAAAATCAGCAAGGTTTGATAAATGCTCAACTGCACTTAAAAGTTACATTCAAAGGTTTTCGAGGAATAGGGTGGTTTCCTATTATTTTTTATTCCCTCAATCGAAAGATTATTATTCCTGGAGTATGTATTTCACGCATTTAGATTTTTAAGTGATGATATCTATTTTTTGCGATTAAATGAAAAGTGAAAAATTTCAAGTGCGCGAAAACGCGACGGCTTAGTATGAATGCCGGGAATTTCTCTGTGTGACTTCGTTCTGGTTCCTACTGCCGCAAGTGAAGTGACCTTTGGGTGAGGCTTTGAGCGCTGATACGACGCAGGATGCTAGCAGGTAGCTGAGTGCCCTGCTAGCTGGTAGCGCTTGGCTTAAATAAGGATTATTAATACCTTATCAAACGAAGAAAACTTTCTGACCCTAGCCAGTTTTAATAAGTATTTATATTAAGACGAGTTTCCCTGAGCTCTGTGCCTCATGCATGCATTGGTAATCTCAGACGATGTAAAACTCCTATCTACTCGTATAGAAACTAGGTCCCTGTGACGTCACGTGGAGTGGCATCGCATGGGCGCCAATCTGGCCTTTTTCAAATGAGGATAAAAATTGACCCTTGCCATTCGTGTAAACCAGTATTTCTAAGACCAAATAATTTGTTTAATATGAATCCACCAATGGTGGGTAACGAATCGCAATCAATGCCTTTCGTTTTCTTTGATGAAGGAAACTACCCTATTATAGGTAGGATACTTCAAAAAGGATGAAGGACATACTTGCTTTGTAAAATTTAGATATCTTTCATACTAGCCATCCTTATAACAAATATAAAAGTGTCAACAGGCATCTAAAAGGTCAGTGGCTTCAAGTGACTCTACCATTGTCTTTGTATTGTTCATTTTGCAATGAACAATCAGTCAGATTAGGTTCATGGCTCTTAAAAATTAGAATTGTGGGATATATATTTGCTGGAAAGCAATTTTATTCTGAAATAATGTATAAATGAAGAAGAACCTTTTGGTTGAGCCAAGGAAAAGATAAATTTGCTTGGGAAGTCAACCATAAGCAGAATTTAGTACAGGAAGACCCCAATACTTCCCGCGAACCTTTTCTCATACAGAGTCCCTTAGAAAATGTACTGACTGCAACACAAATGGTGAAAATTGAAGGTAGCACAAAATCCACAAAAGGAAATTTTGAGGTGTCTACAGGAGGCAGATCCCACCCAGTTGCAATCTATGCTGCCAATGCATGTCTGCTTGAAGCCACCTGTATGAAGCGGTAGTAGTGGACAACATTGCATTGCATTAATTTCCCTGGGATTTGCTGTGCATAACAGCCAGTGGCACTCTTATCACATGAGAACCTGGCTGCAAGTTGCCTCCACAGGAGGATCAGCCTGTTTCAAATGGCAAAATAATTTTGGATTTGGAGTATATTTACGGATGATTAGATTAAATGAGGGAGATAGTTGTTACTGGTAGATATCTAAATCATATCGCAGAAAGAAGTTGGTTATTATTAAAGAAGACCTTCTTGGTAAAATTGGGGATGAGTATTGTATGATTCTCCCATTATTGGTGAACCCAGGATAATAATTAGGAAATTGGAATAGAAAAGGCTAGATAATAGTGAATTGAATTTTATTCTCATACTGACAAGCACAAAAGACTACAAAAATGGAAGTGCAACCTAAATTGGTAATGTGTATTTTGGAAAATCAAAGTTTTCAAAACTATTGTTAACATGACATCGTTATCATTCAGAAGAGGTTATTTACATTATATTTTGATAATGTCTAAATTCCAGTACAAAGTACCTTCTTTTATATATACACAACAATTATAACTGAAATTCATAATCTTATTTGCATGGTAAATGAGGTATTTATAATATTTTACAAAACACCAATGCAAAACTTTAAACACACTATGATGATACAAAAGACCGATTTTTGGATAACACTCACTTTTTTAGCTTTTGTAACTAAACGCAGTGATAAAACACAACAATAGTTATTTTCAAACGTATCAATATCATCAAAACTAACCAAACTTTTTGTGTAGGCTCCCTGCCAGAGGTGGAACATCAATATACTTTAATATTGTATATAATACTCATTTTAAAAGAATTCACACATACACAAAGATATTGCCCATGTCTAAGAAATACTCGTCAAGAATCACAGATCCAAATCCACTGAAACAATTAGCTATTACAAATTAAAAACTGACCTCAGCTAAGATTTGCCATTGGAATGTAACAGAATTCTTGAATATTATGTCCCTCAATTATCATTTACCTAAATACTGATCAAAGAAGAAAGCAAAGTAAGGTGTATAATTACACTGTGTGCAGAGATCTTTTTATATGAGACTTAGAAAATGTGGAATGATGGCATTATAAATGACATTCAAACGAAGCCATCTCACATTACACATCCACAACTTTAATTTTTTAAATCATCTCTGGTAAATATGAATAATAAAGTAAATAAATATTAAAATAAAATATATTCATACAAAATTTACAATGCATAGCCTTATAGCTTGACTACTAACTTCTCATGTTGGCTCATTCATCTAAATTTTGATACATTTATGTATAAATATATAATCAGATCATCATACATTCATTTGTATGTGTATCAGTTTTAACAAATATATCAATAAAATGAGCATTGGTTTACATGAAGAAGTAAGGCTATTACTTGTCCAAGACACTAAATAAACTTAACATTCATCTTATAAATTATTATTAAGTGGCTTAAGTATTGCTGCCGTACAAATAAAATGTTCTTACCAGCATAGTTAATGTTAAATCACTGAAAATAACTGGTAACCAAAATGTTCTTCCTTTCTCGAACACAGTACCTACTTTGGCAAAATCAGCGTCCACAAAGCACATTAAATGCCTATATGGCATTTTGGAGCCTTTTATGACTTCAAGATCAATCACTGTCCAAGCCTACATGCTCACATTCACATTGAAAAAATATTCCAAGTATAAAGATTAGAAAATGTGAACTATGAGGATTTTGTATAGAGATATAAATACTTCTTAAAAATACTGACAAATATTGCCATCTATTCTAACATAAAAAGATCTTAGTTGAGACATTGAACAGATAATTGCTTCTTCAAACTTGATATGGAGATAGATGGACAATATTGCAACTCTCCATTCATAATGAGAATAATAATTCTATACAAAACCTGAACACAACAATTTTCAATGAAAATGTTTCGCTAATGTGCACACACTAGCTATTGGTAATAGTACAAAAACATCAATGGCACACCAACTCCCAAAATTAGTGGGAGCTAAGGCTCTATGAAGTTATGTAGCAGTATGTGCACTTCACTCAAATAACATATATTTGGATTGCAGCTCTCCATGGGTTTCGATGACCATTATTAACAGGACATCAACCTCATGTAGTCCATGAAACCTCAAGACTATATACCAAGATCACACGAATAGTTATTACTTTTGTAACATATAATATATATGTATATATACAAAGTAAAATGAAGGTTCCAAAATTTAATATGCACATGCGTGAGGCAAAGCAAATATTAGGGCTTTCCCACGATGCAATTCAATGGGAGATTCTAAATATTGTACCTTAATGACTTAAATTCTTCCTCAGGATCAGGAACAAAAGCAACAGGAATTGAATTCGCTTACTCTCTTCAGTCATGACCGTCAACCCCTAAGAGTTTTGCTGCATCATCAGCTGACTTTGAGAGGAGCATCTTCTCTATGATGGACTTATCTTGTATGTCCAACAACTTCTCAATTAAGTCACCAGCTCCACTCACTCCTCCTATTGCCGTTGCAAGGCTTATTTGCTGAGGAATGAGTCTCTTCCGCTTCCCTTCAGCTTCATTGTCATCTTTCCCACCATGCACATTCTTCTCCCATTTCAAGTGGTTTATTGCTACCAAATCGCTTGCCATGGCTCTATGGCGTGTAGTGATGGTTTCCTCATCACTTGCTTCTGATGTTGCTACTGCAACAGGAGTGTTTCCCCCAGCTGCCCTCTCTGCATTAGAGTGCTTCTTGCGGTGGCGAAGCATGCTGTGCTTGAGGGTGAAACGCCTCGCGCAGATGTCACAGGAGAAAGGACGCTCGCCGGTATGCGTGCGCATATGGCGTCTCAGATCTTCAGCAGACCAGAAACGACGCATGCAGAAGGCACAAACAACCTGTGGAAAACATTTTAATTGATATATTAAAAAATGGAAGCCAAACTTATCACCATACCTCTGAAATTGATTCATCAATAATTTTTATATTACATGCATCAAAGAGTTCCCATGATTTTCACACTGATTCATATCATAAGTTAAGAAATATGGCAAAAATTGTTACTTTCATGGTTTCACTACAGTATAATTTGAGTCAAAGTGATTTAATCAGTATATCATTAATATGCAAGACTATATTCATGCAGTAAGAAAAGCAGATTTCCTAATTTGACTCCCTGCTAGTAATTTTTTCTATAATTCATGTCACCATTGGTATAAATGCTTTGGAGAATTATTTTAAATACATGGCAAGATTAAAAAAAACCTTGCTTGTAAAATACATATTTATAGGTCTTTCAACTCTCAAACCGTTTAGTGAAATTTGTAGTTGTGGTTTCAAACTATTTTTGTTTGGTCAAATTGCATTGCCCATTGGGAAAAATACACAAATTTTTACAGCAATGAAATTTTAGCACAATAAATATTAGGTACCAAAGCCAGCCGAGTTAAAATGCCATTTAAAAAAAATTAAACTTAAAAATAAGCATGAGAAGGTATTCACCTTTCTGTTTGCATAATCCGGGAACTTTCCCCTTAGTTGCTCAAGGCTCTCTTCTCCACCAGTCTGGTCTCCACCAGCAACAGTGTTGTTATTGTTTGGACCATTGTGGTGGTTGCTGTTGTGGGCATCCTCAGATGCCACTGCATTAGCAGAGTCAAGAGCTCCTTTGGCCACAAGGAGCTCATACTCTGAAGCATGAGCTTCCTTGATGTGGTTCAGAGCGTCATTTCGCTCAGCATAACTGCGCTCACAGAGATGGCACTTGAATGGGAGGTCAGAGCCTGGATGATGATGGTGGTGGTGTTGTTGTTGCTGATGGTGTGGTGGCAGCTGAACCGGATGACTTGGTAGGACAGGGACAATTAGTGGTGGTGTACGACCCTTATCCCAAGCCAGCTTGACCTGCTCCCCTTCTTCCACAGGAGTGAGGGGCAGATTCCCATTGAGGAGCTGGTGTTTGTTTTGGCTGGTGGGAAGCTGGAGCTCTGGAATGGCTTTTTCAGGGGTCTTTGTGAGTGACTGTGGTGGTGCAGGGTCTTTCTTCTTCATGGGGTTACTCTGATTGCGGAGAGGATGAGACTCGCCATTGCAGAGAATATCTCCAGCACTGCAGTCTGCAGATTCCTCATCCTCCTCAAACTCCCCATCCTCCTCTTCCTCATCCTCCTCTTCATCAAGCATCCCCTCTTCGTCCTCAGCACCAACCAGACCCTCCTCATCTTCCTCATCATCCACATCTCGCTCCTCAGTGGCACAACGGGGGCTGCTGGCTGATGAAAGAGAACCACCCTTGTCAGACCCACCACGAGGTGAGGTTGAGAGCCTACCGCTCTGGTTCCCTGAGACTGGGGGCTGCAGGTGATGGTGCTTAGTGGCGAGGTGCTTCTTCAGGTTGTTCTGCGTGGAGAAGGTTGAGCTGGGGCAGACACTGCACTTATATGGTCTCTCTGGGACATTGCGCATGGTGTAAGCACTGGAAGCTGCAGCACCACTGCCCCCAGGGGAAAGACCACCGGCACCGGATGAGCTGACCACAGAGGCACTGTCTTCTGCCCCACTACTGCTCCCTCCACACCCACCACTGCCACTGCTTACTCCTCCATTTCCCCTGCCATGCTTCCTTAAGAGGTGCCTGTCACAGTTTGACTTAGTCGTGAATAGCAGAGGGCAGTGGGCACACTTATAAGGCTTCTGGCCTGTGTGCGTCAGTATGTGTCTCCTAAGGGAGCTTCGCCACGGGAATTTCCTCATACAATAAGGGCAGGAGACTCGGTTAGGGGCTGACGAGTAGGCACTCCGCCGCTTACCCTTGTCTTCTGTGTCCGCAGCAGTGGCTGCCTCCACAGTCACATTGGCCAGCTTTCGCTCCAGACTGTCATCCCTATCATCTGCCCTGCCTCTGTTGGCCCCCCTGACTGAGCCTTCCTCCCCTGAGGAAGCGCACTTGCTCCCTCCTGTCTCGTCACCACTCTTCCACCCCTCCTCCTCTTCCTCATCCTCACCATCTTCCCCACCGTCATAGCCTTCATCAACCCCACGGCGAGAACCCCTCCCTTCTGTCTCCTCCATGTCATCATCTTCCTCTGACCTAAAATACTGTTGGAATGTTTGAGTGGAAGCATTGTCCAGCAGCTTGGACACGCTGGCTAGATCTACACCGCTAGATTCATCCTCTTTGGTTTCTGAGCTCAACGTGCTCTTCCCTTTGTCTGCATTAGAGTCATTCTCTGTGTCCATCTTTTCTTCGTCAATCACCAGTTCACCACTGTCCTCATCCTCTGCGGTACCTTTGACTTTGTCTTTGGAGGACTTTCTTAAGTCGTTTTTGGAATCCATTCTTTTCCCATTACCCTCCTCGAATGAGCTGCTGTTGGCTCGACAATCTGAGACAAGTTTTGATTTGAGCTGCTGAGCAATAGCGTTCTTCACCTCTTCTGAGATCACTTTTTTATTGTTATTATCTTTGGCCTTATTAATAGGATCATCTACGTTTGTTGAAGATTCTGGAGTGGACACTCGGTCATCATGTGGCGAGAGCATTTCTGTTTCCTCTGCATCATCCATATTAATGTCATCATCTCTATAGTCCTCGGAGCCATGCTCACTGCCAGGCTTCCCTGCAGACTCTGCAGGGAGGGAGGCAGCCGGGGGAAGGGGACCATCAGGAGAGTGGGACAACCTGGCATCCGATGCAGATGGAGAAGAGTCCGTCCGTGAAGAAGGGAGCCCAGGTAGGCCACCACTGCCACCACGCCTTCCTCCTCTCGGCCTTTGGCTCCAGAACTCAGGGTGCTGCTGCTTGATATGCCTCTCCATGTTGGAACGCAATGTGAAGCGGGCAGAACAGTGACAGCATGCAAAGGGGCGCTCAGTTCTATACCTCCTCTGTTTTTGTTTTGGCATAAGAACCCCATTTTTGATCACCATCTTGACGCCAGACTGCATTCTGTTGTCCTCTTTGGATGGGGTGGCTTCTCTTATGGTAGTTACAGGTTGATCATTTGGCTTCGATTCTTTGGCTTGAGAGAGTACAGGCTTTGAAGGGGCCTCTGAGGTTGGTGTGGTAGACGGAAAGCCCACAGCAGTTGCCGCAGCCAGGGCCAGTGCCTGTATTCGTTCGTTCATGGCTGCTGGGTCCAGAACTAAAGTACCTCCAGAAGACAGTTGCAGGTTGCGAAGGATTTCCTTCTCCAAGCGTTCCATCGTGGGCGGGGCACAGGAGGTGGGAATGCCAGGATATGACGGCACAGTTTGGGAGGAGAGGGTCTGGGTGACAGAGGGAGATATAAGAGGAGATGGATGGAGGGATGGCGACTGGACTTGGGTGGGCTGGAGCTGAGTAATGAGAGATGCTCCTGAGCTTGGGAAAGGGAGTGGAAGTAGGTATGGGAAATTTCCAACTGGGGGCCTTGTTGGGGTGGAGGGCCCTGTGGGGTACTGAGAGTTCAGGTACATGTGGAGGGAATTGGGATAAAATGGGGGTTGGGAGGGTGGAGTTGACATCGGAATCTCCATCTTTGGTACTCCATTTGAAATGGAAACTGGGGTTGACTCAACCTTCAACATTGGTGGACTTAGGTGTGAACTACAAGTGGTAGGAGGGGGAGCCATAGGTCTTGTAATTGGCACCGAGGGAAGTCTAGCAGGCATCAGCAACCCTCCATTGAAGCTTCCAACAGAAGATGGAGGCGGGGCCTGGAGGTTAGTTCGCAGCTTCCCAACCGAGGGCCTTGACAAATCCTCGGGTTCGTCCTGCACCTTTTTGCTACTCAAGTCAAGAGCATCCATGCTCAAGTCCAATGGAGCCTCCGCTCCAATCGGAACAGCTTCCTTAACCAATTCTTGCTTGACAGCGATTGGGCGGTAAAGGTGCTGATGCATGGGGAGTGTGAGCTGCCCACTCACCATCGTTAGGGGTGCTGGAAGAGATGGGCTTTTGGCAAAATTGACTAGCTCTTCCACGCTGGACAAATCATCCATGTGGCCGCCCTGCTTGTTAATCATTCTCTTCTCGGCATCCCTGTCTCCAATCTTGGGTTTCTCGTCCTTGGAATGATCCTTATTAAACTGCTCAGTTCTCGTCAAATAGCTCTTTGCCTCGGATATGGCAGTCAACAGGGCAGACAGCTTTGTTGGTGGAGATTGAATCCTGGGCGGTGTGCACTGAGTGGATGAGGAGGCGAATGCGCTCTCCAGTCGTGGATTTACCGACTTTTCAGCGAAGTCCCTAGGGTTGTCAGGGTAAGCAACGGCGCCATCATCAGCGACGGGTGAGTAGATGACGGATCTCCTGACTTCTTCCCTGGACACCTTGGAATGCCTATTCCGGAGGTGCCTCTCGCAGTTGGCCTTGGTCGTGAATGCGTAGCGACAGAGGGCGCACCTGAAGGGCCTCTCACCATTGTGGGACCGGAGGTGACGCATCAGGCCGTGCTTGTCGGAGGCGACCCTACGACCACAGAGGCAGCACGCATATTTGTTGTCCCCATCGTCGTCTCCAGGCTGTTCCTCGACCATCTCGACTATGTGGTTCCGACAGTGACCTTTGAGTGCGCGCAAGTTGGGAAATACAGAGGGACAGAGTTTGCACGGAAATTCCCCACGCATCTTCATCTCCCTCAGCTCCGCCACGAAGGCGGCATCTTCCTCCTCCTGTTCTTCCTCCTCTTCCTCATATCCTCCACCTTCGATCTCATCCTCTTCCTCCTCTTCCATCGGCTTCATGAAGTCCGACCCGTTTCCGGCCACCGCGGATATTATGCTGCTTATGTCTGCCAAATCTTTGGGGGCATCTGAGGGCTCCCTACCCGAATCAGCCTCCGAGCCCTTGGAAGCCTTCTTCATCCCTAAGTGGAGGTCCTTGGGCTTCATCGCGGGGCTGTTGAAGTAGAAGGCGTTGTCGAACTCTTCCTCACGCCTCTTCCTCTCGGCGTATGGCAAGTGGGACAGGGAAGGGGAGTTGGAGTGGGGGAAGAGCCTGTTATGGGGCGGGAGAGTTGCGCTTTGGTTGGTGGTGGTAGGAGGAGGCGGTGAGGTACCGCACTGCCTCGTCTTGTTCTGGAGGTTTAGCACAGCGAAGAAGTCCTCTTTCGGGTCCTCGGCCGCAGGGGGCGCCGCGGTCGCCGGGGAGGTCGAGGACGCGCGATGGCGGGTGTCCGCGTGGATGTGGAGGGCTGAGCCGCAGGGGAAGGCGCGGTCGCAGCGCCCGCACTGGAAGCGGTGGAACTCGCTCGAGGCTCGGTGGACGGCCATCTCGCAGACCGCGTTCGCGATGAGCGGAAACTTCTGAGTCGAGAAGTCGACGAAAGTCAGATCTTGGAACCCGAGGGTCGGAGTTTGGTGCGGTTGGGACCTTTCCTCCCTCTCACCCGCTCTCCTCGTCCGCTTCCTTCCAGTACCCCTCTCTTCCTCCTCGTAGTCCTCATCGTCGAAATCGTCCTCCTCCTCGTCTTCCGGCTCCAACTCTCTGTGCACCATATAAGCGTGGACGCGGAGTGCTCTTTGGTTTTTGAAGGAGGTGTCGCAGGGGAGACACCTCCAGCCCATCTCCGAGGACTCTTTCGCGGTCCTCGTTCTGGGGGAGCACACGCCCCTGTTTGGCAGCCTGCTCGAAGGCGCCTCGACCGCGTTTCCGTTGGCGGTCCTCTTCCTTCCGTTCCCGGGCGAGGGCGTGGTGGTGGGCGGAGGCGGCGCCGGAGACTTCTTCGGCGTCACCTTGCCCCTCTTGGATCCTCCGCTGTCCGAGCTACCGCAGTCGCTCACCTAAAGAAAATTAAAAAAGATGTTGATGAGACCTTTTTTTATACTTCCAAGTAACTTCAACCTTGCCCAATCAGGATACCAACTAATTAAAAAATAACTTTCCCACACAATTAGTTTTTTTAAACTAATTTTTTTAATTATCAGACTATATAATCGTATATTAAATGAGCCCATGCGATTTTATGCAAGTTTCATGCCGATTACCAAATTTCCCAGGTTACCTATAAAGTTACGTAAGAGAAATTCCAAGTCCTGCAATTAGACCTGAGCCTTAAGGTAATATTTCATTTTAAAAAATTAGCGAAATTCTGAATATTTCACTTCTATGAAAATTCCACTGATAATTAATAATTTATGTGAAATCGTTAGCCTTGTTTATCCCAAAAAATAGTGCTTTTTGTCACTTGCTTTCTGTCTTAGGCAGCAGCAATTAGAATTTGGGAATACGTGGGCGGACAAAAAGGGCTGAATTCAAAGAACACTAAAAGTTCCCACTTCTTTAAGAAAATAAGTCGCTCACCTCCTCGGGCTCCTTGACGGATTGGGGATTGGTGGCGTGGGTCCTCATGTGCCGGTGCATGTTCCCGTTGGTGGTGAACGCCACACCGCAGAGTCGACACTTGAACGGTCGCTCCCCGGAGTGGACGAGCATGTGGCGGTCCAGGGAACTCGAGGAACTCAGCGCCTTCCCGCAGATTCGGCAGCTGAAGGCTTTCAGGCCGTTGGACGTCGCGCAGGCGGCGGAGGCCGAGGAGCCGTCGCCAGGACTCTGTCCGGGGGTATTGTGGGACCTGATGTGCACGGTGAATAAATGCTGCGAGCTCAGGACGTCCTCGCAGATGGGACACACGTAACGCATGTCCTCTTCTTCGTCTCCCTTGGGCGCTTTGGCGTCCGTCTTCTTCTCTTCCTCGGGCAGAGCCGCTGGGACCTCGGGACACTGCTGCTCAATCTCGGGGACGGGGGCCGAGGGTTCCGGTTCCTCCTCTGCCACGACCGACTCTTCTTCTTGCTTTGGTTCTTCCGGTACTACGGACTCTGACATGACTTCGTCCACAATCTCCTTCACAACTTCTACTCTGGGTTCCACCTAAAAAAATTATATTTAGTATAAGTGATTGTTTCAGGCGTGACTTCTTGGAAACCCTTTATCAAAAGAGTTTTAACAATAATTTAAAATTTTGGCATATTCGACACCAAGATGTGTTATTGCCCACAATATTTTCAAGGTAAAAATGCCACCAAGCGTCTAAACCAATATGGACCATCATAAATATACATGAGAAAAAATATTTCTAACACTCCGGCGAAAATATGAGGAAATTTTGAATGGATACGACGAGAGAAAGAAGGAATAAGAGGGGAAGAGGGAGGGAATTTCTTTAGTTTCTGTAATTGAATGAACAAAAACCAAAATCCATCACTCATCAGACTGGAGGGATAAACTAAATATCAACGGAGCTCAAGGACTGAGAAAGGGGAGCATCTGTATCTTAAATTCATACTCTGAATGACACTTTTCGTAACTTGATTAACCACCCATGTTAGTGGAAGAATTGTATTTTATTTAAGCATATGGAAACACTGCAAGTCACTCTTGATAGATAAAAACTCCATAAATGATGGATGAAATCTTAATCGAAGAGGTAGTCACACAGTTGATTATTCACCCTTTCAGAAATAAAATGACAAATAGTAATAAACGGCTATTCAGCAAGGATTTAAACTCAAAACCAAGTCAAAGGCAAATCTGATTACGAAATTCTCACTTTGAAACGTCGCGTCGACGCAAATATTATGTACGATTTCCATGCATATCATATCGATACCCTTTGATTAACACAATCACGCGCCCGAGGAAATTAAAATGCAGACAAATACGCGACGCCGTTTACACTTCTTTATTGTTTTAAATTCCATAAAATTGATTGAGTCTGAAATAACCAAATAGGACTGCAACCCTTATTTTTAAAAAAAAATCAAGATTTTAAAATCGAGAGAAAAAGTTAAGCCTATTTTATGCATCATTTGAATAAATTTAGGTATGTTCCACAAACATATATATAGAAGAGCACTAAATTTATTCTGGCATGAATATCCTACACTTCTTCGAAGAGAAACCTGAAGTCGTTAATGGTATTTTATGATACTCGACTGAAAAGTAATGTTATCTGAATGGAAGAAGGAGAAATTCATAAGGGGGTTACACTACGCGAGCAACTTGGCTGCGTTTCGGCATTTCTCTAGGGAAAATGCATCCACCTTAAGCTCCAGAGAGGAACGATCGAAAAAATTCCACCCACCTCTCTCTTGACAACTTTATTGGATTTTCTCTTCCTGGCACCGATCAAGTTGGACTCTGGCTCGGCGGAGGGTGGCTTCGCGGCGGCCGCATGCCTCGTCACTGGACCTCCCCGCTCCTCCTCCACCTCCTCTTTCAGCGGCGGTGGCACCTTCGCCTCACCATCCTCCTCCTTCGCCTCCGCCTGCGGCTGCTGCTCCTCCACCAACTCCACCTTCGGCACCTCCGCATCCCCTTCATCCACAGCCTTCATCTCCTCCTCGACCTTCTCCTCTTCCTTCTCCACGCTCGTTATCTCCATCCTCTCCTCTTCCACTTCGTCCCTAGGCAGAGGATCGCACCCAGTCTCTGCGGAACAAAAGAAACACACACAGATGTATCAGTAACTTTCTCATTAAAAAAACATCTATTTAACTCACGTAAGAGGCCATTGATTTCATGCAAGGTTTTCGTAGGGATGAGATTTTATTCACTTCCCTTCGAAAAATCATAGGATTGGTGCGATCCCTCACCGCGCCTTTCCACAAACCAGTGGAGACTCGGAGCGAGAGGTTACTTTATTTATTCCTTTTCCAACTTCCCCGTAAATTGCACATAAAGGCCTTTACAATGGAGGATTAACAAATGACAAACATCCATGCTCTGGATAGGAAACACCTACCCAGGAGGGATTCGAACCCACGACGTAAACTCTATGCCCACGACCTTCGGTTTGGCAGGCGAGGACAGAGGTATAGTATTGAGTTAGAAAGAGCAAAACGCCCTAGGGCAAATAGTGATGGCCTGTTACTGTGGCCACATTTTCCCAAACTAAAGGTGATTTAAAACTCCCGAACATCAATTTATTACCTAACATACTGTTCCAACAAATTATGACATGTTGCCATTACGGGGTGTTGCTTAACCAAGAAAATGAATAAAATGTTTCCAATCAGGGAAAAAAAACTAGTGACTTATAGAAAAATAATTTTTTTAGATAAGATCGCTTAATTGGCATAAGAACATCGTATTATCGAGAGGGCATGCATAACAAAAGTGCGCCCCACTATGCAGAGAAGTAACGCAACTACAAAAAAAACTCCTTTTTTAGTTACTTATCAAGATCTCGCCGCAAATTACAACAGAAAACATATAGATATTCCATCCCTCGTTACACAAAAACCAGCTACAATAAAAACGATCCGCCAAGCCCAACGGATTTACGAAGGGTCTCCAAATTATAGCTAAAGCGAGTGATGGTGAGCGATAAAGATAGATGCAGGAAGAAAGGGGCCGCCCCATGCTCACAAGATGGCTTTTGAGATGGAGAAGTGTGAATTTGCTTGGCCACGTGTGGTGGGCCTCAGAGTCGTGGCTCCTGCTCGGGGAGATGTGTTTGAACAGAATGTGGCACGCAGCCGCCAATGCCACTTGCGTGCGCCCTTGGGCCGCACTTTGGATGGGAGGCTTAATTGAACAGTCAGATCCGTTTCTGAGAACTACAAATCAATGGGCTCGACAAATCAATGGGATTCTGTTAAATTTCTCCGGACATCTCCGGTGCTGAAATGATCTGAGGTGTCAGGAGAAATTTAACGGGAAACTATTTTTTTCTCGGAGGGGAAAATCATTCATGTACTCTAATTTTTCACCGTTTAATATGACATTTCAGTCCTATTAGATAGCAAAAGATCATGTAAAACACTTATATCCAAGCAAGACTTCTGTCCCTTAAAAATCTCGCAAAGCTCTCTTTCACTCCATCAACTTTGGAGAGATGAAGTTCGCATATGCAAAGAGTACATAGGATATCTTGTTCGTTTTAATAACATTTAGATGCCCAGCTTTATTTTGCTTACAAAGACTGATTACGCCAAGTTTTAATCACGCTTCAATTTATAAAATGAATTCATGGTTCGATACACGAACTGTGGCGGAGGACGCAAGAGATAAGTGTAATTTTATATAATCAGCATTGCTATAAAATAAATAAAAATACAATAAGGCATCCAATGTCATCGCTCATTGTAATAATTCTAAAAATTTGCGATATCCACTGATTCGCCAGCTAAGAGAAAATACCGCGAGTTCCGTGATCTCCATTGGATCCACCACGCATACTTATGAGGAGCGCTCTCGTTGATGGCATTATGCCACCGTTTACCAGCATCCTAGCGGATGTAAGAATTCTGGGAAATATCACCCCGGATAGATTCATCGCATAATTCACGGCAAAGAATACCCAAGAAAAAAATTACCCTCCTCCGGGAGGTTTTCCCGGGTGCTTTCTCAGACCACGGAGCTCGCGAAATTTTCCAACAATGACGGTGATCGCGCACGCCTTTGCACACTCACTTGTTTTCCCTCGCGGAAACCCTTCTCCGCTCACTTCGATAAGTACGCAACAGCTTTCACGCTACCTTCACCTCCACTTACACTTTCATATCACAAATATCAGATGGATCACATTATAATCCACTGGCAAGTAAAGCAGCCAGTAGTAATGTAGAATTGATTCGATTGAGAGCTTGAGTCAGTAGGTTACTACATAAAAAGATTAATGAATACTATGCGTAGGTATTACCAAATTGAGTAATTTAAATACTGCATTTTAAGCGATTGAAAATAGGAATCCTATAGTTAAACAAAAAACAAGGCCTAATTCACTCGAATGAGCATTCTGAGAAGTTGGGCCTGGGAGTTGGCTAAATCTGTATTTCAATCTACACGGTTATCATGTTTCTCGCCACATACCACGCTCAAAATCGTCCTTCTTTCCACATCGACATGCACAAAAATATTCCTGCGCCGTTTTGGGACTAACACGCCTACAATAAATGACTTTTGCTCATATTAATCCCTCATGGACAGATATATCCTAATCAACTTTTGCGAGAAGATTCTTCATGATGAAATACAGGTGCCGGGAGAATCCTTATGGGATTCATTTTGCGGAGGCGGGAAGGATGCGAGATGGCTTGTAAAACCGCAGCTTCCTCCCCGGCCACCGAGATGGAAATGCAATTTGAAGCAATGAATCGGGCTACCCGATTAGGCCATGAGGAGAGTTCCAGACCCAACTTCACTTCAATGGAGGAGTTTTCTTTTCAGCGCGCGGGTTTTACAGCCCACCACCAGTCGCGCTTACCAAAAAAGGTCGGGAGGAATCGCAGAAGACCATAATATTTAGTATTCTCAACACTCACGGTCAGTTTTCCCCTTAACAAATTAGTGATACAACAATCTTACAGTAAGCATTTCAGATAGTGAAGGTCTTTGAAACAAGTAGCTGAAACTAGCTCTTCATCAGGCAACAATGCATCATGATGTGGCCGATTGAGTTTCGCCGCCTTCTTTACAGGGAGCTTAGTGAACAACTCCTATTCCCCACTCATCTAAACAATTCATTACTATGACGGGCATAAGTAGTTAGGTACACAGCCGTACACCAAAGACTAGATGGAGAACTGGGGCAATAACCGCGAATAAATAGCCCAGCAACATACTGTATCGGATGAGGTGATGCGAAACAATACCTCATAGTTAACATCTCATTGAAATCATCGAGAAAAACTCCTAATACCCAAGTTTATTGCAATGATACCCTGCTAATGACCTCCTCCCCCAGATAATGCCGAAACGCTACGAAATTAATCGAAAATTTGGACGGGACAAGGTTGTTTTAACCCTGAACTACCGAGAACCTATAAAGTAAGGTCCAGGCAGGGGCGTAGTTGTCAGATGCAAGGGCCGAATCCGTATGCGGAACGGAGGATGGAGAGGGGGGATGGAGAGTGGGGGCAGAGGATGGAGTCAGCGGATGCTGCTATGCGGAGGAATGGACGCATTATATCCCATGGGGAAGGGGGCAGATGAAGGAGGAAAGGCACGCAAACACGCGGAGAAAACAGCCGTGCACCTTCGCGCCATCCGCTCGCACAGACCTCGGATGAGAAAAGTTCCATCTCAACCATCCATGCTCGCTCCTCTTCGTGCGTGTACGCTGTATGTACCAGAGCGAGCACATCCTGCTTCCCTCGCTGCCCTGGGAAAATCTTTGGATCTTCTCGAGTCGCCTCCGGCAGTCGGAGTTTTTCTTTTCTTGCTTAAGTGTATGCACTCATAACAGTGCAGTGCTCTCCCGCGCGAATATCCCATTCCAGCATCGACAGAAAGGGTCCAAGATTAATAATTGGTGACATCGCCGGGATTAAACATATTGAAAAATAGGCAATTTTCCTGGCGTTAAGTACAAACAACAGCGAAAGAGAGCTTAAAAGGCCACATTTTAAGCAGCGAGATAATATCTCAATCAGGAGTAAGCGACGTAACATGTCAAACTATTCATTTAGAACGCAAGCTAATTTCAACAAGCGAAGTTTCCCCTTAAGATCATGATGCACCGTGCCACCAGGTTAATCTAAATCTTAGTTGAGTCACAAGGCCAAAAACTCTTTTTGCAGGATAGCCGAGGAGCTGGCAGGATTGCTTTACTTGACGCGCAACATACGAAACATTTTCATTTAAGTAATTATTACCTGATTTTGGGCACGATGCTAACAACTCCGGTTACATTAGCAGGTGATACTTCACAAGAAAATCGTAGGAAAAATAAAGAAAAAATAGGAAAGGCACTGGAGAAACATCACACGATAACCTTCACTGACTTCCCGCCCACGCTTTCACGAAACAACTTGCATCCGCAGTTTCCATCGGATGGCAAGCGACCGCGGGCGCAGTTTCACATTCGCGATCGTCATCCAGATCCCATAACTCAAGACATCGCTTGCGATGATTCACGCAGGGGAAAGAGCTAAGGTAGCATTGCACCATGGGAATCCAACGACGGCGGAAAAGAAGATGAGTAAAAAGGATCGACATATTAATTCATTCTCAATTCATCGCGGCTCCTTTTACTCCACACTATGACCGATTAACTATGAAACTGGAATTCCCCAGTCTACTTTCAGACATAACGACATCACAAAGTGCTAACGATATTTTATCGACTGTTCCACACTAAATATTTCACTAAACATGGTAACGACACCTTTACAATAGATGAAGAAGTGATTTTGTGCCAACGACGATTAGCCTTACAGTGAAATTGTACTGTAATTATTTTTAAAACAATGAAGATACATACAAAATTCTAATAATTTCATGACAAGCACCACACAAAAGTATTTTACACTAGACTTAAGACTGAACTCTATGTAAACCTAATAAATGATTAACTATAAAGGAACACTGAAACAGCTTTCAGCAAAGAACGCAATTTTAAGGTAATTAGGTAAGATACCGGTATCTGAGATAAGATGATGAGGAGATAAAGAGGCTCGACTTTTACAACAGGTATGATGTTTCATGATTTAAAATTCACATTCTTCGGCATTCGAAGATTTTTTCAACGCAACGAAATTCCCTGATTTGCCAGTAGAGTGGTCTAACTCTCATCTCCGGACTGTTGGAGCTATTGCGAAGTAGATACGCGTGCGAGTTGGCACGCGATACGGGAGCCATTAAACACCAAGACTCCGGCTGGGCCTCTGCTGAGGATCGGCAGATGCCACCACCCCCACCTCTCCACTCAAGCATTCCTCCCACTAATACTCTTTTGTTGTTTACGAGGCGCACCGACGCAATATTAATTCGCCTCGCAGGCTTCTGGTCGCCGATTGTGTGGCGCCAAACGCATGACGATTCGGGCCGTAAAAACGCGGAGAGTTCTACGACCCGCCATCGAATAGGAATATGGCAATACGGCGGAACGCCGAGGGATCCCCACGATGTAAAGTAAATCGGATGCAAACATTATACTAATAAGAAAAGAATCTTGTGCATGGGAAGTGGAAATATCTTGTCCTGTTGTCGCAACCTCAAAATGTGTTTACTCGGGTTGAGCTCAACAAATACGCGGAAAAAATATGAACCACCTCAATGTTATACTGCTCCACAGCAGATTACCTAAACTTGATATCAATTTATCCCAGTGTTCCCAACGAGATGCCAGGGTATTTATTTGCTATCAAGCTTGGCCCGAAACCCGACGCTTACGAACTCATGAAAGCAGCAATTTCAACCATAATGACTATCCCAAACACGGTCTTTTAAGATTCCTACCGGTTGCAATACTTAAAAAATTTTCTCAGCCATCCCACATAAGGGAGGAATCTACACGAGAAAGCCATGCTGTTTGGCGGCTCTAACATTAAGACTTCACTGTTCACCTAATTTCTATTGTTATAGAATTACATGAGCTCGTTCTCCACCACACAAATGATAATATGAGTTTTCAAAATTAATTTTTAATTTTAGTTCATTTCAATGTCACTGATTCACAGTAAGTTTGTGCGTTCCCAAACGAAGTACACACCTCCAATTTCTTTGCGAGTATTAATAGGCCATCTGTAAAACCGGACAGCATAAACGAAACAGAGGAGGCAAAAAAGCAACCAGATCCACATGGAAGTCGAAGCAGCCTCCCCCACGTATTTTCGAGGGCGACTCACGGCGATGGTGAGTCTCTGAGTCATAGTATCCACCCAATTGCCTTTGACAAAGCTCCCACTTTCAGGCGAAATCGCATCACTTTCCTCCGGAGAGCACAGGAGTGCCAACGGAGAGATGGGCTCATTCCTCCTTTTTAATGACGCAAGAAGATTTGGCAGAGGGATTTCCGGCGAGCATCACATGCCCTTTCACCAAAATGGAAGATATCAAAATGACCGAGTACTATGTTTACTGACTCGAACCGGACACGAGTTTCCGACCATAGGATAATTCGCGCGTGCCACCCGCTGTCTGATCGTACGGACTCAGGTCGAAATGAAGTTGCGAAAAAGAAACAACCAGGCGTCATCCGATTCGACTTTTGGGGTAGAGGCTGACGTGGCAACACCTTCGCCGATGATCTGTGCGAGCCGCAGAATGCCTTGGGGAAAAACTGCCCACGCCCAGAGTGAGAATCTGCGGATCCGCGCACCTGACTGCGACGGCAGACGAAGAGTCTGCAGAATCGATACCGCGAATGTCATTTATTAGAACTCACCCCCATCCAAACACTCTTACGGCGACCTCCACTTCTATCTTATGCACTTTAAAAGCTAAGTATTCTAATGCACCACCGGTTTCAACAATTACGAGTCATTGTCATGAGAAGGGACTTACCACCAGGAGGTGGGGTTGGACGGAAAAACGTTTAAAATGTAAGAGGCAAATAAGTAATTGAGGTGTAGAAAAGTTTCTCGGGTTTTCCACCGGTTAATGTTCACCGTGTCTCACGAAATTTCGAGCAGCGGCTTGCTGTTCGTCCTCAGCAAGAACAGCAAGTCGCTGCTCGAAACGTAGGGCGGCATTGAAAACATCAAGCGGTGGAAAACCCGAGAAACTTTTCTGCGCCTGATACGCCGGGAAAAGCTAAGATCATACAAGTAAATGAGGTTTGGAAATGTGCTAAGTATTTCACGTATCAACTATTACGCCAGATGTGACTCGCAGGGTTTCATGCAGATATACAATCCCCCTTTTCATACTATCATTTTCATTGGTGCAATTCCAAACTATAATTAGTGAACAATGGGTAAAATTCAGGTTTTGAGGAAAGAAAAATATCAGCCACGTCCAGGATGTGCCAATGCACATAAATGTACTCTTTTTATTTATCTTTCTATTTATTCTTTACCACAACCAATCGTAATCGCGTCTGATAATTATTTAACAAGCTTTTAATTAATTAGGGCTATTTTATATAAACGCAAGAACCTATGCCATTCCAATGATCATTTTATTAAAATAATAGCAATATTGTATCGCCTGATTTTTGCCAATTGATAATTTTGATTCTTATGACAATTACCAATGACTTCTCACGGCGAAAAAATACGATTCGACTTTACACTGATATTCAACATTCTTTTCCGCACCCACTTCTCTACTGCCTCAATCCGTTTTATAAGAGGAAAGAGATAGATACTAAGAGAGAGTATTATTAGATGAAGAGAGAGAGCTGTACCATTGGCGTCATCCCGTTTCGTTGGAGAATTAATTCCCCAGAGCGGAGGCGGTGCGGAAGGAGATGATTGGAGTTTTTAAGAGCGGTGAGAGAGGATGATGATGCCAAGGGTGGCGCGTGGGACGGAGCAGAAGGAGATGCTGCCCCCCCTAACTTCTCCCCTCCCGTTCGCCAGGGGAGTGAGGGGTAGGGGCGTGGGCAGGTGGTCATGGGATGCTGCGGGACGAGCGGCAGACGGAAGAGTTCTCCACGCTCGGTGGGACATTCCTGGTTCCAAGTTCAAGAAAAGAACCACCATCCCGCATTTTAAAAGAAACTCGACTTGGGGTGTGAAAAGCAGCTGATTTTAGCTGCATCAAATCCTATACAGAAATGAATCTAGTTCACCTTTTACAGCAATAAATACTTAGCTGATCTAAAAGCTACCCAAATTACTCAAGATTTCATTCGAATTCTTCAACGAGAACATAAATTACCGATCATAACGCGTCGATTTGTCATGGTAAGGGATTAACCTCGGTCATGCTATCGGTTGCGATTTAAAAATTGAAAAAGTAGCTGATTTTACCTGAACTACATCGTACACAGATTTGAATCTATTTCACCCGTACAGAAGTAAATACTTAGCTGATCTAAATGCTACTCAAGCTAATCTAGATTTCATACGAATTTTTCACCAAGGACATAAATTAATGATCATAACACGACGATTTTCACGAGAATGGATTAACCATGGCCAGAAATCATTTCTTATTATCCTGATTCTTTTGGGGGCACCAAGCATAACACTACGGTATGTATTCGACCAGAGAAGGTCCGGTATCGATTCCAATGACCAGTAATTTTTTCTAATCACAAATATACGATGACATAATTTTCTTATTACAAAAAGTTAGGGCTTGAAATGGAATATCTTCTCCACTGGTTCTTGAAAGCTTGGGATAATACATCGAGAAAATATAGATAATTTTTAACACTACATTACATAAATGCACCACTTTGAAAGGTGATCAACGTTTACATAGACTTGAGACGCAATAAAATGGTGTGGAAAGCGAATGTGCACTGGTTACACACGAAACGCTCTAGAGAATTGAAGTATTTCAGCGCGTTAAAGTTATCAATCCGTAAATGGGTGGATATAAAAATCAGTTTCAAGCCAAGAGCGTTCTTAAAAATTCTATAGTCGGGAGAATCGAACGACGAGGAAACTTCAATCATGCTGTGATTTGCCAGGCTCTGGAGAGGCGATTGAGACACAATAGCCAGCATACCATGTCACGCAACACCCATCACAATTTTAAATGACTTCATTACCAGCACATGCACCATTTCGACATGTTTATTACGACGAAAAAATTAATTGAAATACCAATGTAAGCTCATTACGACTCTCCCAACACAAATTACTTAACTACTAAAACGAATTCTTGCTTACTTTATTGAAGTAACGAGAAAGTTGATCGAAATCTGATAAACAGCCCATTATCACCTGAATTATCAATTCAACACATTCTGAAGCAAAGAAATCAATTACAAAGGCCTGTTTTCCGAGTCAAAGATTTTGAAATTAGTTGGAAACGACTATTAGAAGATAAATCGCCGAGAGCAGCTAACACGTGCCGACGAAAAGCAAGAGGAGAATTCCAGGGAAATTATTTAATCCCTCTTGCGAAACCGCGGCACACATGAAAACACTAGTCGACTCGAGGGAGTGAGGCAGGAATCTTACAAGCTCCAACAGCAAAAGATATTGCGGGATAAGATGATGCGTACTCCTATTCATTACAGCCAACAAGGTGCACGAATTCCAGATTTTAGCAAGGTCACAAGGCTTGGTAACTTCCAAGTATTGAAACTATATCATTTGGTTAAGAAAAATCTATCATTTTGCGTTATCTACTGACTAAGATACCACTATCGCATTGTAATTCCGAACATAATTTGACCGAGGGATATAAATATTTTGCAATTTTAATCGACCTATCGTTACTTTAAACGACTTTTTGTCATATAATGTACATTTTATGATTTTTTTGCATCTATCTATTGGCATGCCTACGATCTATTTGTTTCCATGCAACGAAATCTGGAGATAGACCAGAAAAGGTGATGCGATAACTGAAATGAAAGGTGAAAATGCAAATTTCTGTCAAATCAGCAGAATTTAATTAATTTACCGAGGTATGGCAAACGATAAGCAAGAGCGAGGATCACTTCGATTACCGTGCAACAACATCTGGAGATGGAGCGGATAACGTGATCCGATAACTAAACCAAAAGGCGAAAATGCATACTTCTGTGGATGAATTTATTCACCGAGAAGCTATAAGCTCGTGCGAGGATCGCGGAAGGGTTCGACGCAATCGCAGAGCTATACGAGCGACGATTGACGCGAGAGAGTGAGGCGGGAGGAGACCTTGCACGTAAATTTCTGAGAGCCGCGTCATAGGTCACAGAACTCAACTCTGAAAGGGGCGGCGGGAGGAGAGAAAGGAAGGTGCGGAGGTCTTCAAGAGAGTGCGCGGCTGCGGCGTCGTCAACATGTGACCACGAATGCGCTCGGGATAACGTAATAGGCGATGGGTGGGGCGAGGAGGGGCTCACACGCAAGCGGTGGATGAGGAGGGATGGCATGAGATGAGGGAGATGAGAGGGGCATGAAGCAGATCGCGCCCCATGTGACGAGAAGAGCCCCTCCCGATTGCGAGAAGGGAAAATGCGAAAAAAGGATGCAATAGCGAGAAACATGGTTGAGTTGGTACGAAGAACATGTACCCCGCCAAATGTATCGCGTTGGATACTGAAACGTACCAAATCGAGGAGGAAATGCAATTTATTTTTTATTTATTTCTCACTTCCCCGCAAACAGCACAGAATGGCCTTCACAGCGTGGGTTGCAACATTAACAATAGACTATCACCAACATCCATGCCCTGGACGGGGACCACCTACCCAGGCAGGATTCGAACCCGCGACCTACGGATTGGCAGGCGAGGACTTTACCCCACCGCCACCGAGGCCGGCTGTGGAACGTGTGACGGGAACCATTAAGATTAATGTTAAAACATGAACCTCTGGAAATAATGACCATACGGCATAACAAACTTTTTTAAATGTTTCATTCATTTTTGCTACATCACATCCCTATGGTTTCATAAATTTAATGATTAATTAATATTTTAATTAATCATTAAATTTATGGTCATTAATGATTCATTCAATGGTCATTAATGATTCATTTAATATTGACGCATTTCAGGTCCATGGATCTGATTACACGGCACAAGCTGCATTCTCCACGAAATATCGCCGCTTTTCAATGCTCAACTACAGCCTATCGGCCCAAATATTAGAATGATGTAATTCTCTATCACAATTAACGTCATTTTTCCATAACATTACATGACTCTTCATCACTTCGAACCCTTTCATTATTTGCCAGACGTATTTCCCGTCATTTACTCCTTAGGTAATTATTAATATTGAATAAAGTTCCATGACGCAATTGCATTCGTTCTAGTTATTTTCCCTCCACACGCACCATTACCGTGATGCAAACATTAGGCATAACCAATCTTCAAATGGACCATTATCGGTGTGGAAACTTTAGATATGACCAATTTTGGAGAAAAATTCTCGTGAGAAACCATGAAGAAAATAGAGGCGGTAAGCACATGGTGAGAGAGACGTCTAAAACGAGCCGTGACAAAACTATGCGGAAAAGCGCGATGGGATACGAAAAAGGAGAAATGCGCGAGAGAGATGAATAAAGAGCGAGCGGAAAAGGCGAGATTCGAGTAGGAGTGGATGATGGAGAAGGAGAGAGGGGTGGGGGGAGGGGGAGACCGTGGCGAGGATTGGAGGGGGGGGGACACTAACGGGCTCGATGATGGAATACACATACGGACGACGAGGCAGCCGCGGAGGAGATGGAGGAAGGGGAGATGGGTGATCGAGAACGATTTTGAGCTTAAATGGAATGCGTCACACTCGGCGGAATAACATAATACTCATTGTGAAGCATGCATCAAGCAAATTCAACTCCGCTCCATTATAATACTGATCTAAGTTTCGACAATTTTAAATAGTTTGCGACTACGACACTTAATATCACATACATTCCAGGTGAAAGGGAATCCACCTTTTCTTGCCTACTCGCGCAATGAATAGTCAGGGAAATGTTACGTAATGATTAGAAAGTCATTGATTCAATCAAAAAACTACAGTCTTACGATTGGTATGCTGTTGCTCATCTTTTCCCCCTTTCCCAAGCTAGTTTATTTAGTCTCTTGATTATTCTTCCAATAAAAATCACAAATTTATCATTTACTATCTTTAATTTTTTTTGTTCGCCATTTCCAACCTTTTGGGTCTCAGAAAAAATAAAGACGTAGCCATGGGTCAAAAACAGTCAAGAATGAACCCAGAATTCTTATTAGAAACCATGGATACCCCAGAACGCAATATTATAAGCTAGATTACCAGAAAGACGAAGAGAGACAACTTCAAGTTGAAAGCACTGCCTAATACTGATGAGGGCGCCGACGGGTACCGTGTACCACGGAGATGCCTCCGTCCGCAGCCACAGCGGCGTTGAGGACGGGAGATGATAGAAGGAAGAGTGGGAGGAGGAGGCGGGAGGGGGGTTAATTGGGTGGATGCGGAAAGTGGAGGGGGGACTCGCGAGGAGACGCACGCCACACCGGGTGGGTGTCGGAGGAGGAGAAGAATAAGACAAGCGAGGAGCGGCGAGCGGAGGAGTCCGAGAGGAGGAGAGAGGGGGAGCAGGTGGACGGGACACTTGGCTCGTGCCCGGTGAAAAAGGAGGAACAGGTCATGGATCCATCTCATGAGCAATGGGATGAGACTTTCGCACCTGCTTCCCACCTCCGCAGCGGAGGCGATTTAATTGAAGCAGTCTGCCGCCGCCGACGGCAGCACCGTCGGGCAGCGAGACTTTTTGGGTGCGCGCACGTGGTGGAGAGAGAGAGTAGAAAAAAACGTAGACGGAGCAAAAGGGAAGCACGTATGCATTTGTGAGAGAAAAAATACGAGGAGAGGGTATCCCCCGATTCGGACCGACCGCATGGTCTTCTCCGCCTCCCATCAACCTCCCTCAACGGCAGAGGAAAGAAACGAGTGGCCCTTTAAAAAACAGTCTCTCTCTCTCTCTCCAAGGCGATTAGAATCTCGTCTGGACGTCCAACCTCCTCGGAGACGAAAATCACCATGCACCCGATGGCATCGATACTACGATCTCTCTAGTTTTGGATAATGTATTCTCCTCCGCTATCGAATTAGCTCCCAGGTTGTTGCCTTCCTCCGCGGCCCTGCCTAGCAGTGGCAGCACTAGGACTGGATTACTACCCGTCGGAGTGTTGGAGGAGCGGTAGAGGAGATATTTCCATAGGTCGGGGTTTGAGTCTCATAACATCGCTTTGCCAATTAATGGGTCCGGGGTCTGACATCATCTAGCGAAATGTCACAATTGGTCAAGTAAAATTCTTTAAAATACCATCGTGTCCTTTAGAGATTTATTTTTGGTCATTTCGACTCCAAAATATTTCTGGAAAACTATTCTGTCAAGCGGCTGTTCGCGCATAAACAATTCTCCGCAGCGAATCTGAGCAAGTTGCGGGCTAACAGCAAACATTTAGTCTCATTTTTACGTCGTCGGTCAACAAAAACTCTCATAATGAATGATCCCTCCAAGGTTCTGCGAACGGACGGGAAGCATTGATTATTTAGTTGAAGGAGATAACCTGGGAAATTATCTAGGGTATTCTGTTAGGGAGACCCAAATAGGCAAAATATCACTGCAGCTCGAAATGTAACAATGCCAAAGCAAACTAAACAGTTGAATTCGAACAAGCCACTCTTGGGTTGCGAGGCTGGCACCTCACGATGACTACCACGAATGGTAGGGCAAGACCGGACGCGGACGTTTCGTCTGCGGCATAGAGTGTCTGGAGTATAATTGGACGAGACATCGAAGCGAGAAGCCTAGGCGAGCCCAAGCCCCCGTTTCGAGGACCTACCCTCACGACAGCATCTGCTAAGTGGAGTAAACAGGTTGTCCCCTAGTCGGACAAGTAGCCTCCTCCCGATTGGTACGTGGCGTAGGACAAAGAAATGATGCTCGCAATCTTCCAAGTGACCGATGCCGTGTGAATGTGGAGCAGCCTGGAGAGACGTCTATCATCATCATCATGAAGAGAGCGTTTTACAATTCCACCCTGACCATTTTGAATAATTTTATAATTATGGAGATCCCACCTACAAACAAAATACCATTTTCTTCGTATTTAGACAACTAAAAAACTTCGTCTCCAACTAACTAAGCCAGTCAATTTCCAATATTCGGCGTCATTTTAAAAGGTACATAAATGGCATTAAGTTATCAGTACTCACGATCAGTTGAAGATGCAATTCTTTTTTTTTCAAGTTTTATTTTACGGCACCGAAAATAAAATTTTGGAATAGTACGATGCACCTATATCTTTATAGGAAGGCTGCACTAGTGACAAATAAAAACGCCAGCTTTACGAAAAACTGCCAGCAGGTGCTTTATCATAAAAGGAAATATAATTTGAAGACCTTATCATCGCGAAATTCTATAGATTGCAATCTCTTTCAATACATATGGGATTGCTATCGGTTAATCTGACAAGATATGGGCATTGTAAAAAATCAATTAGTCAACAAACCAGCAAATTTAGCATCCTCTCCAGAGGAAGAGCATATCTACAGGGACAGCAATATTTCAAATGATAGAAAAAAATAGAATGAAACATTGTTTGAAGGTATTCGAGGTTACCAGAATCCCCATCATATTATCTTGAGATCGAATGCACCTGAATCCGCAAAGAGATTTCCACAAACGCAGATGCCACGCCGATCGGCCCCCTTCACGGACGGTTTAAGCCGAACTACGCCTCCGTATTATTTTTTTACACAATGACTCCATCAAGTTTACGAGAGTTGGATTGAGCTGCGAAAAAGTCTTCACACCCCGCCACAATGGTATTATTTAGCGATCATAAAAATAGCTAGGGCGGAGGGAAAAGCAGCTCGGAACCCATTGAAACGAGTGGTAATCTCTCTCCCATCCACCCGCAGAGAGAACACCTTGACCTTGTGAGCCTGCTCCGCCAGTAGCCGCGTGCACAGTCATCCCGATTCACCTGAGGCAGTAACTCGCGAGAAGACAGAGAGAAAGATTATTACAAATTCAGGGTTGCAAAAGACCCCACAAGAACCGGCATTTCGCTTCTTCTACGGATGAGAGCGAAATCGTACTTATCTTTTCACTTCCACAGAAGACGAATCTCTGGAAAAATGATTCCCTGTAATAGTTTTACCACGCAGCGAAGGTCCATTCAAACAGATATTTTGAAAGCGTAGAACTATGACTCAGACGAGTTCCCCACGTATAAGCCAAAAATATATCTCCCAAAACGATTTCTCTCGTCAATTCCGTCTTTGTATCGACTCTCACGGAATCTGTAATTCCAGTCCTTTCCGCAAGACTTCTTCTCTTTCCGAACTTCACCCTAAGTAATAACAACACCTACTGCGTCTTATTTCCATGTTATAGTTCCACATATGGTACCTGTTTTTCATGGAGAAGCAAAGAAATACGCCGAGCCCAGGATTTCTTTATCATCACCGTATGAAAAGCTCAGCAGTTAGTGGTTTAACGCTTAAGCATTATGCAAACATTTTTTAAGAAATTTTCAACGGCACGAAAGATGTAACGAATAGGCATAAACAACGGATCGAGAATATTAAATAGGGACAACCACACCTATAAACAAAAAATGGCTCAACAAATATCCGATAAATCTGCTTCTAAAAAATAAAAAAATACTAAATGAATGAAAATTTTTATAGAATCAGGACCATAATTCTAAACTGCGGATAAGGCTGATGCCTCCATCGTATACTCAATGAATAACATTCGTGCGATCATGTACTACTCCCTAGCCCTCTTAGTTGAAATTTTCTTCACATTGTCCTCAGACCTCTTTTAATGCCATAAAATGTGACGGTGAAACAGAAAATCAATAACTATGGCTAAATTAAAAGAAAACATCGTTCTGAGTTATTCTGAATGTAGACCGCGATTAAAATTACACTCGAAAAACTCTAAAATATAATAAATACTGTTCAGAATGCTACAGACAGCAAAAAGAGTACGAATGCCACAGACAGCACATATGGTATGAAAGATCAGGTAGTGACAGATCTAATGCCGACCATTCATGCCCGATGATGACACAGCAAGATCGAAAGCGCTAAATATGTACGAGGAGCGAGACCGGGAAATCCACGGGCTATGAGGAGGTCCTAACCCGGCCGAAAGAAAGAAAAAGTAGCCACCGCGCTACGCCGTCGGAGGAGGGGTGGGAGCGAAGGGGTGGGGAGAGCGGGTGGGGTGGAAGATGCGGTGCAGACGTGACTGGATCACGAGGAAATCCGCTCCACCCCCTCGCAGCTGACGTCACCGCGGGGAGCAGGTGGGAGACGGTGGCTGTGCATCACAAGGCGATGACGGGCGGCGGCGCACATAACGATGATGGGGAGCAAAGATCGGTGGTCATGCGGTGACCGCCGGCGATCTTCATTTGACACTTCCTTCCCAACGTGCGACGCCCTCGCCGGGGCTGTTATTGCCGCGTGTATACTCACCACCGTCCTGCGGCTAACGTCATAACAGCTCTCATAACTTACTCAACAGACGTCATGGGAAAAATAATTGAGAGCAAAACGTTGCATTGCTCCAGGGACATCTAAGGCATGAATAAGGCCATGAAGTACTATCGATGGGTAAAAAAGTATATATGTATGGCAAAGTGAACTATATTTGTAATTACACGCTTCGTGAGGAGTAACAACATAATCCTGATTAATATTTCGGGCATCCACACACAAAGCAGAATAGCATTAAAAATAAGCCACGAGGCAATTATTTGTTCCACACTACGAACTTCAGTCGCTAATGAAGGATTGGTTTTCCTTTCGTATCATTCATCTTGGTACCGAACGGTATAAAATTGGTTTTTCTTCCCAAAATTCCCTGCGAGGTTTTTTTTTCTAAATTTCTCAATAGAATGCCCATCTGCCCTTACACATGAGCACTAGAGCATTAAACATAAATGGTTCATAAACACAATTACCCCACGTGCCCACGGCCCAGAATCTATGGCCTTCGGACCGCCGCGTGAGGATTTTACGCCGCATTAAATAATCTCACGCGGTGTTGATGCTTGGGAGACAGGTAGTTATTTATACGCAATATTTTCCAAAACAGGCTTTACATAATTTTATATTCGATATTCTTCGAAGCAACAATTATAAGGCGAGAAGTTTTTTTTAAGCGAAAAAGTTGAAATATCTCCGAGAGTGAGTCGATAAATTTACCATTTAATCGATGACGAAATCATCCTCGAAATAAGTCATTATATGTGACATGAAAAAGCTGTCTCGTCTATTGAATCGAGTAAAAGTACAAAACGCCATAGTTATATCCTGAGGGAGAGGGATGTGAGTGAAATAAAGCTTTTAAAATGCGGCGACGATGGTAAAAACAATTTCGAGCAGAAAGAAAATCAAGGGATAAGGTTTTTCCCGATTTCACTTTTTTCGCCCAACCGCCCACCTTCCAGCGGCGGGTGACTAATTCCGGATATCGGACCACGTCCCCGTGACTCTCGCGTCAACAGCTGGGCCCCCACACCTCCCCTTCGATGCAAATGGTGCGGGCGTGGGCACTGGCCGCGGGAAAAAGCCGTGACGCGCGCGCATCCCATTAACAAGACGACAGAGCATCCCGGAGATCCTTCATATCCAGGCGGGGGAGAGATAAAGCGAAAAAAAATGCCAATCGTTTCCCAGGAAATGTTTTTGAAGAGCAAATCGTTTTCAGGGAGTTTGACGCACGTCACCGGAGACTTCAACGCTCTGAGGATGCTGCTCGCGAGACGCTTGTTAGACGAGTTTAGACATGCTCTATATAAAATTAAATGGGCTTCGGTGAAAATATTTGTAGTTTTAGCAACAGGCATCTACTAAAACCACAAAAAATAAGTAGTAACAGGGAAAAGTATAATTATAATTTCTGTGCATAAGCTTTTTTTTAAACATCTATACATGTTGATGATTAAGAATATATTTAAAAGGTGCATAATTACTACGCTTTTAAAGGAACAATTATAAAACTGATAAAACCAAAATTGATAAATATTGAAAGAATTTTGCCTTAAATTCCTCGTTGAAGACAGAGGTATAGTTATCGTGAATAATACTACACTGTCTCACCACGTCTATGGCAAAGACTCATAGGTACAATACCATGGAGGGAATAACATTGTTTTACAAGAAAAGTAATAATTAATCGCAATTAAAAGTTACATTTTCGGTTCGAGAAGAATGAAAAAGTACCTCACATTTAATCGTCACTGAAAATTCATTTACTCGACAGTCTTATCTATTTCGAAGCACAATCTGGTCCCCACTAACCATAAAATTAAGGGAACTGCGTCTAATATATCGATTGTACTGGTTTACGAAGAACCCAAACTAGTAATTATGCGTGGATTTTTCCTCGAGCCGCTAAAAAACTTAGTGACGACACAAGGTAGACCTAAGCACATACGTAGGGTTGTAGTAGACCGTGGTACCTAGCAAAGCGGCTACGAGATTTTCATAATTACTGAGAACCATGACCACCAAACGAAATGATGATCAAGGAAGAAATATTGTTACATCAGCTTTGATTCCTCACAGAAACTAGAGGAAGAACTCTTGTTATTCAGCAAGGGAGAGGACTTTCACACAACATTTTTAACAAAAATTACTGTCGAGCTCGTTAAAAATGATGCAGCATGCAGCACGGGATACAAGGACACCGATATGGTAAATAAAACTGACAGTTCAGGTAATCTGATCTCGTTTGGTGACAATGAGACAAAACAGTTTCACCAGTACTCAATCTGGAGGGATTTACTGGGCTAGGAGAAAAGAGTTTCTCGCATGCTCTCTGATAGATCTCTATAAACTTATTTCTTTTACCGGTCGTGGAAATACACCATTGTTCATTGATATTTTCTGAAACTCACCTACTGTCAGGGTGAAATACTAATAAACCATCCCTAGGAAACCTGAACCGCTCGGTGGTAAAACCTAGAGCGGGCCAGGGAAATAGAAGACGATTCGCGGAATCATATGGCGCCCTCCCACGCCTCGGACCAAACGAATCCCGAAAGCCACCCGTACCCCGTCTCCCCATCGCGATCTCATTATTGCCACGTGTCGATGGGATTTTCCACCGACGCGAAGGTGAACTGGCTTCCGCGATGCTCTCCGAGGGATCGGCAATAACACGGGCGGAGCGCCACGCGGCAAAGTGTGCGCCTGTGTCAACAAAGATGGAGGGGAGGCAGAGATCGGTGGCGGGATGCGACGCGCGCCTCCGGGGAATCGGAAACTGGGTTACGCGGAACGCCATAACAATCGGCCAAACCTGCCTCCCGGCACAGCCTACATGATTCACGGCGACATAGGGGCGGGGTGGGACGGGGAAAAGAGATATAAATGCCCGAGCGGGTAGCCGATCCAGTTCGCGGAAACATACACTGATGTGGCTCGACTGGGAGGATTAGATCGCGCGCACACAGCTTCCGTAGAGAATGAAGCAATTATTGAGAACCAGTGGAACGTGGAGGCCGTTTAACAGAAATGTTTAGCAATAGATATAAATCATGATTAGCGAAAAAAATTCGTTTCACTGCCTCGTGGCGTTCACAGGAAATATTTGCGTGGACTGGACGCCATCCATCATTCTTCTGCAGAACGTATTACACGGGGCACGTAATTCCACAATCTGTATACAAAGGCGTACTCAAAATTGCGTCTTGTAAAGCGGTGTATTGCGAGAACGCATGCGAAAATGTATGGACGTGAGCATTGACTTGGCGAAGGGAGAGAAGTCCGGAGCCCTCCCTCCCCCCCCCCGCCAATAAAAAAGTGCAATTACTTTGTGTAGTAATAAAAGAAATCAAAAAATATTGAAAAATCATGATTAAAAAAAATATCTTTGAAAACTGAAGTTTTTTTTCGATTTGGAAAAGCTTGAAAAAATTAGTTTGAAACTCTTTACTCAGTAACCCGTTCTTCAAAAAAATTCACGCTGGATTTGGACGCCACATGAACGAAATTTTTGGCTACACCACTGGACGTGAGAAGGCAAAATAGCCCTTTCTTATTTCGTTCGTGCATTCGCGCAAATGGAAGCCATAACGAGATATTAATGCAGTTCTAACCTGCGCATTTACTTGCCACGTTTAAAACGGTCTGTTGCCGCATTGATTATTTCTTTTCCGGATTTTATTTCTTTATTCCATATTACTTCCCCTTTATTCTTCATTCCGAAGTGTCTTCTTGCACACATTCTCTGTTCGCAATGGCAAAACACGATCGTAAAGCGCATGAAACAAATGAAAACGATACTGTGCGTTCCAAAGTTTCACGCTTATTAAAAAATCCATCAAACTCCACACTAATTTCCGCGATAATAATTCACCAGACTCTACGCTAGTTTTTTCAATGTACGTATGAGGGCTGGAGTATCACACGGACAAGTACACCGTATGGATCAGTGGGGTAGCCATGAATTTCGTTCGGAGGGAACCAGGGAAATTTTTTTTTGAAAAACAGGGAAATTAATAGAGGGATTTAAACTAATTTTAACGCTTTTTATAATCGAAAAAACTTCATTTGTGAAAGAAATATTTTGTAAATCTATGATTTTTCAAATTTTTTTTTCTTTTATGAAGGAAAGTAATTGTGTTTTCATATTTGGGGGAGGGAGGCGGACCCCACGGACCTCCCAACTCGCTACGCCAATGGTACGTATAATTCATGGCTAATTATTTACTATAAACCGGTCTTGATTCCGGGCGAGCAGCACCTCACTCATGGAGCGAAGACAGCTTTGGAATGATTGATGTCAATCAATGAATAGAGTCAATGAAATCAGTCGTAAGGAACTATTTCACCCTCGCCCAGCATTAAAATATCCTCCGATGATATATTTTTGACCAAGAAAAAACCGTAAACATTCGCTCTGCCAGACGAGATGCTTCGGTAAATTACGAGAGAAATATAGCATAGTAAGAAGGACTAAATATTTACTCTCAACCATGAAATGCAATTACATTTTTAAGCATTTGTCAAAAGCATTGCGCGAAAAGCTTTCACGCCTCACCAAATGAAAACATCTAAAATATCTGAAATTTTTTACAAAAAACGCCTGATAATGTTTTATCTAACTCTTATATAATTGTGAAAATATAGACAACCTCAGAGACGCAGGCAAAAATAATAATGACGTTTAATTAAACCTTAGCCAATAGAATATACGAGTTGAAAATACATAATAATAATATGAAAGCCTTCCACTTCTCAATACCGAAGTGCCATTTGCGACGGTTGGTTGAGTTCTAATTTACTCTATTGCCTCGAGATACAATCGATAAATGGAAAAAATAGAGAACAACTACATATAGCCCTACAGTACAAGGCTCAATCCTCTACAGGTCGCTTCGAAGTTATAATGTATCACCAGGATTTTTACATTTTCAAGAGGATTTCTCTGTCGCTAAACCGTATAAATAAAACCAGTGACAACAGAACAGAGTTATTTCCACCAGCGTAAACTGGTACATCAAAAATGGAGGGATAAAACCATCAAGTGTAAACCAAGCACAAAGAAAAGAGAACCTGCAATAGCGATTGCGAAGGCGATGAGAGGAGAATCATTTCGCTCACGAGTCAGATTCAATCCAGGAAAGAAAAGCAAGAGGGGGGAAAGAAGTCGATTACTTCAAAGTTAAAGAAAGAATAGATGATATCTAGGGGGAAAAATGAGATAAAAATAGAAATGAAGCTAACGGTCAATAAAGATAAAGTACAAGAGTCATTATCCTATTAGTTGGCACTACTCTTTGAAAATATTACAAATGGGATTCCGGAAATAAGAATAAAACATTGAAAAGCCCATAATTTCCCAAAACATACCGTTTGAGGTAACTCATGCAGTTGGTGCCCGGACCTCGCGAGCTTTTTGGAGGCAGATTTTCGACGATAATACTCAATTTTCAAGTAAGCCTACAAAAGAAAGAAAATTCTACGATACTTGAAACACTAACACAGGTATTCAATTAATTGATTTTATTTTATAACTTTCACTACGGGCCATACTAATTCTCAGGGCACATGAATTTAAAAACCTAATTCGATACCGATATTTTTTCGCACGACGTAAATAGCAAACATTTTTATGGGCATGATGAAGCATTACCAAGCAATCTAAAAGAGGACAGAATTTATTCCCATGAACCCTATCAAGTATCATAAAAGCAATAAGAAAGGAAAATAGGCCTTGCCATTACTTAAAATTACTCTATCGTAATCGTACAGTAGTATTATTTTCGTTGCATTTCCACGTAGTTCTTTCTTATGTTTTTGCCATTCTGTTCCAACAGAATAAAATCGATGGAGTAACAATAAGTTTAAAAAATAGTATGATGAACAAAAACTTATAATTCAGCCATTATGGGCATTATATCAGATTCTTTGTATCATAGGCCAGAGTAGTGAAGAGATGAAAGAGAAGAAAGACGTGAAGAAATGAAGACTTACGTAACCAGCGATATAACCTGCTTTCTCATAGAATGTTTTCCCGACCATTTGATTTAGGAATCAGCATGAAACTATTTTCTCCAAGCCTGAGAAAACCGGCACACATCATGAAGTGAGAATTAAATTTCAAAACATCATAGCAAAAAGTAGTACCTTCATTAACGCCGTAAAATACATTTAACCCGCAGCGGGCGGAACTTCAAATAGTATTGGTTAGGAACTATTATTCAGAAGAAAAAAATCTTCGAAAATAAAAATATCATTATAGCCAGAATATTTAACCTGTAAAAATATTCACCTAACAGTGAAGTGAAATAAGAATGTTAGTTCCTCTTCAAAATAATGTGGATTGTACACATAGTTCTCGATGAAGAACGAGAATTGATGGATAAATAATAGTCTTTCCGATGAACCAAACTTCTCCAAAGAAATTCTTATAGAAGAATACGAGTATAGGTAGAATTTTTGACTCAACGCCTTCAGCTAGTCATACCGGGAGCAGTCGCCGATAACGCCTGGCAGATAATAAGCGATTTAAAGTTCTGCGCGCTGGGACTGGCCGCAAACGAGTTCCATATCGTTCACCAACTCTACGGTAGGGGCGCTGCCGGTTAAAATTCAGCCGCAAATCGCAGCGGTGGTGGCGGAGATACCCTTGCCATTCGATAGACCGTAACCCCGCTTGGAAATCCCCAACCGTATCTCGGTGACCACGGGATGAAATTAGAAATGCGTGACAGTTAAATCTTATTTGGTTCAAGCTAAATGATACTTTACCTCATACGTCCGGCATCCCTAATTTATTATCGAACGATCGTAGTTTAATACAACAACACTCCTCTGAGAATACGCGTGGAACAAAGAATTACCTTGCCAGGAGCAATTATGTATCACTGAATCGAGGTCCAATACAATCGTTAAAACGGAACCAAACTCATCCAAAGGAACTTTCATACACAACATCCATGGCTTCCCAAATTTTCGGGAGCCAAGATAAAGCGAATGATAGTCAAAGACATATCACTTCACGAGTGGTAAGGCACCTAGATAGTAATCGGGTCCATAAAGCTTGCAAAATAATCTGTAGTACCTCACTTTGAAAATTACCGTCAAGCAAAGCCAGCAAGGAACAACAGCGCCAATCCAAATCCGCGCTACATTTGTGCACATAAAAACATAACAAAGAAGCAGGCGTGAGCAAATATGGTGCAGTTCTAAACGAAAGAGGATGCTTTAAAAGGCGGGCATGTCAAATTTGTTCATTAGGTAAGCGGAGATCTGCAAGAAAGAGTGAACTTTCCGGATGGAACAAAGGCTAGGGTAATATAACGAACTATATATCCTACAGTATACACTGCAGCGTCAAATTATGCTGAAGATACCTTAATATGATCCGATAAGTCTATAACTTCCTAACGTATTCACATTAATAGGTCATCATATAATAAGTAACATGTAATTTTCCCTTGAATGATTAGAAAAATAACCACTGTCACGTTACGAAAAGGGTGAATACACTATGATTACCATGAATAGGGGTAAAAATACGCCAGTTAAAGGACCAGAAAATCAGGGAAAACGAAGACATTTTAAAATTACAAGAAAGTTTAACAGAACGAAAGAGTCTATCTTAATTACGGAAAAAAATGCCAAGAATCAACAGCATGAAGCGTTTAAGGATATCCATGATTCACTATAACCACCAATAAAACACGACACAATTTGATAGGACACATCACAGTAATCTTTGAATGGACCACTGCAGGAGGAGTATTAGATTTGAAACAAACGCACACAGCAATCTAAAAGAAAGTTTGACAAGTGGCAGGTTAAAGCAAACTTGAGGGTGAAGAAAGTCTAAACACTACCGTGGATCGACAGCAGGATCACGAGCAATTTTGCAGAAAAATCAAACGCGCGACCGCGTAGTGGACCACGGCTAGTCCATTTGACATGCCCGACCTCTCGCCAAAAGCTTTCCTCACCTTCAGGGGACGCCATGCTCTCCTCCTCGACGGGGTCGGCCTTCTTGACCGACCCGCTGCGGCCTCGCCTCTCGCCGGGCGGAGGGGATTCCGACGTCTGCGGCGGAGGCGAAGAGGGACCCTCAGGGCCTTCGGTCCACTGCTCTGCAGGCATCGCACCCTTCCCGCCCCCGCGACCCACCCACGACTGACGCCCTCCTCTCTGCCCGGCGCCGCGCCTCCGTCGTCCGCCACCGGCGCTCCTCCACGGGGAACGCCTCCACCTCAGGCCTCGGGGAGCCGAAGGCGGGGGCTGTGGCATCCCGGGAGCATCCTGCAACGGCGGGGAGGGGGCGGAGTGTGAGTCGACACCGGTGTCGTCCTGCGCGGCAGCGGCCGTCGCGGACGGCGACGGCGGAGAGTCCAAGCCGTCCGCGGCGGATGACACTATGACCGAGTCGACGGCGGAGCTCATCGCGTCGGACACGGAGCGTGGAGATCGCGGTGCCCACGGGCTGCTCCCCCCGGAACCCCCGCCGGGGTTGCCGGGCAAAGTCTCGGAGGCGGTGGACGCAGGCAGGCTCGGGTGCCAGAGCATCTCAGCGGGAAGCACACCCCGAAAGGCGCAGGCCAGAGACCCGAACGAGCGCACGGCAAAAAAAGTTTCACACACAACACACACCGAGACGCGAGACTAGAATACGGGAGACGACAGTCACCTGTGATTTTTTTCTCCTTCCTCCACAACGACCGATAAAAGGGTCTCGGGGACGTCGGTTTGGCATAGGGGAGAAAAAACTACGAAAAACTAGCACACGTTTCAAGGGTCCCAAACCCGATGCGGGACCGGGTTGCCCGCAATGAAAAAAACTATCAGCAGTCCTTTACACTCCCCGTCTGCACTGCGAAGTGGGTAACTCCGCCGAGTCTCTCTCTCTCTCAACCACACACCGTCAGGAGGGCACCCTGGCTATCGTGCCTCCGTTCTCGGATCCCAGGAGCACCTCATCTTCACTTCACGCAGATCGCACATCAACTGAGGCGACGGACGAGCGATGTCTGCGGAGAGGGACCGCAGGGGAATGAGGAAAGGTAGGGGGCGGAGGAGGAGGAGGGGCGGGCGGGCGGGGAAAGGTAGAGGGGGAGGAAATGGAGGTGCCTTGCGGACGTCGGGGAAGGGGAGGGAGGAAAAAAAGGTGGCCGAAGGAGGAGTGGGATGGGAAGGGGAGGCGCGAGAGGGGAGGTGATGGGAGAAAGGGGTACGTTCGACAGAGGGGGCGAGGATTCGTGTAGACCGTGGTTTAGGAGTGTGCCCAATGTATTCAAGTACAGACTGACAATTGAGACAAAAGAGGGAAGTGTGTTCGAAACGATCGAGATCATAAGGAGCCAATAAAAATTCCTGAATCTTAAGACAATCTTTTCACATTCAAGTCAAGCGGTTATTTCAGCTGCCTTTCGATGATCGAGAAAATTATCGCTTAAGCCATCATTTTCTAAGCTGTCATTGGAGTAGTCATTGATTTCCTGTTGAGTTTAAACTTGATTTAATGTTCACTATTTTCGCTACCTGTCTAAGCTCAATGGCGACCCACACAATAAGCATTTGATCTCGTTCGCTGATCGTCTGCTGTGTTTTTCACGCACGAGTACGAAAGAAACGCGACGGCAACAAATGATGGGAATAGGGAAGGTGATCTATATCACTGCTGTCATCACTGAAAATAATAAGTGTGCGAGATACATCGTTTGGGCTGCAACTGCCACCATCCCTGAACTTCTTCATGAAATGTGATCGTGCGATTCAGGCTTTAAACTCTAAGACTGAAATGCATTGTTTAAATCGCACTAAAATCCCGTAATCAGCGAGTTCAATCCTCACCAATTGAGAGTTCTACTCGAAATTATCTCCAACGGTTCATGTGCTTGTAATCACATATCATTGAGTTCGCCTGAGTACTCAATTACCTGGATAAGTACTTGAGTTCCCTGGAAGATTCTCGAGTACTCTAATGTTCTTCTGAATGACGAATATATCATGTTTAACACTTCAAGATATCCACCGCCACTGCAGCTGGAACGTATGAACAAAATGTATCCTATATTTCTTTAGCAATTAGGAGTGTTAAAAATGTTGGCTTAAAAATTACCATTGATAAAGATTCTCGCGCATTAACCTCTTAGGTCTTTTACAAACAGTTTTATGGAAAGTATTAAGTAGTATCCGTTAAAGTATGCCGTATTTATTATGTATCCGTTAAAGTATGCACTAGTTCCCTTTTTAAATTTAGATTGGTACTCGTCACAGATTAACACTTTCTAAAAGTAAACTCTAACGAAGCCTAAATCCTTTTCGCGACTATTAGACCCAGCCAATGCCACCATTGTACATAACTGGATATTCCAGCAACTATCTCGGCACCCTATTACCATCTCCGGGTGCGAATTCCTTTACTCGAGTACAACATTTGGTAAACTCCTTGACTGAAGAAAGAGCAGATCAGTGCGAGTTAGATTAGAATGTGATTATATCATCTTCCTATAGTCGTTCCGCGCATATCAGTACGTCAACCGGCCCGCCCCTACCGCGCGAACGACGCGAGGAAGACATCTACTACCTCCCTCCGAGCGGTCACCTGACGCACCCTCCCTCTCCCCCCCTCCCTTCTGCCTCTGGATGAGATGAGTAAGTGAAGAGGGGGAGGAAAAAGGAGCCGAGGGGTGCCCACGCATGCACCGCCGGCGGAACAGCCGAACAGCGAACCCTTGCACCAGAGCCAGAACCTGGCGACAGCGGAGATGCGCTACACGTCTACGTACCTACTACTGCTTCACGAACCGCAGCGCTGGCTGGACGTGTGGCACGGGGTGTCAAGACACCAGCCGCTGCGAAAATTTCACGTATTGGATTGTGACTGGGGACTGGAGGCTACGTGCAGAGCTTAGATTGCCCGAACACAGGGCCGTAGTCAGAAAAAATATCGGGAGATTTTGAGCTTGCTGATTTCGGTGGTGGACTCGTTTGTAAGGAAAATTATGATCGTATCTCCCAAATATTTTGGGGAGGTTTGAAACCCCTTGAGCCCTCTCTTCGCTCGCTAAGACCATGTCTGAACACAGATTTCGATTTGACGAAGAGGAAATTATTTTGGAAACTCACTATTTTTTCAAGGTCCCAGAGAAAATATGATTCTAACTTGAGGTGTGACCTTCCAGCTCAAATATGACTCCCAGGGAAGTATTCGGAAAAAGTATCTCTAATATAAAAGTAAACACAACAGCCTATATTTTTCTCCTACCACATATTCGCATTGTGTATTATTCTTTGGCATATTTCCAACCTTAGTTCGGGTGTATTTGCAAATCGTAAGAGTATGACTCGTAAGCATTATGTGAAATCGTTTGTGATTTGCGTCTTCGGTGGTTCGGATGGATACGTGGGGCGATGATCCCCTTACGTGCGTTTGGTTAAGATGTTATCGCATAATTCCGTTTGAAGTAGATGAAAGTCATCCAATCGCACAGATGATTACACTAACTCCAATGGTACCTTATTGAAGCAGATTATTGCGGATTCTCCAACCTAAACATGGTTCCGCTAATAACCCCTTCAATTAAAGTCATCAAATCAGAGTCGGAATTAATGACATTTTATCCTAAAGCTTCCGAAAGCTAAATGTTCACACTACTGAATAAAATCAATGTCATAAATCCAATTACAACTTCACTCCCTCTCTTTTCTTTCAAAAACTTTCGCAGGACCGCTATCATCATGTGATTGATTAGATTACAACCATGAGAAGGAGAAAAACTGATTCGAAATTGCAGTTTTTATGTGAAAGAACAATCTTACTGATGGCAATCAACGCGGCTAAACAGAGAATGCGTCGGGCAGTCTAGAACAGCAAACGAGATAACAGGTCTCGTAAAATTTTTAAATCATTAATCCTTCCGATGGAAACCAACAGAGAATTCAAGTACAGCCAAAGCTTTCCATTTACTATCTTAATAAGGCTAATCACATAGGCCAAAAGGATAACAAAAACGCCTAAACTTGCGTGTTAAATCGTCACAAGCATTGCGGTTTAGTTCATAGGCGTAATCTTCTATTTATCGGGGAACGTATGCTGCGGGGTCTTTTATATTGAGGGGAAATAAACATTGACCCCAATTACTGCCATATGTTTCCCCATGTCCCCTCCCCCGGTTAGGACGTCCCGTGATATAGTTTAACACTTGTTTCTCTCTTAAGCGTCATGTCGAAGGCCATATTGTTTTGCTGCATGGTGATTTTACAAAAGCATTCAAGTGAGTAACTATGTGGAATGAGTTGTGATTAAATTTTTTTGGTATTCTAAACCTTCAAAACTTCAGCGACTTTTCAGGGGAATTGTGGTGATTTTGGCTAATGAAATCACCTTTCCAAGTATTTACACTACTCTTGGGATTGCTTCCATAGACATATGAAACAGCAAATCACTTAGAAATTTACTCGGAGCAAATAATCAATATACTGACAGTATGCAACATGCGCAAGGTAATTGCCGACATAATCTCGCTCACAAAAAACAAAATCTGCATTTGAACCTTCAAGGAGACAATGCTAGTATTAAATATATTCACATTAATTATTCAATGCGTAACGCAATGTAGTTTTTAATTTATAAAAATAATTCGTATTTTCAATTTATATTGCGTGCTTGGCAAAATCGAACCGATATCAAACGTTTATTGAGGAGCCCACCCGAGCGCTAGCAAGCTGTAATGGGAGGTTGATGGATCCCATCCTTGCGAAAGTTATCTCTTCCTCATCTCCAACCCTTTGGCGCAAATAGACTTCGCCATCCTCGCCTGTCCCAGGCCTCCTCCTTTCCCTAATCTCTGACTGCGACGACAACTGCCCGCTCCTTCTCCACCCACAAAAGCTACCTCCGAGCAAGAATCCACTTGTCTCAACGCCCTCATAGTCGTCCGGGTTTCCCCATCACTTGACCATCTCTCACACGGCGGTGATTAAGCAGGGCCTCAACGGTAGCCGTCACAGGATTACCACACACAGCTAGAGAGTGAAGGGCAGCCGTCGCTTCAAATTTGACGCCACAGGCATGCAGGGAACTGTGAGGCTGCTGCATCATTATCGTTGTCCTTGCCAACGAAGCAAACGACACAAAGAGATAGAATGCGCCGTTTTTCGTAAGGATATTCAAGCACGCGAAAAACAATGTATCAGGGTCAAGTTTTCCCCTGGATGGCAAAAAGTGAATGCATTTTTGAGTTGAAAATCAACCGCTGTAGCAAACGCATGCCAACACTGATAATCTCAAGGATTTCTGAAGCATACAGAGTGATTGAAGTTCACCTCTGCAACATGTGATGTTTCTATATGAAGAATCGCATACTATTTTTTATAATCTACATCTTCACGATAGGGTATCTCCTAAGGATGCTTGGCATGTGTCGAGTTTTATTCAGCTCCTAGTAAAGTAAAATTATTCCATATGCTTCTTAGAACTTACCATTAATATTCTCAACCGATAACTCAAATATGCATGGAACTTAGTTACACGCCTTTCAACTAATCTTTCAGTGCTGAAATTATACATACTGAATAAATGGCTATGTCTAACATTCTAATAATCCTCCACGCCAAAGAACAAATGGCATTTCATTATTTTCACGCCAGGCGATAGACTCAGAACAGCACGAATCCAGCAGCAAATTTTCCAATAAGAATCCCTACGCGTCGACGAAACAATATGGCTCGCCATGAGGTATGGAGCATGGATGATCTGAAACAAAAAGCGTGTCTCGCTTGCAGAATTGGACCTGTCTCTCAATGTAGACATATTCCCGACGGGTCTGGACTAGCAACAAAAAAGCACGAGCAGAGATGGGCGCTCGGGCTGCGCGAGTCTCAAATTTCACGAGCGACGAATGAAGAAATCTTCGGGGGCGAAATCGGATACGCCTCGCGCTTGATGTCGTCAACAAAATTGATACATTTCCGAGCAGCTCGCTCGCAGTCTCAAAAGCGACGGGCAACCGCCTCGCAACTGGTCTCTATGGGTTCCATCCACGCAGACATGAGAGCATCAATGAAAGGGGGGGGGGTGAGGAGGAGATGCACATTTACCATCAGCTATAAACCCAGCCACTACCAGCTTCTTTTTTTTAATAAATAGCTGTCTCTTACCTGACAATGAAGCAATAAGTCCTGACCGAGTTTGATGTGAGTGAACCATACCCTCCTTCTCCCAAGAAAAACAGACCTCTTTTAGAAATCGAGCCATCTCCTATTTCACTCTATCTAGATGTAATTCCACACATAAGTTTTGGCACGTGGAACTAATAAATCCGGAGAGCGATTCCTTCACATCCTATGCTGCCGAGATGAATGGATTAAATTGTCACGGGTGGCATGTACGTTGAAACGAGACAAATGCCCAAATTCCAAAGACTCGCGTCGGCAGACGTTTTTCAATTAAGTCTGTTAGTGAAAGAGGAGCAAGACGATGATGTAATTCATGATGATCAAGAGAATGTTCGATAAAGAAGTAAGGAAATCAAAGATACACATTTCGAAGCGAGTGAATCATGAGAAAGTGCTATGAGTGGGAGAGAAGGAAAGTCCTTAGAACATCCTTAAGAATGAACGACTTAATCGGCTAAATTATGAGGTACGATGGCTTAATGAAGTCATTAATGTGAATAACAAGTAGAAAGTAAGAACGGTTACATGTATCACTTCGAGTTATCAGGTATTTTAGTGCAAATTATCACATTTGAGCTAGGTCAAACCAATTTCATGATTAATGGACTATAATGATGATGATCCGTCAAAGACCAGAGGTGAAAGCCTATGAATGTTATTTTCTTTTCCGCACCACAACTATCCCCATGACTCGAATGTAGTGACTTCGAATTCTGAAAATACTTAAGTCGTCTTGCTCATGATAAAATGTCTGTTGCTAATCCTCTTTACCTGACGTATCCTTGTAACTCGTTTGCGATTTATATTATTAATAGACCACTTCGACTTCTGCGGGCATCCCTTACTGCCCCAAGGATCAGGATGATAGTATAGGTGTTACTACGATCCACGTAACCAACGGACAATAATAATTTACAAATAATATTCGTTGAGAAATCCTACGATATTTTCATCAATTTATTAATTCCACATTTCCTCCAATCATTGTTTAGTATTGATGATTTAGTATTGATATTGAATTTAGATGCAATCAATCACAGAAGGGAGGATACATAATGAAAGGAGATTTTAAACGGATACCTGCGTCACACTGGATACAAGCAGATTAGTATACCCAATATTAAGGGATTTTAATCGTAAACTTTTCCATTCCTACGGGCCAAGTGTTGAGTTTACGATATGAGTTCGCAAATTTTTGTACCGTAACGTGCAATTAATTTAAATAAATAAATAATTCATCAAATGTAATCAATACGCGCGCCTAATAAGTATTCATTCCTATCGTACTGGGTAGCGCATTTTCTATGAGAGCAGCATTAAATCGGGACTGCATATATCAGCACTCAAATCATTAATCAACTTTTCCACACAACATACTTAACACGGCTTAACAGGTCCTCAACCGTTTCAGCGACCCATCTTCACTATCAAAAAGTTAAACCAGAATCAAAAAACGCTATTTTATATCATTAGACCAGATGAGAAGGCGGGGTTATACAAGTCACGGGACGGAAACCCAACGTCACGTTTTCAGCTAGGGAGCCAGGTCAATCTTTTGAAACCTTAGAGGAGGATGGGAGGTATTTATTTTATGTACAAAATTAATACGCGGAATACAGGTTGCCAACAAAGCCCTAGCGGTACTTAAACTCGCATGGGAATCTCTGTCGGACCATAGATTGAAAAATAGACTAAGCCTTTTAGATAAATTCAAGAGCAGTGTCTTTTCTAACGAAGTTAACCATATCTTACGGACGCCAACATACTATGGAAGTTCGAAGAATCAAGCGAGATGGAGTGGAATTGATTCATAATGAAACACTGACTTGCAATTTTCCACAAAAATAAAATTTAATTCGACTCGAGTTTAGATGTTACTACATCATTTTCAAGTTACAACTGATTGTACCTTGAAAATGATGTAGTAACATCGAAACTCGAGTCGAATTAAATTTTATTTTTGTGGAAAATTGCAAGTCAGTGTTTCATTATACTATGGAAGATCAGATCATATAAATAAAATAAGAGAGATAGATTGTAGAACAGACAGATTCAGAATGTCTTTTTTTCATCGATTAATAAGAGATTATAACGGCAGCGATGGAACTCATAAATAGATTGCATGACTTGTAGTGTAGCCTACTAACCTATGCAAAACTTAATGCATGTTTCTTAATTTTAATTATTTCTAACAGCATATGGTAGTATAATTTGTTAGTATACGTGACGCTTTTTGGACCGCGTGGTGTGCATGTGGGAGTCCAGTTGCATGCTGCATGCTGGTGATTGATCATCCCCTGCCAAACACCCTAGGGGTGGCTCGCGGGGTATTATGTAGATGTAGATGTGTAGACGCTGACATTTGAAATTATGCTCTCCAAACATAAAAAATACTGAATTGTTCACACTGTACGGCATTGGGCGAATTCCAGTAAGACCTCTCGAGATGAGACATCCCACAGATGTGGCAGAAAGAATAACATTGTTTCTTATCGTCATTTCATCCACTCCCTACCTCTTTCCCTGCTCCACTGCGTTCAGCGCAAATTTACACGCCCGACGAGGAAGGCGATAAGAAAAAAATGCTATTCTTGAAATATTTTCACTCCTTCTTCCTCCTCCTCCTCCCCTTAGCAACCCCCTCTCTTCCGATCCACGACCGCCTTCCCCCGGATGATTCATCCTTCAGACGCGGAGGAGAAGTCGGGGAAACGGGAGGACCTCACCCACGGCGAAAGATTTTACTCCCAACCAGAACACTCGGGAGAGAATTCGAAGGGATCCTCACGAAAGAGTGACCTTGAGGGAGATACCTTGTCCTCTGTCTCAACCATCCATGCAGGAAAATCATGGCATAGGCTTCCTAAAACGAGTTGCTCTTGCATTTACATCCACCTAATTATTCAGTAGTTTGGCGGAGGAAATTGAATTTATGCTGGCGAACTGTCCGTAAATTTTAGATACTGCTAGGAGATTTATAATGCCTTTCATAACTTTTACCGTGGAAATGCGTTCACATGCACAAACGTTATAAAAAATAATGTTTATCATCATGTTCAAATCATACAAACCTACGCAATGTCTACGGCGGTCATAGGATCATGAGAAACCCAAATACCTTCAGCTCAATAATTCAAAATTATATCCAAACCGGGCTGTTTTTTTGGAATACATCTGGGAAAGATAAAATCCACGCTATCGGGAGGAAACGTAAGAGATCATACGACGACCGCAGTCATACAATTAGCAATTCCATGATACCACCTCAACAGCGTAAGCTGATCCACAGGTTACAAGTCGGAACGCGTTTGTCGCTGCCCATGGTTAAAACGACGGAATGAAAAAGCGTGTGAAAAATACTACTAAAATAAAATTAGATACTATGAATGCTGTATAAGAACGTGGCAAGATCAAGTGGCGATCGATATGCAGGTCTGGAGGAGAATGGAGAAGGAGAAGTGAACGGAGAGGAAGTGAAAGGACGAAGTACTACATATGGTGGGCGAGGCGAAGAAACTAGATTATTTATGGAAGACACGGAAGGTTCGGATGAAGAGAATAATGCGACGAAAACAGTATTGGAAGGAATAATGTTAGGAGGGGGAGAGAAAGAGAATAAGATTTTGAGATGAGATGAGAAGGAGACCTTTTGAATTGAGGAGAGAAGTCCAATTTGGGAGGTTATATCGGGCAGGGATGTACGTAAATTGGTAGATACATGTAAATGCAGCTTAAACGGTGGAGTACTTAAAAAATAATATGATCCAGCCATAAGAATACTGTTTGTGCGTTTTGTATCCTCCTTAATTTTCCTCCAAGTCGTGACTATTGCCGAATGACTGCTTCCCACAGCTGAACTTCTTACTAATATGAGCTGCATGTTGGTGATTGGTCAGCCCCGGCCGAAAACCCTGGAGGTGGCTCGCAGGGTATTTTGTAGATGTAGGTGTAATATTTCGTACCGTAGCATATAGATTAGTATGGTAATAGTATTCTTAAAACCTCGCTCACTTTTAACCAGCGTTAGATGAGCGCACTGGGAAAGGAGCACTTTCGGAATAACCTTGGGGAAGAGGCTAGCCTCGTCTCTACGAATCTCGCCCATTTCCTCCTCGTCCGTCGCCTCCAGATAGCTCCTGGGTCGCAGCAATGGTTAATGGGTTGTCTCTTGAAGCATTGGGCAAACGCCCCCTCCTCCCACCCGACCCACCATCCGAGAGAGGAATGGGATGGCAGTGAGAGGAGGCCAGAGCGGACCACCTCTCGTTGACGGAAATAAATCCAACGGGTCAACGCACGCGGAAATAGAGATTGCAGACCCAGAAACCTCAGCTCCCTTGTGCGTGCGAAATCTACCTGAGAAAAGGGATGGACTAAACTGCAAATTCCCCACGCCGCGGCGACGAGTCAATACGGTGCCAAGCTAACGAAATTAGGCGTCACTTTGCGGTTTTCAGGGATTTGAATTGTGTCGAATGGAAAGATAAATTTAAATAAAAGATGGTAGCACTTTTCCACAATATACACGATGCACAATAATATTGTGGAAAAGTGCTAGCATCTTTTATTTAAATATGTCGAGCTTCCACCATACAACGTCTGTATCTGTTGAACTTAGATAGAGGAAAGATAAATTCTGACCATGAGATTCCGCAGGTTTTTTAATTCAATTCCCAATTGATTCCAAGGTAAAAGTCTCTCGATGATCACTTAGTAATCATTACAATCCTTAGGGAAAAGAAACAGAATCTGTGGAATAAGATACCTCCTTGACGTTCAATGTAGTTTATCATTCTAAACATTTCAATTTAAAATAATAATACATATCGTTATTTAGCGACAAAATTAATCTTTGAGAACGCTAGGTGAAACAGTAACAATGATAATTTTTCAGTGTCCGGCCTGTAGTCTAATTTTTATATCGTAACCAGGTGCTATGGTGAGGTATTCGCCATTGACGTGGATATGATATTTCACCCAACCAAATACCTGCTTCACAACGCTAGATTGAGTAGCATGCATCTAATTATAAACTTAAGGAAAGGTATTTTCAGAAGGAAAAATACGTAATGAATATTTAAACTTTCAGATATATTATATACGATGAGACGATTCGATGGAATCTCATGGCATTTTTAGAGATCTCAACGGGAGTACAGGGTCGGGCAGTAGGCATTCGCTAAAGTTCCTTCTTTCGACGCGGGTGGCATTTGGATCAAGTATGCTCCAACGGAGGAGTGAAATTTTGAAAGACACTTCCGGGGTGATAACTGGATATCAACTCAATAGGAAATGTATCTCACCGAATCGATACAGGATGCTGAGGCAAAAGGTGAACAAGTTGAAAAGACAGCGAGCCAAACGGCACAACGAGCTTTCTTACAGTCAACCTAACATTTAATCTGCTCCATTTTAAATATCACTTATATAAACATGCAGAATATCCAAGAAAAAATATCGATTGATGAATACAGGAATAAATCGCCTCGGGAAATGAAACGTAAATGTATGCAGATTATATATAAGTGTGAATGAGATGCTTATTTTTGGAAAATCATGCAGCACCTTTCAACAGCACTGATCTTTGTATTAGATTAAAGCGTCTAGAATGGATTTAAAATGGAAAATTTCCATTGGAATGCTATGTGCGACGTTTTTCTTCAGTTCTTGAAGAAATTTTAAATAAGACAAGAAAGACAAATACAAAATGCGAGAAATATAATTGCGTTTTGGCCGCTATTTAAAATAGATCTAAGAGTAGAGTAAAGCATTTCCTTCCGACATTATTGTGATAATATACATCTTTCTCCAGTAATACTGCCATTAAGAATTTAATCAAGAGAATTCCTCCAGTGCTTCTTCCATATCTGATCGTAGGTAGATGACCTAGTATATCAAAAAGGTATTTTTTATTGCAGAAAATTGTGTTCAACTTGGAATTTTTCAAAGTTTACTCGATAAAACTCGAGAACGTCTAGTATAATCAGAAGTTACTCAAGGAAGTGTGGAATGCAAACGGTAGCAGACGGAAGGTTATCCTCAGAGATTGATAGAGAAATTATCTGCCACTCGGGAATCTCAGGTCTAAATAATTCCTCCTCCGCCTGGCCCGGACCGTGAAGAATTTCAAGCTTCTCGAGCATCAGGCCGAATGAATACCACTCCCCTTCCTGACGTGGAGGGAATTCTGACTGAATCCCATGGTTGGCAGAGACATTTTGCCCCGTCACAGCCCAATAATTTCCTCTACGCAACCCGTAGATTACGAGCGATATGCGGTATACTTTCTAATGGGCGCCGGTTATGAAGGACTGCGAGTCGTATCACAAGTTGCCACGCCAGTTTACTCATCTTAGAACTACCGCAGACTCCACGACAGATGACGCAGATCAAGCGTAAAATACCAGACTCCACCAGTGGGACGAGTTCGTTGCATTAAAATAGGGAAAATCACACATATAGAGTAATTGCTTCAGTATGAATCGGACTCACTTATAATCTCCGATACTTTTTTTACGTAAGTAGACCGTGCTCATAATGCATAACGCATCCTAAATCAATTAAAAAACAATTAAAGAAGCAATCACTTCACTTTATAAGTTCGGATAGGAGAGCATGGTGAACTATTAAGAAGAGTGTTTTGATGCTGACCGAACGTTCTCTGGCTCGAAGCCTCCAGACACTCCAATTGAAAACCCAATGCAGTGCGGTATCCTAGGGAGAGAAACTTGGTCCCTACTCGTTATAAGAAAGAATAAATTATTAATATTTTTCTCATGAAAGATAAATGCATAAGAAATACCTCAAACTCTTAAACTCTTTTTTCCCAGTATAATCTTCGATCTACTAATCTCAGCGACCACTCAAAGCTCTATGACTGCCAAGTATTGTGAGTATAGAATGGTTGCGTATCAGGCGTTTAATGGTCGAGGTAATGCTATTGTACCGGAATAAGGTTTTATGCTCGTGATAGTGATGATCGGAAATGGGTGATGGAGAAAGAAAATCAGCCTTGAGAAAGGCTGAAGGGAGAAAGAAAATGCCTTCTTAGAGAAAAGAAGGAATGAAATCATGTTGAGGAGAGATACTCACCTCCTTCCTATACACCGTAGAGGCGGCTCTCAGGGTAAAAGTAGATGAAGATGTTTCACGTGGCAATCAACTTGTATTCTGCGAGATCCTATACCGTATCCATTCCTGGAAAAACTCCAAATATCTGCCGCACTTCATATTCTCGCTGTTCGCGGATCTGATTTAACGAGGAGGATGACGAAATTCGAACCGCATGAATCAAATTTCTGCCGAACGGGAGACGTCGAAGAAAGTAGGCTAGGCAGAGTGCCCGAAAGACGCCGGCGACTGCAGCGCGTTGCCATCGCCACGGGACGGGGAGAAATAAAAAGGAACGGTTGCCCTTGGCAGGCGCTATTTTCCTTTCGAGGAAATATTCCATCACAGCCTTCGCGATCTCTCCCCCGACTCGAACCACGACGCACATCATATTGCATTATACGTATATGTATTACTGGTCTGCGAGTGGTGCCACCAGTCATTTTCCGAGACGGAAAATCCCGATCCGATTCTTCTGCCAAGTGCACTTCCTTCCCGAAAAAAATTTAAAAAAACAAACGGCCACTTTTTTTACTGGCGCCACTAATATTGGCCTTCGTGAAGTGAGTGATGTATCGTTGGAGACGTAAATGATTGCGCTCAATCAGTGGGATATTACACTGTCCTGATGTTAAATATGAACTACCATGAGACATGATTCGAGATTATTCTGGCGAATAATGTCGGGGAATTTTATTTAAGCTAAAGCCAAGTAACAGAGTATCTCTGCCTACGCTTCGATACACTTACGTGTCATCCGTCATACATACTTCCTTTGAAATACGCACACGTATAAAACAAAATTTCGGAAGTGTTGCAATATGTGTCCCCATGGCAAATCTTAAAAAAAAATATTTCGTAAAGCCAACCATATTTCTTCGAAAATTCCGATTGCGTGACCGCAAAAATACTTGAGAGCATCCGCCGAAGTCTACTGGTTAATCCAACCAGGCGATAGGTATTAAAAAAAATATTAAATCGTTTCTGACTGGATTTGGTGGAAGTTCGATGTATCCATGATGAAAGAACGAAAATGGTAATTTCCACACTTTTTAATTCCACAACTCAACAACCGACCCAGGTTTCAACATTACCTTGAAAATGACACAATGTGTTGAAATCATGGTCGGTTGTTGAATTTTTGGAATTAAAAAGTGTGGAAATTACCATTTGCGTTCTTTCATCGTGGATTAAAAAAAGACTTCTAAAATCTAAAAAAAGTTGCGCGACAGAAATATCTGCCATTTTCATACACCTAGAATTAAAGAAACTGCTTCATTCATTCACACGACGCCTTCAGCGCAAACATTCAAATAAATTCAGAGGTAAGGAAAGAAAGGGATACGAACATGTAATATAAAAATGACGAGGACAACGGTGCTGTGGTAGATGGAAAAAGTCAGAAATCAGAGGGTAAAAATGCGACCTGACAGGGACACGAACCCAGATATTTATAATAAATTCTCGGAGTTTTTATTTGTTATTTAAAAAGTAAATTTTGATTTGTATTACTTAAACTTCCAAAGCAGACTCTACTCAACTTAAAAAATGACTAATTCGTGACCCTGAAGTTACCCCGCGAACGTGGAGAAACTGTATGAGCAAAAACAGTTCCCCTCATGCACTATGACATCTGCCTCGTAACTTTTCCTCATTCTGTGGACGCAAATAGCACACGCGGGAGAGCATTCGCCCGCTCGAAGCTGCAGGCAGCCTGCGGGTCCGACACGGCTGCGCGACCCAGCTTACGCTCCCGCCCGCGGTCAGAGGAGCCTAATTAGCCGCGTCTTCGCGGGCCTTGAAACTTCCTCCTCCGGAAACGGTTCCCGAGGTGAAGTGAAGAAGGCAGGAAGATGCAGATAAGGCGACTTGCTCTCACTCCCAGCATCTAAAAACCTCCCCGATTTATCTTCGCCGAACGCTTAGTATTAATAACAAGACACAATGGGTTCCACGGAAGACCGGAATCCGATATCGCTCGCCCAGCGACCGGCCGCTCTGCTATTAATATAACCTTCCTGGCGATTTTGACTCCTTTCCTGTGCACGCGTCTCTCCGCCCGTTTCCGCTCCGACGCCATATTTTTCTCGGGAAGTTCACCGTAATCTGCGGCACATAATCTGTTCGGATATCCATACTTCGTCAAGGCTTCCTTCTAAGAATCGCTCTCGAAGATTCCAAAATTTCAAGCAAGGAATCTCGAGGTGCTATGTTGGAATCCTTCATACAATACTAGACGGATTAGGATGACAGCCCACTCCTTGGCATCCATAAAAAAATTTGATGCTAGCACAACGAAGCGTTTTAAGTTTTAACTTAAGTTTTTTGACATGAAAATAAAGGCACAAACGTGACGTTAAACAATATGTATTGCGTTATAAGTATTTCACCGGCTTAGGTAGCTATTCACGAATTACCCCTCTACAATTAACTTCCCATCGAAGTCCATAAAAAGGTTCTTCCTACGCATGTACTCTTACGCCCTCTTTCACTATTACCTAACGTTCTTCTATTTAATAGCACAAAGCAGAATAAACTATCAACATCCACTCCCCCATTTAGTACTCCTCCCCATTGAAACAACTGTCTCCCGTATTTTATTTATACAGGTAGCATAGAGCAAATTGCAAAGAATTACTCCATTTTCATTACATATTCAAAATGTAACCTTACGAGTAGAGTCGTACTTGATGGAATTTATCAGAGCTAATGTATCATCAAAGAGATCTACGACGTTAATAGTGTACCGGGTTGTTGTGGAACCTAGAAAGCTGTCTTTCCATCTTCAGGGATTCTGGTTAGACGTGCTTACATGGGCTCTTGAGAAAATGAAAAGGGAGAAATTCTTTAATAGGGAGAAAAAGTGTAAATTAACAACGAATTATAATTTCAAATTACTCCGGATATATAAATTATTACACATTTGAGATACCTGAAAAAATAGTTCAAGCTGAACTCAATGCTAATTTGGAAAGAGCTAACGTCATTTCCATGGAAACAGCAAGCAAAATCAATCCATAGGGTCCAAGGAGCAGGAAGACGAGTGGAAAATTTTGAGGCCAAATCACCTCGGCAAAGCGAGATGACATTCCTATATTACAAGAGGACGTGGGGCCAGAAGGGACTAAACGGTACGGGGTGATTTTATTCTTTTACGTGAGATCCCAAAGGATCCATGGACATGAGATATCCTTCTCGATGTCACTTAGGAAGCGCTCTTTCTAGCAGGAATATCCACAGGGAGAGCGATGTGAGGGATCTGCTAAAATTCGCCCTAAATCGATGACAGCCTCGCACTCAAGGATTCCCTCAAGTGAACATCCAAGAAAGGTCCCCTGAACCCCATGTCATACACCGGTTGTCAATAATCATACTGATGACAATAATACGGATTTTTCCGCATCCCCTTTTCGGAGAGCATCTGTCTCTCACTCCTCTGTATCCGTGACCAAAAACACACGCGCAACCTCAAAAGACATGAATGGAACCCTGGCGAAACGTCCTCCACTATACTGCACTGGTTATTAATACGCGACCCGACGGGAAAAGATGTCTTTACCCACTTCCCTCTTCATATTTCTATGGACGCACATACATTGTGGGCAAGCGCGACCACCCTCTATCGTTCGGTTCATTTCTCCCGAAAAACTTGCTCCTTCCTGTTTCACCCACTCAGGTCGGGAGAGACTCAGGTCGCCCGTCAATTGAGACCCGGACACCGGCGACCCTGGCTGGATACGCCGGTGTTTGTGCACACAAGGGATCAGTCACCAAAAAGGCCTCAAGAGAGAGGGAGAGACAAAAGGCCCCGAGAGGACCTTCAAAGAGTGAACAGGTACCGTTCCAGAGGATCCCTTTCCCTCTCGCGACCATATTCCGCTCTCATAATCTCCTCGGGGAACTTTTGCCACCACCACCGAGGAGAGAGCCATCCAGATCCATAAATGAATTGTCTCTCCTCCGGGGTTCTGGAGAGAGAATGGGTCCCTTCCTTCATTTTTTCCCCTCTTGGTCTTGAACCAGAGGGACCTTCTCCATCTTCACGGGATCCTTGCACGCACACCATGAAAAGCCGTGAGCTGGAGGAAGACGAGAGGATGAGGTAAAAAGGTGGTGTGAGGGAGATGTTGAAAAAGTGCCCCTCCCAGTGAAGGAGTGCTTTTTTCTCCTTCTATGAGTGTACCTGCGTGCGAATATCTCGAGACTTTTGGAAGGCAATTGGCATGGGAAGTGGGAACCAGTGGGAACCCGTTGGAGGGCGAGAAGATGTTGCGACTGGCGAGGTCTCCTCAGGAAAGGATGGGGATGGGAGGAAGAAGGAAAGACGTCAGTCGGAGAGGTGCGGAGGCCTCATTACTCCCACATTTCCGCTCCCGCTATTGTGGACAGAGAGGACGACAAGCGTCCCGAAAATTGAAATGAAAATATCGCCAAATTGCCACAACATAACAAATAGCTCCAGAAGCCGCGCATGGATGCGAAATGCTTCCCACGCAGTGAGAGTCGACCTAAAACTGCTTTACGAGGAATAGGGAAGGTGTGGTGGTTAACACGTTGACTTCCAATCCCGAAGAAATGGGTTTCAATGATGGCGGCAGTGAAGATTTTTCCACAGAGTGCTGAGTGTAAAGGCAGTTCTGGACATGGTCCGTGGTAAATAGTTGGACGTGGTCTAGCCGAAGCCGTCCAATAGAAGTATAGCAACGCCGTCACTATTCCCTATTTCTCCGAACTCATTCCCTCCCCATAATAGAGAAAAATACCTCATTGCTTAGTCGTGACCTCTACAAACTGACAAAAAATACTGTGGATACTTTCAATCCAAAAAATATTTCATTCATGTATTACCTATATCTTCAATCAAATTTAATTGTATCTTCACCATGGATGTCAAATAATGGAATCCAAGGTATTGTTAGTATGGCACTTTGCACCTGAATCATTTAAAATACAGTTTTTATCTCTGAAATTTTCAGAAGAGGGCTGAAAAAAACCTTGCAGTGGAAAATATTGCGGCATTGGAGACGGCGATGAAGTGCCTTGATGAATTAGACTTAGATCTGAAACCATGAAATAATCGAATCATACAGAAAATTGAGCGTTGAGCATTCAAGAAACAGATTCGACGGCTTCGACATAAACTCGCAACGTCATGAGATACAACTCGTATCTTTTTCATGCTAGTGCTAGCGTATCATGGGACGATTTAACGCTCCGCATGGCTATGTTCCTTTGTGACATCGCCTTTCCATCTCCGGCAGAGAATACCTATGCGATGCCATCGAATAATAAAACTATTCATTCGGAGATGGAAGCCAAAAACATTTTCCGTTTCATCTGAGAAGGAGGAAAGAAAGCAATTGAATTCTACGTGCCGTGGGCCGCATATCTCCCACAAGGTGGAAGTTGCGCGTGACGACACGGTTGAAGTTCACTGCTCCACGCGGAGACGATAGCCGACGAGCGGATGTCGATATTATGGGCCTGCGCAGATAAGGGAATCGCACGAGGATTGATACGGACCCCGGAACAAGACGAAAGGTGCTTATTTTGAGACGACACCGTGAGTAACAATTTACGTTCGACAGTTCCATCGCGATGAAACATCGGCATGGAGCTTTGACGTCACTCTATCTCCGAGGGGGAAAAAAGATTGTTTTTAATTATGATGGAGAATTGAAAAAAAAGGTCAAGATTAAATGGTGGTTTGCTGGGGGAAGATATCTGAGAAGAATGGAAAATCGAGATATGCGACGGAACTGAGATTATATTTTTCTTTCAGCTTTGAGAGTTTTAGGTCACGGGAAAACAATTCAACAGCGAAGGAAATAAATAATTGCTAATGCCATATTGAAATCATAGCACAATGGCTATATTTCCTAAGACTATACTTATCACAATGCTATTATGGTATTAAATACATCGGAAAACCGGTTCTTGGTTCAAGTCCAGTGTGAAAAGATACTATACAAATTCAAACAAGCTATCGCAGAACCGAGATAATTTGCAAAGAAAACAGTAATGAAGCACGCGGCAGCGAGTTGCAGCGTGCGTAATATCTCGTAAAAAATAATATCACCTTCAATTTTCAATTTTATCGCTATCATATGCGAATAACATAATTGAGCCGCCAAAAACTAAAAATAATCATTTAATTCACATGAAGCATTAATCTCACTCAGTTACGACACGCAGAACGCGCTAAAATGTTAGGCAAGTAAAGGAAACGCATAAAAGTAAATTATGCCGACTAAACATAGCCAAATAATACTTGGAAGAGATAACTTTTTTCACTACTTCGTGACTCATGAAGACGGTCAAGAAAAAAATGAATTTTTACGAGAAAGTTCCACATAGGTAAACACCAATAAAGTTGTTAAACCGGAGGAGAGCCAGTACGAGCAGCTATTATAATTTCATTTACGAATTATTCAGAAAATTACTCTAGATACTATTGAAGAAATGCGTAAAATATACTCCCTTAAACCACGGAGTCGTACAACTTTGTAATCATCCTCTAATTAGTTCAAGGATGCGCTGTTAGCTCGCATTCAAACTCCTCTGAGAAATGGTTCTAAATAAATCCATACCCACTGTTAATGAGACGGAATGTTGGCCTATTTGAAATTAACAAAGTCATTTTTAATATCCTCAATCCTTATTATTCAAGTAACTACAGAAATCCATAAGATATATTAGTGCATTTGAAATCAACGAGGTGAATATGACTGCTTAACTTGTTGATTCTGAATTTAATTTCTTTGGAGTTCTTCCAAGTATGGGGAGGAAAAATTATAACCTCTGAGTCACACTGAAAAGCTCCTGTTTCGAATATCTAAAAATAGCAGATCTCCATAAGAATCTTTGCCAATCCGATCACTCCAAGGAAACGTACGTAAACATAAAAAAATACCGCAAAAATGTCCACAAATCTTCGAAGATTGCGAAAACACTTGCAAAAAAATAACAACTTGATCCATGAAACGTATCAGCGAAACGGCGAAGGATGAGAGACGAGGAGGATTGGAGAGAAATAAATATCTGCCGGTGGCCGTGGGTCTTCTTGGCACAGCCTTTTGTTTGAGCGAGGCGCCCGGATGTTTCCCAGCCGTAAAAGCACAACCTTGTGGGAAAGCTGAAAAGAGGATGATGGGAGGAGGGGAGAGGTGGGGGCAGGAGAGTGAGAGAGAGATACCTCTCTCGTGGGGCCATCCTGAGCCGGCCACATCCTGTGTGCCGCCCGGCCAAGGGTCCGCCGCCGCTGAGGTAGGAGGTTGTCGTCTCGGGCCGATAGCGGGGGCATGGAGCCAACGAAACCTCCGGGGAGTGGATGTCGACCACTCCCGTCTCTCACGTCAACAGCCAGCGACAAAAGAGGATGAAGAGGGAAGCCGGACGCTCCGGAGTGGAGGAAGGTGCTATTTGGATGATGGTTATGAGTTGACGGCTGGAAAACTTTCCAAGACATAATAAGGCAACACACACGTTACCCTAATCCCTGTACACCTAATTCCTGCATACCTAATAAGCCGAGGGTATTTAGTTGTTGTGAAGCTGAAGCGCATTCCAATCCTGAGGAAAATCAGTTTTATCTAGCATAGGTCGTGGATACAGATTGAAACATAAAACTCAAGGCTCCATCTTGTGGAAACCCATTATGACAAAAAAACCAAAATAGATTTGCAGGATTCCTTGTGCAAAACCATTAATTGACAGATCACGGTTTTGACTGTTGACAGTCATTTTCAATTTTTTTTAAACTACCAACTATCGAATCCATGGTCGATTCATTATAACATATTCAAACGGTATATCATAAAGCCTAATTTTCATTTTTGCTGAGTGAACTGTGATTTTTCGGCGCCTATAACTAGCATGATTTGGTATGAGCTCCATGCTCCAAAATGTCTGCTCGTTCTGGTCATGTGAACAGAGATTCTGAAGTGGTGAGAGTGCTGAATTCCAATCAGGAGGACCCCGTTTAGTAACAAACTCTTATCAAACAGTCTCGGACGCTTATAATCAGTCATTGGGAGACTTAAAAATTCTTCTTGAGAGCCTGGGTTCGAATCATAACAGCGGGGACATGGAAACGTAATCTCCCAGGAGTGAACGTCGAACACTCCCTTCTCCCACGTCAAAAGCTGACGACAAGAGATAATAGTAAGGAAGGAAGCCGGTGAGGAGGAAACTTTGGATGAAGGTGATGAGTTGACGGCTGGAAAACTTTTTCGAACATAATAAGGCAACACACACTACACCTTAATCTCTAAATTCCTTACTATCTTCTAGACTGAGGAGTGTGGGTATTGAATTGTTGTGGCTGCTTAACCACAAGTCCAAGCCTCAGGTCCTGCGTTCGAAAAAAACCTTTCGCATATTAAGGGTCCATGCCTGAAAAACAAAAGTTTATACTGGCTTCTGTCATAGTAACTGAGTTATTTGATGGCTCGAGTAATGAATTCCGAACCTGAGGACACAGTTTCGTTGCAAAATCTTATCTAGCAGTCTTATTCACGTTTTATTAGTTGAGTGACAGGAGAATTTGGCAGGAGAGCCTGGGTTCGAAGCATATAATCGAGGCTCGGGACCAAGGAGTTCTTCCCGGAGAGGATTTCGACCACTCCCATCTCTCATGTCAACACACTGAGAGAGAGTAGGATAGGATGGAAGGAAGTCAAGACTTGCGCGCAGGGGACGTTTTTGGAAAAGAAGATGACGGCTACAAGTTGACGGCTGGGAAACTTTTAAGACATGATGAACCAGTACATTCCATACCCTAATACACGAAGACCAGTCCCTTCCTACCTATTCGGTCGAGGCCATTGAGCAGCTATTATGTCTAGAACACTAAATTCCAATCCTCTGGGTCTAGGTTCCGTAGAAAACAGTTTTTATTACCATAGTTCATGAGTATTGAGTCGTTGAGACGGCTGCAGCAAAAGGATTCAAAGGTTTTATCTGTCTAAAACGAAGTTATTGACTTGCTGTGGTGGCTGATCATATTAAATGATTTTTCTGGTGGCTAGAGTACCAGATTTGAATCCTGAGAGCGCGAGTTTGAAGTTCGCATGAAATTACCATCGGCCTAATGTTGTTGTGCGAGTGTCTTTTTTTTTAAACGCTTTGAGCTGGGCTGAACCCATATACTATTTATCTGACCCAGATGGCCCACAACGAATTACTGTAATTTTTCACTAATTTAGTGTAAAAATTAGAATAAAAATACTTCATCATGTTGGTAACTCCACGTGAGAATTCACAGCAGCATCCCTTACGCTAAGATCGAGAAAAAATTCTTAAATGGGAAAGTGGATAGGTATATCTTAAGTGGGTGTGCCAGTTGCAACATGTCCAATGCTTAAGCGGTTTACTACCTAAATAGAAAAATATCAAAATCCGCTATGAGAGTATTTAGAGTCGATCGACCAAATTCTTACGCAGTATAGTTCACTAGGCTTATAATTCGATATTGACATTAAATACATTAATCTTCTCCCCATTTAACGTGTTCTATACATGGTAACTTTCTGAGATGAGACCGAGAGCGAGTGAGAGGAGGTTAATGCCGTTGCGCAAGGGTGTACCCAGGATTATAACTGGGGGGGGGGGAGGGCTAGCCAAGTTGTGACATTTTTGCATGGAAAAGGAAAGGTGAATGAGACCAACATTTTAAGAAAACAGCGCTTTATTAGTTTATGGGATTATTTCCTTGAGAAAATAGTTTTATTTTAGTTGTAAACATATCTTATACTAATACATATCATTTTTCGTGGGTAAAAAAAAAATTGTTGAATACTTTCGTTTCAATTCAGTACTGATTTTGTTTACAGACTTTTGTGATTTTTGCGCCTAGGGGGGGCAGCGGCCCCCCCTGCCCCCCTCGCTGGGTACGCCCATGTGTTGAAGTAAAAGAGGCGTCGAAAACCCAATACATATATGTGTGGGTGACAACTGATGATCTTTGGCTGGGTACAGCCGGTACAGCCTGAAGGAGCGTGGGAAAAGTGGTCTCAGCTTTGCAACTTGTCCTTAATTTCGGACAGAGACCGTCCGTGAGGCATTCCTTAACCCGTTGAAAAGAGAGGAAGACGGGTCTTACGGATAAGCCTCCAAGTATACCCTTTGACGGCTCGTTAGTTTTACCAGCGTGCACTTGGCAAGGCAGTTATTTTAGGTCTTTTGTGGCCTTACACCTCGCCCTTCGTAACTTCGAACACAAGTCTGACGACCAATTTCGCCGAACGAGCAAAAATGTCAAGGGAGAGTGCAGAGGAAAACTTTCCAACGCCTGAGCATGTGCGTCATAACGATAAGGGAGCAAATACCTACATTTGCCACTCAAATAGTTCCGCATCTTCGAGATAAAGATGCTCATCCCCTCCGACCCTTCCTCCACATCCGATGACATCGAACGGGAAAAAATGCCAGCTATGCAATGTAATCGCTCACTTCGGTAGGCAGTAATACCGATGTTAAGGATAAAGCGTTTTTCCTCAAGGTAATTAAGATCATGCTTTCGACGCACAGAAGAAAAATGGAGGCCTAAATGATCCTCCCTAAAAAAATTGGGCCTCATTCATAAATCAATTCATTAAATTTATCTCATCAGAAATGTACATAGGTAATTAATCCAATTATTTGGCTTTATAACGATTATATATCAGGCTTATTATATCACTAAAACCTCTAGATACCACCATGGAAGGTTTATAACATGTACGCAAACTTATTATAACTTCGACTGTTTTGCTATCTTAGTACAATCTTCATTTCAAGTAGTCAACTCTTAAAATCGAGGAGGTAAGGGCGCTCTAAAACTATTTTAGTTGTTCCGGACACCTCTCGTCTCCCAGAACGATCGCTATGTTTCCCGCATCAGGCCATTTCAACAGTACCACACTCAGGTTGTCCATGCACTGACAATGATTTTGCATCCGTTTAGCGTGAAGTAAACTCACATGCCACAACCAATCTCGGAAGGCAGGTAGTCATGTCAATGTATGGATCTCCACAATTCCATTACACCATAATTCTCGTCAGTAGGTCGTGACTAAAATAATCTACATCTCATTCAAATCAATCACGAGAGGAGATTTATCGTAAATGCAGTGATTTACTATCGATCAACATGACAAGTGGGTGGGGAGCAATCGCCAATCCCTAGGGAATAGGGTGGTTTCCTATTATTTATTTATTACCTAAATCGAAAGATTATTACTCCGGGAGTACGCATTTCACGCTCTTAGATTTTCGAATGACGATATCTATTTTTCGCGATTAAACGAAAAGTGAAAATTTTCAAGCGCGCGAAAACGCGACGGCTAAGTAGGAATGATGGGAAAAGTCCGTAAGACGTATTTCTGGTTCCCGCTTTCGCCGTGTGAGGTGACCTTGGGGCGAGTCTTTGAGCGCTGATACGACGCAGGTTGCTACTAGGTAGCGATCGGCTTAAATAAGGATTATTATTACCCTATCAAACGAAGGAAACTTTCCGACCATAGGCAGTTTTAACAGGTGATTATTAAGAGATGTTTCCCTGAGCTCTGTGCCTCATGCATTCATTGGTAATCTCAAACTATGTAAAACTCCTATCTACTCGTATAGAAACTAGGTCCCTGTGACGTCACGTGGAGTGGAATCGCTGGCCTTTTTCAAATGAGGTTAAAATTGACCATTCCCATTATTCTAAACTGGGATTTATAAAACTAAATAATTTGTATATTATGAATACACTAATGGTGGGTAAGGAATCGCAATCGATGCATTTCGTTTTCTTTGATGTAGGAAACTACCCTATTACAGTCCCGTTAGCGCTGCAGTTCATTCGCGAAAAGTTGGCCGATGGCGTCAAGCGAAAGGGGAAATAATTTGAGGAAATGTGGTAGGTGTATCTGCCCGCCCTACGGCAGACTCAGTGCACGATTTTAGTTTGGACTCCCTTTCTGTCGCGGGAAACCTTCGCGCAAGGCTCTAAATTAGTGCTACTTCCCCTATTTTATGAGATGAACTAGGTCCACCTGCTCATAAGAGATTAGAGTCTAGGGTTTGTGAGAAAATATCAGGTACCGAGTGGCTACTGGAGTGCTTGTGCTCTTCCTCGATACTACTATGTACTTTTTGTAAATAATTATCTATATATACTTTCATACTTAGCTACCACCATAGAATGCTTACAAAATACGCAAATATAAAACAACTTCGATATTTTACAGTTTTAGTAAAATATTAAACGTAATAAATGCACAGTTCAATATATTAGGGTACTTTGTGAATCATAATAGTTCCACGCTGCCAATGGGCCTCAATTTCCACAATTTTTTCCTTCTTTACAGTACTTTATGGATATGATCCATCGATGATGATACTATTCCGTATAAAGACGCAGCGAGTGAATCTATCGGCGGGCATCAATTAGTAAGTGTTTTTTTTTTACAGAGTTTAATATTCTAATATTACAGCCATGGTGGATAGCTTGTTGCTGATACGAAGTTTCATTCATAACACAAACATACTTAAATGCATTGAATTGATGAGAAACAGAAGGTAAGATATCATCAAACATTAGCTTTAGGGTAAGGATGCCGGGCTACAATCCAATCCACCTATCCGCGATGACCCAAACCATCTCAGTCGTCTTTAGCACCCGCAGATTATCAACCGACCGAGATAACACGCTTCCACGCGTGACGGCTCGAGAGAAGTGACGTTAAAAAAAGCGAAGGAAAGAACACACACAATTCCTCCCACCCAGCATCCACAAAGACCTCACAACTCCACTCTGATACTTCTTTTTACCCGCTCCGAAAACTAAACCCACAAAGGACGAACCCAATTCCACGAAAACTATACATACACCTATCAGCCAGCGAAGGGTGTTTCGGAGGGGAGGCAGAGAAGTTATATACCGACAGTCCCCTGACGTCAGTCTTTCGCAAAGGAAAGGCAGAAAAGGCCTTTGATAGTTCCGACGCGAGGAAAGCATCTCCCTCCCACCGTTTTTCGGGTGGGGGTGGGGGGGGGAGAAAGATGGACAATTATCTCGTCGAGATAGCCGGCCGCTTGGGTGAGGGATTGGAAGGATCTTTGGGTGGCAGTTAAGAGAGCGAGATCTGGGATGGCTTTTCGGGAATAGGAAAAGAAGAATTGGGGGAATCGGTGCGGAGTTAACGCCCTGACGCCTTTTTAGGGGGTGTTACGAGATTTTCGGCGTCGGAAAACCTTCTACCCCCTTTTTGTTGTTTGTGTGCGGTTGTCACGGGAACGGTCAAAGGGCCCACCCACTACCTTTCTTGCCTTTCAACTTTTCCGCAGCGCGTGTGGATTTTTCGGCACACGTATCAATCGTTTCATTCGAAGATGAACACTGCTTTCGCTATTCTCTACGGCATTCATTTGTCTCTCACGCCAAGTGACTAGGATTGTACACGAACGACGCTCCTGATAAATGAGACTTAAGTTTCTCCTAATGGAACCTTTGGTCGTGAGATGTCAGAGTGAATATTTTATGGGCGAAACAATGGTATTTTCTCCATGCTTAGCATCATTATTATTACGATCCAATTGTCAGAAGCAAGAATTGGATATTGAGACTGGAGGGGGGGGGGGGGGTGAAATATCGTCCGTAGACGATAAAAATCAAGCAAAATTACAATTTGCAAATTTAGTAATGGGAAAAATTTAGGCTTGTAAATTTACCCAATTTAACTGTAATTTTCTAAAAAATTTCATTAGAAGAATGGGAGTTGTAAGGAGGGATTGCAATGTCTTCTTTGGATTTTTAAAAACATCATACAAATTAAAATATTTTAACGACTCTAATTTAAGTAATGGTTTTATGGTAAAATTTCCTAAACTCTATTTAATTTTCTTAAAAATTAAAAATCTGAACTGCCATTATGATAGAGTAACACAATATCCTATAAAAAGTGGTGTGGGAAACCGTACCCAAAAATCAAATTTCCTAATCACTGCTGACGGTGATAATCGCGGAAATCTTTTTTGGATTAGAAAAGAAATTAGGAGAGGAACAAAAAACTGATCCCTCTCCATTAGAAATCCTTCCCGGAAAATGAAGTCGGGAAAATTTTCATTCATATAAAATAATTTCCAAGAAGGGAACAAATGAATTCTCAACCCAAAATCTTATTCCTGTGGATTACCTCTGGATACTATATGGACATATGGTTGTATCTCAAAAGTATAATCTGGGTAGAATGTACTTTCATCCCACCGTGTAACTCGCTTCTAGGGAAAAAATAAAAATTACCGCAAGATACGTTTCAATTTTTAATATATTCACGAAAAAATCCCATCTCAAATAAAAAGGGGAAAAAAATATAAACAGTCATCATAAATTACAATTATTTCGCTACTGCTACCAGAGATTTAACAAATAATCACTCGCTACTAGGCTTTTCATCTCTGTCCGCCAGCGATTACGGATAAATACAATCTAGGTATATGTTTATTTTGAAGCCCAGGTGGCAAGGAAGGCAGAGAGGCAAAGAAAACCGCCTCCTAGGTATGAGAATATTATTTCTTCGAAATGAACCCATTATAATGCCTGAATGGAGAGCGGTCCATTCTTTAATGTGAACCAAGGTCGGAGGAGGGCCATTATTAGCAGTAGTAAAGAACGTGACAGCACCTTTATTCATGAAAGGGACGATCGGCCTCCTTCCATTCATCGGCTGGCTGATACTGATTGTGCTTTGGTTGTGTTTAATAACCATGTCATTTCCACTCACCGTATTTTTGTCATTAAATTTAATACCCATTCATCTCCGATGAGTTAAATGCCAGCTTTTAAACGTCACGGAATTGAATGATATTTTAGATGCAGGAATCTGAGACCGGAAAAAAGATAATGATGATGGACCATGAATTTGTTTAGCTACTATTGCTTTGTAAAAAAAGAAGTTTATCGAATGAATTAGTGGCGAGCAGAACCAAAAATGGATTTTACAAAGAAACTATCAGCCACACGGTTTAAATTTCATAACTCATAGTCGTGTTCTTTGAAAATAAATAGTGATTAAGTACAAACAGGGGAGCGTGGTAGCTTAGCGGGTTGCGCCCTTGCCTTTTGAACGGAGGTCCCAGGTTCAAAGATGGGTGAAGCCTTAAAACACCCGGTAAAAAATGATCCTCGAATTTCAAGGTAGACCATGGAATGTAACTGGCCCTGTTGCTCTGAAAATGTGTCATTTACACGCAACTGGGTCAGTAATGAACGATCTCTACCTCAAAAAAGTTAACCTTGGGGTTGAAACACCGACTGAGTGTTTGAAAGTGTATTTATTTACTCCAATTACCCCGAAAACAGCGCCATGGCCTTTTGCACCGGAGGTGTTTACAATCATTAACAATGGACGAGCACTTACACCCGTGTCCTGGACCGTGGCAACCGATCCAAGAGGGACTCAAACCCGCGACCTTTGGTTTGGCCGCGAGGGCTTTACACCGCCACCACGAAGGCCGGCATGTCGAGTATGTTGATTCTTCAAGGTACTGCTCGGTTGGTCATTGCTTAATTGCGATCATAAAAGATGAATTGAGGACCCTAGAAGCCCAAGGGTATACGTACAATTTTTATAATATTGGAGATAAGTGCGAGTAATGGTAGATGGGATACACAATACTTATTGTTATCGCAAAGCTATAAGAGGGAATTACTAATAAGTATATGCATGGATTAAGTGATTCAGTTGTATCCTTTTGCCACAGTAATACAACAATATTGTGTACCCCACCAACCAGGGGCGCAGCCACGAATTAAGGCTAGGAGGGGTTTTAGGCGAAAGTAATACTGGGGTGTCTAGGGGTATGGAATACCCGCCAGGGTAAGCGGGAGGTGCGGGGGCCCACCCCAGAAAAAAGTTTAGGATAAATAGTTAGTTTCACGGCTTTCTGAGTGATATTTTATAAATCCTTACATTATTATATAAGTAATATTAATGAAATTAAGTAAATGGATTTAGCTTAAAAATTTCTCTGAGCTCTGAAGGGAGTTTTATCCCCCCCTTCTCTGCGCCACTATCACCAACCATTACCTGTACTTATGTCTAACACTGTTAAAAAATTGCACTTGTACCCCTTGGCTTCTTGGGTCCTCAATTGAGCTGTGAATGACACAGAGACTGACAGAGCACAAGAGCACAGAGGGCGAGCAAACGTAAGGAACCACGAGAAGAACGAGGGAGGCGTCTCATCGCCTCGGGGGGTTCATCACCGCCCTGATGTTCGCACCGGTGCGGCGAGGATTCTCAAAGTGGGGAGGGAGGATGAAAGGGAACACATAGGAGAAGGTGAAATGAAAATCTGCCGAAAAGGGAGCCATCGATCTTACGAAAACCGGACGTCGTCATCTCGACCTTCCCCGAAACACTGAGAGACCACCGGAAAGATATCGTGCCGCACTCTCCCTCCCGCCTCCGTCCGTCGGGATGAAAGAAAGAGTGAAGGCGCCTTGTTACTCACGCCGACTGTCGGCGGCCGCCTCCCTCCCTTCCTACGGCGAGGACCACACGCACCTGAGGCGGCTGAGGGCTCGGCAGCAGCCCACAGGTGATGGAACGTGCCGATGCCGCCAGCTTCACCGCGGAGATGCTTTGCTATGTGACTCATGGGATGAGGCTGAATATCACGGCAGTGTACGGGGCGATATTCAGTTTCCAACGCTGAGGAAATTGTTACAAACCGCGGTATTTGAAATAAAAGGTAGTTACCCTTTTCCACAATTGTTATAATGCGTAAGACGCGTTTCGGCTCACAGAGCCATCATCTGGTACATGTCGAACTACCTTTTATTTCAGTTTGTCGAAATTCTATTATACAACTCTTGAAACGGTTGACTTTACCGCAGTAGTTTAAGTGCATCGACACCGGTCCTTTTCATCGTCCACAAGATTTCTACCAGCAGTGCATATTCGGACATCTCACATTTTATATCAAAAATGAATGTGAAATCAATTAAAAATAAGAAAGTAAGATGGTACTAGAATAAGATAGGAAGTACGGCGACAAGTGTAAGCGGTAGGCAGCTTTAACGCTAATAGTTTTTCTCATTTCGTGGGTTGCCAGAGCACCTTGAACCCCCTTATATATGCCCTTCGTATCAGCTATCGTAATGATTTTCTGTGCAACGTATTCATTGCGTATAACCCATAGCTAAATAATGAAACTATGAATCGTTTATTTGATACAAATTTCCATTTTATATTGGTATTTAGATGACGAAATTTATAACCTACACCGAGTTACAATGGTGAATGATGCCATTTTGAACGTGAAAGCCATCATTGGTGTTTCGAAATATTTTCATTACTACACCGGCCACGGTTAGAGACCACACTTATTACGAACGTCGTTCCGTTTCACAAATATCAAGTTGAAGAGGATATTTTGACCAGCCCTACCTCCTGTATCTATGTCGCATTCAAGAGTCGCTGCGGAAAGACAGGGTATAGGGGATGCCTGCCATTGGGCGCCCAAGTCCTCTCACATTGGAGATTAGGATGCTGCCGGCTTGCCTCTTGCCACCCACACACGAGATCCCCCTTGGGGCGAGGAGAGGGCCATTGGAGGTCCTTTCGCAGAAGCGATTTGCCCTCACAACGAACCGAGTGGGGTCGGTAGAGAATAAGGCCGGGTCGTTCTCGGAACGACCCAATGACCACGCCCCCGAAATATGGTGCATGTTCGGCCGGAGCTCCGACGTGTCATACCGTGGTGTGTACTACCCCTCGCACATAGAAATGTCCTCGTTATGAAACTCCTTTTTTCAAAACCATGTAGGAAAGCACAACTAGCTGCGTGCCGCTTTTCTCAGTGTTTCATTTAGTTTGCGGATAAAATCTTCCGGAGTCAAATGCCTACGATGTGCTTGCCTCGTATTCGAGGAGTGGCTTAGTTATGCCAAGAAAAACCTCTCTACCACTTCTACGACCGAGAAACTTCCCAAAGTTATTTTATTGACGTTATATCCACTGATAGTCATAAATTATCTCAAGGCCTCAAAAACTCGATTTCAAGATCGATACTAACGCGCTCCAAAGGCCGTTTTACACGGGGCACTGAATTGCGCAAGTTAGAGCTGCATTAATTTCTAAAATGGCGTGGAATTGCACGAATGCATGAACGAAATTAGAACAGGGGCTATTTTGCCGTCTCGCATCCACGCATTCTTGCATGTGTTCACCGCTTTACACGACGCAATTTTGATTGCGCCTTCGCACGTACGTCAGATTGCGCAATTCCGTGTACCGTGTAAAACGGCCTTAAGATGTGATTTCAGGAATGTTTCACCCATCAGTATGGGCAACTGTATATAACTACCTGACGAGTGCGAAGTGCCACTTATTTCACCCTATTTTGCCCGAGGACCTTCCCTCAGCTAATTTAGTTTTATAGGGTCACGTAAGCTATCGGAAGTATTCAATAAAATTAATTTCACGGTTTATACGCGATCTCAGTTGCGGGTTCAGGAGTAGCCGCCATCCATATGGGCCATAATAATTCATATCGAGCCACATTAAGTTGTCGAGAACGGAGGTTTACTCGTGTTGCTGCGGTCACGGCAAAGGCGCTCCTCCTCGGCTACGCCCTCGTAATCGCTTTCTGCTCTGCGGTTTCGAGATGAGTGATTGAGTGCGGCTGCAACGCGAACAAGTGAGAGCACGGAGCGACCGCGTCTTTCGCGCCCGCAGCCACGTCGCACCTATGAAGGACTATTATATCAGCGAGATTTTTCCACGACACTCCATACAGCTCTCTCCTTTCCCATTTATATAGTCGATTTCAAATCCATGACGGTTTTTCCATCCCGAGTGCTACCGTGCGAACTCGTCACATTAAGATGCATGCATTATCGTTAGCAAGGTTATTATAAAATCTACTAATTTTATTACCACTATAAGTAAGTAGTTATAAAAGTTCGATTCGATCACCGAATTTATACGAATTTAAGATACTTAAGCTACTACTGCTTCGAAATAATGCACACTCGCAAGGAAATAAGAATAATTTGCGAGCCAGAGGGCACCAAAAACGTTCCTCTTTCATTAGTAGAGCACGATAAGTTTTTATGATTGTTCCAGAGTAGCCTTAGGAATGCAACAATATTTTCCGTCGTGATGTGATGATGACTGATGTCTTGAGAGAGTAAAATGATATAAGCATCATTAATGTGAGTAGCATCGATGATGACTCTACCATAATTGGACGAGTATTGATTTAACAATTATTCTAAATCAACAATTAGTGGTATGATTTTTTTTCGCGAACGTTAAGCGAATCATGATATTTTATAAGCTCAAAAAGAACCATTTAGGGGCCTCAGATTTGGACATGGAAATATAACGGAGATGGAATTGGAATCGCAACCAGCACTACTATATTCGTTGAAGATCAAAACCTTCGTTTAACCTTGACCTTTTTGCTATAACAAAAACATTTCACCTATTTTTCAGAATTTAAACTCGTTGATACGTATTTTTGCTATTCATCTAATGAAAAGGGCGCATTTAATATCTCCGTTTCAAAATCAGGAGCAATAGGCAGTAGCAGTGATACTAAATACTTCATAAATATTTTAGATAGATCATTTGTGATAAGTTAGCATCAATTTTTTCTTAGTTAAAATTTGAAATTAAGACGATTCCAGCAATTTCTACCATCTATTGTAGCGTGAACAATCTTGCCCTCATAGAATTTAAATAACTCATTCAACTTAGAGAGAGCTCCACAGTGCACTACTTACTGATGATGGTAAAGAGTACTTAGATAAGATACACTCTCCGCCAAAGTAAACATCGATAAAATGATCACAAAGGAGGCACTGTAGTGATTCCTACAGCGGGGGCTACCCTTTTTTCCGCAAAGAATAGATAACGGCCCCAAACGGAGTCGTGGATTTTGAAAAACAAGCAAACATCAGCGTGTGGAAGAAACTTCGAGTTAGCAGGGGAGCGGGGTGGGTTTCGGAGGAGCATTTGCCATTCCCATTGACACGACGGTGCTACGCGGAGGCTGCAGGAGATGAGAGTGAAGCAGAAGGTGTCGGAGCGTTAATTGGACTGAGCGGAGAGCTGGAGCATAGCCAAGAGCAGTTCGAAGGGAAGCCTCAACCTCTCTTCACAGCAATCCCTCCCCGCAACGAACAATGGCATCGCAGCACGATTCTTAATATAGACGCATTCCGAGAAAATATTGGTGCGACATTTTCTTCTTACCACTCGACTACGGAATTCTCGCTCTCGAAAACAATGAGAATACTTTTAAAATCATAATTTTACCATATCTTTCCTGGAAATATTTTTTTAAGGCCCAGACTCGGCTTGATCTGCAATAATTTATGAGAGATAAGTTTTTCCAACAGCATAGCCAGCAGAGAGCCAGTGTAATTAGGTACATCCTCATTTATGCTTCACCAGTGATAACAGAATGGTGTCCATTCATTCTGTTTTCATTCAGATACGCGGAAATATAAAGATTACTCAGAATACACATTAAGTATAGAAATAATAATTACAACTATCATAGGAGTTCATTCCGGTGAGGAGAGTAAGCGATAAAAGAGAGACAAAACCACGTCTTTTGAAGCACTTTCGGATCCTTTACCTCTGAAAAATAAGATGTGAAAGCTTTTTGTATTATTTTTAAGTACTTGAAAATGATAGCAAGTTGAATCTTTCGGCAATGCGAGAGTCATTTCTTTGTTTTATCTTTTAGATTAAATATTGTGACGAAATTTGCAGGAAGATACTAATTTTATTATTCAAATCAGCTTCCAAAGAGAAAATAACTACCGATGTTTACCAACTTGCTAAAACTAGCTGGTATGTACTGTTAAGCTAAGCCTCAATTCAAAACAGAAGGTTTCTGCAACCTTAACAGCGGCGGACAATATGACAAGATTTTATTCTTCCACTGGGAATACTTTACACACTTGATGAAGATAACAAATTTAACACCATCAAAAAATAGAGATTAACCCGGTAACGCCTGAATTAAAAAGTTTCTGCGATTTTTGTGGTAATCATGTATCTAAATGTCAATGAAATTCTGAGTCATTAGGTGCAAAATTTATCCTTTTACTACCACTACTAGTTACGCCTAGTGGTACCATATGGTACCACCAAAATGTTTTGCATCATATCATCCCAAATATTAGGCTCACATCAAATAACCATCCCTTATTTGATATAAAAATGTTGTAACAATAATAATTACATAATAAAACTTTTGTATTAACAGTACATAAGGCGTAAGTAATGATAATCGCAATGCTTGCTCTAAATAATTCCGTTTTTTGGGATAGTTGATAATTCTCAATTTTCAAACTGCTCTAAATGCGTTATTTACAGCTTTAAAATAGCAAACTTTTCGGAAAAATGTTATTGAAAATAGTCTTATACATTTAAAACTCTCAAAAACCCCATTAGGTTTCGATAAATGACAAAAAAGTTACGTTTAGCACTGAACTCCCAGCTGGTACCATTTGGTACCGCTAGGCGTTAACGGGTTAAGAAAATAAATTCATTAACAATAAAAACAATAGAACGTAAGAAAATTCACACTTTTCTCCGTGAAATGATCGTCACGTCACCATTAACAGCCCTCTAGATGAAAATAAAACATATAAGGACCCGGAAACTGAGTTCAAAAATGGCCATTTGCAGGCATCTGATAAGTAATAAGTCGCCAATCCAAATAACTGCCAATAGGAATATCGATCAATCTGTAATAAGAATACAAGAAGCTCTAACGGCTCCTCTGATACATTGAGATCTTGAAAGACTGACTAAATACTACATCTACGAGTCCCTGTTTGAGCAAAGATCAAAACAAAATATGGTAGTCACCAGTCGAAGGGTAACAGAGCGTAATGAATGGTTTCCACTCGACTATGGGAGTATCCCTTTTCACTACTCGCTTGCTCAATTGACCGTGTCGACGGAGGTTGGCCATGGCAGACCGGAAAGCGAGACAAAGAGAAGATGAGAACATTAGGATGAGGAGATCATCACAATTACATACATTGTACGAGTATAAGCACGATTTTATGTCGTCGGCGAAGTCGGAGGTTGAAAAGTTACACTGAAAAAGGCGAGAAAGGTAGATGAGCAATTTTTTGCTCCAATCCATTCCACCGAAGCTGGAGTGGGCCTCGCGGTTCGCCGGTTGAGGAGTTGGGCAGGATAAAGCCCAAATCACATAATAGTTTTATGGCAATTCCATTTGCGACTGAATTACCTTTAGAAAAAACTATACAATGTGATATTTCGATTAAATTTTAAAATACAAAAAAATGTAAAAATTCTAACTGTGCAAGGTGATGTTTATATACAGAAACAAAATTAATTATCGAAATACCTTTAAATATGCCCATAATTAACATGTGACGGTAAACCTACCAGGTCAACCTCATAAGTGTAATGATTTCAAACATCTTCAAAACTCGGTGAATCTAAGTATAATTTGAAAACTTTTAATGAGGCTCTGAATAATATTTCAAATGTTGATTTCATAAAATTAAATCAATTAGCTGTTGGTTTATCAAGATTAAATATTTCCAGCCTAAATTTTAATTTGCGAGAAATAGTTGAAATTTTCGAAGAAATGCCCTTTTGAACTCTTTAGAGCGATAGCTTAAGTGATCGCTACAATAATGGCGAAAAACGGTAATTTCAAAACATCATTTTCCGCGATGGCTTCAGAGTTGAGAAATCCCATCCCTGTTTACATCACTCGGCACGTCCTTTTTTCCATTTGCTGAAATCATCGCTTCCTTCGTCCTTTAGCCAAACTAACGCAGGGCCGCTTATTGTAAGAGCACGCTTGGAAGTTGTAAATACGAAAGGTGACGGAAAAATGATGGAAAAAGGGACTGCGTGTGCTGTAGAAAATGATGAGTTGAGTGATCCCTTTTTTGGTCCCTGAAATGGTATTGCTCGAGCTATGAGGGACGGGAAAAATGATCGGGTGATTAAGGCTCAACGAAATATTGTACGAAAGTCTGTGACGTCATGGCAAAATTAAAAATGTCGGAACGCATTTTCCTTGACTTTCTTAAAAGTGAAATATTACTCTCTACATTTTTATTACAACTTATTATTGACATTTTATCACAAAGTTTTTTGTTTTGGTTACGAATGCATGTATTATAACTTTTGAGGTAAAAAATTGATAAAAGTGTTATTTGATTTTTATGTCTTTTGTTTACCATTGCCGGAATGGCGTTCCGGCACCATGACACCACTGATGAAAGTGGGAGCAGTCCGTAGAGAGAAGCCATAAATCCGAACGACCGCACCGAGAAAATACCTTAGGAATCTGCCTAATAAAATTAAACAATAAAATATTATTCCTTTGGGCAGTCGAGTAGCAACAATTAATGAAGTGAACAGTGTTTTGACAGTGAGGTTAAAAACCAAGCAAATTTTTATGTTTGATAATCTGTCAGGAAAACGCGGCCCGAGATGTATACGAGCGCGCGATTACCGTACTCGTACGGAAATAAGACGATAAAATTGTCATGACGAAATCATGGAAACATTAAGATTTTTGAATTTTCTATATATTTTTACTTGTCTTAATGCATTTACTAAATAATTAAGATAACGTATAAAACGTTCATAGAAGACATTAAAAACTTTTCCTGTTCCACTTTCTAAATATTCATAATAATAGTGTCCCGGGATCCAAAATCAGTCATGAATAAAGGAAGTCGCCAACGCAATGACGGGAAAATATTTTCATTGGAGCAAATGGGGTAAGAATTAAAGCTCTAGGGGTGAAATTAGTACGAGGTTACTTTCAGATCGATTAGAGTACACGGAAAACGGAATCTATTAGCTTTAATTGACCAATTCAGCTCTTCTTGTGCATCGAAAGGATAAATATACGAGTTGAACGTCTTGGTTAGCCACGGCAATAAGCACGAAAAGCCATAGAACTTTTCAGGGAAAAACCTAAAGATTAATCTTATAAATACTTGAGGGGAGTCGAGCCCCTCGACATCGAGCGTGTACAAAGTATTCCACTCATCAACCCGACTGTAATATCCTTTGGAAAATTATGCTGTCTGCAGTGGCGTAGCCAGGTGGGTCAGGACCCCCCGAAATATAAAAACACAGTTATTTTTCTCCATAAAAGATAAGACAATATTGAAAAATCATGAATTTACAAAATATTTTTTTAACAAATGAAGTTTTTTCGATTATGAAAAGCTTTAAAATTAGTTAAAAGCCTTCTACTTAGTACCATGTTTTTCAAGAATATCCCCCCTGATTTTGGACCCCCCCCCCCCGAACGAAATTCCTGGCTACGCCACTGGCTGTCTGTTTTTTTTTAAATCCGTAGATTCGAACGTGATGGAGTGGGTTTTTTCCCTGCTGAAATAAATACTTGCAATTTTCCACGATTATTGTTAATTAATCCAATTTTACTTAATAAAAGTTGATGCAATAACATTGAAACCTAGATCGTAATGAATTTTATAACGGTGGAAAATGGCAAGTGTTTATGTCAATACGTCTGGCTTTTTATCTACCCACTTTACAGCGCCAAAGCAAAAAAAATCAATCAAATCTTCACGACGCCATGCCATTAGAATCCAAACGCAACAAATCGGACGTGGATGACTGCCGTGATTTGCATCCAACTCCACGCACCAAAGGTCGGTCCCACTTGGTGCCGATGCAAGGCAGTTCCAGTTCGACGCAAGCATTCACAGAATGCTGAACAACTGAATGCTGGGGGATGTGTTTTCCTCCATTGTGCGGCAGAGACACAGAAGGCGAATCTTTAAAAACGCTCTGCGACAAATGCGACGAAGGGGAGAGAAGGCGCGAGCAGCGGAAACGGCAGCGGTGGCGAGGTGGCGCGAATCCGTTCGACAAAGCAGAAAGTAAAGGTCGAAAAGATTTCTTGGATGCAAAATGTACGAGCGAAGCAAATTCTGCGAAAAGATGTGCGCTTCAAGGACTCCAAGGAAGAGGTTGAATACCCTCACTATCTCGCGTGGCAAGCGGTCGAACCCGTGGCTGCCTCACGTCAAATCATCGGACGATACTGATGGAACTTAATCAGATGTCCCATGTTTAAGAAATAATACTGAAATACTAATCTCTACACATCTATAACCCCCTGTTTCTTCGTAAAGGGAACTCTTTTCAATAGGAAGGTCGGTTATTGGTCGCATTTGTATTATAATGGAAGGATAGTCTAGGAAGGTCGCCGATTTTTCCGGTTCATATTATAGAAGAAGCATGAATGAAAATTTCAAATACCGTAGTGAAAATCCGTAATTATTATCTTAATTGAATGGCTTTATCTCCTGGACGAAGATGCTTCACTTGTCAGATGATGGATGATGGAAGACCAAATCATACTGTATAAGGAATAAACGCAACCCATTTTCATATATCGCTCGAAGAGACAAATGATTCATTTTTTGGGGCTTGTGATCAGACCGCATCCCAACGTAAAATACGAGATTTTCCTACGATGCTATAAACATTAACCTCCGTTTCAAATTGGAGCACGGCAAACTACTAATGCAGATATCTCAAAAGAACAGGAAAAGCACTCTTCTTTGTCGAATACAAAAGAGATCAGTTCAAGACAAATTCACGGTGAATCGTCAGTCCTTTGAGGCCAATTCAGCATCTGGCGCAGCGATGCCATGCATGCAATGGCAACTGGAAACGGCGATAAGAGTCATTGTGGATTTGCTGGGCTGGTTGAAGCACTCTCGTGAGATAAAGATTCATAAACACGTCGTTCGGGAAGAAAGACAAAAGGGGCGACACCGCATCGGATGCCTTTGTGTAATCCACGTCTGAGAATTTCTGTGGGGCACAAGGGTAGAATCGCCGCCGCTGCAGTAAACTGGCGAATACGAGTGGAACTAAGGCGCCAAAGCTTTTTCAATGGACAGGATGAAACATGTCCACAAGTGGAGAGAAGCTATCATTTGTATAGTTAGCGCCCATCTATAGTTAATTATCAATACTCTCGTAGCCACCTTAACGATTCCTGTCGTAATACCTCTCGTATCATAATCCGCTTTTACTACTTCAACAAGCTTTGGTATTAGTTAATCAGTGCTTCAAGGTTGGCATTTAACCAAGATTCGGTTTAAAAGTGATAAAACAACTATGTACCCCTCTTAAATCTCCTGGAAGGTCCACCATATTTATATTCTCCGTCCCAAACACAAAATTTCCCAAATTTCTTGTGGAAAAGTCAATGAAACGGCCTTTTACTTTTAAAACATTTTTAGTTCCGCTTTTGCTATATCAACCTGATTATTTCTTTTTTCTTTCAATAAAGCGTTAATTCCCTCCAAGGTCTGAATTCCATCATAGTTAAACGATTTAAATTTGTTTTGAAGCGAAAAAAAGTGAGAAGTATAAAACAAAGTTAGTTCTATCATTAATGTGATCAAACTTCCACAACTTTAAGCCTGCAGTGATAATTCATAGCCAACTTTCCTGCAAGAATTTTAGACGATATTTGAAATCCTAATGATAGATTTTTAGATATATATCGACAGTGGCCGCTATTTGGCATTAGCGATAGTTATATTTCTTCGCCACTTATCCGAATCATCGTCTCTCTCCAGCAATTTCTTCAATTCTCTCATCCACTTCAACTGACCGCGACAGCTCATACCAACCACCTCGTCCCCGACAAATTAAAATGTTATTTTCCCTTCGTTTTTCCTTCACGGCAGCCGCGAACGACATGGATCTCTGCACTGGTATGCTGAGGCGGCGTGAAAACGGACGTGGGACGAGAGAAGAAACATGATTCAGAGTGGCGCGAGACGTCGCTGCCGATTACTTACGTACCGGGAGCCCTTACTTCGACACCGGTGTTGCGTCATGTCGTAATCATATTAATTTACATCGGCATTCAGTCCCGCAGCCCCCTGTATTCGTGTAGACCAGACCAGATGCATTGGAAAATTAATTAAAGTAAAACATCACAGCGGCGTTTATTTGTTTTTATGACAAATACATCAGCGATCGGTAATAAAATGTAAATTGATTGTAATTTTGGTGATAAAATGTTATGGCACTCATCAGCCTCTAAATATGTACTACAGATGATGAATTCACTACCTGCCAAAGATAGCCATTTCCTGCAAAAGAAACAAAGGTTCAAATATCTAAACGAATGTCAATAATAATTTTGGACTTAGGATAAACGTTTAATTACCAACTGCCAGTATACGTAGGGTTATTATGGGCGCATCATGGACGATCAACTTCAGTTAAATAAACGGCCATCAGATATCGAGCATGCATGCCTCAAGTCACAATCTGTCGATTACTTACACACACCAATAATGAACTCTGAACAATGGAATACTGATGCCACATTCCCGAGTAAAGTCAAGACATTTCGCAATAGGCCATCATAAGAAGGACCTGAAGGATTGCACTCCGTTGTAATACACCGTTGCAATAAATTTTAAATCTAAATTCTCTGCCCAAACGGTTCTGCGGCTTGACGAGGGGGGCCAGCTGGGGGGTAACCTCACTGCAGCAGTGGGGGTCCAAGAGGCTATGAAATTTCTGGGAATTTCGATGCTTGTAACAACTCTCTTAAGGTTGTTTAATTACTAATTTTCCAAAGAATTAAGTTTTAAAAACAAATATTTATGCACAGTTTTAGTAATTTTACCTCTATAACGCATTACGTTTTTATTCCTTATTACAAAAGGTCCAAAAAGGCTACTCTCCTGTATATACTCGAAAATGGAACGAAATTATCATTTTAGCTAGTGTAAATTGGATACCCCAGGGGAGCTATATCCCCTATAAACCCCTAAGGGCTGGCGTGGCGCATAGCAATCTGCATTCCTTTGTTTTTTCTTGTAGTATTCTTTGGCGTTGCTGTTTCGTGGATTTTTCTATCTTTCGGGTATTCGCCGCGTTGTTCGTCTTAGGTTGACGATAGTTCCGCCGGAATTCCACCAGGCGTCTTCAGATCGATATGACCTGGTGGAATCACGAATCTCAAAAGAACAGGAAAAACATTCTTCTTCGTTGAATACAAAAGAGATCAGTCCAAGACAGATTCAAGGTGAATCACGGCGAAACTGTCGTCAACCTATCACAAACCACGCGCTAAAAATCCGGAAGATGGAGAAATGCACGAATTTCTTAGTTTTCATTTCAGTGGAGAACCATTAGTAATCTTCTCTGTTATCGATTGCTGAATTTCGATTAACTGATTGATTATCGAATCAAATTCATTCTCGATGGTCTTTGTGCTCAAATTTCCACTCGCCTCTTCATTCCTTTGCGCGTTTCGTCAAAAACTGCTACGGGCGTACAGACAATTTTACCCAGATGTTAAGCGAAATAGGCTGGGAGCCGCTGGAGACTCGGAGGCTTGCGCGCTAGGCTTAGATTACTTGAACAATTGAGAATGGATATCTTTAAGAGCGACACAGAGAACATAATATTAGAGCCACACTATATTTCCAGGTCCGATAGAAGTGATAAATTAAGAGAGGTTTTGCCGAGCGGACAGATGTGGGAATTCGTTTTTCCCCCGAACCACAAAGGACTTCAATAAACGCTAGTCCCAACTTCGTTGGAACACTTCATTTTTTTTTGGCTGTAAACGGCTGGTGTCCTAACACCCCCTGCTACACGCCTTTTAGGCGGCTTGCGGGGTATTATGTAGATGTAGATTCGTCTTGTCCCGGTAGCAGAAATATTCGACACAGCCCCCATCCCACGAACTCTCCTTCCCCAGCCTCCCTCCCCCGCCCCGCCACACCCGCACCGCCGTGCATACCTCCCTCCCGCCCGCCTTCACGACATCTCCGCGTGTCGCAAGCGTTTCGACACTCCTTGCGACCGCTTCCTGCCAGACAATGCACCGGCAAAAACCCCTTCCATTGGCGACCCAGCAGCGCGACCTCCCCACTCTCTCTCTTGAGTTAAAGCCCGGTCTGCAAAGGAGGGATGGAATTCGGGTGGTGCGTTGGCATTCTCTTAGCTCAGGTCTTTGGGGGGAGGGAAGAAGACGCTGCCACTTCGACACCTTCTCTTCGACGCCACAATCTGTCTCCTACCTAATCCCCCGCCCCCTTTCACTCCCTGAACACGTAAGAGAAGATGTCCTCAAACGTCCGAGCCAATTGGATGTTTCCTCCTCTCCGAGACAAACACGCTTCGGTATCCCTTCTCAAAATTTCTTTCCGCACGCTTTTGCACCACCCACGCCCGAAAACCGTCTTTCGATTCGTTCCACGAAGTTTCAGCGCGAAATTTATGCTGCAGTTGCAAGTTACAAGAGGAAGATTTTAGGCAAACATTTTGAGAGTCTACCACAGTATGTCTGTTCAAACTTCTTTACAGCAGGCTTTTTATTTTTCTCGTCCGTAAACCACGTATCAATGAATTCCACGATGATACAGTACTATTTTTCAATGATGAGGCGAGTTATGAAGAAGACATAACAAAAGTTCAATTAACGAGAGAGTTATTCATAAGAAATGTCTGCTATCCAAGACAAAAATTGTGATAATACAACCGTGGAATGCCCAAATTTCTTTTCCACACGCTTTCTCTTCATTTTCACAAAAAAATCTAATAACCTGAACATCGAAGTTAAGCCGTAATATTACAGATAAAGAAGCGATTTGAAGATAAAAAATTCTTTGTAAGTCTATGAGCATTAACTCTGGAAGAAATACGAAAAACTTAACTTTGTTTCCGAAGGATAATATAACTTAGTAGAGTTTCAGACATTCGAAAATTAGCATAAAATGCACCGATATTGGTTACCTAATCCCATAATTTCACGCAAAGAGTAAGGATGATCTAAGGTAAGCTGATCCGAAATTTAAGTTGCAGTATTTATCTTATAATGGGCCCATAGATTCGATCTTTCAGATAGAAAATTACAAACCATGGAAAGAAATCATCAAATGGTATTTGAGCCACTCTCGTAAATGAAGGGATTCGTTTAGTTGTGTCTGTTGTCACAACTAAACGAATTACGCGAAAAAATTCCATTAAAGGCAGTGTCGCAAATCTGAAGAGATGGTTGTAGAATAAGAACGATCTGTGAAGTCAATCGTCAGCTTCCTGAGCTATCGGCATAAGCGCAATGGTGAAGCAAGCAATCCGATACGGCGCCCTCAGTCTTCGTAATTCGCCGATAAGAGCAATAAAAAGCATTTCTCTGACGGTCAAGGAAGGTGGCAAGCACGTTTAGACCGATTTCTGGGATATCTTTCAAGGATATGGCGCGAATTGGATGGGTGATCTCCTATTCCGAGCGCGCAATGCCATGAGTAGACCTGAATTCGAGGGGGCCGCGAAACCTTACAGCAAATCCCTCGATATTTATGGCAAAAGTTTCATTCCGCAGATGAATTAAGCAAGCGTTCACTACCGTAATGAAAATCAGATTGCATCCTACCGGTAACTATTGGATCTCACCTAATCTCAACATAAGCCTTTCAGCAATCCTAAAAGAGACAAAATTCATCTTCAAATTATTCGAGATACACATGTAAAGGTTAATTACGCAGATATACTGATGATGCGATCATTATTGCTTCGGAAACAGTATATGTTCTACTACAGTATATGTTCTACTATATGTACTATTCTAGGTACTTCTCAACTAAAAACTGATGTCCACATTAATGGATTTTTATCCTTTGGATATGTTTTGAAGAAGACAATGTTGTGAGTTCAAATCCGCCAAAAATGATTACGATATATGGTCTTAGTGTACCTCCTTCAAATATCCATCCTCGAAACTTTATCCCTCTCCAAAAGAATGGAAAACTCCCTGGAAACGTTTTTCTGGCTACCACCCTGCTGTGAGTCAACATACACCGGCTGATACTTGTTAATTCATGTTTATCCCTTCGTAAATGGATTTTACATTCGGAAGAGCTCGCAATACATTATGAATGACCGAAAAATATAAGTGGTTTGACCGCTCAGATGAAGACGGCAAGACCATCAATTTCTAGCCATGAGTAATGCACGACACGTAATAACTTCTTTTAAAGCCCTATTCCCAAAAATAATAACAAAAATTATCTTTAACCCCGCACTTTAATTGTGAGTCCCTGGATCGGTAGCGGAGCCTAAATTACAATTTTCTGACGAAAGCAACAGGAGAGCTAAATATATTATTTTATTGGCAATACCTGAGAATAATTCTCAATCCCAAATAATTTTATTGTGCATAAAAGAAATTAGTTTTTCTATCATTCATATTTACTCGGAGATTAATTCAAGGGAAAAGCTGCTTTAGGCTCTTGAATATTTGGAAACACGCCTTAAACCGTAACCTTGACTAATTTGAAATTCGAGAAATGACAACAAACCCTAACCCAATATTTGACCATTCTCAAGAATTGACCTCGAAGCAAGGTTGCGACCTGGAATAGGCGTGAATGAAAAGGTATCAAGGGTGAAGGGCATATCGAAATCGTTCACTGCATTCTGAAATACATCGATCCCGTGGTATCCATGCCCACGGTCACACTCGCCTACGGGATGACCAGGGCTATGGGAACGGATCGGCAAGAGTTCGAAATATTACCAGTAGCGCAGAGCACGCAAAAATCTGGTGTCCCAGGAATAGAATTTGCGCTATGTCAATCAAGAAAGCATGACATAAGAGTACTGACTCATCGCTTCCTCTCGACCGATCTCGTTGATGACACAAAAAATTTAAAACTTATGCTACCATCTTGAAATTTCAGTATATATAAAGAAGAGTATATTTTGCTCATACGTAATATTTCTATGACCGTGCGGTGTGCATGTGGCGGTACTCTAGCATGCTGCTTGTTGGTGATTGGTCATCCACTGCGAAACACCGAAGAGGTGGCACGCAGGGTATTATGTAGACGTAGAGGAAATCTGCCAGCATCTCAACTTTGAAAATGTATCCAAGGCATTTCTTCAGATATAATTATTTTAAATGTAAGATTCAAGAAAATGCCGAAAACGTCCCGTTACATTTCAAAATGGCATTGCAAACTTTAAACGAGTAATTTATACCCCCAAAAAGGACCAAGACCGGTGGAGTAAGTGATGCGCTCTCTTAAAATGTTTTCAACCCCATTGAGCTATATAAATAAGAATGAGTTTCGTCTTTAGAGTCGGACTCGTGCACAGGTAGAAGCGGGCGAAAGATGGGATGAGGGCGCACGCTTGAATTTTTGAACGCGGATCTCGATGAGGGAGGGCAATATATGAAACACGAATAGAATGATGTGGGATTCATTAGTCTGCCTGTAGATGAATTGCCAACCACCGCACATTTAAATGAGTTAACTAAGTTGCCACTCGCGACGCTGATCAGCAGAGGAATCCGAATTTCAAAGTAGCCTATAATTAGAGTTTTTGACCGATATTAATGTTCGTGATGTTGTTATACAGCATGTATCTCTATAATGGATCGCGATCATCTACGCTACGGACATTCTTGAAAACCGCTTAAAATGCGCCTAAGAGGCACCAAAAATAAAACTTTAACGGGGTGGACTGGTGCCTCCTCTTGGTAGTCACCTCGGGATGAAGATTGCCATATCGAAGGCAAGCCGGATTTTTTTATCTGTTTCTAGCCATGCGGCCACTCCTCTCCAAAGACGAAATTTTTTAGGGAAATGCAGAATTTTAGTAACTAACCTTAAGACTCACTAACACGAATACCTCTATAAGGGAAAGTAATAGCCCCTTTTCTAGAATCGTTTCACATTCAGGTTGTTGCCGATGACTTCACCACTTGAATTGCTGATAATTTCTGAGAGAGTTACTTCACCACCAGAACTGTTGATAATTTATGTCAATAATAGATGAAGATAAATTTTATATTGAGGTTTATTGAATGCAAGAATTTAACAGTACATAAAGTTCCAAATTCTTGTAATCTGCCCTCCACTGATGTTGAAGCTCCGGATTTGACCGTGCTCTTACTTTTCCAGTGGTATTGAACACTACAAGTGGAATTCGAGCTTCATAGGATTTAATCTCCTGCTGCACCTTTTAGTAGAAGTTTGAAGGAATTTCCCTGATTTATACATAAAATAATTACCCATTTAGCATCTTCCAATATCTTTCTCGGCATACAGATTTTGGGTAGAACCTATAAATATTTGAGTACGTCCTCGAATGAGGCTCTAAAAAGAAAATATAGAGACTATCGAATGAGGTCAAAACAAAAAAACCAACACTTTGATCCCTGAATTCACAATTGATTCGGCGTGAATGGCCATCGGAGGAATGTGACAGATATATGCTAATGCGCATCGATCAGTGATTTTGTGAAGGATTTCGTAGACTTTATATGGCCACGGTAATTTTTTGTTGTTCCATTCGCCTCCCATATCTCACAATTATACTATAATTATCAACTTCGAGTCCAAACGTAACCTCGCTCCTATTTTTCAGGGATAGAGACTTAAATTAAAAAAATCGAGATGCTATCATTGACTTTATATAATTTTTAAGGCACATAATACGGCAGTAAATACCGAGGGTTTGAGGTGGGGTTTAAACCCCACCTAAACCCCGTAAATTAAAGGGCCACAGGACGAGCGATTAAGATTTGACCGTATGAAACTCGACGACTGAGAACAGAGGAAACCCGAAAGATACGATTTCTATTTGAGAAAATGTGGATGCGATCAACTATTTCGTACATCAATCCAAAGTGATGAATGAAAACCGCCACAGCCTGAGGCGCTAGAGTGATAAACCTCAGTTAAAGATAACTTACAACCCTCGGGAAAACCACAGGCTAAGTGCAACTTAAGTCCAGAATACGCTAATCAGAGCAGCATAAAGATAATAATAAATTTACAAAAGACTCTATTCATAATAAATGGTAAAATTGATTGTGTCAAAGAAATAAGAACACAGTACAGGGGTCCTCCGATGAATCTTCGTATTAAAAAAAATGATTATCCCGCAACTGAGAAACTTGAGGCATTTTCCAGAGAGGTCACCGTCACATGAAGAATTATAACTTTCTGTGTTATCACCAAGAATGCGTTAAATTGGGAAAATATGCTGATGTTGGAGAAAGAGTTCTCGGGTTTCCAGCCGGGTCCAAGGGTTTTTCAGCACCGACGTTTCGAGGGTGAAGTCTGCTATCGTCTTCAGGGTGAATGTTTAAATGTTCTTGTTTAAATGTCTTTTGTTGATGTTTAATTTAATGGATGCCTGCCTTAATATCTAGCCTCTACGCATAGGTATAATTTGGAATGAAGATGATGATCTAGATGAATCCGCTGAGTAAAATATAAAATATATCATCCTTCAAAAGAATGATGAAATTAGCACGTAACTAGCGGAATGAGCATCTCATGCCGAGGTCTCCTTCCCCTCCGTCGCTAATGGACACTCTCCCACCCCCCCCTCCTCCCATCCCACCCATTCCCACCACCCACCCGCTCCTCAAGACGTCACAATCGGCGACGCAGGCGCAAACTGGCTCTGACGCAGCGGAGGCGACCGGTGGTGTCCACTGGGATGCCAGAAATGCGTTTGCTCTCCTATCTCCACGCAGAGGGGAAAATACATCCATATCTGCGATTCGAACATCTGCGTACGTGATGAGACGGTCTTCGGGACGAAAATCAAACGGAGCGAGCGATGGGAGGTGAAGCTGATGGGCTGCGCGTCGTCCTACGTGCAACCGAGGAATAGAAAACTGCGCTTCCCATCAGCCAACGAGGCAATGATTTGAATAGCTCTGTTTGGATTGACTTGCGTGCATCCTTCGCATTGGAACCAAAGTGCGAGCTCATGGTTACAGGGAATGAACTCGTTTTTGGCACGAGATTCTAATTGTAAGATGAGTACGGAATACGTTTTAACTCGATGGTGTTAACCGTGCTTGTACTTTGCACAACTGCTCGGATAGATGCACGGAATTAGAACAGGGCCAATTTCCTCGACATGCATTCGTGTATTTCCATAGATTACAGGCGTTTACATAGAGCAAATAATGATGCTGAATTTATTTGTGCATTGTAATATGTGGTTGGAGGTTGAATCATTGAAATCATTCCATCTTGAAATAATGGATTGTTCGATTTCGCTACCATTTTTTCAAGTTAAAGAGAAAGAAATGCTCCTTCCACTCGATTCGAATCAGCGCATCTATGGACAAAAAAAAATATTTTTACCACACTTTTAGAATTTGAGCCAAAATCATTTGGCGATTAGAAATTTTCTTACGACAGGGAGAAAACGATTCGTAACAAGAATTCACATTACAAACCACAGAATATCTAACTTCTACTCTTCATGTAATTTTAATAATACATTCCCATCAGATAGTATTGTAGGGAATTCTAGGGACTGTTTGCTTGAGATAGAAAAACCAAACCAGTTTATACTTCGTTGAGGTATCGTTTTGGAAGGCACTGAACAAATAAAACGAGTTATATCTCAGTGGTAATGAATTGGGAAAACATAATAAAAGTCCGGAGTTTCCCTTTCACAATCTTTTTTGAACTGAATGAATCAATTCAAAATGCTTTTTTTACGTTACTCACCTATAGCAGTGTCTTATTAATAAGGATAATAGCTCCAGCAGGATCAGTAAACTTACCTAGAAAGAAAAGAGAGAAGGATAAAATTAACATTTTTACAAATCATCTCATACGCCATAGGGATCAGGAAAATAGTCTACGAGTTAAACCCGTAGAATAGCGTTTAAGTGGAACTTCTTTGCAATCGCATAGCGAGCTCTAGTATTCAATTAAGAGAAGCATGAGATAGAATGACATCTCAGACCCAAAATCAAGGAATGAAATTTCAAATATGTCTAAGAGAATAAAATGTAACACATAACTGTGAAAGACTTTTGATTTATTATGAATTTATGACCAAAGACATAGGGCAAAAATGGAATACTATTTGGAATTGAGTAGGATTAGGAAGGCAGGAGAACGGAAGAAACATAATCATTTGAATGAGATATTAGCACTATAAAAACTAGATTGAATAATCTTGTCCATGAGCTGACCATGGAAACATTAATATTTGAGATTGAATTTCGGAAAGGAAATGGAGGCCAATGTCATCTTAATTTATTTCCAGTTGAGAGTAATTAGAGGGTGGCTAGGTAGCCATTAACGGACTTTTTTAACCCTTAAAATAGTTACTATTTAAGTATTCTACAGGGTAAGGTTAGTTTACATGGAGCATTTCACTAATTATCCTGTCCGGTCTTCCATTCCACATCGGACATCTCATTTTAATTCACAATAAGGCCCACTCCACTTCATTCTATCCATTGAGCCTCATACCTCGTGTTAAATTAAAAAAGTTTTATCGGAAATGAGAAGAAAAAATTTGCTGTATTCCAACAATTTATTTTCAGGCACAACTGGTTTCGACGCAGCGGGCGGCTTCTCTCCTCCCCTCTCCAATCCTCACATATCGCACTCGACACCACATTGCTTCCTAGAGGTGTCCAACCCCTTCCACCTACGTTATTCCTCCCCCAGACCTAGATAAAATATAACGATCATGTTCTAGATTTTACTCTTTACACCTGAAGATGACGCCGCAACGGCGAAGCTAGTTGTACCTGATAATGCATTGGCTGGAATATAACAAAGTTTTTCTTTTCCTTTTACAATAAAAGGATCTTCCACACGATTGAACCTGAGACGATAGAGATAATAAATTTATTTGTCGTAACCATTGAAATTTATTTAAAATGCATAGAAAGTGACTCATTCTGATGTTATATTATATTAAATTTCGGTGATAGGTACCATGAAACAAGGTTCAGGTCACGCTCTTGGAGGGAACAAAAAAATTTCTTCATGATCCAGACAAAATCCAAATGCGTTATGCCATCGCAGCCATGGGAAAACACTGCAGTTGATATATAAATAGGCTCCCCCAGAACCGGAGGACTGGGGCAAGGCCATGACTAAGGGAGAAAAACGCTTTGAACACTCAGGAAAGATTTCAAAATAAGATTTCGGAAGAGGGCTTTTTAGAGGTCGTACGCTGAGATGCGCGAGTTGAGCGTTGGACCATTCAGCACAAAGGCAGCAGTCTGGGAAACATGCTGACCGAATCTTGAACTTTCACGTTTTGAGCAAACGGGACGTGAGAGATTAAAAAAGAGCTCACTTGGACGGCGACTGCAACGCATTCAACTTCGTCACGTCTTTTTTTCTTTTAGCCTTGGTTGATGTGCGACAGTTGAGGGCATTCCACCCTTTGACCCTTTCCACGCTTCTCCATACAATGAACAATTACCCTCCGTACGATGAAGTCCTCTAGATTTGGTAACTGTATTTAAGAGGAAAATAATGCTACCTCATCATCATGGTTGTCGTAATCATTGGTCAACAGTGATTTACTTGTCAATATTATGATTGTTTTGACGAAGCTCTTCACTAGTCTCCTATCAGCTAATCTTGCTACACCTACGTATTTTGTCTCATTCACATCCTTCTTTACCTGTTCCATATATTTAGTTTGAGGTATGCCTTTCACAAACATGCCATCTACTTATGTACTACTGCGATGTGGAAGGCAAAGCGAAACAACAACATTATTATCCCGAGGAGTAACAACTTCTCCACTCATTTTTATATCATGACATGATGGAATTCTCTTTAGCAGTAGAATGTGAACTTGGTTTAAAAAAACTATGTCGCCGAAGTGTATTCATTTTGCCTACCTCAGTTAACTTCACCTACCTCTGCGTGTGATTTGAGAGAGTAAATTGGAGGTAAAACGGCAAATCATGAAAGCTTGGGTGATTATCTAATTAACTGAAATTAAAATATCACATTCTGCAAGTTATAAGCGCGCCTTCAGCAAATTACCATATTAAATACCATTCAGCATGTGACAAGTCATATGTTAATCATGCTATCCCATAATTGCCCTTAACACCATCATAACTCTATTAAAATTATTGGTAAAATGCTAGATCGATTGAACATCCTGAATCGCCTTTTGCTTTATGTTCTGGAATCATCATTTATCAGCGAGAAAAAAATAAATATGCGAAAAAATTTGTACACGAATATGAAGAGGATGATTTTTTATAATCCTCAATTTAGGGACCCATATAATTTTATAATCATGATCAGGTAATCAACTTTTCATGTTTGGTACAAGTAGATCTCAAATTCACCCAGTATTCCAATATAATGAATTATTTTTGTGAGACAAAAGCAATCTCAAATTAATAAAAATGGGAAGGAAATGCCAGTTTGTTACACAAATCTCTCCCGATGTTTCGACTCTCGGGATACTAAATAATTCATGGGTGCTTGCACTTGAAGGAAGGGCGGACGGATTTGGAAGTGGAGATGAGGAGGCGAGCGAGAGTTGTCCCGAAAAGCAGAGAAGAGATCTCCGCTCCGAACGAGGAGGCTGACATGAATAAGTCACGTCTACGTCAATTGAAAAAGGAGGTCGTCCGTGCAGTTACGTGCTAGGCGTCATAGAATTCCATTACCAGCTCTCTTGGCGTCAAATAACTCTTCTCACAAAATGTTAATCGCGCATAATTTCAATTGAGCTAACAAGTAATCTTTGGAAGACCATCATTTCCTGTCAACTGATCGAATTTTGTCTTCTTTCGCATCAAATTACTTGTATCAAACTTTCGTTATCACCGAGACAGTTTTAGGAAAAATCTTGGATTTTGAAATTTTCAGAGAAGAACTTTTTGATAATTTGCCTGCTCCTCAAAAATAAAAACATTTACATCCGAGCAAATACTCAAGTAAAATATTCAAATTAGAGATACAGGCAAATGTTGACAGCGATCTATTCTGTTTAACTACCCTGAAATTTCAATATGGCGAGCATGTTGTAAACAAGTAATTCGTTGCGACGAAGACTGCCTGGTCGGGAGTCCTCTTAGCAACTCCAGAAAAGTTTGAAGGCCTTTAATGAAGCATGTAAACAAAAATAAATCTTTGAATTTCCACAGTTAACTTCTTCCATAAACTTAGCGTTATTATTTAATAAAGGTGTTCTACCGGTTAAATTAGGCAAATGAGTCTCCTCTTCAATTCCATTTGGCCTATTACCTTTTGTTCTATTTATATATCCTATTCGCTTCCTCCCTCTTCTCTGCTCACCAAACATCCTTCTCTCTTTAATACAGTACCGCGCTTTTATAACGAAGTAAATAGCTACCAAAATAAGATACAATTTCCGAGAAGATCAAATGTACTTCATTCGGGCCTCAATATCAATACATCATTCTCAAGTAACTCGGTTCGGAGTAATTTTTCTGCGGAAAATTTTACCTCATTATTTCATTAGGGCCAAATTCCAGTTAGTGCCTCGTGAATCTCGATTTGTAGTGTTTTGAGACTTGTTGGTTGAAACCCAAAGCGATAAACGATAGCTAAGAAATGAAAAAGGAATCCATGCATATTTTCGAAAGGAAGACGCAAGAGTCACTTCGGACAGTCATTAAGTGCTACTGAGGTGGTATTCAAAACACAAGCGTCAGCAATGCGCGCGATAAGGCGACGCCTTTTCCTCGTTTCTCGATACAGATAAAAATATTCGCATTCCTCACTTTGTGAAGGCGGACACCCGCTTCGAGGAACCCTCTCTGAATGTGGTTTTGTGTGCACGTGCAGCCAGTGCATCCTTAATCTCTGCATTGTTGTGGACGAGGCGATTGTTTCCATAAATCCTTATCCTTGCCGCAGACTTCCCAAAGCCGCGCGCGGAACAATAGGTCGCCGTCCTTCGCACTCGTTTGCGATCGTAAACGAGCATCCACGTAAGACGGAGAGGCGAGCATCGCGCACGCAAGCTCGCGTCCTTTAAGAAGGTTCCTCTGAACTACGTGAATCAATTCAGGGACTGAACACAGCCATTTTTTTCTCTACATTCAAAATTATTTTGTTTTTTCTTAGGCATGAAATTCCTCAGTCATGGTATAACGAAGGAGCGAGTTGGAAACCAAAACCTTTAGACTTGTCGACGGTCATGTAGGTATTTAACGTGGGATTATTTCAATCCGAATATAACGCCTTTCCCATGGAACTGTAGTAGGTATTCCGAGCACTATTTTTGAATTAAAACTTAGAATCATTTCTGTATTGTTAATAAACATAACTTAGGTATGCCTTGATTAGTCTAATGACTCTTTCACATTTCATAGTATAATGTTTTTTTTTTATTATTCCTTGAAAGTATAAATGTCCTTTATAATTGGATAGTTTAATTTGCTACGTGGCATAGCGGCGCAATCCATTTTAGGGGTTTCCGACTGTCCAATGGTGAAGAAGTTCAATATGTACCCCATACCAGCGTCCAAATCAAAGATAGAGGAAGAAACGACAACCTCCACCAGGACTGTCATAATTGAAAGCGATTTACTTGACTTTAGTATGTTTTCTATGGATAAATTCTGTCTGAAATGTTGGCCTTTAAAAGTTACTGAGAACATGAATAATAAAAAATTGAGTAGACGACAACAGAGTGTAAATGAGATATAGGTGTTGAATTTAATCTACGAGAAGAAAGGAGTCATTGCCATGTAGTATAGAAGATAATTCGTCAAGTTAAACAAAGAGAGCCATAGTCGCCATAGTCAGGACTAACATAGCTAGGCTAAACGGGCAAAAGACCTGTAGCCCAGCTTGCTGGGTTAACATTCTCCAGTACCTCCCCTCCACAGAAAAACTGGTTTGGTAGATGATATTTTTCCGATTTTAATTTACATTCGGATTTTCCTATTTTTGAGTACATTTAATCAAGCCCATTAATAACCAACTTAATCTATTATCGCCGTGCGGGGCAATTTCAATCGAGGCGATTCATGCTGTCCACGCCCTTGCTGCGGAGTTCTCCCTCCGGTCAAAGCGATATCGCAGCGGGGGATAACCCGCTGGGATCACCACACACTGCGGACGACTCCCCTCGACAAAGAACAATGGATCATCCTTGAGCCATCAAGATTTGAAAGATCTTTTCTGAAATCGACGCGAGGTGATCATTGTCTAAGAATGAGCAGGGGCAGCTGAGTTGCCGAGAAGACGACGTAATTGCACGGGCACATTGAGCCGGCTTGCGATCTTCCGAACTACCATTGGACCCTTCCGAAGCTCTCGATCCCGATGTTTCCTAAGCTCCTGATTTTGAATCAAAAATGTCTTGAAAAATATAGTGAACTATATTTCCCATGCAATGAACTGTAAAACTGATGGCGTTGTATTAATCGTATGCAATTTTTGATCTCTGATATTAGGTCCTTAATGTGGTGCAATTTTGATGAAATTTGGCATTCACGTGACAAAAGGTTGTATTTATTCTTTAATGTTAACAAAATGTAATAATTATGACATTTTGATTCCATAATGAGGGAGGGATAACGTCTAGTGTGCCAACACCCCCTCCATACGCTTATTGAGGAAGCTTGCGGAATAGTATGTAGTTGCAGATATCTGTTCGCATTCAAGTGTCTCATTTCTTCAAACTTAAGGCTGGTTTGGATAGTTGAGGGCAAAGTTCTCTCCGGGCTTAACCACTGACACTTTAACTTTGGTCCCTACCTCTCCTTGGGTTATCTTGAACAAACAAGAACCTGAGGGCATCCGAAGACTTCTTCCAGGATTTCAAACGAGGACTCTTAGGTCAATAGGTAAGCGCTCTATACCCTTGTCCCCTAATCCACTTTCTACTTAAGACCTAAGGATTCGGAAATTTCATTTTTAAACTCAAATAAACAAATTTTAATACTGGTGGAGCCTTCTTCGAAGATATTCGAACCAGGTTTGGGAGCTAATGTGAGGCCACCGCATTAAACCGTATCCTATAAGTCTTTTGTGGCTTCTCAGTTGTTTGATGCACCTATGCGATGAATTAATTAATAACCAGAAAAAGAAAAACTACTCGAGGACCACAAAGTTAACTAGGTGAATCCACAGATGCATGAAGTTGTTGAGAACTGTGGAGCTAACACTTTTGTGCCGCAAAGCAGTCACACAAGTGCGTGCTGGATCGAGATTATCTATCGCGATAAGACGCATAATGTAGGCTTCGACTGAGGGACGAGAACAGCTCACAAAAACTGACGAGGGAAGAAATTAAACTTCCAGACAATGGCGAACTCATTTGAATAGCGTGTCGCAATTAATGGACCTCCCACCCGAGCCTACCAAGAGAGGCGTTTTACTGGCTGAGGGGAGGGAAAGGATATGTTGAGCGGTCTGCAGAGGATAAGAAATATCACATCGAAAGAAAAATGTGGGACGAGGAGGAGCTAAGAGATGATCTTGGAGTCACAAAGCAGAGGCCAAGATAATAATACCCGTAAGTACATTACTGGTGGCCTAGATACAAAAATCTCTAGCCAATAGCGTAGAGGGGCATAGGGGACACACTTTGGCGAGCAAAACCCTTCTCCTCCTTGCCCTGAATCAAAACTGGTTTTTCGATAAACGTTTTACAAAAAATACCCTTGAAGGAAAATATCAAAGTTTTAATCAAAATTATTAATGCAGAATAGCTTAATAAATATTCATCCAATGTATTTATTTCTGTTAAAAATAATAGATCTAATAATAACCTTTTTGACGCGTAGAGCTCGCAATATATAAATACTCCTAGAAAAAATCCCCCACGGTCGTTATCTGGCTATATCACTTCAGACAAAATTTGCAAAAACTTCAGATTCAAATGTGAAATACAGGATGACATTCGTATCGATGCTGGTAATAATTCACGTTCTCAGCTTAATAAAATACACCTTTGTCATATAGTACATGCTTATATTTTAACGGCGTCATCATCATGCTCTATAGAGGGACTGTTGGATACATCTCAACAGTTGATTGAAAAAAGCTGCAGAACCAATAGACGCTGAAACAATATCTCGAAACAACCGTATTCAGAGAACCGATTTATTATAGCAATAAAGGCAGCCCAGTTGAAGTCACAAGGCGAGCAAAAATAATTATGGCCTTGTATCAAAATCATTACTCACAGTGGACGAAAGAGAAACATAAAAATAGTGATGCGTTACAATAATATCCTACTCGAATGAGGGTATTGCGGAATATTCTTAAAGAAGATAAAGTTATTAAAAAATACCAAATAAAAAACGCAGACGAGATCATAAAATGTTGAATCACATTTTAGCTCCAAATACATCTGAGGCTACCTTCCCTTCGCAATGCACTGACGAGAGTTGAACAAAATATGCACTATTCATCGGTTATATGCAAGTCCAACGGTTGACTGAGAACGCAACGCTCGAATAAACTCCCATCTGAATAAAATCGAGAGGGCGACGTAAAATAAGGGTAACAGTGAGGCAGAAAATAGAACGCGGAACGAGAAAAATTTCACTTTCAACGCAAAAACTTACCTGAAAATTGCGCAAGTTGACGGCTTTGAGATGGAAAGGAAAGTTAATACTGACATGGTCTGAGAATGTTTACGTCCTACGAGATCAATGTGTCGGCAAAGCAATTTTCAACGGTTCTTCTCAATAGAATATACGACCGCGCCTAGACATCTTTTTTCCCATCTCCAAACAAACAGGCAGGTAGTAATGAAATTAACGGCGATCCAGAATATGATGCGGCGGAGTACACGCTCAACACGCTCACGAAGAGCGAGGGCTGGGAGCGGGTTGCGACAAGTTATTACTGCTATTTATGCCGGAAATGACGTCACCACGCGAGACTCCGGTGTCCACTCCGGTGTTTTAAAATGGCAACAACAACAACAACGGAGAGACACGCGGTAGGGACGGAAGATTCGTGTTTGCGAGAGTGGGAAAAATGAAGGATGAAGAGGAAGCGGGGAGGGATGGCGGTGAGGTCATCCGCGGATCTCCGCTGAGAAGAACCCGTTAAAATCGCGGACTGGATCGACGTGAACTCATGCGGAGGCTCGTCTATTTTATCATTGCCGGAAAACATGCTTCAATATATATACGGCCGGGGACAAAAATTTCCATGAGCGTGAGAATAGAAAGAGGCAGGTTGGAGATCGCGTCTGCAGAGGGAAATGGAATAGGAGATGGAGGAAATAGAAAAAAACACACAAAGGGGAGAGGGAATGAAGCGGTGGTGGGAGGAACGGAGCGAAAGGAAACGAGGACAGCCGAAAGGGAAGACGTTGAGAAAGAGCGAACGGGTTAAATTCATTTATTTTATTTGTTCACAATTATTGCCAATTTAGAGTGAAACAGTGATATTATAATAATGGAGTTATGAATATGAATAAATGAGTTTAAAATCACACAACAACAAAAAATAAGGGAAAATATTACAAAAATACAAACAAAAAATTCAACGAAAATATGAAAGGGGAAAGAGGGGTACTTAATTTTTTTAAACAGATATATGGGACATAGCAAGGTTGATGGAAGAGTCGAATGAGAGTAGGAAAGGATCGACATTAAGTGGTAGAGATTTAAGAAGTGAGGAGAGGTGATTGCATAGGGAAAGTTTTATGTAAGGGAACTGGATGATTCTTTATCTTTCCAGGTTTTCACCACGTTCAGAGTTTCGAAGCACCACGGTTTGATTGATACTACCGGCGAAACCCTCGTTGAAGGGAACTTTGAACGCGGTGGAAACCCAGAAAAATGGAGAATCATCAATTTAGTGAAGAGTTCTCGGGATCGCCACCAGGTCAGGAACTCCATATCTGCCGACGTTTCGATGTCCGACTCGGCCATCGTCCTCAGGGCTGTGAATGATGAGAGGGCTTGATTCACAGCCCTGAGGACGATGACCGAGTCGGACATCGAAACGTCGGCAGATATGGAGTTCCTGACCCGGTGGCGATCCCGAGAACTCTTCACTGAGTCCATTCGCCGGGAAAGCACGAGATCTTTCTTAATCATCAATTACTTCCCGAAAACCGGAGTAGTAATCAGGGAATAAAGTTGATGTGAAGGCCGAGTTTTGGCTTCAAACCCCGCAGGCCCGTACTCAAGTCCCGGTGGTGCAGGCGGAGATATTTTCTTATAAATAGACGACCATCTACCTGCTTGAATGCTTTACGGAGGGCACTTCAAGTTCAACACCCCGTCCGTCGGATGGAAGGTTGAATCATGATCCCTTTGGTGTCTTTCGCTCAGAGTAGGCTTCTGTTGACGCCAGGTTTCTCTCCAACCTTCCTTCCATACTCTTCGCGACGGTGCAAATGATCTTAGCTGCCGGTAAAACTGAACTAAATGGTGAAAACATTAATACACATATATTCACTTCCTATTCTCAAAGCGAGGAGGAGGAACGACGAAGTGCTGGACATGGTGGGTGAGCAGAGGCAGCTTTTAGATGAGATACGGAAGAGACAGAAGGTATGGATGGGAGGAGTACTTAGCGGGGATGGGATGTTGAAAACAGTGTTAGAGGGAAGAATGTTAGGTAAACGAGGGATAAGAAGAAAAAGAATAGGATTTTTAGGGAGTAGGACTTACAGTGAATTGAAGAAGGCAGTGCTTGACGGAAGGGGAGGCTCTCAGAATGCTTCTTAAAGCACTCAATGGAAACCTACCTTAATCGGTAGAATAATTTAATAATAATAATTCTCAAAGCCCTGCTTCAAGACCTGCGATGGAGATTTCTCAACAGAAAACCATCAAAAACTGAAAAAAAGTGACCAACTTACTGTACATCACCCACCAGAGAGAAGGATAAATGCGTTGTAGGCTTTAGACTAGATCAGGTTTTTGCCCTTACTAAATTTCTCATTATTTCCCTTTATCCTGCCAATCCACTCAAAAGGTCACGGATCTCACTTGCCTAATCAAATACACAACCTCAACAGTTTTTTCCGCGTGGTGAATAAAAATAGCCACGAGAATTCAGTGTTATTTCTTCCCCGGCAACGATGCCATTTCAGTCGAGAATTCCTTGCAACTTACGTATCGGAGTCATTCTTCGTCTGGCGATGAATTATTTCATTCACCGAATGAAGACCAATGAGTTTTCTTCGGAAATGCATTACATCACAGCTTCAAAGAATGTTTCACAAAAAGAGAGTGCCGTTACAGCGTTCTAGAGTCGTAGTCGTAGAAGAAACAACAAGGACGAATGTTTGTTCACGCAATCACGCCGAGATTGACAAACACGCAATGCAATGATTACAGTAGGTACTAATTGAAGGGAACGCATTATGGTAGGGGACGATGACAGGTCCAAAAATTCGTATTATCACAAATATGAAAGCACGCCTGTTGGATAAATTAAAAATATTACATCAATGTAAAATATTTTGATTGATCCCCCTACATAAACATAGTAATATATCTTTAAATCACATCACTATAAGGATGGTATAGCAGGAAGATGAACTGTATATTTAACTGTTTGGTTTGTCCTTCTCGTGATGCTTACAGAATCTTAACGTGTGATGAAACCCGACAACGGATACGAAGGCAAAAAAGCTCAACAACAAGGGAAACAATTCAGTGAAACTGTTGAAAGAAAAAGTGGGAATAAGTTACAACGCAACCCACTTAAAAGATCCATAAGAAAACTAGAATATGGAAAAGACTCCTATTTTTTATCACCCTCTATCATTGATAAGCGTAAGCCACAGAAATGTTTTACTGAGAAAATGATACACGTCGCCATTTCAAAATAAATGCATGGCATTATCGTGTCCATGCTAGAATTACGAGTACTCCACTATCAAATTGTTTGTTTTCGCGAATATTCACACGATGCATAAAAGTCTGTAAGGTCTGATCCATTGCCTGACGTGGTCTTAAATGAAAAGACTGCATCCATCGTGGAGAACACCCAGAAAAGATAAAGAAATTCTATACACCACGGGAACCACGGCCAGAACGGGAGGAAATCCCGATTAAAAAGAGACTTAGGACAGAAATGGACGAGTCCATCAGAGATGATACATAAACAGATGAGAAATAGAGTTAAAAAGACAGGTAGGTATCTGAAGTGGGCCGACGATTGCTTAGGCCACTTGCGCCAGAATAGAAGGGTAGGGAAGGAATTGTGGAGAGAAACCCGGAGTCGGCACTGGCCTGCTCTTAGCGAAATGCGCCAAGGAGATCACGTCCCACGGACGGAGCTATGTACTTTTAAGTAGGTACCTTCCTCGAAGCATTTAAGCGGGAAACGAATCTTACCGTATAATGAAACTCCGCAACGGAAGCGAAGGCAAACGTATCAGCGCAACCGGTACAGGAAAAAGAGCAGATAAGTAATAATGAAATCTCATCCACTACCAGGACTCGAGTAAAGGCCCACAGAGTGGAAAGCCAACACTATAACAACCACACAAACCTGATTCCAGTGGATATAAAGATGAGAAAATAAATTATGAAGAGAGAGGAAAAGCGGAGAGTGAACGTAAGACTACCTACGTGTCTCCTCGCATTATACGATCGTGAGGCTAATGGGTCGATCTGAGAGGTAGGCGTGGGAAGGCTTCTTCAAGATGAGTTAAGAGCGAAGGATGTGGAAGGTATAGGAACAAGGTGGGGTGGGCGATAGGGGGGATGGAGGGGGTGTTGAGAAGAGGGAGGAAGAGGAGCGTAATCGCACAACTCTGGCGGCTCGTATCCTCACAATGGCGGAAAGATGGAAATGGATCAAGGTGAGGGTGTGTGAGAGCGGTGGGATGGGAACGCCAAGAAGTGAAAGGGGGGTGGCGAATGGGGAGGGGGGTGGGGCGAGAGAGGGGAGGGGGAGGGAATGAATCCCGTGAGATGTGGCCACCGGAAAAGGACGATTCTTGAAGAACGATAAGAGCGTTGGAGGTACAGCGGACGGGGGTGTGGGGGAGGCGGTGGGAAAAACGAGAGTGGGCGGCGGGGAGTGGATCAGGAGGAGGGGGCGAGGAGCTGGGTGCACGTATATTACGCGAACGATTTTTGGTATTGATTGCCTTATTTTTATCGAATGGCAACCTAAACACAAGAAAGCATATTTTGGGGTGCCTAATTTCATTGACTTTTTATTTTATTTTTTATTCCACTTTTTATTTTAGTTATTATTTTTATTTCAGTTTTTATTTATTCTTTATTTTATTTTAATTTTATTTATCTTCCGCCCCGAAAACAGCCCATTTGAAGGCCTATTACATCGGGATAAATAATGCGTAACAACGGCTATCCCATACAACCATGCCCTGCGTAGGAACAACCTACCCAGGCGGGACTCGAGCCCGTGACCTTCGATTTGGCAGGCGAGAACTTTACCCTGCCGCCACCATTTTCTATGTATTGTGGTTTAATTTTTGGACAGTGAAATAAATATCTTGTGCATCGCCGTATGTATCGTAAGTATAGTCGTCGTGACATTAAGGGTGGAAGAAGCCACTGATTTGTTGGCTGATACGTATAACACTTACATTACAATGTGATGTTCGGAGCCCGGCGGGAGAAGCAGGGAATAGGAGCAAGGTACAGGCCAGGAAGAGGAATACTCCCGTCATTCGGATTCGCTGTATTTATAAAGGCCGCTATACACGGTGAATGATCATGCGAATGATCATGCCGAATGATCACGTGATTATTCACTGGATCATGCGAGCAAAATAGAACATGTTCTAATTTTCACTGAATGATCATGCGCATGACGATTCATTCGCGAATTTTTCCGTTATACACGGCGAATGATTTCATTCGCATGACCATTCACCGTGCATAGCTAGCTGCCTTAAGAAACTAGCAGGGGACCCAGAGTTGCTCGGGAAGGATAGTACCCATAGAATTGTGACACTTGGAACTTGGAATTCATGTTAAAATAGCAGAATTTTCATGTTTCCTCTTTGAGCGTGTAAAGGGATGTGCCTACCCGGCAGGATCTTTAACCACAGAAGTTGTATGACGTGACGTAACAAACAGTAATTAGAACATGACGCTAATGACGAGTCGGACACAACCAAAAGAAGCACAAGGGGGTTTAGGAGCATAAGATGCATTCATATATTAATTTCTGTCGCAATCAGTGCAGCCGTATGGAAACGAATATCGGACATACAAACAGACATCCTCTTTTATACATATAGATATGCGGGTCCAAAAGACGAATTGCCACCAAGGAGAGGATGTGAAAGGGAGGGATGAGGGCGCGGGAGGACGGCATGATCTCACCAGGAATCCCATTAACGTTCTCTACCGACTCTTCGCGACATTATTATTATTTTCAGCTGAAACAAGTATAGTGATGGAAAAATCGAGTTTTAATGGTCAATGATCGACATATTCGAAATCGAGCCATGATCTTTCGAGTCCCTAGGCATCCAGGAAAAGGCAAACGTTAATTTGAAATTCATGTACTTCAACTACTGGTTCATTTTTGGAAACAAACCAACATGTTAGAAACTCAATCGTCGAATGGCACATAAGGTGTTGTCTTAGGAGTTTTCCTTGGCCATCAATGCTGACTTCGGTTTCCTCTCCATCCTAATTTCAGCAAAGGAGCCCAGAGCATAACAACGGATTCTTATGGCCTATAAGATACTTAAAGGACTAGAACCAAACGAGTACAAAATATATACGTTCAAATCACCCTTGTCTTTGACAAAGCAAGTAAGTTCAACCTTACGGAATTTAAAGCATATATTACTCAGAGCTGTTCATAGCGGGGCCTTTAAATTGTTTCCCTTTTTTTACAAGCGAGAACTTTATGGAACCATCGCACAAGTGTTCATTTTATACGGCCTATTATGCAGCTTGGAGACGTGCTCAAAATTCTGATTCCTCTCTCTACGTCGGCCGTATATTTTTTTTTGGCCAACACGAGATAAATTTCATTTCAGACGGCTCCGTTCAGCATCGCTGCCCCCGAGTACAAGGCTCACATGGAAGAACCGGGAAGAGGGGTAGCCCTGCGAAGATGACGAATAAAATCACTTTTTCCGAGCACCAAGGCTGATGTGGTGGACGTCATTAGGCGATTCCTAGGAATTAATTTTCGGGCAGTAGAAGATGATGATAGCGTTAGAAACGAGAAGGCAGGCAGAAGGAAATAGAGAGCATTGAAAGGAAACCTTGATGAAATTGCAAGTCGAAAATTCCTTCTCAAACTAATCGCCCATTGTTACCGGCTGGAGGAGTTATCCCTAACGAAGGCCCTGCATGGCGCAGATGGAAAATTTACCGTTTTCATTTTTATGCGGTTTAGAAACGATTAATTTCACCCATAGCTAAAAAAATTCCAATTATTCCACGAGTGAGTAAAAATCCAGATCAGAAACATCAGCTGGTAATATCAAACACAAGAGTAGAAACACATTTTCGGCAAGGGGGATTTGTTTCCAGACATAGGTGAAGTTGAAAATTATTTTTACATCCCGGGATCTAATCTCAAAATTATTATCCCATTAAAATCACTATCACAGCAAAATATATGCACTGAAGTAAGACTATCTTCCCAATACTTTAAGAGTAATGGTTTCAGGGAAATGTAATTAATGACTATCAATACGTCTATCGACATATCAATGAATGCATATATTTGTGGGAAAACAGAAACACTTGCTTCAATAGGAAAAGAATAACGAAAAAAATGACGAAGCTTACGGGGAATAGTTAGTTCGAATTTTCGATGGGACACAGCCCATCTTCCTCAAGAGAAGGGAGGAAGAAAAGTGAGGGTAGAAGGTATGGTGCAAGGGAGAGGGTAAAGATGGAGGGAGGAAACACGGTTGACGGGGATTGGTGGTGCTTTAGTGGGCGCGGTTGATCCCTGGTGCAGAAAAAGCACGAAAAGCCCAAATGCACGCCTCTTACAGTTCCTTCAGCTCTAGCGGGGTGGTAGACGGAGGGAGGGAGGCCAATATTCCCACTTTGTAACATTCGTCAAATAGAGAGTTGTGGGAGGAGGCATGCATGGCGACTGGAAGGGAGGCAGAGAGAGAGGAAACGCTATTGCAAGAGGAGCTATCCCCATTCATTCGAATACACAGGGGGTGGTGGATGAGCCGACGTAAAAAGCGGGCCATTTCTGGCACAGAAATATAAATGCAACGTTTTTCTTCGAGCAAGAAAGGTCCAACACTAAGGTATGAAAGGTCTAACACTAAGGTATGAATGGTCTAACACTAAGGTATGAATCAATGAACCTTCACACCGGGAGATGAGCACATTATTTCATGAATTAAAAATGAAAAATAATAGTCAAGTACTGTTTACAATTTTCCATTCCAAATAATTCCCTCGCGTTTCGATGACTGCATCATCCTCATCGGATATTTGTAATGTTCACTCACAATGTCACAATACGCAGATACTCATATCGATATTAATTTTTTTTACTGATATCTACTACTATTTCTGTTGCAAAAAAAATTAAACTTAATTAGAGTCATTTTGCCACTGAACCACTCAAGTAATAAAGAGAAGCGAAAGATCTCCACGCAACGCGAAGGATTCTTCCCCATTGGCCTTCTCATTCCCCCTCTGCCTTTATGACCCTCCCCGCCTAATTCGCGAGTCTAGGACCATTAAAGACGGCCTCCCCCGCCTCCAACGCCGCCCCCACCACGACAACAGCACTCGGGGCGGTAGTCCTCCGCCTACTCCCCCACTTTACCCCTTCCCCCTGGTCAGGTGCCCGGTGGGAACGCTTATGCATATAACGTGAGCGGCCGCCCATGACCTGTTTCTACCGGTAAAACATCAGCATCTGCGTGCGGATGTGCGCTGGGAAGGAGTGTGGGGGGATTGTCGGTTGGACGGGGAGAGTGGCGTGGGGTGCGGAGGTTAAATTGGAGGGTGGGCGGCTGCATCTACGTGATAGACATGTAGGCACCGCCGAAAAAGGGCGAAAGGCACGGAGTGCTGGAAAGACTTGTGCCAGCTAGAATGTCCGGACACCAGGCATGATAACTTGCTGTACCGGTGAGCCCACTGAGCCACTGACTCAGCCCAACCAGTCAGACAATCAGTCTTACCAGTGGCGCTAGGAATATGCTTTGGGAGGAATGAAGGGGAGCCAGTGGGGGCTGCTATCACTGACGTGATGGCAAAATTAGCAGTACCGGAACGCACTTTCCTTAACTTTTTTTATAAGTGAAATACTACTCTAGTTGTTTCAATTTTTTCAGCAAATACAGAATAAACAATTCAAAAATATTTTTATCATGGTTACGAATAATATTAGAAATTTTGAGGCACCAAAATTGATGAACGTGTTATTTGGCTAATATGTCTTTTCTTAACCAGGACCAGAACGGCGTTCCGGTACCATGACACCTCTGGCTGCCACCCCAGAAAACGGAGAGTTGAGGAAACATTTTGAATAATACATGCCTGAAAATGCATTTTACATCATTTTGCGCCTAAAAATTCACTTTAAGCAGATGCAGCTATTATATATCAAATCTACACAGGATTTTTAAATAATTATTTGATTTCTCTGAGGCTTTGGGGGGTGGATACATCCCCTCATCCACCCATAGTTATGCCACTGAGTCTCACCAGAGGTAATATCGCCATGCACTTACGATGGAAAGGTTACTCTGGTCCCTTTACGCTTGTTGTGCCATTTGCACCATTAGTGTGTTTAAACAAAAAATCAACCACGCTGAAGAGGTGGTCTTGGAACTAACCGGCAGCTGGCCCTTTACCTGGAGATTTGAGGATATCTGGACCAAATTTGAGGATCGTCGTCGTCGTAGGTAATGTCGCCACGAACAAGGCCGTGGTCATAACAAGATTTCAAGTGAGGTTTCAGGGTTCGCTTGGAGACGGATGTGTTTTGGGGCTATCGTCAGAGAGGGTACATCTCCCATAATTTTGGGGAGTTTCGACCGTTGAATGTTCCCTTCCTAGATGCGGCCTTGTACGCAGAACAAAGGGAAGCAATAATAACTCATCGCACTGCAGGAACAAGTGACATTGTACGCAGTCACGCGCACGGGTGCAAAGTACACCGAAGGATGAAGTTCGCCATGAAAAAATATTTGACTTAGCCGGGATTCGAACCCGGATCCCCGAATAACCGGTCAGGCGTGTTAACCAGTTCCACCACCGAGCCATTTTCTCAAAGCCAACTTCGGGATGGTATTTTCCAAACAAGATGTTGACGTCACAAGTCCACACTGTGGCACATGTGGCCAGGGTCGTGCTTCACCCTTGTTCGGCGATTCACGCTGACTTTGGTGTCGCTCGAGAACTATGTTTCTCATTAGTCCAGTGGTTTGTCTCTGGGAGGAGACCAACACATTTGGTAATTTTAAGTGTTAAGCTCTTGCGGAAAGGAGAGTCAGGGTGAGATTATCGGAGGATGAAGAGATGGGTTCCTAGCGAAACCAAAATCCTATAAGGAAGGGAACGGCGGAGCCCATCTGTTGGGCCGAGCACATAGCACGCAAGGAGGTATGGGAATTCCCCTGCAAAACCTCCGCCGCTCTTCTCTGGGTTGGAAAACCCCAATAATCTAAGACCTAGCCTCCCATCGCTAAATTCCGCTCACTCATGTTTTCATGCTAGAAAATATCTTTGTTCCTTACACGCCTCCGACAAAAAGCCGGAAGAGATAATAATGTGTATGACAGAAAGAATTGAGAGTCAAATTGACTCTAAATTGAGAGTCAAAAACTTGACTTGCATAAAAAGGCAAAATCAATTCACGGCAAGTGATATCGACTGCAGATCAACGAAAATATTTTATGACCATCAGTTTCGACTTCTTTTATTAGGGAATACTTTCACACAGAATAAACCTATATCGACTGGCAATGAAACTGAAAAGTGTTTCACACGACACTAGTCATAGCTCGGTTTAAAGAATGACCATTATTGTGACAGCATACAGATATTTTATCGCATTCATGAAATCCAACGACATCACCATCATGCTCGCTGAGCATTAACATTTGACACATGATGAAGTACTAGTTTTTCCCTTGCGCAGAGTAGCCTGAAACAACACTTTTACCTGCGTGAACACAGTATATTCCTGATTTATTTTAATCTTAACCTCATATACTTAAAAATGCGATGCTATTCTACAGAGATAAATGGATTAATAGGGCATGTTTATCGATGACCCAACTTTGCAACCGAAATCTTCGAGGAAATGAATTCCTCTCGATTAAGGGAAATGGATATTTTTCGATTAAGGGATATGCATATTCTCATTTCCTTTAATCGAAAAAGCAACATTAAATGAAAAAAAGATGCCCTCATATGGTAAGTTGCGCATATTATTAAAGTGACTCAAACGATATGAATGAAATCACTTCTTTTTGTAAGTTCATTGACAGCTTCATATCATCTGGGACAGCTCCCAGCACTAGAGATTACGCTCTCGACACCACACACTACGTCTTGAGATTGATCAAGTACAGAGATAATTGAGTCTCAATAGATTATTTAAAAAGCTTTGAACATGCCTCATCCTTCATTTTAAGCAATCGCCGAACAGCGGAGGAATTTCACCTCTCCTGAATTTTTTCATGAAAGTCAGGCTCGCATATATGTTTAGCAAGGGATTTCCACACTCTTAACAACGATTTCAGGTTGATCTGCGCGAGTGATTTTGCTAATTTTCAAGAAAAATTTTGACGGACGGTTATTTTTAATTAGTCATTAAAATCATTCCAAATTGAGAAAGAGGGAGTTGATTTGATTGCATGGTCTTTCAAGGCCAGATCGTTCCTTAGGAAGATATAGGTAGCCATTTTTGTTCCTCATGAGACTACCGACCACGTGCAAGGATTACTACCGCGATTCGCTGCACTAAATGATACAAGGAGAAAGAGAAGAAACTTTGAATCCCTTAATAAACATGAATTATTGCTTCTTCCTTTGTAGGCCGAAACCATCGAAATATAACAGCGAAATGACTACACACGGGTCGTAAAAATAACACCGTGACGAAGAGATGCTGGAGAGAAACTGGATCAACGAGTTTTGGCCCCTCTTGTTTTCGCAATTGCCACCTTTCACACGGCAATATACTGCCTATTTCGAGGCAATGAGTATTTCGCGAGGTAGCCATACCCTTCACAATGAATCCAATAGAGAGAAATGAGCCAATTGATCTCCCGAACGGCGTAAGTGGAACTGACCGAAAGAAAGAGAGAAGCGACAAAGGAAACCCGTTTTTTTTCCTCCGTGGATAGCAGGGCTTTAAAGAGTCGTGACGGAATTGTTAGCGGAAGGATGCTGTGCGTTCAGGACTGAGTGATTTGGGGAATGCTGGTGGCGTGAGGGAGTTCTCGAAAAGTTTATGACTACTATCGAGAGATGGGGAAAACCGCGAGACCTGAGCCGAAAAACTAACTACACTCGGCGTGCCCATTCAGGGATAACGGAATCCGAAGAAAAGCATCGCGATTCCGCCAAACAATGATTAAGCGGCTGGGATCCGAACAAGAGATAATGAACAATGGAATTATCACCCGATAAGAGGGGGTTGTAAATACTTTTGGCCAATATTTCTTCGGTAGGAAATGAATATTTATTGAGGTGTTACCATAAAGAGGGCAGATCTGAATCGTCGAAGTTATGGAAGAACAATCTCTCGCATTTAGCATAGGTATTTTTACAATAATCGCTATGTAATATATAAACTATATTTTCATACACTAAAATGATATTTAAGATTTTTATTTCCTGAAGAAAATTAACAACTATGGTCGAAATTAAGTACACATAACTTAAAATTTCACATGAATATTTGAGCTACAGTCTCATTTTCGACCCTTTTAGAGAACAGAACGAATTTTGCCAAAGACGCCATGGAGAAAAAATTGATCAAAGGGTCGCAGCCACTTTAGATTTTAACGTATATTATAGGAAAAATAGTTTAGAGGGTGGACTTCAGATAGATTTAAGAGATTAATTATATTCCTAAGGTAATTATTACAAGAAGTAAATATCAGTAGAGGTATTTATGATTTTCAAGCCATTAGGAATCTAGACAATTTAACAATACTGACATTTGCTAGTTTTCCCACTGAATTTAGACACTATATATATCATGATTAAGAGTTGGTGAGCTTTATAGTTGCCACAGCGAAAGGGGACGCAACCCAATGACAACACTACTCTGGAAAATCCACAGCATGACAGTGCAACACTTATGGAACAGGCTAACTTCCGATAAGTAAATGAGAAACAAACTTAAGCGAACTACGTTGGGATCACATCCGCAGGAACACAAGACTGAGCATTTCAACGCTGCGTACACGCAAGAACCTTGACCGTTTTGCATCACATTTCAAGCACAAAAGAAAATGATATTCCCGCATCCTTCAAAACCAGTGACCACAATGATAATCATCACTTCAATTGCTGAGTAAACGCGTGGTAATCGGTTCTTATACATGCATTCAAAACCTTCCAACGAAAGCTAAAGGAATTATTTTATTCCGGAATTCGCTTACGTTCCTTCAAGTTTTCAAGTCACCAATAATCCTCTATAAATCTTTTGGATTTAGGGTGTAGGTTCAAATATTAACCAGCTTAGATATTAGCAATGATTCACCAGTCCTAACGATCCGACTCTATTTCTTTCATCGCTTGCATTATCCCTCTTCTCCTTCCTCCCAGCGTTTATCTTTGTCACATTTTGCAACTCTTAATAATTAACGCCCACGTACATCCACGTGCTCATTATTCACCTAGCCATTCTTCAACTAATCATGACGATCATTTCCCTTTCCTCTCACTGGCCAATGTTATTTGTTTTCTTGACTCTTTAATGCGGTTTATATTTCTGTACCAGACACAATAATAGTAGACATCCTCTAGCACTCATTAATAGCAGACATCCTATAGCTCATGCTCGCGGTCCCATAGCCTAAGATTTACCAGGTACATTGTACCTACACCACTTCTATAGCTAAATATTCCACGAGCAAGCGCACAATTCGCATCAGTTTTAACAATAGTGTAAAATACACTATCATCCTTATGGAAGTTTTTATCAACGACGTCACATGAGGATAAATAGCAGTTGCAACGAAAAGTGCATCTTGTGCGCTGAGGTCCTCGTTAAGCTATTCTCAAAGTGAAGCGCCGCTTGAGGGTATTTCCCAATATTTTCAATGCCTCTCAAGCAAAAGAGGACGAGCAGGTGAAGTTGCCTTTGTTTGAAAACAAAAGCAGAGCGCAATATCTGAGCCAGCGAGTCCCCCTGCTGACCAATTTCATCATCATCCATCCGAGAAATGATTGCGAAAAGCATCTTGCTGAGCGCGATGTCAAGTTCTTAAGAGATTTGGCAAGATTTGCGTGCGAGCTCCAAGCAAAGAGATAGACGATGACCAGTAAGAAAACTTTAATTCTCGTGCTGAAAACTATAAATCTCATTATTAAGTAACATAATACATTTAAAACGGTGTACTGGAATCAGGTATACAGGCCCAATCATTTCCTTAAAATGAAGCTCATTAAGAAGAATCCACGAATAGAAGATTATTCACCACGATCGTTTCTTGCATCATTTGTGTTTCATCCAGAGATTCATACCACTTTAATATTATAAATCCTCATAAAAGAGCACTTCTACTCACTGTAAGTCCCAGGAAAAATTCTGGGAAGGTAGTATGACAGGAGCAAATATCAATTCAAATGCATCCTAATTCAGATGAATGGTAGTTTTAGAGCGAATTTAGTAAATTATTTAATAAGTAAATCCATTATTGAGATTTACAAACATGCTATTATTCCCTTTGAATGCACGCTAAAATGTTCTAATGCGCAGAAAGGCATATCAAAGGACCAATCGTAATTTGCCATTAGCTAAATCATCTGGTGTGTTAAATAAATAAGCAAACAAAATTATGGACTATTCCTCTACCTACGTTTTAAGAGTATCATGCGAATAGTTTTCGGAGTGAGAGGTTGCAAGGCATGGTGGATTAAAAAGGCGTAATTTAGCAGGAATAGTTCAGGAAAACCCGCCACCCATACAGGGAGCTAATGACACGATTGCAATTTTTACTTTGCCATTCACCTCACCGCATCAAATAGCATACATACAGCATAGATTCATAAAAATACTTCGGGTTGCAAAGACGCGCCAATTAAATTACAAATGAATTGTTCCAGGAGGATAAGGGTTACGCTATTCACTTGCCTCAATGTAAGGGTATCGATTGCATTCCTTGTTTTGAATTCGTATTGCGAACTAATATACCCAGGCTATATTCAAATTACGAATTCATCTAGGAAATCCAGTCTGCTAAGGTACTTGAGATTCTATAAAAATTATTTATGATGGGGAATCACCAACTCATTCTCTAGGGCACAGCTTGTGATGGATTTTGTAAAAATCTATATCCCCTCGTTTTTGGACAGCATTCGTAACTATCTTATTACCTTAGTATCGGTACTTCTTACTTCTAGGTTCTCAATCATTGAGATTTAGCAGTATGATAATGTGAAATAATGCCAAGCTGGAAATTCATGAAGACTATGCATTGAAATACTCACAATTTAAAAATGTCTGCCAAATGATTCGGAATGCAACTCTTGCAAATTGTATCATCATCTAACATTTGCCTATTCGCAAAGTCTCACTTGAATCATAGAAATCCGTTGCATAATTTAATTTTGGACGAGAACTCTTAAGAAAGTAACGCTATCGTTACGAAGTGCGATGCTTTATCACTTGATGTTAAACAGGAATGGGATTCGAGTATCAAACACAATCACTATTCTGAACTGAGTATGCGGTGGTCATGGGAAAGTTTGTGAAATACAACGCAACCACTTCGACGTAAAATCGAATGCCAGCTTCAAAACCACTAATTTTCGAGTTACCAGTTATGCTACCGAATTTCGTGAATTCCTCGTGAATTGCGAGGTCCACACGAAAGCAATTTCAAAACCGGACGATCCTGAAGCAGAATAATGAGGAATTCATGTTGCAGACCGAAACATATCCCGAGAAAGAATAATAATAGAGTAGGTGTGTATTGCCAAAATAATTAACATTAATTGATACTGAAAGGCTAGATATATCCAAATATCTGAATTCAAGTGCAATCAAAATTTGAATCTGCAATCGAATTAACAATCAGAACATGAATATTTTAAATTATTCACGCCGTAATTCAAGCCGAATACAGATGTTCAAGGGATGAATATAAATATCCAGGACAATGCCCAGTCAATTCGGTGTTCACAAATGATATGACAAAACGGCACCTTCCGCCACCCAATGGATTCTGCAAGATCAGCAAGAGGGAAAAACGGAGCGAAATGACGACACCATACATTCGAAAGAAACTGGGGTTCGGATTCCCGACACGAAAGAAAAAACCTCCGTGACGTCACGCGATCGGACTAGTCATCGCCAAGTGGCGCGAGTCTGCGGCCGCGGGAGGAAGGAAAGGCGGGAAGCGGAGATAATGAGCGGGGGAGGGGATATCGCCACCTTCGGACGAAGCGCCCGCAAAACGAAGGGTGGGCGGTCAATGCTGATCCAAGAATAGCGCGGTGGGGAGGAGACGCATACACTTCCGCCGCAATCATATTCTTCAAGAGGTCCACCGCGAGAAGCAGCGGCAAAAGAAGACACATTGAGGTTTCCTATTCGTGGGAGGAAGGAACTCCCAATGGCGTTGGGAAGGAATGAGGAGATAGATTTCTCGCCTTATCGACGAAAATTTCCGGTTCGCTGATGAAATAGGAAACGATGTCTCACCGCCCACGGCTTCCATCTTGAATCAAGGGAGAGTAGAGTGAATGATGATAAAAAATTTAATAAACTAAAAAGTACTCCCACTATCTTCCATTCATTGATTCAAACTACGCAGGGAATTTATAAACGTCCTTAAAACGTGAGGAATCGCGACGGAGGGTGATCATAGACTCAAAGTTATACGACGATAATCGACGCTAAGGATTTAAAAGCTGGCAGGACTCTTTAAATCGTATATCTTCATACTTATACGAGTGCAGGTTTATATAATGTGTGATATATATCAACATAATAAAGTCACAGAGTGTCTAAAGAGATCCCACAATACTATGATTCTTTTGGCATGACAATACCAAGGTTGCTATGGATCACGCGTGATTTTCTATTATTGAGCCGTGAATCGGCTGAAAAACTAAACTAAATATACAAGACATAGTTATATACTACCTGATGTCGATCTCATGCGAAACGCTGAAACCTGGTTCATGCTAAATAAATTTATGTGGATTGACATAGTTACTGCATTGTATTTTCAACTAAAGGAGTTAAATATTATAAAATTTAATTTGTGGTTCCAAAAGGTTTGAATTTCACAATCAGAAGATGAATTTTATGTTGCAATTTAAGACAGTATTTGAAATTACAATCTTGACTATGTATTTCAAATATCAATTTCTTCAGTATTTTGTATTTTGTTTTTGAAATGAAATTGATAGGAATAATTTGAATTTTTACATAAAATACAATTGAAATTTATTTTTTCCACCTATGAATGACAATTAATAACAACCAGTTGTGTCCAAGGTATTTCGAAGCAGCTTTACTTAGCCAGTGTTGGGAATGAAATGATGGCATTTTCAATGGAATTGGCACTAACCCTCAATAACCCAGAGCTGATTCTGGGAGAAATTAATTTCAAGACTTTTAATAAAAAAAATGTGAAAATTTGCTACTCAATCACAATTATTGTGGAAGCAAAATATTTCGCCGTTAAACTCTGCGGCACCAAAAAACACGCAGTATTTAAATCTTTCCTGAATAGAGCTGAAAATGTATACATTTTTTATATCACTTAGGAGCAACATAGGGTTATAATGGGTTTTAATACCATTCACTACGGACAATACATTCATAAATGACGTGCTAATATCAGATTGGATGGGAGTAATGCCGCTATGCATCTCGCACTGCATATAGTCAACGATTCTCACAATAGGTCCTCGTTTCCTTCCCCTCCTTGCGTTCCCTTTTTCCTCAGGAAGGAGCCCGCGACATCCACATGTCTCTCGCATCTTGGCGTCGCGTCGTCGGCGAAAGTTTCCCAACTGCAATCCCAGTTTCCTTCCTCCCTTCCCTGAATCTAAGAACCTTACCACTGGCAACTCCAGGATGGACTTCGGGAGGCCTATTAGGTCCTTTCATAGAGAATTAACCGCCACTAAATCCGCAGGAAACTAAATTTTTGAAAAAAAGAGAGAGAGGAAAAAAACCATTCCGATTGAGTGTAACGAAGGGTATAATGGGGTGCTATCGATTGAATATATGAGTTGAGATATATGATTGATATATGGTTTCATCTACCGCACTGTTTATACCACTACCTCTGTAGAGTGAAACAGAAAAGGTAGCGTTTCTAACTAGAGATATTTATGGCTTCGTTCATAAATAACTACAAAAATACTCATCTCTTTATATTTGGACATCAAGCATTAAAAATTTCGATTCAGATTTTAATGGAGTGGCAAAGCTTAAAAACTGTTAAGGAAAGCTGAGACAGCTTATGAAGTTGGGATAAATCGAGAATAGTTATAAGATTGAGGTAACAGGGAGGGTGATAAAACATTGAGTAGAAATGATCCAATCTAGAGAGATAACGAGGATTCACGCTTAAATAGTCATTGCAGATTAACGGATAATAATATACCATAAAATCCTCAAAATTATTGATAGCGGATCCGTGAAACATGCAAATATGAAATTAACCATCGATTTGCGCTCTCTAATGAAAAGGTAAATACATGCAGTGGCGGATCTATGGGGGGGGGGGGGGGAAGGGGGCTATCCAATACCCCCCCTTGGGTATCCAATTTACACTAGATAAAATGGTAATTTTGTTCGAACCCCCTCTCCAGCTAGGAGGTTACCCCCTACTCAGCCCCCCCTTGTCCCTATCCTGAATCCGCCACTGCATAGGTACATGCATGGTCATAATTTGTGAAAGATACTATTCGCCGAATGAAAAAATGAATAGCTATCTCCTCTCGTCCGGCGATACAGCCAATTAAAATATTAACCGTTACATCTGAATATCAGCTAGGGCTTATCACGGATGTATTTCGTTAGCCCCACATCCTTCCTTCTTCAGACTCCTATCTACAAGAGATGGAATGCGTTGCAAAATCACGCTCCTGCGGCTGAGCAGAATAAAATAACGATTTTTGAGTCTCGCCTTTGGGGAGGGAAACGTTGCTTCAATATGCAGAAATTTTAACTCGGGCCTTATTCAGAGATTATAATTTAAGACTGTAAATGAAAACAGGAAAATGATTGAGTTCAAATAAAAATAAAGTACTCTCAGTGGCTGTATTATACAATAAAGTATTTTGCATTCTGAATAATTCATCTTAGAAGATACTAATAAGACATACAAATGTATACCTGCGTAAAAGTAGGTATACAATTCAAAAAAGGATAAGGAAAAATTTCTCATATATGAATAACATTACCGACATTATATTGTTCGAACCCCCGGCAGAAGAAAAGACACGGTTAGTAAGAAAATATTCCCTCAATTTGAAAGAAAGAGCCAAGTTTTCGAAGTTTCGCCATAGTAGTTTGACGAGATTACTTATATCACATTAAAAAATTGAAGTATATAAAGACATTTTCGATGATTTCGAAAAGTTTGACCAAGTCATTCAAATTTCGTTGAGAGTTAAAACTATTAACCCTTTTCTTTCTCTATGGCACCGAAGTCTAACGGTGAGAAACATTAAGAGCAGAAAGGCAGAAAATAAACTGTAAGTCTTTCATGAGCAGGAAATAGCTTCAAAACATCCGCAGATAATTGGCTGCTGTCGACGAGGCTTACTTATCCCATATTATCCTGCAAACCTAAACATACGATAAAAATAACTGGAACGCTCTGACAATGTACACTACATGAACCTTAGGAATTGAGATCAATTTTTATTTTCTCGTTCTACTCCCAGTCAAAACAAACTTGAAGAGCAACCACAGAACTTGCCCGCGACTTAATAGACAGACGAAGCGCGCAGGAATGCTCCACTTTCTTCCTTACCCACAGTAAACACAAACTTTCCCGAGATAACGCGCATGAATACTTTCTGACTCGGCGATAAGACGGCTCCACGCCCATATGGGATTGCCTCAGAGCGTCTCCAAGAGCTGAGAAAACGATCAAACGTAGGATCATACCTTCTACAGCCGATCACAACTTGCGACTGTATGAATGAATAAATGGTTTTTTATTCTCTGGTAAACCCATAAGAGTAAAATACATAAGTGCAGATAACCTTCTGCTCAAAATATTGATAATCTCGTCTAACTGCTATGGTGAACATGCGAAAGCTTGGCTCTTTCTTTAAAATCGAAGGAATATTTTCTTACGAACCGTGTTTATTTTCTTCTGCTGGAAAAACTTATGTCAATAACGTCATTCCCATATGAGAAATTATTTTCTTTATCCCTTTACAAAATTGTATACCTACTTTTACACAGGCGTACTTTCACACATGGGTATGTATGTTGCATTATCTCATCTTCGGAGATGAATTTTTCAGCATGTATTTAATTGCACAATATTTTCACTAGGAGTACTTTATTTTCATTTAAATTCAATAATTATCCTGTTTTCATTTGTAGCCGTAAATTAAAACCTCTGAATAAGGCCCGAGTTACAATTTCTCGAGATTAAAGCAGCGTTACTCTCTCCTCCCAATAAAAATTGTGAAATAAGCATAACATATACTTAAGAGTAATTGAATATAAAGTGTAAAAAAATGAAATGAATCAGCACATATTTTCTTGCATTTCAAAACAACGTTGCTACCGCTTTAAATATTCGTACAATTTTCTCTTTAAATATTACGGGGTAAAGGAGCATTTTATTGAGGAGGGTAATGAATCCCAAAAATAGCATGCTTTCTTCGGGATGGAACTTAGGTGGTGGTTGTTATGGGTTTGGGGTATGAGGAGAAGGTTCAAGTCTGCCCGGGTTCTTCTGACAGAAGCAGTAGTTCTGACAGTGAATATGTTGTGGAGGTATTCGGGAATATGAGTTTGAAAGAGGCAGAACAGAAATTTCTCACTTTATAACCGGTTTTAAGAGCTTGAACATTTCATCAAGATAGAAGTGAAAAAAAACAGGGATACTAAAAGGGTGTAATGTAACGTAATGAGTAGAAAAATAATTACTGGAGTTCGGTCGCGCTGAGTCGCGTTCGAAATATCTCTTCCCTACTTTTTCACATAGCCTCATTTGTGGCGAAGGAAGAAAATTTCGGCATTCGAAAAAAGAAAGAACACGTGCGTTCTCCCGCTCGCAATCTCCGGCTCTTGTTCCGGTCCATAATCCCGTTTGGCCTCTCCGAGCGAGCCCTTAGCCACAGCTTCCCTTTCCTGCAACCACTTCCCCGTTTGCTCCCCGGGTGAGGAACCCCACCCTACGACTCCTTCCTTCCGTCTTCTAATATCTCCCCTCTCGTTCCTAGATGAACCCCTCCCGGCATGCAACGGAATCACACTCGAACAACAAGGGTACTTAGCGAAGGACATTATTTTCACACTGTAGTTACCCACCCACAATTGCTGCAGCAATAGTTTCTCCCATCACAAGTTGGGCTATCCCGTTAGTCACAGAGGAAATAAGCGCAGAAAATAAGGCTCAAACTTCATTTAAAAAGGGACATGGCGATAAGTCCCAATTCAGTGTTACAATTAAGGATAATTTAAGTAATTAAACAATCCGACTATCATTAGAAGGACTTATTACTGATAAGTAGGACAACGGGAACGTACACAAAATTTTCAAGTTGGCATCAGTGCACTAGTGACGAGTTTCAACAGAAATTCTAAATAGTTTTCAAAAATTGAAAATGTTACTTTTTTCATGATCAATTGGAATGCTCAGATTCCAGATGAATCGCATTCAACTCCTCCATTACTTTCAGCTTCTTGACTGAGACATCATCCTCACTGTTCTGGAATATGAGTAGGGGATGAATTTGACTTGTATGCAAAAACTAACTTTCCATTCATCAACCGCGAATGCATTTCCTGAAACAAATCAAATGGTCCTGCTCCCACCAAAATTTTAATCGAATTACTTGCACCTTTGCGTTATTCACTTTTAACTAAAACCCATGATATTTCAACGCATTTGGACTACGAGTGGCGGGCGCTCTATCGGTTAGTTGGAGCACTAGTCCAACATGGAGTGTTCTTCGAGCGTTCTTTTGCCTGGAATTTAGAGAAAAAACCTCAAGAGTGCGACGCCAAGCCAGAGGATGTCAGCATCACCGGTGCTTTTATCTCCAGTTCGACTGACTTCTCTCTGACCAACATCCTGCCCTTATCTCCGTCCCTCAGATCCCTCTTGTTTCTCTTGAAAGTTTCACCACCCCTTCCCAACCGCCTGGGCGGTCCGGTCAACTCATGCTAGTTCCCCTTCTCCTTGAAAATATCTTCAACCGGCCGCTCGGCTACGATATAAGTTCCAGGATTTCATTTTAAATAACAAATATACGAAGTACCAGATAGAAATGCTCACTAGTGCGAATCCATTAAATATAAATAACTAAAGCGTTTATATTTGGAGCAGGGGCGCGGCTACGGAATTAAGGCTGGAGGAGGTTTTGGTGCAACTAATACTGGAGCGTGTAGGGGTATGGAACACCCACCAGGATAAGCGGTAGGTGCGAGATTAGTAAATTGCGGAATTTTAAGATAAATGGCTCAAAAAGGTTAAGTTTACGGCTTTCTGAGGGATATTTTATTAATCCTTACACTATTCTATTAGTAATATGAATACAATCATGTAAAATCATTAAACTTAAAAATTTCTCTGAGCTCTGGGGGGAGGGTCGCTGCGCCACTGATTTGGAGTATGTATCTCTACGGAAATGAGGCATGGAAAGTAGCAGAAAAATTAAGGGTATAGGCCTTCGCAACGTGGTGCTACAGAAGAATGATGAGGATCAAATGGATCAAGCCGAGTAACTAATGAGGGAGTCCTAAGAAGGGTAGGAGAGAAGAGAAGCCTCATGAAAACCTTTACAAGAAGTCGGAACAGCCATATAGGCCATATCTTGAGACATGATGGCCTGATAGAAGACAATCATCGAAGGACAAGTTGATAGCAAGAACGGGAAAGAAAGACCTCGAATAAAACCTGTGGAACAGGTAAAGAAGGATGCGAAAGAAAAGATAAACGTAGGTGTGAAAAGAGTAGCTGATGGGAGAATTGAGTGGAGAGCTTCATCAAACCAATCTTAGTATTGTTGACCAGAAATGATCATGAACTAAAGCGTTACGTACCACACATGGAACGCGGTAGGTCAGCAAGCATGGCGTTACGACACTGATCGGAAGGTCCCTGGTACAGGTCCCGGGTGAAGCCTTAGAAGTCCTCACACCATAATACTCTATGCGTGGGTTTCGGGTTGGTGTGGTGGCATGAGTGTTGGCTTCCCACCCCGTGGGCACGGGCTCAAATCCCGGCGGTGACAGTATTTTCAGAGACTTCTCGATCCCTGCTTGAATGTTGTGTGGAGGACATTTCAAGGACAACACTCCGTACGTCGGATGGGACGTAAAGCCGTGGTCCCCTTGGCTCCTTTCGTCGAGAGCAGGCTAATGCCGACGCCGGGTTTCTCTCCACCCTCCCTTGCCTACCCTTCCCTCATTGCGCAAATGACCTAAGCTGTCGGTCGCCTCCTTCAAAATACCATACCATACTCTATGCGTGAGGTAACCCAGAAAAAGTAACTACCCACCTCTTTCCTTGAATGTGTGATATCACTCTTTTCAGGCTCTACCGTAACCTATACAAAACAACACTAGGGATGAATCATTGCGTGATTCCACGCGCGTTTCAGTATCATCATATAAAGACCAAAAGATGAATAAGATAATAACAAGATACCTGTCGTCGCCGTGAGTTTAAACACTGACTGACCATACAGCATACAAATTGAAGCAACGGGATAAATAGAGTAATTCTCAACTAATGACGAGTAAAAGAGAAATATTGCAGTAGATCATCAATGCGTCGAGAGCATAATTCAATTAGCGAGAATCGAAGTAGCGAACAATGGCGATGAAACATTAATCTTCCACACGCTTCAAAAGGTGAATACCCACGCCGGCGATGCTGCTGCTGGCTCTCTTTTTATTTCATTTTTTTTAATGTCCGGAGGATTGAAAGGCGATCGCTTTGAAGGCTCCGACGATTGCGAAAGATAGATTGTCCTTCTCCCGTCGTCGGCAGAGCTTCCGAGAATGCCTGCGTGGGAGGAATACACTCGGTCGACACCGCGAGGGAATCAAAGTTGCCGATTGCACGCATTCCTCCCACCTTTACGCCCCACTCCCCCCATCTCGCAAACTGCCGCTGACCCCTGCCTCTCCCCCTCAATCCCCTCATCATCTCATCCCACTGCACTAACAGATACTTCTTTCTTCACGCTTCCACACGAGTATAATTCAAGTATTCTACCGATTAAGGTAGGTTTCCATGGAGTACCTGAGAAGACTTTGCCGGCCTCGGTGGCGGTGGGGTAAAGTCTTCGCCTGCCAAACCGTAGGTCGTGGGTTCGAATGCCACCTGAGTACGTGGTCCCTATCCAGGACATGGATGTTTGTGTTGTGTATTGTTTATCCTCCGTTGTAAAGGCCTTGAAGTGCTGTTTTCGGGGAAGTTGGAAATAAATAAATAAAGAATTATGGGATCCTCCCTCCCCATCAACCACTTCCCTCTTCAATTCACAATAAGGTCTACTCCCTTTCATTCTATCTTAAAATCCTATTATTTTCCTTCCTCTCCCTCGTTTACCTAACATTCTACCCTCTAACACTGTTCTCAACATCCCCTCCCCGCTTTGTACTCCCTCCATCCATACCTTCTTCTGTCTCCTCCGTACATCATCTAAAAGCTGCCTCCCCTCACCCACCATGTCCAGCACTTCATCGCTCCTCCTCTCCTCCACTTTACCTTCTCCATTCTTCGCCGCACCCACATCTCGAATGCCTCGAGTCTTGTCTCGTCCTCCTTCTTAAGTGTCCACGTTTCTGCACCGCAAAGCGCTACACTCCAGATCAGATTTCATAAGCCGTTTCTTTAAATTCTTACATGGCGAACCTCTCAGAAGCTCCTTCCCGTTCATGAGCGCCTCCTTTGCTAGTGAACGAGTGCTAATGAAAATCTTTACCGTGAGTACAGCTCATGCAGAATTCAAGAGTTACATGCAAATGGAGGTCGTTCACTCACAAGGTACATATTCGAATTGCCCCCTCACATAATATGGGATGGTAGTAGTGAAATAATTAATAGTAGCGGGCGTAATTTGGTGGAAATCCATAATCGCAGAAATGGAAGGATCGACAGCTTTGCTATTTCCACAGGGTAATTTATTGAGACCGATCATGGGTTCGTTACAGAGTAACATTATCAAGGTCATCATCATTTCAATAACATTATCACAATATCACCACCGCCGCATAATTACAGATGATGAATCAAATATTTTTACAAATAAATGAACACTCTTTGCTGGAGTTATTACGTCAATCCACCAAAATCTCAATATTTTTGCTGCGGATCAAGTTTAAGATTAATGCGAAAAATTTGGTTTGATTAGTTGCTACTAACAGTCTGTATTGATGGGAAAAAATGGCTTACAAAATGCATCAATGAATGAATGATCACAGTGCTATATTTCAATGCCTTACTGAAAATTCTGGTTACTAGCGAAAGACGTTCAGCAAGGATAACACGTATTAATTTGATATTAATCAGTAGATAAGGTTTTTTGATCATTAACAAATTCGTAAATAAATTATTTTATCATGGTAATCACAGTAGATCAAAGGCAATTAAAATAATTAATGTAGGGTATTAAAAATCTTTTGACAGCCGTCCTCGGCATGCCAAGAATCGTTAGCTTTTGAATGAAAGAAAAATATATCGTACTGCACACTAATGTTATTTACCAGTTCACAACACGTTTTTCGATTGCCTTACAATCATTATCATCGGATACATGGAGATGATTGGAGTACTTACTTGAATCTTTGCATTACGAAGGGATACAGAATCCATCAACGATTATTACGATTCTAGAGCATAGTTTCATAGAGCATAGACCGATCCTAGAGCATAGACCGAGAGCATAGTTTCAAACAAAATAGATGAATTGACAGATGACTTTATAAAAAAACGAGGTACGAACGAATACGTTTGAGTGCGATACGTAAGAGTACGGGGTACATGATGATGATTGGAGTCAAGGGCGGATCCAGGATTTTTTTCTGGGGGAGAGGGGGGCACAAGGGTCTGGAAGGCAAAAGACCTTCTCATATTCGAGATTTAAAAAAAACATACAACAATTACTGTACGGAATATTTTCTTTATTTAAATATGAAAATTATGAAAATGTTATCAAATGATCAAGGCTCCGAAATACACGAAACAAAAAGAACGTAACGATAACCATGATAAAAATCTTGCCTATTTTTTAAGCGTATTGTGCATCATGGTATCCATCATGATGCGCCTATGATTGGAGTACCTAATGACGAACGTAAAGTAATCGAAACACGTGTTGTGAGTTGTCAAATAAAATTAGTGGGGATTACGATATTTTTTTATTAACCTATATGTTCTTTCACGATATCTCTCCGGAAAAAATTGACTTTATTTGTTAAATTTTCACTTACAATAATCACATTAATTATGTAGTGTAAAATATTTCCTTCGTTCAGTAAGTCAACATGCGGAAAATGAAGACGATTGACTTGCTATTGACGCACGCTTAGCGGAGAGCATACTCGATCTGCTTACGGGGCCGAGGTGACCCTGAGCGGAGACTACCGATGGAAATCAACCATGGCTAACGGGCTGAAAAATGCTCCCTCCCATGTCTAGTCTTTAGTTCATCCGTCCATCATGAAGACACTCAACCGGATACCGATAGGATAACAAGGTAAACACCTGCCCTGAAGGGAGATACAAAAAGCACAGGAACAATCAATCCTCTTCCTTTAGGATCATCATCGCAGTGGAAAGCAGACAGACATCGTGCTTCCCTACGTAAAGATCTAGTAAACAAGTTTTTAAAACGATCTAATGAACCAAAATGATATGTCACGTGCCATCTTGAATAAAATGAAAGCAAATCACTTGGATGGGAAAAAAGTTTAGACGATTTATTTAGGAATTCCCTTACCACAAATATTACTCTTCGAAATCTCAAGTTCTCGCCAAGATAGGTGATTGATTCAACTATTTACTATCACAAATCCAAGATTTGAAAAAAAACTTTAAAAAGAACATTAAAGATTCCCAATTCTAAATATTGTACTTCGCGCATCCGAAGGGCGTTGGAAAATACGATAATTTTGATATCATCGGCAAAAAAATTCCACACGAGAGCTCCAACTTTCAACTAGAAAACGTTTCAAGTTCTTTTACATTGAGCAAAAATAATGCACTTGCGTTAAAAAGACATAAGGAAACAAAAATTGCTCACTGGGGCAGCGCGGAGTTAGAAAACGAGAAAGATGAGCATAAAACAAAACATAAAAGTAGAATAATAATAGTGAGATAATTAGTTTACCTATCTATAAGTAAATATAACTGGAGTGGTTTTAACAATAAAGTTTACAAACTGCGAAAAAAAGTTATTCTATGGCAGCACATATTCTTCTCTAGAATTTATTTTCCCGTGATAAAATATATACGGCTACGTCACTATTATGCGATCAATGATCATGGTGTTATAATAAGCGAAATAAATACTCTTTCCACGGCAAATCAACGTTAAAACACTGTCGAGTCTAACAAAAGATGAGAAGTAGTCTCAAGAGTAAAATAAAGGAAGTTACATCCCGCAAATAGGATCCCTGCTAATTCCAGAATAATTTTCATCTGATTCGGCAAAGTGAGGTTCTTAAACTCTCAATTTTAGCTGATTCCCAGTACCATTATTACTGTCCTTCATAATGATCAGTGTAATTAAATACCCGAGCCGTTGGGCGTCTAACGGAGGAAATAACTCTAATTAATGAGATCAAAAAATCTCTAATAGCAGATATCTCCATCAAATTACATTCAAACCACTAGGCATACCTACCCAAATTCACCCATTAGAATCACTCGGCAGAGCAAAATCCTTGGCAGATGAAGCGAATATTTGTGATGAAAACGACCTTCAAGAGACGGCGAATAAACGATGCAAAGGGAAAATGGAAATCTAAAGGAATTCAGCTATTTTAAATTATTCTGAGATAACAGCGGTTTGCAAACTAATAACGCAAATGAATACTGTTAAAAACGAAAATCAGGAATATGGAACCTTATTCATTGAAACTGTATAGAATTAAACTGTTGGCTGAAAATAGAGCGTACTGAATGGTTTACGTAAGCTTATGTCTAGATACTATATTGGAGCTTTTGATTTGAATGGGAGGCAGTAAGTGAGCACCGAGAATGAGGAAAATGAATTTCACAAATAAAACATGCTTTACTGGTAGATTACTTAAAATAAAAGCGAGCATTTCACCGTTTAAATTTCGCGCAAATTGGAACATCATACAACTTTTATTAATACAATAACTATTTTTAACTGTAATTACACGGTTGAATTGGACCAAACCAATAATATTTCCGATCATGAACCTACATTCTAAAACAATACTAAACGCTTGGATAGCAATTGAATTTTATTTTTAATTAATAAGAATGCTTCACATAGCATCCCCAGGTAGAGAAGTTATAGCTTCGCTCAGTATCAGGGCTTCGACGAAGATTACGGTAGCCATGGTAGTTTGATATTTTTAGTTGTTGGGGGAAAAAGGTAAAGCCTTTCCATTTATTCCCAATAGGTACAAGTGACCAAAATGCTCTCCGAAAACCATGATTTTCGACGCAAGACGCCCTTCATGCTTTTATACAGTCAGTCCGTGTGTATCCCAGGCTTTACGTTGACCCGTCCGGAATGGACCAACGAAAAACCGCATCGCCGACAAAGAACACGGTTCACATCGAGGGGTTGGAAAATGAAAAAAATGAAATAAATTGGAAACTTTTCGTTGATATGGTAAATAAAAAAATAGCGGCGAAAAAGGAGCCTCTTGGTGACGGATTGCATAGATATTTGGGGAAAAACTGTTCAATACCTTTAAAGTTTGGGCGTATAATATGCGAAGAGCACTATGTACATCGGTATCTTGCATTTTGTTACCGTATATTTCATACGACAATTACTATTTACTTTACAATTTAAAAATATCGATTACGATTTCGATTATCGATTAATTTGGGCAGAAATTCGAACTGGTAGATGATCGACTTTAAAAATAAAAATCAAAAGTTGATTAATCGAAAATCGATTCTGAATTTAAATTACCAATCCCTACTCACGCCGCAACTCAGATGCGGACTTTCCGCGCCGAAAGCGGGCGTATCTTTAGGCGGCGTGACTGAGGGACGCGGTGCCGCCGGGACGGGTAAGTTATCTCGGCCGGGAGCGCCTGATGACCAAAGATGAGAGCCCATGTATCGCAACACTCGCGCGCGCTCTTTAGACCGCGCGCGGGGCAGCCTCCACCGGGTCTCCAATTAAGGACTCCAAAGTGTGTTGCCGTAGCCTTCGGATCGCCACGCTTGAGGAACAAGGACGGGGTCAGAGCGACGGCCAAAGGGGGGCGGGGAGGGGAAGATAGGAGGAGGAGTGATTCGGGATGATGGAACGGATGGATATGCCTCGGAGGAAAGGCTTTGCGCTCTCCCGTGCTGGCGAAAAGTGAAAAGGATGCGACGGAAGGCGAAGGGGATGCACTATATACATGAGATTATTCAACCCTGCATTTTCGCGACCAAGTTTCGGCGGCTGAAATCATACAAGGAATTAGTGGCGCCGAATCCATGGGGCCTGAGGGGTCCCGAGCCCCCTCAAAAATTCGTTATGGATATGAGGAAAAAATGGGTCAGGCTTGTCAATTTTCCCCGGAGTGTCCAGATTTTGAGATTCAAGTTATCAGGGTTCTAATGTTGATCATATGACTATTCTAAAATGCTTAAAATACTTAAAACTCACTACTTATAAAATTTCCCGGGGCAAATCTCCGGTTTGGGCCCCCCAATATTTTTTGTAAGTCAGCCTCCCTGTAAGGAATCCGATGATGACAATACTCATCATCGACTCCTTCCTTCCATGGTTTTCAATGAGGCTTACGATGATCTTTAACAATGAAGATGTTGAATTGAAGTCGTGAATTCCAAAACGCATCAGTCAGGAATTTGGGACGGAGAATTCTTATACATACCTTCGGGACTAGTAGAGCTTTTGCTAAGACTTTCTTTTCTATGAAAATAGTGGTAAACAAATTTTCTTCCAGCTTCATTCCATATCAGTGATATCAGTACCTACCGACTAACCCTAGGATCAATGCCCAGAAAAACGCTTACAATTAGTATAGAGTTACTACAATTTTAAACAAAATAGAACGAGAGGAGATAAGTATTACATTTGGTAACGTATCAATAATGTGGAAAATTGAAGGTTATAGGTAGGTAGGTTTGAAAATTGAAGTGGTCATTTTCATTATTTATTTACCACTATTTACTTGTGCTGTTTCAGAATTTACGGCTTCAATTTACGAGTTCCGTGTTTTCTTCATACCACTGCTCACCTCATATATTCTTCTGCTCAGCTAATTGGATATTCTCTCCTCTAATTTGACCTCTATAAATGTGATTTAAACCTCAAAATAACAACTCTGTGTTTTATTCATAAGCATCCACACCCCGAGAGCAGTAGTAACCTACACTAGCTGTTGCGTCGAATGGCGAGTCGCTTGATTAAACGTAAACAGAAATGGAATAGTTATTGCGTGAAGAATGTATACCTACATCAACTTTTCTTGGAAAAATACGTAAATATGAATCTACGAATGAGAAGTGCCCTAACTTTATAAAATCTAAAGACAAAGCAGCAGTTTGGATTAAATCTTCTTTTACGAAATTGATATTAAGGTAAATATAATTGGCACAATTGGTCTCATGAAAAAAACGGAACAATGAGTGATATTATCGCCGTATCACCGTATTAAATGACTTGTTTATATCTACATCAGCGACATGATTTCAACGTAAACACTGTACCAATGAACAGCAAAAAGAGATTCGAGGTCACCCTGACGAAACGGGCGAAATAAAAAAAAAGAGCTTGTGCCAGGTAAAAATCATGCGAGAACAGAAAACCAGGAGGGCGAATAAAAGGAGCTCCTTACAGGCGAGAGGAGAAGATCGAGCGCGGAGATATGCAGAACTATTAGCAGGGAGGCGTGAAAGAACCTTCGCGGGTTCGGAGAGTGCGCAATCGACGGGACATGCAGCAGTGGGGCACTCCCACGTCGATTGTCCGTCGTCCGTGCGGGACACGAAACCTTCAGCTCCCGGTAGTTCAGACGCTGCTGGTGTGGGCGGAGATGGGGTCCCCGGATGAACGCGTGGAAAAACAAAAGAGTGCGTGATAGATGGCTAGCGATAAAAAAAACAACAACCGCGCGCGCCTCTCTCTCTCTCTCCGCGGCGTGGGTTTGATGTCATAACGGCGGAGCGATTTAGCAAAACAGTTGAGGCGGAGGGACGCGAAGGAGGCGGCGGTATGTGAAACGACCCAGTTTCATCCGTAATGCGACGAAACAGCCGAGAACAGGGACGTTGGAGGGAGATTTCCACACCCCGCGACGTTTAAATACTTCTCTCGGACGCGGTGGCGGTCTGCGGGGAGTCCTTTACAGGGTACTCTCATCCGCCTAGACAGAGATAGGGACATACTACCACTCTCACTAAAGCCTGAATATCATTTATAATTTTTTCCAGTGGCGTAACTATGGGGGGATAAAGGGTATATATCCACCACCCCAAAGCCTCAGAGAAATAAAACAATATTTCAAACTATTTATAGTTTTGACATTTAATAACTGCATCAGATTAAAGTTAAAGGTATATGTTAAAGATGGAGTGAAACCCAAATTTTAAAATCCAAAATGATGCGAAACATATGGTCATTCCCACAGCCCCCTTTTCAATCGCTTTTTCCGTCACTTGACGTATTTATAACTGTCATTCAATTGAAAGCGAAGCGTGGCATTATAACGTTATTTTAGCGGCCGTGTGTTCTGATTGGCTGATGGACGTCGTCAGGGATGGTTTCAGTGACGGAGAAGGGGACGTGCCAAGTGATGTAAAAAGGGATGGAATTTCCATTCCTCGAAACATCACTGAAAATAATCGCTTGTAACGATAATTTTTTCCGCCATAATTGGAGCGATCGCTGGAGCTGTCCCTTAAAAGGATGGAAAAAATGATCGTGCCATTCAGGCTTAACAAATGACAGCTTCTGACGTTGGGGGATATTGAGATGCTTAATGTACCATTTGCGACGGTGATGATTCCCTGGGTGTTCGCCGTGGTAATAAATATTTATAGACAATGCAGCCGCGTCAATGTTACGATCATCCCAACGTTTACAGTCTGATGCTGGTCTTTGTCTAGTGAAATAGCTGGGGAAGGTTCACTTATACGTATATTTATATGATTGCCTCCGGTGATGGAGAGGGAGGACGGAAGAAATATGGAAGAGTGAAATGTGCGGAAACGCTGGGATTACCTTGAAATTGATGGGGCAATATAGCCCAAAAGTTATTACTGCCATTCATCCACATGGTTTTGCAAAATGAGTAAAAATACACAAACACAAGGTAGTATCTACGCAATCTAGGGAAACATCATAGGCCCATTCTCTCACATTACGTATCCTATAACACTCCAGAAAAAATTAATTCGATTTCAAAAGTAATATATGTAATTTTCCGCGAAATAATTTGATAGGTCAAAAACCTTACATGGGTTCAACACTAGGTTCCAATTCAAATCCCAGCCAAATTAATTTAAAAGTACAATAATTCTGATCCTCACAGGAATAAAAGATGTAGAGAACTCTACCACTGCATTCCGCCTCACTGATAGGACACTAATTTGCTCACCCCTGGGCAATTTGCGTTCATCCCGACCAACTCAATAATTCTGCAAGTGCTCTAAATTGCAGGTCGTCTACCGTAAGAACCACCAATTACGAATTACAGGCAAGATTAACGCTGAAAACTAGCTCTCTCGGTTGAGAGCCATTCCACCCGTGAAGGAGAACTCGCTTACTAGAATGTGCATGGGTATCTGATTCGCAGCGATAGAACCAGGGGGATTGCAGAGATAGGGAACGGGCAGGAGAAGGGGGGAAACTTGGGCTCACCCATTCACCTCCACGGTGAAATTCACAGACAACCCTTCATTCGTGTAACGAGGCGCTAAGAGTGTGCGGAGCCAGGGAGTGTAACGCCAGCCAGGTTGATCGCTCTTTCAAGCCACCCACTGCTCTCTTCCTCCGCGTTCACGCCAGGCTGGCTGCAGCGACACAATCAAGGGTCCCCCCCCCCCCCCGTAGAGCACAGAACCCGTGACCAGGTCCCGATGAGGATCATATTCCGCGAATTAAAAATTAGTGAGCGGAGGTTGTTACTCACTCCACATTCTTGACTTCTCACCAAAGAGAGTGTAGAGCAAATACTGTTGTAAATAGCTGATGTAAATGAGTTATAAACAGTGGCGGATCCAGGATAGGAGCAAGGGGGGGGGGGCTGCTAAGTGGGGGTAATCTCCCAGCAGTAGTGGGGGTTCGAAAAAAAATACCATTCTTTCTAGTGTAAATTGGACACCCAAAAGGGGCTATAGTCCCCCATAGATCCGCCACTGGTTATAAATTAGCTGTTAGTAGCTTTTAAGGTACGCAATTACACTGTGATGAGATTGTCATTGTATCAATACAAGAGCAAAAGGCATCTATAAGTGAAAGAATAATATATTATTGTTTGATGGTGGTAATACATTTGATAGTAAAATGTAATTTGTTGTTTGGAGTGACAATAAACTTTTTATTAGTATTACTTCCTGCTTGTACGCAAGTTATAGTGCAGAAGAAAAAAATTGTTTAGTTATATTTATTTAAGAATAATGAAGATTGGTATTTAAGATAAAAAAGATAGCAATTTTACTCTTTTTCTCGAGGAAAAAAAAATTACGTGATACTTGCCAGGACCTTCCCCCAGGGTCTTCCCCACGTGAGATTAGATGAGAATCGGATTAACCCCTCCCCCCCCCCCCAAAAACGCCTCACATCATTAATGGATGCCCCAGAGGATTCACGGGGCTAACGAAGTTTTCACGGGGTTTTAGCTGCTCGCTCCGTATTGCTTGTCAAAGACGTCACCAAATGTCCTAATCATACTGAACACTTCTGTTGTGAAAGGCTCTGCATTTTTAATACATAAGTAACTTCATTGAGATTAAAGTTATTTAAATAAAATCGAATACAAACAACCAGAATTTGCAGAGAAAATGAGAGTTTTCACCAAAAACGAATGAAGAGCTCAAACCAACAGGAAAACAGAGTTAACATAGTTGATTAAGGCGAGTGATAAAGGTACCTATGTTCGTAAATGCCAAGAATCACGTCAGTCATTACGAGTAAATAAGTAAAGGATACCTCATATATCCGTGATTATTCCGAGAATGTCAGTGGGTAAATACGTGCTATCAACCATTTCCAACCTTCCTCCTTACAGCTTTTACTAGACTTCCCCATCAAGTTTCACCTAGCGTATCAATCCCAATGTTATTATCGCAGACATGATGGTGCCGAACGAGGAAACGGCTTTGCCGCGAGAGGATGGGGCGAGATACAAAAAATTTTTTTACTCCACTCGAGATTCACGTGGGAACAAAGATAGCATTCACCGCGGACTCCACGTCCTCTCCAACTGATACCTAAATGTTGCAAATGGGCTGCGCTAGAGAACTGGTCTCCGCTTGAAAACGCTGGATCGCTGCCCCACGAGGAACTCTGCTGATAATGTAGATTCGGGAATTTTCTCTCGCTAAATATAGCATCGTTATGTAATTCAAATATAATACTTTACCTTTTTCTCCATAACAAAATGGTCCTGAAGGTCGCGTTCCCAATGTCTGAAGCTAAGCTTGACTTTTATAATCTAAACCATGACTATTAAGAAAGAAGTTTCACCAATCACAGCCTAATAGTGTCCCAAATACGTAGAAATACACACATATTATATACATGCATAAAGGAATGTGGGATAGCTAACACACCCATCAATGATATATGAGCTTCATCCCGGCTAATTGCTCGATTTACGTGAAAGTTAAAGAAAGATAATAAAAGTTAAAAAAATATAATTGGCTCTATTTTCCAGCATAAAATCCCTATGTCAATACTTTCTTTCCCATATAAGACAATATACCATCAATGAAAATCTCAATTTTTAAGGCAATACGATGATGTACAAATTTTTTTTATACAACCTAAATTTCTTTGAGTTAATAGACTCTAGTGATTATTAATTTTTTACCAGAGTAAAAAAATTGGGAAAGTAATAAAATTTCGCAATTGACCCGAAACTTTGCTTGTATCTGATGGAATGTTAAAACAAAATTGATATACTTGCCAATAGAGAGATCCGATATTCACTTTCTGAGGGGTGCTCAAAAACTTTAGGAACCAGATACGTACCTGCAGTAAACAAAAAAATGAATGTTAGGTCACAACAGACAAAACAGCAATTGGTAGATGTCCTCGTAAATACGTGAAAAGCTGGTTTTCAAATATAAATTCTAAAAATAATGCCATATTCAAAATATCTGTAGAACAGTTTTTAGAACGAAAATGGAATACCAGAATCGCATATTTATTTTTATTATTGAAAAAAATTTTGAATGAAAAATTTGTAACCTTCCATGCTGCATAGTGACTAAATAGGTGAATAGATATGAAAGGCCGAGGATTTTGCTGGATAATCAGACCCTCACACCTTTTCCCACCACAAGATACCCAAAAATAAATGTCCAACAAGGCGAGAGAATAATATTGTACCTTTTTTCACAGGTGATTACTCAATATTAACAATTATCACAGTCAATTACAACAGGTAAAATGAGAAATGAATATGATTTTGAATATAGAAAGGTAACTTTTAATATAGCATGACAAAGAAGAACTATAAGTATTAGTTATATCGTAAGAAATAACCCTTGACCGACCTTTTAAATGGAGTAACGAAAGGGGAAAAATAAATAATTGGTGGTTAATGCATCAGATGAAATTGAGAGGGTAAGGAGAAAAACGAATGAGACTGCGAAATTGAACTATGCATAAGGGATAGAAGTATGGAGGGTGGCAGTTAAACCAATAAGAGAAGAAAACTGGAAACCTTTGACAACTGATTGATTGCCGCTATATATTCTATTCTTTTTGTACTATTTTTGCCGTCATTTCCTATACTAGTAGTATTCTAAGTCAAATATAGCAGTACAAGAATCAGCGAAAGAGGAGAGAGTAGCATTGTTTTACACCATCGTGATCAGAATGTGAAAACCACAAACCTTGATCAGAACCGGCATAATAAGAATAGAAGTGCAATTCTTGTCTGATGCCGCGACAGATGTAAGGACATAGTTACCGTTGATGACAACGGTTTATTACTTTCGCTGCGTTACAGAATCTCCACCGCCAAGAATCTCGGCGGTCGGAGCCGAGGCGAGGACTTTTCCTTCCTCGGAGCGGAGATAAACACTCAATCTCTAGCCACCACGCCCTTTTTGAGAAACGTCGCAGCTCGGAAAACATCCGCTGACGAGATAAAAAAGAGCCGGATTCTTGGCAAAGAAGTGGAAAGCGGGCAAAAGGGTGTGTGTGATGTATCCAAATAATGCCGAGATGTCGACTCAATTGTGGGATGGGTAGCTCACAGATAGCACTGTTCCTACAACCTCAGTCCACTAACGGACCGTGGGTGCATCTTCCGAGAAGAAGAATATAACTTTGACTCGTGAAAAAAAATATTTGAAAAAATCCAATTAATCCTTTACAGAACTTCTGGTCCTGGCCTTAATCCTTTCGGAGACTTATAATTATGCTGAGCATCTAAGTGACTTGGCCTTAAGGCTGCTATACACGGTGGATGATCTTCCGAATGATCATGCGAATGGAGTCATTCGCCGTGCATAACGGAAAAAAAATTGCGAATGAACCGTCATGTGCATGATCATTCAATGGAAAATAGGAAATGTGTTATTTTTCTCGCATGATCCTGGGAATGATGGCATGATCACTCACTGTGCAAAGTGGCCTTTAGATAGGAATATTCGAACGGCAAATTATTTGTAAAAAGTAAATATCTCCAAAACAAGTTTTTCGATTGATTTGGCTATCATGATTGGGAAAAACAATAGATGTTGACCCGCCAAGGTATACGTTAAGAGTGTCCACGGCCGAATTCTTATTCTAGGATGAGTATCATAACTACAATAATGAGTATCACTCATGAAATGTCACCTTGAATTAAACATCGCTATCTTACAATTTGCTCTTAGCAGACTTCTCGGTTAAATTATTTGTTAATACCAATTTTTAAATCGATTGGAAAATCGGATTTCCATTGTTCTCGTCACAAAAAAATAACTTATGGATAGGAAATATTTGAAATTTGAGGACTTTGAATCGGGTAACATAAAATTGAGCTTGGAAAAACTTTTGGATAATATATCTCGGCAGCATTAAAAATGAAAACGTTTACGCAAAGAAATTAAAATCACGGCATTCTTCTACGCTCAAATGACAGTCAGGGCTACTACTACTTCAATAATGTAAACATAAATTAGTTACTAGCACAAGATCATCAATTAAAGCATCCCTTCCTAGTTGAAATTTACGACTACTTCCTTTTGTCTACAAGTCACTTACTTGAGATAAAGGCTACAATTAAATTTCTTTATGATTATTTTATCCACATTATTATATTATTCCCATGTTAAAATCACCTTCTTCAGTCACTTTGTAGTTTATTTTCGTTTCCATTCATATTAATTTCACTTTAAAAAGTTCATATTCACGAGAAGGACTAAAATGGATTCCACTTTGGTCATTTGCTTCAGGGCACAGAGAAGATGAGCTGCTCAAAATCCGCTATAATTACCAATCTTTACGAATAAAATGTAATAAAATGTTCAGTATGAACATGATAATTCTTCATGATTAATTTGAAAAGAAAATGTATGTATGCAAGTTAGGAACATTTCTTACCAAAATTTCACCTTTTTATCATAAAACCAGCGCTTTAAATTCCAAAAACACTATTTTAAAGTCCAAACAACCCAGATTTTTAAAATGAATAATTATTAATTTCAATAATTCGATGAAAATAAAAGCTTGAAGATGACGAATTCTTAAATAAATCTTTTTTGGCAACGTATGTGCATTGAGTGTGCTAAAAATGGAGTCTGTTAAATATTGCATCAAATATAAGAACGAGTAAGTACCACAAAGTCAAATTGGATCAATGGAACTTTTTTTCACTCGGAAATCCCAAAGGTCAATCAATAGCAAACCCCAAAAAAGTAAATTCGCCCGCTATCCATCTCTCTCTTCTCACTCCCTACTTTCTCCCTCGAACACTTCTCCACACCGACCGGCTCCCAAACCTAATCTCTAAATTCTCCGTGCCCGTTACCACGGCAACCACCGTATCAGGCGAGCACGCGATCCGCACCTCTCCCCTTCCCACCGCCTTTTATGATCCGGGCTTCGCGCTTCGGGTCCTGGATGATCCTCGACGCTCCACGCGGGGCTGTGTCGCCAGGATACCGCGAGAGGAGGTGAGATTTGCGCACCACCGTATCACGGGGAGACGAGATACGGCAGGCGTTGGAGGGAAGGGGCGGGCGGGGTAAACAGCGGCCGATGAAGGCGGAGTGCGGCGCCGGGCGAGATATGAGAGCGGGCAGGGATATCGGTATCGAGAGGGATTTAAAGGAAAAAACAAGCGTGCAAACAATATTGATCGCCTTGAGGAAATCTCGAGGGTTCACAAACAGCAAAGGGAAAGTCCCTCGCTCGAAGAGGAAGAACGCGAGGTAGCGATGGTTGAATGTATAGTAAGACCTCGGAGTAAGATCATTTGGCTGTCTAAAAGCCAATTGGTGAAGACCTTAGATGCCGATTGGAAGGAACAGGGTGGGGTACTGGTGGTACGATACATCTATATAAGCTTTTTTGCACCAAGTGATTGGGTTGACATCGATGAGTTGACTGATTGATTTCATTGAGGATACCATTGATTTGTTGAGAAAAAGAGAATATTTCGTCAAAATGTTGCTAAGAAATTCATTTAAGTGCAGAGTAAATCAATTTTGCATGCTTCTGCAACCTTTAAACGACTGCATTAACATTCCAATTAACATCTACTGCCAACGACGGCCTAAGGAATGGGATTTATATTCGCTTTAATGACTACAGAATTTTTTTTTGATAATCATCACTAAGGCCACTGCTTGAGGATGGTGGCACAGTTTAGGAGTAACTATGGTTTCTGATTTGATGGTGTGAGGAGGGCACTCCATGCAAAGGTTAATTAGTCGGATGGGACGTTGAGCCATTTTTTCCTGAGCATTTTCATTAATAGATTAATAGCAGGCAAGTGTTTACGTCGGATTTCCAAGCATTTTTCTATCCTGTAAATTCAACAATGGGCGAGTTAACTTCTTGGAAATTCATCTCTAAACGAATAATACACCAGCAATGTACATTCCACACTTGCATATTTACTAAACCTAGACTGCTTTCAACGCATCAAGGGCTATTTTCCTCTACAAAAGTGAATGATAATATTGTTCGCGAAGTCCTTTCCCCACTAAGTTTTTAATGATACAAATGTCATCACCAATTGCCCTCAAAAAAGATCAGGACAGCTATTTTTATACCTTTAATGTTACCCATCTTCCCCTAGATCGCTTTCAACGCACCAAGGGGTATTTTAGTTGAGAAAAGTGAAGAATACAATAGTTAGTATGCTCCTTTTCTTTCCTACAGTTTCAATGATAGAAATAATATCAGCACTTGCCCTCACAAAAGATCTAAACAACTTTTTTTTAAATACTTTCAATATTGCCCCACACAATACAAAACTCTCTCCATGACGTTTGCCGTTGCGTGAGGAACATCCCTCGAGTCCGACCAGCTTTTCCCTACGATGTACCCCAGATCTATGGAATCGTCTTGGTAGCTGGATACACGCGCGCTCTCTATAAAAAAATGGCACACTAATGAGTGAAGACGGTCAACTGAGTATGCGAAGTGAGAGCTCGCACGGGAGGATGCTGAGACCGCGCGATTCGCAGATAGTTCCGAGCAACAGGGGAGAGGCGTGGAAAAAGACAGTGAGAGCTTGAAATAGGAACTCGAGGCGCGCGTCACCGGCTCCGCTTATCGTAGATCGATTCGAGAGGCGACTAATGAGCGACTCCTTGCTGTGAGGATCGAGTTTTTCCGGAAAGGTTTTCTATTTTTTCCTGCTCCCGACGTCCGCGATGATCATATTGCGTTGCGAGCGGGAATTTCTCTTCACCCACTGGAGAGCGATAGATGACGCATAAGCGACCAAGCAGGTGAGAAGTTCAGATAACGCGTGTCCGAGTTAACTACAGCACAAAGGGATGCGAGGGAGTCAGAAAACAGGGATGGCAAGTGAATCAAAACGAAAATGTTTCGTTTCGATCCGGAGGTAAACGAAAATACGAGGCCAAGGTTTAGTTTCGTTCCCGCACGACATTAAAATCTCCAAGGAGTTTAGTTACGACCCGAGACGAAACTTTACTCCCGGGAACGAAACTAAATTAATCTAAACTACGCTTCTCATAGTTAAGTTTCGATCTCAGATGTTGAGTGGAGGTGGATAGGAGGGAATAATTTCGGCCCATTACGTTTGCCATGCGTGTAGAGAGGTTAACAAATTGAGCTTAAAATCGAATGGCCAGTTTGCGTCCGCCGTTCTCCTGTTAGTGGCTGAAATATGAGTGCTGAATGCATCTAATGCCGGTAGGCCGAACCTCTACTTCATTCAAACATACTTTGCACTCGGTATGTGCGTCGAAACTAAACTGTAGGTGAAGCACGTGGTCCCTCCGGTGAGAAACATTATCTGCGTTTCGTTTCGTCCAGAGTTTTAATTTAGTTTCGACTCGAGGTAGTTTTGACTCCGATTTCGTTTCGTCTCGGATGGGAATCTCTGTCGGACCGTAGATGGAAAAATAGACAAAACCTTATAAATAAATTCAAGAGCAGTGTCTTTTCTAACGAAGTTAACCATATCTTACGGACGCCAACATACTACGGAAGATCAGATCATATAAATAAAGTAAGAGAGATAGATAGTAGAACAGACAGATTCAGAATATCTTTTTTTCCACGATCAATAAGAGATTACAACGGCATCGATAGAACTCATACATAGATGGCATGACTTGTAGTGTAGCCTACTAACCTATGTAAAACTTAATCCATGTTTCTTAATTTTATTATTATTTCTAACAGCATATGGTTGTATAATTTGTTAGTATACGTGACGTTTTTTGGACCGTGTGGTGTGAATGTGGGAGTCAAATTGCATGCTACATGCTGGTGATTGAACACCCCCTGCCAAACACCCTAGAGGTGGCTCGCAAGGTTTATGTAGATTTAGATGTAGAGACCCTGAGTTTAGCTCTTCGGGATTAAATCCATTTCGTTTCGTTACTACATTTCGCTCCCGTGAACGAAACTATTGAAATTTTACTGATTTTGAATTTCGTTTAGTTTCGATTGCCATCCCTGTCAGAAACACTGTATCAAACCCCCTCCAGTTTACATAATGCTTGTACCCGCGTGGGTGATTAAATGAGCATCATTCAGTTCAATGAGCATTACAATATCCGTGATACCCGCCTCCAAACAAGTGATCCAAAAATGTCCCACTCATTGAATACCCCACGGAAATTGGTAAATCAGGGAAATAAACTGGCCCGTGAAATTCAGACAACCGAATTTCAGTACGGGGGAGGTTTATCCTCATCTATTCGAACCAACCTTGGGTTGTAATCACTCAGTGAATGTGTGAAAATCCACTGATCCTACATATCCCCCTAACTTCTATCCCCCTAACACTAACTTCCTCCCGGCCCACAATCAAAATTGCAAATCCATGAGTCTAACAAAGGGACTTAGGTAACATAATGGCAACAAATCGTTTGCATTGTCCACAGAAATTTTTAAATTGTAGATCAAATGGATCGACCGAGTTAGTGATGAGGAAGTCCTGAGAAGATCAGGAGAAAAGAGAACCTCATAAAAACATTGATAAGAAGAAGGAATTTGAAGACCATATCTTGAGACATGATGACCTGATGAAGACAATCGTCGAAGGATGTGTGGATGGCGAGAACGGAAAAGGAAGACCTCGAACAAAACGTATGGAACTGGTAAATAGGATGTAGAGCAGAAGAATTATATGGGTACTAGAAGATTAGTTGATTGGAGAAATGAGTGGAGAGCTGCCTCAAACCAATCTTATGACTGTTGATTATGATGAGTCGACATAGGTTTCCACAACTTATGTTATTTAAACTTTTAAAATATCGAAACCTAACTACGTCGGTTACTAAGAAAATTCTGTGGACCATAAATACGTTTTTCTGTCATTATATCACCTGTTAAACGGTTCCACGAAATATCGCATCTACTCTTAAGTTCGTAACAGATGTATTGCCTGATGTACCGACGCTTCAACTCTTTCTTAAACGAAAATGCTTACGTGACCGCAGTCTACGCACATTCTCTTCCGCAAATACCAAGCATCCCGAAGAAAAGAACGCTCCACACAAAAGTTTCAGCCAACAGCTGAGAGGGATGAGTCCACCTAAGTCACTCGAGGGGAAGATATGCACGTCGCTTAAGTTGCGTCATCTCGTTGGGCTTCTTCGCGAAACGCCAGAGACAAATCCTGTCAGCGTTTTAAGCCGCACATTTTTCTCAAGTCTCCCAACCGGAATGACTCCGAGTTATTCATCCAGCACTATTCAGTCGCCATCTGGGTGGCCACGCAATAACCATCCCTAAACCTGGATTTCGACGCAAGACATTTAAGAAAGAAGTGCGGATGCCATTACAACGTAACTGTCGTCTGAGCGGTGCAGTTTTCATCACCACAGTCATAAGCTATGGCGTACAATAATCTCTATTTTTTCCTGATTTTCCGCTCAGAGAATGCAGTAATGGGGTCAATGTTCGCTGGTAAAGATGACTGAAGTATGCTGGAAAGAAAATGTTGTGTCCAAATACATGCTTTTCAAATTCCTCCCCCCTAAGTGTCCTAAAGATAGAAGCATTTCATTATATATGCCACACAGTTAAAAACTCCTGGGCAAAATTTCTAAACGACCGAAAGGAATTCTGAATATCCACAATATCAACGAGGTAAAAATGAAATAAAATCGGCATTACTCAACGCATCAATAATGCGAAAATTTAAACATGATAATTTTGCTTAAGAACGAGCTTTCACTCTTTTAGACAATACAACACAATACAGTTAGGAATGATTAAAAACATTATCAAATTAACGGATATAAAGTGCAACATTTTCAGAGATGTAAATACGCACTTCCAAAGCGCATGAAGCGAAATCCTTTACACTTGACCGATTTATTCTCGAATTTCTAGAAGAAATCTATTTCACTTGAATATATTTTACCCGTAGACATTTCAAGGCGAAGGCAAGTACTCAGAATACAAAAACCAAGTCAAAAACTAGTAAAAGCCACTAGTAGTACTAGTAAAAACCAAGTCAAAAGTGGTATTCATTGTATAAAAATGATTTCAACGTCGTTTTAAGGTTATTGCTTAGGTTCTTCACTTTTCGCGGTCCCTTTGTGGCATGCAATACCTGTCAGCAATAATGTGTCTTGAGTTCTGAAATGAGAATTCAAGTGGCTTTCAGATATTCATAAATTATTTTAAGCATCGTTTTTTTAAGCTGGCGAAATGAAAACTTTGATTGAAGAACCACCTGAAAGATTTTTACAATTTTTCCAGAAATTACATGGTCGGTGAGGAGAGGAAATTTTTGATGAGATACGGAGGAGACAGAAGGTATGGATGGAAAGAGTGCTTAGATAGAATGAAAGGGATTAAGCCTTATTGCAAATTGAGGAGGGAAGTCCATGAAGGGAGGAAAGGTTGCCAGAATGCTTCTTAAGTACTCCATGGAAACCTACCATAATCGGTAGAAAACTTATACAATTATATTAACGGCGCTTACCCCTATTGTACGCCACTTTATGCATTGCGTAAAAGGCTTCGAACCATGAGGGCTTATTCATGATATCACGCTTACAACAAGTCATTTTGTTCCACGTAAGATTCACCACCGCTGGTCGACAGTTACCCGATTTACGACCGAGAGAAAACGCTCGAAAAGTGCAAGTGTGCGCGGATCAAGGCGTTAAAGCCTTACGGGATATGGTCAGCGAAGGAAAACGGGCGGGGATGGATAAGGGTGATGACGGTTTGAGCGGCTCGTGGAATGTCTCCCCCTTATGGGAGGGATGTCAGAAGAAGGAATACGGAATGAAGGACAGCTAACGGAGGAATGGCTGACCTAGCATTTTTCTACAATGAGCGCAAACAGCTCGGGACTATTTTTCACCCAGATGCGAGCGCTGAGATCCAAGAGAAAAAAATTGAAGGAATCAAAACTGGTGGTTTTTATAACGTCAAGTCCAAACACTTCCATGAGCAATAATAACTACGTTTAAAAAGTAAAGGAGACCACACATATTCATCATTTCATTCTTACACAGGTCTCGTCCACAAAAATTGACTGCTATGGACCCCTCAGTTATATGAATTATAGAAACACTACAGAGTAATCAGTGATACAATACTATGAATGATAAAACAAAAAAATGATCTTCAAAATCGAGTGTTTTCCCAAGTAGCTATTACTAAAAGAATGTCTAAAAATATCAACTTGTTTCGAGAAAAATGTAAAATCGAGGGCTACTACCTCAACAGCAATTCTATTTACCGTTTGAGGTCATGCTAGTTTGCAAGCACTGAATCAATTCGGAATGGGTAAGGACAACACTCTGTTTCCTCAATTTTGACCTCCATTAATATTCACATGTCACTGAAAATATGAACCACAAATCTGTCCATAGGTGATTCCTCCGAAGTTCTAAACACTTCCCATCACCGTTTGCCAAGTAAAATGACAATGATTTCACATTTACCCTCTAAATAAACAGAAAAATTAGCCAGGAAGAAATACCGAAGCATTGGGAGTTCGATTTTCATCTCTAACGAGGAATATGACATAATTGAATAACATTAGCCGCCATCGCATTTACAATAAATCTTCAGAGTTGCAGAAGGAAAGACACCAATGGACGGAATCATTGAGGGAAAGAAGAATATTATGTAATGAAAGTTCAAAATAGTTTAAATCTGGAGCACCACTTGACAAGTGAGTAATTAGGCAAGGAGGGATGAGCGATGAAGTACCCAGTTTCGTAATCTATTATGGGAAATCGATGCTATACCGATTGATCCCATATTCAATTATAATTCTACTTTAGCGAGTAAAGACTGAGACAATAGTCCACGCCTTGAACCCCAGGTAGGCTCTATAACCAAGTAATAGCAACAAAAAAAACGCACTGGGTGGAGATTGATGATGTGTAAGTGCTGACAGAGTTTTAGAAAAAAGTTAAATACCTTAAGAGTCGCGTTGAGTGGCGCTGATACATGCGAAAGAAGGATAAGGACGGGCTAAGAGCATTCAAGATGTGGGTGTGGAGGAGAAAATAAGACGTGGAAGTGGCGCAAAACAGCAAAAATGAGGACGAAATCAGCATGGCTGGTGGAGAGAGATAGCGTTCGGAAGTGATAAGGTTAAGATAGGCTGTGGAAGGGAATACTGATGTCCGAATTTGCGGGGGCGGAAAAGGTATGACAGCAGGCTTTTTGAATGATGTGATGGTAATTAAACTCTCTTCTTCTTATTAACTATAAAGAAGTACTTGTACTTTATTGGCGCTCGAGAATAGCATAGTTGCCGAAACCGGCCGATTTTCAATAAAATTATGTGGGTGTGACTAAGTTTATTCATAGACGATATGAAGGGAGGTACGACGAATGTAGAACTTACGATATACAACACTTCAGCATTCGTTGAAGACTAGCAGAACAACATAATTACAATATGAACCTTTTTCAACTTATAATGGCTCGCTAATAAAAAAAAATCTGGCCACCTGTTCTTACATTCTAGCTATAAAAATAATATACTTTATTTCAAAATGCGATTAGTGCGTGTAAATCATATTTAAATTTTGAACTGTGAACCTCTCAAGGAACATTATGACTGGGACACTATTATCCCGATTGATTTATTTTTCACGGAGAAATAATGCGAAGAGGAAGGGAGTGGAGATGCGGCATACGAGTGGGGGAAGAACAAATGCAAGTGAAGACGGCGAGGAAGTGTGAGGAAGGCGGAGAGAGGGGGAGGTTAATGCACTAACCGAGAAGGAATATGGGATGGGAAGAGGGGGTGGAGTGAATGAGATGAGGAAGGGGCAGCTGCGCAGATAGCACTCACTCGCACACACACATATACACGTACAGTCAGTCAGTCAAAAGCGATGATGCACTCGCATGCAGGTAATGCGTCCCCGCCCACTGCACCCCGCCCAACACACAGCAAAAACCACTCCCATCCTCACGAGCCTATAGCGCAAGCCGACAATTATGGGACGAGGAGGGATAAAAAAAAAGACGGGAGAGATAAAGAAAAAAATATAAACTTCGTACAACGAACGCGAGTTCCCTGACCAGCATGCGATGTTCGGGCCGGTTGGAATGCGAAAGCGCGTATTTGCATGACTGGTGGGGTGAAGATATCACCCCGGGCAGAACCATGGGTAAGTATACGATCAAACAAAAGAAGAGGGAGGGGGGGAGGTGCATTTATTTTATATATGCGCCAGGTTTGCCGGCGGATCGTCCGTACGTGTGCCAAGTCCGTAATGAACGAGCCTCTTTTGAATTGGCGACACCCACATCACACGATATATGATTCAACGTTTTATATTCCGGCGAGTGCAGACAAAAGTGATGATAGTAATCTGCGATTAAGGGTAATCGCCAAAGCGTTCAGTGCTCATTGCGGAAGATGAGCAGTCAGAGGTTTCGTTTTAGTTCGCCCCGTGACTTGTTTCCGGGTATAAAACTGCAACAATGTAAAATTTTCGTCATTTCTCGGCGAAAAAAAACACTAATTGCAGCTTAGTACAGATTAAAAATCCTCTATAGAAAACGCATTGGACGAAATCGCAGAAAAAATGATAATGTAAATCGCGGACAAACCAATCATCTTGCGAGATATAATTCATTTAATATTTTTAGCTAAAATGCAGGTATTAAAGTGAGATGGCTACAGCTCATATTCAGATACATCTCATCTTCAATACCAATCAATTGAAATCAGAAGCGTTGTTAACAATCGGATATGATTATTGGCGAGAGATAAACACAGAAAACCATTCTCCTAAATTTTCGGACGTGGATAAAGCAAAGCTATATAATGGCAAAATGCTACTGCGCAAACCCTATGACAGAGCGATCACACTCATAATTAGGAACCCGATAGAAAAATGCACATTTTTCAAAATGAAGTTACCCAACATTTACTGGTAAAATTGATCTTAATGTAGATACTGCGATATTTGAACCGTGCATTCATCTTAAGTTTTCCACGCATACATTTTCCCTTTAAAAGCGATGCCTTTGTAAGGACATGAATAATACTTGCATTCCATGCATAGCACTATGACCAGGTCGACATCTAACGCCTGGTTATAAAAATGAGACAATAACCATTCATACTATCTGCTTGACATCGTGTTGTAGGCGTCAAATGTATGAGCGATTTGGTTTCACCTCACGATAATCAGGCGTTTAGGCACAGCTACTCTAATTGTAAGAAAGGGTTTCGAACCAACCCACAAAGGCTTGGTGGATGGTACATATATCAAAGAGACGAGGGAACACCGCACTGGGGCGAGATGAAGGGCAAAAGGTATCCACGAGCGGAGACTGCTAATAGGCGAAAATCATTGGCTTGACCCCTGTCGCGACCCCAGCGCCGCTCTTTCAGCCTCCCACCGCAACAGCCACTCAGCCATCTCATTCAACATCCGGTTGTCTAGCTACACAATGGGCTACACAGGTCTTCACGCCGGTATTTCGGCAGCGAGACCACAAGACATCGAAAATGAGAGCCACTCTCTGCCGTCCAACCTCATCACGGATACCTTCCACTCACAGGCGTAGTTACGGTGAATCAAACATTTCAGTACCTCGAAAATATCAGGGAGGAGGATTTAGGAGGCTGAGAAAATAAATTTCAGGGAAATAAGGCTTGAAAGTCAATAGTTACCAATATAAGTATCATTTTTATGTTACGGAATATCAAGTATCATGTTATGGAATTGTATTTCAGTAATGTTTCTTCCAATCCCATGGTGAGCCTAACTTAGCTTAGAAGGTTTTTATATGGGTATTTGTAATGATAATGATAGTATTAATGCTTCCTGACTTTGCGGTGGAAAGTAAAAGGTCAGCCTCTCTGGAAAATGGTCCACCTTATGTGAAAATTCAGGTATTCTATGTCGCAAAATAGCTGCGCACGTTCCCCTCAATGAAACGAAAAAAATAATTTAGAGAAAAATGAAAAAGAAAATAATGGACCATGAATGCTCGCGACAATTTGGCAACGTCAAAGTTATGAGGGAAACTCATAGCTTTGACGTTGCCGGAAGGAACTCAGAAGGTAGAAGCGGGTTAACACAGAAAATTGTTAAAAGTTTGAGTCGTAAAAGTGATGCGTACGTACCAGGGAAGAAAAAGGAGGTCTGAAAGGAAAGGAGGTCTTAGGGGTATTGCATACCCGCTAGGGTAGGGGAGAGGTGCGGAGGCCTTCCCCCGGAAAAATTTAAGATAAATGGTTCATAATGGTGATTTTTACGCCCTTCTGAGGGATATTTTATTAATACCCACACTATTCTATTAGCAATATTAATCCAATTAAGTAAAATAGATGTAGCTTAAAAATTTCTGTGAGCTCTGAGGGGGTTTATCTCGCAAAACCCCCCCTCGCTGCGCCACCGCTAGATGGAACTCAGTAGACGCATTTATTCTTCTTTTTTGTTAAGGGGAGGTGTCCTACCATCCCCCGCCACACGCGTATTGAGGCAACTTGCGGGGTAGTAAGTAGATGTAGTATGTATATGAACATCGTTTATCCACCCTGGATCCTCCTCGAGCCACCGCCTCCACACGTCTCACCGACCTGCGGGCGCGTCAGTTTTTTTTTCATCCGTCTCCTCTCCCGAGGAAAAAAAATTACGAACGGAGATCCTCTCCTCGCTCCTTGTGATGCTAATTTCCTCCGGGGCGATACCGCTCGTCAACGCCGTGTGGGACATGCAGGCACTCCCGACCGACATGCACAGAGTTTCTCTCCCATTCGAATGCCCGGCGGCCCCATTCTCTCTCCCCGTGTCGCCCTGGAGCGCCTCATTTGTTTCGTATTGTGGATGCCGGTTGACACCTGAAGGAGGCGGCAGCGGCGGCGGTCTTCACGGATGCCGTAGCGTTCGAGTCTAAGGTGACAAAGTCGGAATATTGAATAATGGGAGAGTGGAGGTGGTCGGAATGCGAGTGTATCTGGTGTGACGGAAGGCTGTGGGAGAGATCTTGTGGAGAGGAAAGTGGAAAACCCAAGAGGGTTGCGGTCGACAAGTCTTAAAAACATGCGACTCGGAGCTCCTGATCTGCATCAACACTGGCGTTTGGTAATCTTTGGGTTATCTCATGAGTATGTATGGGGAGAGTATGGAGGTGGGTCTCAAAATTTGTTAACAGCCAGGAGACATAGGACCCGATCGTTAGTCATTGCCCAAGACCACCTTGAGAGATGCATTTGATAAATTTGGTACATGCAATCCGTCATCATCACTGGTCAACAATCCTAGGATTGGTTTGACGCAGCTCTCCACTCAGTTCATCTTTTCACACCTACGTATTTCTCTTTTACATCCTTCTTTACTTGTTCCATATATTTTGTTCGAGGTCCTCCTTTTCCGTTTTTCCCATTTACTAGTCCCTCAACGATGGTCTTCATCAGGCCAGCATGTCTCAAGATGTGGCCTATAAGGTTGTTCCGTCTTCTTGTTAAGGTTTTCATGAGCCTTCTCCTCTCTCCTACTCTTCGTAGGACTTCCTCGTTACTAACTCGGTCGATCCATTTGATCTTCACCATTCTTCTGTAGCACCACATTTCGAAGACCTCTATCCTTACTTTCTCCGCTTCGGTCACTGTCCATGCCCCACTCCCGTATAGGAGCATACTCCAAATGTAATGCAATCCGTACTCATGAAAATGCCCGAAGACAATAAAATCGGTATGCATATTGAAGTTGGAAAAATAAATGCGCCCAAAACTAATATTTCGATTGACTTGGAAATCATGCACGCAAGGGAGGATATATGCTGACGTGAAGCGATCTCTTAACTCTTAACTAAACCCTTGACTGGGTAACATCTATCCATATTCCTTCCCGTAAATGACTGAGAAGTAAATCGATATCGGCTTCTTTTATTATTTATTTTCAAATTTTGTCAGCATACGAATTTTCCTTTGGAAATTTTCGCTTAAACCAATAAGCAGCTCATATTAATAATTTTAATTTACAATCATCGTGAAAAAATTAAAAAAGCTAAAGGCAAAGGTGGAAATTTCACAAGAGATCGATCAAGTAATCTAGATTGGATGTTAATACGGTATGTCACAAATCCAAAGTTGAAGGCATACAGCGGCAGAGGAGCAATAACTTTCGTCTATACTTGATGAGATTGTATTCCATCTTCAGCGAGAGAATAAAAGACAACTTTATTCTGTGCTAAAAGCAAGGCAGAATGTGCTTTGCCTTCGTGGAGGATGCCTACGAATTCGTCTTCAAGCACAGTCGGGAGATAGCTTGCCAGCTGAAACTGATACTCGTGGTTTAGTTAATTCGCACAGGTTATACTTATCACAAGAAGTTTCATTACTACAGACTTTTTTAACTCCAGACTTCGCAGCAGCATTAGTGGAAGAGAATACAGATTTATTAGCGTCCGTTATGCCACCCTTCTTACTCCAGCATGGGCCCAGATCTTGGCGTGCTCAACACTTTCCGGTTATCATTGCTATGCCTGATCGGGGCATTGGATACCTGATGGAAGTAGCAAATAAGATGGTTTTAACTACGTCTTAAGGACATGAGGTATCACTCATTATTCGAACGATGTAACTTTCTTCTCTTCCTTTACACATTAGACAAGCATCTCGTTTCTATACCTACCTATGTACGAAAACGATTCCTTGCACAGAGAAAGTAGCCTCTGAAGCAATGATTTTCACCAAATACCTCAAATGCGTGAACTAGGCATTATAATTCTACTCAATTTTTCACCTTTACCATTCTAGACAATTGTACGGCCAGGGAGAATGCGTTTTTGGTAAGTAGAATATCTTGAACGTGATTGAAAATAATGCCACTGCGTAGTGTTCGATGAATGTTATATACTATTTTATCTACTTATTATCATGACTAGCAGTTGGCAAAGCCAGTTAATAATGAAAAAAAGAAATAGTATTCATGCTCTGCAAAACCACGCAATACTACCATCGAAATTGATTCAGGGAATATCCTACTCCGCGCAAAACGGCCCTCTAGGCTGGAAGGAGATTCAGCGCAGCAATTACCTCACGTGTTAAAGAAAGCGAGAGGGATTATGGGGGACGACACGGAAAGAGCGGCGGGTGGTAAGTTGGAATGGAACCGCAAAAACCACCACCGCAGTGGTCACTCGGCGCAATCCCGCAAGCTCCAAAAGAACACCCAATGAGTGGTAGTGATGCCGGCCTCGAGTTTCCCGTTCACCTGCTTCGGCGCGGCGGCGGCCGGCGTTGGCACGTGGTGCCGCAGGGAGGAAGGGGAGAACCAGCGGCGAATATAAGTGGACCGGGGAAGGGGAATTCTGAACGAGCCGTAAAATGGGGATATCAAATTGATGGCCGGGAGGCACACGATGCCTATTCATCGGGAAGGGAGCGTGGGGCTGGATCCAGAATACGCCGTCCAGCGGGAGTTGTGTGTGAGACACGAATATCCACAACAGGGTGGGTTGCATACATATTTTAATACTGAGCATCAATCAACGCAGGAATGATAGCCTTTAATCACATTTATCGTAAACGTTACGACCCCAGAAATAGCCCTTTTACAACGGGTCACCATGTAGATTGTCACCACTAAGGGGCCATTCACGCGATCCATATGTAATTTTTCGAGATTATGTATAGGGCATAGGACCTTTGTGCCCATCGTAGTCAAAAGGCCCCTAATTCCTGGTTTACAATCCCCCTACCAATCCCAAATGTTCGTCCCACCGGCTAAGGGTAATTTAAATCATGCAGTCAATAGGGTTGATATCCAAGAATCAAAGAACGGTTCGTATGCAAATGAAGTATTTTTTTGGTGGAGCCTCTCCTCTTCTCCACGGCATCGACGTTTGTTTTCAGCTATAACAGGCAATAATAGTCGAAATATCTCCATAACGGATACGTTCAGGAAAATGCACTATGCACACAATACACATATATACTAAGAGATCATCTGGCCTAATTACGGGAAAGGAAGAAAATGAAACAATATCCATTGTATCTTTCCTCAGGCTCAAAATTTTTACCATTTTCAAGGATTTTCTTGGCCAAAGTACCTTGGAAATAACGATTAATGGCTTTAATTGCGGAAGGTAGAATAAAAAATTTGGCACTGTGAAATAAATACCATTTCGTTTTATTATCAATGCCTCTGGAGAGTCGGAAGTAGTCTTCGACGGACCGCGACTCTTCGGCGTCAAAACCTGGCAGCCTTCATCATTCATTTTCGTAGAATGGAGATTTTTTGTTAAGAGGGTGAATACTGAGTGTAACAAGCACGAATCGCCTCCATTGCTTCTCTCCTAGTGCCCTTAATTCGCTGTCAGTCTTTCAGGATTAGAGCATTTAATTAAACAGCGATTTATTTGCTAGGTCGTTTTAACACTGACCTCTCTGTTCAGCTTATTAAAAACACTTGTCTGTTTCCACACTCTTTTATTTTCACCAATCATGGTTTCGGCAACTTGTGCCATTATCAAATGCCTTAATAACAGCACAAGTTGCCAAAACAATGGTAGGTGAAAATAAAAGAGTGTGGAAACAGACAAGTGTTTTTAATAAGCTGAATATCAAAGATTTCCACCGTACCACGCCGGACACTGAATCTTTCACTGACCTCTTTGCCTTTATATTGAGTTAGCGGGAGGCAAAAATCAAGTAGATTGATAGCATATGCGTATGCAGAGATACAATTAAGGTCTCCAGTGAGCAATAGATTCAATTTATGAAAAATCGTAAAATATACTTTTTATAAAAATGATGTGAATGCACAGAGAAAACTTGTGCACCACCACGATTGTGGATTACTAACAGAGAAATGAGTTAAGCGAAGGATAAGGGTCCATGCTCGAGTTAGTATGTTGCATGAAACCTTGGTGCAGACGAAGGCATTCACTAATAGGGAAAGTGGATTTTTAACGGAAGTAGGTAAAAGAGACCGTAGCTAATGAAGCGAAAAATGAACGCGCAAGGCCGCTGTGCTTATGTTCTAATGTGGCATACTTTGCTCGAACTGTGCGCACTTCTCGTCAGTAAAAGCATCAATTGATTGCTCAATGTAGTCAATAAAGTTAATTCTTAACACTCTGGGACTATGGATTACAAAGATATTACTTTCACATCATCAATATCCTTGTGAGATGGAACAGTTTTGTAATTCGACTCCAATACATTTTCATAGATAGACAATAAGCATACCATCCACAGCTACAATTCCACGAATTAACATGGCTGAAATTTTGAACATTTTTAATCAAATACTTAGTAGAAAGAAAGAGAAAATATTAATTTAGTCCATTGGTTTGATACATGCAGCCAACGGGAAAAGAAGATTAAAACTTAGCATGCACTGAATAGTAGAGGCCTTCATGTTTTAGAAATCCATCTTACTGATTTATGAATGAAAAACTTTGCTGTTTCTACAATTTGGAACTTTATTTTCCTGACTAGTTTCGATACTAGTCGGTACTGCTAGTCCTATGAATATGATACAGTGTATCGAAACTAGTCAGGAAAATAAAGTTCCAAATTGTAGAAACAGCAAAGTTTTTCATTCACAAATCAGTAAAACTTAGCATCGCGAATAACTATTTTAGTGATTGTACACATATGATAAGCAAGGCCAGTACAGATTTCGGTTCTCAACATCATCTTGTAGGCGCACCAAAACTATAATAGGGCATATATTTTAACAAGGTTTGAATGGAAAATTGTTTTTCATATATATTGATGAATGTGAGTAGAAACACTTCGAGAAATAAATAAAAACTGCAAAGTGGAGCAGGCATTCGGTCAGTGCTTCAAACCAAAGAATGGGTATCGATAGTTGGGGTAGAAGTAATATACACGTGCTTAAAATTCACATATTCAGGGTATAAAGGCCAGTTCCATCTCTGGGGACACCTCATCATTCGTGGATGTTCATGTAGGGCTTTCGAGGGTTTCACCCAAGATTCGAAACTTGGATTCTTCGGTAGAGTGGCTAAGTGCTCTACCCAGTTGTCCACTACTCCCATTATCCAGACAAGATTAATAGATTTTATCTATTTTTTTTAACTTTTAAGTTTTTCGACTAATATCTCAACAAGCTACCCTTTGAGCCAAACCATTGTTTGCCACCATTAAATTTTCACTACTTGCAGATTTCATTATTTATTATTAAAATGGCAACTACCGCTCAACCCAGGTTCTCATGGAAGATTTAGCATATTACCCCGGTTGTCCATCAGCCCCAAATTAAACTTTCCGTTTAATTCCTAGTAACACATACATCTATTCTATGTCCGAATTTTATTCCCTTCCCCCCTTCACTTCTTATCAAACATCCTTCCCTCCATCACGGCTTTTAACATCCCATCAGATTTCATTCCTGCGCTATAATATTCGCGGAAAACAATGAAGAATTCCATATCTAGGCATCCCCTCATCGAAACCAGATCTCGCCTTTATTTCTTTTAGCACCGTCCGTTTCCCGCAGCAAATCTCTCGGCCAAAGATACATCGCCGCGGGAGCCTCGACCATATCCGTCGTTTCTAGTCTGATAGTCGAGTTGGAGGAGCATTTAATGCATGCAGCCGAGGCGGGAGCGGGGTGGAGGGGGAGAGGGAGGGTTGAGTAGTTAAGAGTGAAATAGCGTGACGTTCTCGCGAGGGAGATGCCTCTAGGCGGCTAGGCCTGTCGCCTCCCCACTCAACTGCAGCCCCAGCCAGCTCAATCGCGAGGGTACTGAACTTCCTTGGAGAGGCGCGGAAGATAACGCCACACCTGATGAGGAGAGAACGCATCTCTTAGTGCGACTCAAGAACTGACCTCGCCGACTTGATTGTGTTGTTCTCCTCACGGCATTGAATTCCCAACACCTGGGGTATTGAGACTGGTCTAATGGTATCTTCTTTGTATGATTCGGTTTGTTTCATCTCGGGATGGTGATACCTGGCGGACCCAGGTTCAGTTCTTGGTTCTTTTAAAATTGAATCTATTATCAATTCGTGATGGATTTTTTCGTGAGGATTTCAAGTGTATGCAGCCGTCCATGCGATTTGACGTTTAACTATGAAGCCATTCCGTGCACGGTAGAATGGTTCCAATGCTGGGTTTCACCTTACTTTCTTCTAAGCTTTTTCTATGTTAGACTTGAGTATGCTCATACAAATAGTCTATAAAAATGAGCTCATTTTCCCATGGTTCTTCGAAATAAGGAACCAACAATCAATAATGGATGCATAAAATAACCCTTACAATTACATTGTCAAAAATAGAGACACACTAGGATTGGTGTTTTTTCCCGAGTTTACTAAAGTTGACTTACTAGTTTCTTGTAAGTAGAGAACCCTTAAAGTAGCATATAATATGAATAACGTGATTAGATTTCATAAGAAAAGAAAAAAAACTCTGAAGCGTGTTAGGGTTACATATTCTTTGAGACTAATTTGCAAGTCAGATAAATCATACAATGTCCTTGACTCGAGAACATTCATATTCATATAGAACTATTCACCTCGACGAAGGATCTAGGCATCATCATCAGCCCTGAGGATGTTGAGAAAACTCCCAATGAAACATCGGTATCCATGCAGACATCCATGCACCGGTGAGAAACCCCAGAAGAATTCACAACTAATGGTCACGATCATGCTAACATAGCATAAGTACATGGTGAGGGTAAGAGCTGAAGTCACAAGCGAACGGCTTTATATCGGATTTTCAAGCATCAAAATCTGAAGCGCGAAATACATACGTAAATTTAAAATGTAAATGTAAATAATTTATAGAAATACAATTCATCAGATTGTACACATGGAGCATGTTTATCCATGATCAAGAGGCTTGTACGTTGACAGCAGCGGATAAGTCAACAGTGGAAGAATTCGGAATGTGGTGCAACCGAAGGGTGGTGAAGATACGCAAAGTGGATCGACCGAGTAATAAATGAGAAAGTGCCGAGAAGAGTGGAAGAAAAGAGCTCTTCTAGAAACCATAAGGAGAAGACGGGAAAACTTCGTTGGCCACTTAATGAGGTATGATGGCTTGATGAAAACAATCGTAGAAGGGCAGAAGGAAGGGAAGGACGGCCCGGAATGAGTTACATAGGACAGGTTATGAAGGACGTAAAATATAACAAATACGTCGTTACGAAAAGTTTAGCGTATAGGAGAGCGGAGTTGAGACTGCGTTAACCCAATCTTAGGATTGTTGACTAATGATGATGATGAATGCTAACCACTGATAGTATTAAAAGCCAGGTCACGTATAACAAAAAATGAGACCTAGGATAAACAATTGAACGACACAGAAACGCTCGCATGGCGTTCCACAGGTCGAGACGCGGGAGATTTTAATTAGAGGCCAAATTATAATTACCGCGAAGCCACCACAAACACGACGACGGCGACGCTATCGTTTCTGACCGCATGCATTAAAGGCAACAAAAAAACGAGTTCTCTTTCGCCTTGAGACGAGACGTGAAAACGAGAAGACAGGCCGGCCGGGGGAAGGAGCATTGTGAAAAAACGAGAGGGGAAAAAATAATAAAATAAATGTATAAGTATATGGAGGAAATATAAAAATGAGCGTGTGGTGGGGGAGAGATATTGAGATAATGGAGTCGACGACGCTGATGTGTATGAGAAAGAAGGGGGAGGAGGAGAGGAGGGGGAGGCTATTTCCACCTTGGGCAGGAATGGGATTATGAGATCCCCAGGCGAAGATAAAAGAGCGCCTTGAGGCAAGATGGAGGAGGGTGGGGAGGGTGGAGAAATGGGGGGGGATAGGGGGGTGGGGGATGATTCGGGGGTGGATGTGAAGAAGATGGTGGCTGATGGAAAAGGAGAAAATCGAAATCTCTGCGAGGAGGAGTTCTTCACGGGATTGAAAGAGAATGGAGGCGAAGATGGCGGAGATCAACGTTGCCAATTCGCACGGCCACACTATCTTCAACGTTTTTAAAGGCCATTTTACGCGGGTCATGTTATTGCGCATGTTAGAATTGCACTAATTCCTTATCCATGGCATGGCTGTTCGTGCACGTGCAATTGTTGAAAAATTTAATGAACCCCGATGTAAAAGGCCATCTGTACTGCTTTCAGTGGTATAGAAACAAATGAATAAAAATAAATAAATTATGGCGTGAAATTGCGCGAATGCGTGAAGGAAATTAGAACAGGGGATATTTTGCCCTCTCACTTCCATGCATTCTCGCATGCTTTCTAGCAATTCACCACTTAACACGACGCAGTTTTGACCTCGCCTTCGCACACACGTCAGATTGTGCAATGAGGTGACCCGTGCCTTAAGACTATCTCTTGCGAGTGTGGATAAAAGAATCGGTAGGACTGGGACATCACGATGACGAGTTAGCCATCAAATTGTGACGCCTGAAACCAAACCATGGATTTCGATGTCGATAATGATTCAACATTCGAACTCTCCGATTGTCGAAGATCTCGATTGTCGGAGATCTCGAGAGTTGCTGGCAGGGTTGGCAAGTGAAAAGAAACGAAAATGTTTCGTTTCGACCCGGAGCGAAACGAAAATACGAGGCCTAGGTTTAGTTTCGATCCCGCACGAAATTAAAATCACCAAGGAGTTTAGTTTCCACGCGGGACGAAACTTTACTCCCGGGAACGAAACAAAATTAATTAAAATTCCAATGCTCATAGTTAAGTTAACAGATACATCTACAAAATACACTGCGAGCCACCTCTTGGGTGTTTGGCAGGGGGTTATCAATCACCAGCATGCAATTGGACTCCCACATTCACACCACACGGTACAAAAAACGTCACGTATACTAACAAATTATACTACCATATGCTGTTAGAAATAATAATAAAACTAAGAAACATGCATTTAATTTTACATAGGTGAGTAGGCTACATTACAAGTCATCTAATCTATTTATGAGTTCTATCGCTGCCGTTATAATCTCTTATTGATCGTAGAAAAAAAGACATTCTGAATCTGTCTGTTCTACAATCCCTCTTATTTTATTTATATGATATGATCTTCCGTAGCATGTTGGCGTCCGTAAGATATGGTTAAATTCGTTAGAAAAGACACTGCTCTTTAATTTATCTAAAACGTTTAGTCTATTTTTCAATCTACGGTGCGACAGAGATTCCCATCCGAGTTTATCTAAGAGGTCAGTTACACTAACAAGACTATCGTAACGACCTTTCACATACCTGGCAGCTCTTCTTTGCTCGCGTTCTAACTCTGTTATTAAACCTTTTTCATGAGGGTCCATAACACTGGCAGCGTATTCTAAATGTGGTCTAACGAGGGATACGGAGACTCTAACTGTGCGGACCGTGTGAAATTGTTTGTGGCCGCGGATAGACGAACATACATACATGGAAGCCGGTGGAGTTGGATAGAGAGAGGAGGACGAAAATTGTGACAGGAGCATCAAACGACGCACTGCTCGCGGGAGATGTTGGTGGCGTGCGAGTGGGATTGGCGCGGCCCACACGCGTGCAGTAACGGCCGAGATGGGTTCGAGGACCGGACTCGGTGCGCAGCGGAGGGAGGAATATGACGAGGGGGAGGGGAGGGGAAGACCAGCACAGGGAGAGGGCAGTTGGAGAGCACTCGCTCGTGGAAAATCAGACAAGGAGCAAGAATGGAAAGAGAAAGAGGAGAGATAGGATGGAGCACGCAACCCGACTCTGTCCGGCTGCAAAGGAAGAGGCGATACCCTACCTTCGACGAGACGGATGTGGGGAAGACAGAGAGGGTGGATTCACAATGTGGAGCGAGTCGCAATGGTCACAGCTCATTACTTATATGGGGGGAATAACTCAATTCAGAGATTAAAACTTTTGAGTGTAGAATATTTCCCAATCTGGAACTCACGTAAAATATATGGGTAGGCCACATTAATATAATACAAGTTATCGAGAAGTAATAAGTTCCATGCATGTTCCGGATAATTCTCGTAATTTCCAGACTGATCGAAACTACGTATAGTAAACAATATTCACCTTCTCTTCGATCAAAGATGTCCGTTGTCAGTAGCATGAATTCCAATTTCAATTCGATTTTACGTGATGATTATGATGGCACACTGTGCCCAGCTTAGTAGCTAGAAAAAATTCAGGGGAGAGGTTCTTTAGGGAAGGAGGCATATGCCAAGGCTCATGAAAATGGGATACACTGGAAACCTCACTGAAATTTGGGTGGAGGAGGGGTTTCTGGCTCTTTGACATCCCCCGCTCGATGCGGCATCGACAATGCCATTGAACTGTTGAAATGCCATCCATTCCTTCCTCCGTAGCCTACCGTCAACAGAGAATAAATGATAATTGAAAATAAAGCACAAAACATATTACAATGTAATATCGGAAGGGACCACTGCATAGTCGGTAGCCTGAGCGTAGATGATGGCTTTCATTGATTGAAAAATAAGCAGCAAAACAAGTGAGGAGAATAGATATTCGGTCTGTGTGATTGGTAAAATGTTAAATTAAAAGTCCGCGGGCTCAAAAACATTGGATCCCTTCCAACCTTGGTTACATTACCAGATGGAGGGCTGTGTAATGGCGATCAGTGAGCTTATATTAGAATACCCTCGCTCCACGTCGAGTGGTTAAATACGGCTCCACATGGTATTGGTTTATAAAATACCTTGATTCGCTCGTTTACTATGAAAAATATCATTGCTTTGAAAAGTCACAAATGTTTCACTCACTGCGAATCGGATAAATTTTGCCAAACATTTTCACTCTCATTAGCAGTTCAAGACGTTATTACGTCTCCCAACACTCAGACGATGGTTCAGCTACAGTGACTTTGAAAATGACGACATTAAGTGGGAAACTGGGTCGCACTGGCTTCAATAATTAAAGGCTGTAAAACATTTTCTTGAGTTTTTATCTCTGAATGCTTAAATATCTCAAAATGTAATTTACATTTTATTGCGCACGTCACTGGAATTAAACGTACACATACAAACGAGAACAGTTGTTTAGTGCATTAGTCATCGTTATTATTTGTTCACAGGGCAATTTTCTTTGCCAAAGAGGAATGGAAACTCATACATAGAATTTAAAACTTGGGGAACAGAGAGAAAATGAAAATAAAACAACCTGAAACAACCTCTATGTAACAAATGCCAAATGGACTCGCGGGAATACTGCTCCGAATAATTTCAAACAAAAAGGGATTTGAACTCAGGAAAATCATACGTATCACTACCTGCTACACGAAATTATGAATTCATTTATCTATGAGTTACACTCTTAAGTTGTAAAAATAAAGTGATTCATTTTTTGGGGGAGAGACTTGATTTAAGAACCAGAGGGGAAAAGCTCTGTCGAAGTACCACCACATAATGAAAATAATAACTCGAACAATGTCACTTAATTCTTGATTCGAATAGGTCAGAATAAAGCTCACCCCGAAATCACGCATTCAGGGCAGGAAGAGAGGAAGGTGGTCGGAAATTCTTTTCCCTCGGCTGCTTAGCTCCGGGAAGTCTCTAGTTCAGGAGGATTAGAAGGCTTCACACGAATTTGAGCCCGGGGCCTTGGTAGTCCAGCGCTCAGTCCCATTTAGGCTAATAACTTCCCTTTAAATGTTTAAATAAAGGGTGAAGACACAGAAGAAATTATCGACTGATTAATAAGATGTAATTTTCCCATTTTTATGCGTCAATTTATTTAGACAACCGGATTCGAATACGCTCTATCATTTTCGAGTCTGGAGAGCTAAATTTCGTGCATTGATCGGTAAGCATGCATGGGATGTATCTCACCAGGTCCACGAGGCATACGATGGAACACTTCCACTACATCGACCTTGTTACTTAAGCATACAATACTCATGAACAGATTGCGGCAAGAGTAAATGTAGGTAGTGGATTCAATGAATAGCATCATACTATTCCTACTGTTGATGATACGTACATGATAACGCAAAGGGAATTTTAAAAACAGAGTACCAAGCGACTGAAAGCCATTCCGTCTCATGGACACGGACTTCACATTCCGCGAAAAACCACGATTCCCTTCCAGACTCTCGTCATAGATATTCGTGAAGGGACGGATGAAGAGTGAGCGAGGTCAACATTCGTTGCATGACGGATTTCTCCCACCGGAAGGCTAACATGAGATATTGGGAGAGAGAGGTTGGATGAGGGCCGATTTGACGAAGGCGAAGACAGGGGACCTGCACGTAGGTAATGACGAGGTGACCGACACTCGAAGTGAAACGGATGCCGGAAGAAATGGATAAGGTCTGGGGGAAAAGAGGTGAGAGGGGTGGAGAGGAAGAGGTCTGGCGGAGGCACGCTTAGGGCTTCCCGAAGGGAGGAAATCCACGTCCTCCTGAGGATGGCGAGAAGTGAGGGTGGAGGTTGTGGCAGCGGTACCCATCGTCAGCGAACCCCCAAGGTGTTATACTGAAGACTAGATGTCCTGATTCTTTTCAGGAAGGCCAAGTTAAAACACAAGAGCAGATTGTGCATCGTAACAATACATTCAAATAAACATGAATGATTGAATTGCTCTACGACGTAAGAGGGGAGGATGCAACATTATGTATGATTTAAAACATCCCGGTCAATAAAATGAATGAACTTCTCTCGAGTCAGAAAAATGAAGGGAGCCGACGTTTTGTTACTCATTCTCAAGGTAACTTTAATTTCCAGGATTCATTACATTAAGGGATTAAAATGTACTGTCTTTACCCATTCTGAAGGAAACTTTGACAATGGGCAACGAGACGGAACCCGGAATGTCGGCTGCCTTAATTTTTCTGACCCGCGCGCAAACCCGAAGGAAGTAAAATCAGGATGCAGCGTTATTACAGGGGCGGAACCAAAATTCCATTTTGTTCTAATAATCAATATGTAATGGAGCCAATAGCGTTGTGGATATGAATATTATGGAGAGAATACAACTTAGATAATTTCGTGGAATGTTTTCAAGATATCAGCCCAGTTTTCAAATTGATAACTTTCTTGATAACGTCTGAAAGGTGAAACCTGAGTCGATAATATTACAACATTCTATGAAAGATACAATACACGTTCATTCCGTTCAAAACATTTTTAGTTTGGCTGGTTTGCATTTTATATTCACCATTTCATTACTCCGATTGGAAATATTGTTAAGACAATAATTCTTATCAACATTCATTGACTCAAGTAGAGCAAGTCACTGCAATGCGTTATACGGCTGTGACGGTATGAAAAGAGGAATTTTGTTTTGCGCTGATAAATAACAACCCGACGGCCAGGTATCCCTTCAAGTGACACATAAACTTTTTATTATTATATACAACTTATTTAGATATGTGTTTGCAGTTTTTAAGAAAAATCCGGATGAGTACATGAAAATTTCTCGTCTGATCATCGACGGTACTATTTATAGGATGCGCAATATTTCGCGAACAAGAAACGATGAGGAATTAAGAGACTAGTTTCGAGGTATTATGTGCCCAAGGATTTGATTCATGAGTCTGCAGGTGATAAGTTGCCCCATTATGGGAGGAGGAAATATTTTTAACCCGTAGAGGAGCTTTTTATCCGTTCCTTTTCGAATAATGGCTGACTTGCGCCACTCCTATTCGAACGAGGTTTTTCATTTGTCACCCACGCGGCCTTCGCGACTTCCGCCTCACAAGATTGTCGCCGCTCTGTCTCACATTGACATGACGAAAAGAGTAATTCCCTTGCTTCCTGCCGATCCGTTTTTCTTTTCGGAGAAAGCTTCTTTTCCCGAATACCAGCAACCACAATTCGAAACAGTGTCAGTCGCCGGCAGACAATCAATACAGCTACTGCCGCCGTGCCATCATTTCAGAAGCATCACGTTCTAGTCTCGAGGAGACATTGGTAAGCGATTAATGAAACTATGAAAATTCTAGGCACGTAGAAGGGCATATAGGAATTTTGCCGTAAAGCTTTCAGTTTGCTGGCTTTAATTCTTGGGAAAGGTTGAAAGTATTTGGATAATTACTAATCGTATTACCTACTCACTTATTTTATCATTATAATTCCAAGTATTATGAAAGTTATTACCTTAAAATTTTCACCAAAAAAGTAAAGCAAAAAATTGTTATTGATAAACTTAAATACTACTGAAAGGCTCAAAAAGAAACACCAGGTAGCTTCAAGCATAAATTATTGTTCTTAACCAATCAAAAGAGTCGCTACCAATATGAACTTTCTAGTTACCATTAAAGCCATACAATTATTAAACAGATATCATACATACTACTTGAGGCTTATGATATAAGATCAGGGAAAAATAGACATAGCTAATGGAAGAAAACAGCGTCGTTATGGTGCTATTAATTTAATAACGCAGTCATACAAGGAATATGAAGCAATTAGCCTTTCTTAGAGCACCGTTTGGTGATTTTCCGGGTTAAAGAAAATAATTAAGAGATCGGGAAAAATACTGAGCAATATAAAACATGAACAGAGAAAGTTTTCATCTCAAGGAAGCTCCAACGGGGCCTGAACAGTATGATATTTTATGCTCAGCCGACACTCGAGCTCCGTTTTAAAATTAGAGAGAAAGTCGGGAGGGAGATAGAACTCGTTAGTGGAACTAAATCCAGGGTGGCGCTACAAATGCACGCCTCGTGGACACGTCACTGCGGTGAGCGAAATAGAATGAAAAAGTGGGCCTCCCGAAGATAAAAGAGCAGGATGCTGCACTGCCATGGAGTAGCAAAATAATGGGCGATGCGAATCGTAGGGAAACAATGGCGAACAAATCGCACAAACCAAGTTCTTCGTAGGAATAAAGACTAACGCTGGAGATAGAAGTACAACTCACGAGACTCATTCCTGCTCTTGGATGGTCTATTTTTCCAGCTCTCTCTCTATCATGATGTTCTCGAGAATCGTCTTTCCCCATCTGACAGGCGGCCATGTTGGATGATCTCAAATGGAACATCATTTTTCCCCGTGAGGGAGACGTTGATGAAACACGATGAGTCAAGCAGGAGCATGTATCACCGAGGAGAGAAAGTTTTAAAAAAGCCAAGGAGGAGAATCGCAAAGGTCCATGCCTTATTCAGTCACGAGGTTATCTTAGAGATATAAAAAATAATAGGGAATGAATAAACCATAACCTGAAGATAGAGATGTACAAACTACAACAGGCTCCACACGATAATTTTCGTGATGTGCCAATGGAAAAGTATGTTAATATAAGATTAGGGAGACGAAAGGAAGTAGGGAAGATGAAGGAAAGTAGGAAAAATAATTGGAAAGGAATAAACCATAACCTGACGATAGACATGTACAAACTATGACAGGCTCCACATGATAAGTTTTGTGATATGCCTACGAAGAAGTGTGTATTAGGTGAGAGGGACGGTAGAAAGTAGGAAAGATAAAAAGCTCGACAATATTGCAAAAGAAATAAGAGTATTGGGAAGAAGTAAAGAAAAACAGGACATGGATGGACCGAATATTAAGGAGCGAGGGGCAGAAAGCATGTTTTACGCACGATATTAAGGTCAAGTGCCACAATCAATATGGAGATGCTTTCAGAAAATGAAGCCTTGCGGGACTTACGACAAAAAATGCCATAGCGATGGTCAAATAATGTGACAGCTTCCACTAGAATCCAGGTGTTTATGCCGGTAAATTACTCCAAACATTAATTAAAACTTCGGAAAAGTAAAAAAGTTAATCCTGGAAAAATTAATGGATCATAAAAAATAATTCAAATGTATCATAATCCAATGAAGTAAGTAAATATAAAGAAGTAAGTTGAAATATGTATCCAAATTTTTGCAGACATTTAATGCTCTGATAGTGAGTTGCAATACAATAGCAGCCTTAAATTGCGAGACAGAACAAGTCCATTGAGCAAATTCTAGAACTATCCCTATGCATCATCGAAGCCATCACTAAATTTTTCTCCAATAATACATATGTTATACTGTTATAGAGAACTCTTTTTAATGTAGATTCTTAAAAAAATTAAACGAATAGATGGCCCAAAAGATAAGCAGAATGACAGGTCATCCCAAATTCGTATCAGCTTGAATATTTCCGTTACGGAAATCATGGCTTCAATTGGTATTGAAAACGGGAGCGGACTTAGATGTTCGCACTTAAAACTTCGTTCCGATGGCTACGCAGGGACACGTTCACTTCGAATATCGCCCCGGGATGAGGATTGCACAATTCGGAATTTCGGGGCCGCAATGGGAAAACTCGCCAGACTGACTCCGCACCCTCCCCTCTTGCGATGCGCTCTCTCTCCTCTCCCCCCTCCTCCCTTTCCATCGCGAATCGTGACAACGCCGAAATGAGTGACTTCCTCCTCCCTCACATTCGTCTCTCGAGCGCCCGAGTTACTTTTATGGTCTTAATTGCCAGGGAATCAAGGGGAGATTAATCACCACCCGTCGCTTCAGTATGAAAGGATACGGGGCAATGAATCTGGCCGTGCGATCAGAGCGAAAAGAGGGAGATGCGAAAATGGAACGGCGAGAGTTATACACATCCTTGCGAGAGCGCGATGAATTAGATTGGGCGTCTCTTAATGACGCGAATAAATTCCACGGGACCAGTTTGCCAGGCCGAGGCCAGACGATTGCAGTATCGCGGCTCCGTTCATCCTCTTGTGAGACGCATACAGTGCCATGAGCGACCGTGAACACAAACTTTACGCTTTCATATAAAATCATATCATTCTGACGAAATCCAGTGGAATTTATACAAATCGAAACAATAATGTGCAAAATTCCACAAAATAAAATTTACCTAAACCCAGGTTTGAATGTTAATACGTCATCGTCGGGTAAATTTGACCATTGAATTGCGCAGAGACATTATTACAATTTCAAATCAGTTCGACAGGTTGAAAATGACTGAAATATGATGGCGAGCGGAAGGAAGAGTGGCGCGTTATCCGAAATGCCCAGCTACTTTTTCAGGCACATGGTTACGGAGGGGCCTAATGATAGCTCTGCATCCCCTGAGTCATTCACGTTTTCCTTCAGTTCCGTGGGCTACTAACATCATTAAGGAGTTAGCACAACGGATACTCGCCCAATCATTTGCATTAAACTTAGGTTTATTATATTTTATTCAACTGCACCGGCGAAGTCACACGTGGGCAACACGCCAATATACTCCGTTAACTTACGACACTGAAAGGAAATGCCTAATTATAAAAAACCTACCTACCCTGGAAGCTCAGAGATTGCAACATCCAAAAATATTTTGATCTTCCATACTAATTATCATAATTGCCAGAAAAAGTAACCTACAATGTTAGCATCCATAAGGTATCCCGCGCGCCGATTTGCGTATTTGCTCCCACTGATAGCTTAAATACGACTGTGAGCCTGAAATAGCAATTAAAAAATAATATCATATTAATTTCTGCCAGGATTTATGCCGACAAAAAAATCTCTCGCAGTACTGCGATGACACTGCACCCTATAGAAACAGTGTATATCGATGAATAGGAGGCAGAGCGCGCCACTACAATTACTTCCACCAAAGACAAGAGGAAAGAGTTTTAATGTGATCTTCAAGAGAGACACCCGCAAAGCCCGCATAAAGCAAAGTGATATTCGCACTATAATCGCGCAATTTTTTCGGCTCATTCTGAAGCGTGACTCGCGTAAGGGTACTACAGAGAGATGCCTTTTAATTACCCGTATGAGGTATACAATTCCATTCCTCATCGCTTTGAGCGAGTGCCCGCTAGATATATGAGCGAGGAAATTAAACCCCTATTCTCTCACACACGAGATGTTTTCTACAACCGCACAACCTACCCGAAAAGATAAATTATAGCTGGATGCGGAACATGCCATTAATAATGAAATAGCGACACTTCTAGATGGTACTTTTCCGAAGAAAGGAGCACCCTCCTCAGCCAGGTCATGCAGAACAAAGCATCTAGGTCTTATCCTAAGCAATGACACGAACAACCTTGTAATGTGTTGAAATCGGAAGTAACAGCATTCCATCAGTTTTTTTACTTCATTTATATTAACCTTTTTGAAGTCACGTAGGCTATGATAGTGCTTAGATTATTTACGGATACGTTTTACACACGCTGACGTATGTTCATGGAACTGTGAGGACAATCGCTCGGAAATTTTCGGGGAACACTGAGCTGGGTCGGCCTTTAATATGCAAGACTATTAAAACTATTTTCAAAAGTAAATCGAAAGGGGAAGCTTATGCAGACACGATAGAAATATTCATGAATATACATCAACACGGTTGGTTGGTTGGCTGGCTGAGGGGGAGGATGACTGACAGCTGATGTAATTTTCAACATCAAGGAAAAGTGGTCGGCCTGATAAACTAAAGACTACGTGAGGGTTGGGGGACGAGTGCAAAGGGAGACTAGTAGTGTTAGGATTAGTGTACTCTTGGCGAAAGGCCTGAATTGGTCCAGTGATCTAATAATTAACCGCGGGACGGTCATTACAAATGAGCACACATGTAAGAATTGCCATTCCATAGAACAGTCTTCACCAATGACAGGATACTAGATTACACTGTCACTAAGCTACCATAAAAATTTTATGTGGCTTCCGTTGTATAAGTTCAAAGATATACATCTTTATGTACTTTTCCCTTGAGATAGTTGTATCCGAACCATCGACGTCAAAACATTTATTTTTCAACCGAGGAGCCCATTCAAGACATGGTTGTTTGGTTTGACCAAGTTGTTTGAAATAGCGCATACGTAGCGTGAATCATAAGGCGCGGGACTCAAATGGTCTTGGGATAACTCTACCCGGCAGCGATCCTGAAAGTGGAATGGAGGAGTTACTTGAAAGTTCCCTAGAAGTTAGTTACCTGGACACGAAACTTTGAAACCGAAGTCCTGATGATACTCATATAAAAGAGTGCAGCGCTGGCCGAAAGTTAACAAGTTGAGCACAATAAGGATGAATATCGTCATGAAAAATCATTTGCTTCAGCCGGGATTCGAACCCGAATTTCCCGATTGCCGGATAGACATGCCAACAGTTAAACCACCAAGCCACCCTCTTCCAAAGCGAATATCAGACTAGGTTCGTCAATCAGGAGGTTCAGGTTCGAATCCCGTCTAAGTCAAATGATTTTTTCATTGTGAATATCATCCGTGGTGTATATAACTTTGCGCCTAAACGCGACATTGCGTACAAAGTCACTTATTCTATGGAGTGCTTTAGTTATATTTATAATTGAGCAAAACAAAATTATCTTATTGACGAATTACTTTTACAAAATTACGGACAAGAACAATTCAATGCGGTAAAGAATATTAGGGTAACTAGTCAAAAATGAAACACTGTTTGGTACTTTAAACCATATCTTTGCCAATTACTTTTGCAGTGAGGTGAAGAGGGAGACAAAGGCAAGCAAAAAGTGTTGCCGTAACGGTGGTTGTCTCACTTAGGAGAGCGGATGGGACGCAAGGCAGAAGAAGAGAGGAGAGGTGGAATTTTCTGCGAGAGGACAATGGGGGACAGGGAGGAAGGAAGTAGAGAGAGAAAGAGAAGGAGCACTTGGAGAGAGAGGGCATTGAGAGAGAGAGAGAGAGGACAAGGGTGTAGGACCCTCCGTACCATCATCGTTCTGGGTGAGGGAACTTCATTTCGTCAAAACAAGCGCAGTTCCTGATAACTCCGCCCTTCCCCGTGCGTAACACCGAGGAAAACGACTTTCCAGCAGCGGCGGCGAGCGTTTTTGTGGAGCTTGGAACTGAGGGGGCCGGGGAGGAAGGGGAAGGCGATGTGGAGGGGGGGGAAGATAAGGGCTCGCGGTGGATGGGGGGAGGGGTGGGACAGGTGGGATGTAGACGAGAGGGAGGAGGGGTGGAGGGGAAAGAGTGGAGAGTGGGGGTAAGGTAATTGATGTGCGCCAAAGAGATTTCGGAGCTTGAGCAACGGGTGCCCTCCAACCGAATCCATAAAAGGCTATTTGATCATGCTGTTTCAGTATTGTAGAATTGGAATTCTCGAATCAAAGTGCTTACAGCACTTCCAATATGCTTGCTCGCAAATTCTCCAAAAATAAATTCAATGTTTCCGTATACAACCCTTGTATTCTCGTTAAAATTTTGTGTCGTGACAAAGATAAAATAGAACCCTTCCATCAATCCGGCATATACAATGTTAATTGTGATTCATGCAACATGTGTTACACAGGCCTGAAAGGCAGAAGATTCATTAGAAGAATGAAAGAACACAAAAGATGCTTGAAACATGGGGATGAAAAGTAACTTCTCGCTAAAGCACTTAATGTTGGACATGGTGAGTGAGGAGAGGTTGCTTCTAGATGAGATACGAAAGAGAAAAGGAATGGATGCAGCGAGTACTGAGCGGGGAGGGGATGTTGGAACAATTGTATTGGGTAGAATATTAGCCGTGAGGTGTCTTTTACAAACATGACAGAGCTCTGAATGGATGATGGAATGGAACGGAATTATGAGAAGTAAATTGCTCAAAGTTATAATCTGACTTTTGTTTGTGAGTAGGTACCTAAAGTCTACCTTTTCATTAAAAGTACAACTATGGCATCATTTTCATAAAAAATGAAGTCAGAATAGTAAAATTCAACTGAAGCTAGACGGCAAAAAAATACTTGTTTAACATTGAACATGTTTGAGCAGCTTTTTTTTTCGATTTCCGCCTACGCAGTACCAGGGCTTCGCCACGGAAGCCGCCGTCAATTCGTATCGGGGATCAAGCACGAAAATCAAAGCAGAGATACAAATCTTAATTGCACAGTTTGAATAAAATCCTCATATTTCACGATAAACTGAAGTCGATGAGTGTTATAATACCCCTATTTATGGTTATAAACTAGATTATACAGGCAACTTAGGCCTCCACTCTCACAAGCATGGGCAGGCAGCGTAAATGGCAGACTCCATTTCCTGTTGACTCATTGCCGAAAACAATTAGTGACACTTCCATTGCTTAAAGTCTCAAGTTTGACGAGTAGATACTCGTGAGGTTAAAGAAGGATAAAATGACGGATAAAGGATGACGCTTAAATAAATTTTAGTATTCCGAAAACAATTACCTATATAAAATAAAATTCAGCAAAGCAGGAATGAGGATTAGCTTCCTAAAACTGATTCATCAAATTGGCTCGGCAAAGAGTCGTGTTAAAACGAAAATATCTTTCAGATGACTTAATCGGATTCATCCACGCTAACCAGTATCAGTGAAACTACTCATGAGCTTACAGCCGGTGTCCATATAATGAGGCTAGTAGGAATGAAAAAGAATTTGAAGCTTCACTTTTTATATTCGCTCACTTCTTGTTATTAGTCATCCAGTAATAGTGGTATTTTCCATTTGAACCTTAAAAAGTCACAGCGGGATAACAGAATTCACAGTACATGTACATAAAGAAGATAATGAATGTTGTATAACGCAGCAGATAAAACACAGCGCAATCATGTACAAAAAATGTTCAAAAAATTATCAATGGTAATTTTATTCAGTTATCGAATGTATGTACATAGGAGGGGAGAGTTCCCCAGCCGAGTGTCCCAATCCTGGATCCGCTGCTGACCCTATTTAATCGCTAAATGCAGAAAGGCATCATGTCCGAGTTAGACGATTTTTCTTTTTTCTTCTTTAAGTTGCAGCTAGGTGCAAGACTCAACGTTTCCTATTAAAAGGAAACATGTTATGGAGACATATGCTCAGGGTTATTAGCATGATATGTTTCCCTTTAGTAGGAAATGTTTAGTCTTGCACCGAGCAACAACTTAAATAAAAAAAAGATAAAACGTCCAACTTCGATGCCTTTATGCAGTTAGGGATTCATTTGTTCCAGGCGTCGCCATGGTGGGATGAGCCTTGGGTCACGGAAGAATGTTAGGACAAAGGGAAGAGAAGGACTCTAACGTTTCCATGGCGCTCCGGGTAAACGATTCAGTATACGAGTATTTTAACAATTGGATCATCTTGATGAAGACCGGAGGGTGTTGCCAAAGGATGTGCGCACAAGCGAGTGTTCGAGAGGAAAGATGCGGGCTACGAAGACGTGGGTGTTAGGATAGAGCAAGGGCGGTGGCGGACAGGTTGATGTCGGATAGTTAGCCCCGAATAGCGTGTCTGCACATGCAACAGACGCCCTCATCAGAGAAAGGTGACTCCACCGCGACGTGAGCACGCGTTCCGCTAACGTCAGAATGTGATCCGAATATTACTCTTGAAGAATATTTGTAGCCGGCACATGGTGATTTCAAATATCCCCTTTCAAATGACGCCAAGTTATGACTCATGGCCATCGCAACGCCGCTCAGACGGGCAAAATACCTAAAATATGGTTAAAATGTGGAAAATTAACGGAAAATTTTTCTACAATTTGTCAATTTAAGTTAATATAACATGCCTAGAGAAAGCCCTTGTTCTATCCCGTAAATTAGAATTTATTTGCTTTTCACTCATAGTCTCTTCTGTATGAAGTCTCCCATATGAAATCGAGGATCTCAATTAAGCTGTTGTCTTAATTCTAAATTTTGCGCAATTCTCCTTACTGTTTTCCCAAGGTCTTCAGCAATACAAAAAAAACTATTTACGCGCGCATGAAACATTTCACAATTCCCTGTTTGCTTCGAAGTATATATCTGTATCTGTATCTCTGAAATTGAATTGAATATGCATGCATGCGAACGCCTGATGCAAATTTAAGCGTTGTGGAAGTCAGCGAACAGGTTACTTACTCCATTTTTAAAAAATTCTCTTCCTTATAACGTTACTGGTAAACAACCATGAATTTAAAGCATATGAAGATGGTTTTCCCATGAATTTCCAGCGCTGAACGATTTGGGGACGAAGAAAAAATGGAAGTGGACAATATTATGAAACTAGACGTTAGGCGGGCGGAACAACAGAGAGGACGACGTACGTTCAAAAGATGGAATTAATGACTCCCGGGACAAACAAATCGAAGGAGCTAAATCTTGCCATGCAATGCTATAAAACACGGCTACTTTATTGAGCTGACAACGGAGGCCCGAGCGAAGGCATTTGACTCCCTTATTTATCTCCCCCTGCGCCCACGCACTCGTCCGAAAAAGTCCCAGCGAACGCGCTCGTATTCCGCTCGTCAAGGTCCGGACATCCATTTTCTGGACAGAGCTTTCCGGTGAGGCAGGAATTCGCGGCCCAGGTGGTCAATCCAGTTGAGGGAGAAGCACCATTGCAGAACGGATAAGGGACAAGGGGCGGCTTTTGGGCCCTGTTTTAGTTCCAGACAAATCCCTGACCGAGCATTGATGATGAAGCAAACGCCGTGTTGATCAGACCGGCGAATCTGATCTCAATAAATGCACTATTAGGACAACGTTATCAAAAAGGTTCACATGCTAACAGCATCCCATTCTTCACAAGAAGACTTAATCGGGGAGTCATAGAGGCTTCCTAAATAGGTACGTCAATGTCGTACAATTTACTTCCTCTCTTCTATAATAGAAGCCTTCCTAAGTCTTTCACCACGCGGGATTGTTTCATACTGTCGACGTAACTCCGACGATGAGAGCAGAGCAGCATTCGAAACGTAGGAAAAACACAATGAATAGCAAAGTCCGAGAGAAAGTTTCGTTTTCATACAAAATGACCTAGTAAAGTCGAATAAATATAAACCACTGTTTAGTCAATTGTTAGTGAAATGAGTCCAAAACTAATGAAATACTAGATTTAACAAGCATTTAAAGTTTATAGCACAAATATATTTAATCTTCTCGACAGCAATCTGGTATTGTTATATTTTACGTTTCTGCAATAACTTGGTCAATTTTAAGAGAAGACCAATTTTTTAGTTGCCGTTGAAGCCATGCAATTGTACAATTCTAACCATAGTTGAGTAATAGAGTGCTAGGCAAAAAAGGAAAAGGATTTAATTTACGAATCAGAAGGAGCAAATTTAATCCACATTGCCCGGCAAATGGGCGTATGCATGAAAAACAAATCTGGGTGACTCGTGTATCTATAAGAAGTTTATCTATCCAGATTCAAAACAAGAGTATTGTTCGGAATGTTAGCACACGCAAGAGTACCTATCATCAAAACTTAAAAAATCATTTTTCCTGAAGTGATTACGATATGGATCCATGAACTCGCTGTTCCATAATAGTAACAGTTATCCTGCCGTGGAAGAGGCGGGCAAAAATTTGTATCCGACCGAAGCGAAAAAAATATGTTCTCAAGCGTCTTTCCTTTTTCATCTTCCAGAGTGTGGGAATTCTGGCTCTTCCGGAGCAATTTTCATCCATTAGTCACTCCTTTCCTTGGGACTAAGAATGATTGCTAAAAAATACACTAATGACTTCCGAATAAAAGGCTGCATGGTACGGCGCCGCAAATAGATTAACATGAACGCAAATAGAAAAATTAAAAAGCAACTGCTAAATAATTTTCGAAAACTGAAACGAGAATAAGGCATTTCCATCATACTCATTTATTGAGTAAAATATTTTATACCTGAATACATGAGGATTTTCTACTTTCATCATATATTATCAGCTTTTCTAAATGGGATCACATAGAATTAAGTGGGCATATTATGAGAATTCAAATTTAATAGGATAATATTGTTTTTATCAATTTCAATGGCATTTAAATGAGAAATTTTGTTGGCAGATAAATAAATAAAGAGCCCCAGGTATGGATCAAATAAGGGAGTTCCAATGCGTATAAAACTTATGTGAACGACGGAGACAGAAGAAACACTAGCCTAAACGGAAACAAATTCGAGTATGATAAGGACGTAATTGCCTGATAAAATATTCAAAGTATTTTCTGAATAATTACCATATCTAAATAAATTGGCTTTTATCGTAGGGAAGCAAAATCATCATCATCATCATCATCATCATTGGTCAACAATCCTAGGATTGGTTTGACGCAGCTCTCCACTCTATTCTCCTATCAGCTAATCTTTTCACACCTACGTATTTCTTCTCTTTCACATCTCGCTTCACTTGTTCCATATATTTTGTTCGAGGTCTTCCTTTTCCATTCTTACCTTCCACTTGTCCTTCGACGATTGTCTTCATCAGGCCATCATGTCTCAGGATGTGGCCTATAAGGTTGTTCCGTCTTCTTATTAAGGTTTTCATGAGGCTTCTCTTCTCTCCTACTCTTCTTAGGACTTCTTTGTTACTAACTCTGTCTATCCATTTGATTTTCATCATTCTTCTGTAGCACCACATTTCGAAGGCCTCTATCCTTGCTTTCTCCGCTGCGGTCATTGTCCATGCCTCACTTCCGTATAGGAGCATACTCCAGATGTAGGATCTTATAAATTGTTTCTTTACTTCCATACTTAAGTTTTCCGCTGTAAGCAGGTCTCTCTTTTGGTGGAATGCTCTCTTCGCCTGGGCTATTCTGCTGATAATTTCTTTCTTACTTCTCCCGTCACTAGTTATCTTGCTTCCCAAATAAAAGAATTCATCCACCTCTATCAGTTTTTGCTTCCCTATTTTAATGTTAGTCATGACTTCTTCTCTTCTGCTGCATACTAAGATCTTGGTTTTCTTTGTGCTTATTTTCAGTTGATATCTACCCATTACCCTACCCATATTAACTAGAATATTTTTCAAATCCGTCTCTGTTTCTGCTATAACGGCTATGTCATCGGCAAATCTTAGCATGCTAATTTTTTCTCCATGAATATCATGAATCCATGGAAGCAAAATAAGAGACATAATACCAACGTTTCAGGTCACTAAAACGTCATTTATTACTATATTTCAACATATCGTAGGTATAGACAGTAAATTCCGAATAATGGTATGCTTTATGGAAAAAGAAAGCCGAAAAAAGAATTACCTTATTGCAAAACGGGAAGTTTCTCGAATGGAGTCTGCGAATAAAAAAATTCGGGGAAGATAGTTTTGGCGGCAAATTTAGGAGTCTTTAGAGCTGTAATTGCTGTTGTTTGGTTGTATACACCACTTACTAATTTAGTTCACTGCTTTTTTTTCTTTTAGTTTCTCGGGGAAACAAGTAACCTGCAGCAACCACGAAAAGTGACTAGTTACTGAGGAGGCCCTGACGGTACACATCCCTCGACCTCCCCCGAAAGAATTTCAATAAATTGCAGCAATAAACTTTGTATTCATAACTGAGGATGACAAAGGGTGTAAAAACTAGTAGAGTTATCTCAATCACATTCACTATCAGTACTTATAAGTAATTTTTTCCTCACCAGTTTTGGTAGTATTAATGCATTTATTCCGTCATCAAGTTGACACGAAATATTATGTATTATTTTTTATAACGGTTGCTAAATAAACTGGTGAGGAGTTGATAAAAGAGATTTCCATTTGTATCACTGATAATGGTATTAAATTCATGACTGTATGAAATAATGTCCTCGTCCACGAACAGGTGCGAGTACAGTCTCCTGGCTATAAGATTTAGATAACCGAGCGAGCAAGAAGGAGGAGGATTAGAGACGGAAGACCAGTTGGAGGACGTGGGAGGAAGGATGATGGGCAGGGTGGGCGGGGGAATGGAGTGGAAACGAGAGGATAGAAGGGAGAAAAAAGAAGACGTAGAAGGAGAGCGAAAGGAGGTGTGGCGGCGAGACTAGGGGTCGTGCAGGAGAGGCAGCGAATGGCTGGCGAGATGATGATCACGAGGAGGCGGAGGAGGCGGTGGCCTTTTCATGGGGGGGAGAGAGGCTGAAGAGGGACAAAAAGATGAAGAGGGAAAAGAGAAAAACCCGCGGGACGGGGCGAGCGACCAACCGGAGGAGGCCATTACGCTGCATCCCACACGGGCTGAGGAGGGGAGGGGGAGAAGAACCTGAAGAGGAGGAAAGTGTGGAAGAGGGAGGAGGGGGGAGACTGGAATGGGAGGGAAGGGAAGGGGAGATTCGGTGATAGAAGGGAGGGGGAATGCTCTCGCCTCCCCATCCCCCTACTCCCCCCGCAAAGCTGTTCCATCCACTGGCGTCGACCCGCCCGCAACTGCCGCCGCCACGAGTGGGTACTGCGAGATAGCGCCGGTACCCGTGGCTGAGATTCCACGAAAGACAATTTTCAGCCTCTAATTTTATCTTATTCGTTAAAGGTTATTGTAAGATATACCTGAAACTCATTATACTAGATAGAACTAGAGCAGAGACCGAAATCTGCAAACTACGCTCCCATACCTGCTTTATTCCCCTCAGCGCGCACCTTGTATTTTATTTATATTTTTCAATAACTCAATTAACACTGAAAACAGCTCATATTGGCGTTATAAATGTTTTTTTTTCAAAAAGTTAACAATTAAACGCACACAAACAACCGTCCCAAGGATACGGGTAACCTACCTAGGCGGGACTCGAACCCGCGACCGCTGCTTTGACGGACTAGAACTTTACTCCTCTGTCACCGAGGTCAGTTTGGTGGTAACATTCACAGGAAAGAATCACCAAAAAGATTTAGGTATGATATAATTAGCGAAGATATAATTAGTATCTGCATTAAACGCCTATAATAAGAAATTCCAATGATCCAAGTATTCCAACGGCTAAGACACGTTTACATGGAGCGTTTACGAATAAACCCAATCTGCCCCATCCAAATTTGTATTCGCTTTCATTCTATTTCAGAATACCATTCTCTCCCACCTCAGTCCCTGGTTGCCTGAAATTCTTCACCATATAGCGCTTTACTACGATCCCTCCCCAGTTAGTACTCCCTCCACCCAAACCTCCGGTCTCTTTGTCAACTAGGTCTGATCTCCGCGTTCCATACGATACGAGGAATTAAATTTATTGAATCAATTAATTCGAAGCCTGGTTGGGACTATGTTAAGCCAGTATTCCATAGCAGCACTTGTTAATAGGTGTTAATGAGGTAATAATAACAATAATACGTCTTCATTGGGCGAGATTGGGACTAAGAAGTCCCATCTTCCATCTAACTCCTCGTCATGTATTAAATATTTGCAGAAGAATACGTGGCCAAGCTACTCTTGAAATTAAATGAAGTGAAATTGGACGTAAAAGAATGCTTTAAAACGACAAAAAAAACGAAAAGTGAACAAAGTTACATTTTCAAAGCGTAAAAAGATATGAACAAACGTGGGAAAAATCTAATAATTGTCAATTTCATCCATATTGGAAATCTTTCCAATTGCGCACTGCAGATATTGCTCGCAAGCCATGATATTATTTGCATAGCAATTCCGAAAATATTCTTTCAAACTATCTATCACACACCTGCAGCTAACACTCTTAAGGCTAACTATATGCGACAAGTTAATGGCGATATAAGAAAAGTCGAGAAATACCACTCAATGTTGTTTCTATGGAATGGGAGAAAAAACCCCTTCCTTATGGATCCAATTTCTTGGTGGGCGAGTCGGCCGCGAAATTGGACCGTGTCACACTGGCACAAGGTGTGTCCCGAAAGCTGACGCGCTTCACTACGGTAGAAACGACCGACCTCCTTTATGATGATTGCGATGGCAACCCCTGTTGTCGAGGGATATCGCGTGCTGGATTCGGGAGGGACCGTCCGCTCACGGAAAAAAATGATGATCACACAGTTGACGTGGGGAAGGGAAGTTTTCCTGCATCGTCGCGGGCAAATACGCGCCCTAATCCTCGGGAGAGGCCCAATGTCATTCATTTATGTGAGAAAAAAAAGCCGTGCTATTCAAAAACATGAGGGAGACGCCCAATTGCGAGAGAAAAATCTTTTGCATGCTTGACCTGAGACGAGTGCCTACATGAGGAGAAATAATGAAATAATCAGGGCAAATATCCGTGTGAAGAAGGATTTCATACTAATTACAGTTCAGAATGTACAAATTACAAATAAGCTTTCAAATAAGCTGAATTTAAATTTTATTAACATGGTATTATTTTAAACCTCAGTTCTCTAGTTCGTGTAATAAATAAAAAAGAATTTTCACTAGCGTACGTTTCCGAGAAACAATGACATTATCAGCAGGAAAATTATTATGGAACATTGTAACAATAACTGAACACTGTTCATTTTCTTTATGGATAAATAAGTAAGCAGAAAAAGGATAATGCTTTGAATTGATTCGTTTTAATCTTGGTGCCAATTTAATATGAATCCGTTGGAAACTGTTGTTCACAGAAAGATATGCCTTTCGTTGGTGGTGTATGATTTTGAAATTCAGGACTTGTCGGGGAACAGAGTCTTTCAAGACTTTCGCTCGTCTAATTTCAAATTTTAATTAAATTTATTCTGAAAAATACCCATACTTGTAGTCAAGCACCTTATGTTATAGGTTGAAGTTTGCAGGAAATTTTTAAAATTACTCATTTCATTTCCCAAGATCTTTTTCTTTTCAAAGGAATCCCTCATAATACAAGGGTGTACCTACCCAGGATCAAAACAAGGGGGGGGGGCAAGCCATGGTTGTTCAAGTCATAGGTAAGATTTAAGTACAGAAAAGGTGAATGAAACCAACATTTTAAGGAATAGCTCTTTCTAATTTTTTTTAAATTATTTGCTTAAAAAATATTATTTTCCTCAAAGACATCTGCATTTTTGCTTTACAGACATCCGAAATTATTCACTCAAGAATTCCTATTTCCAGCAAGGAATCATCCTCATATCACTGGTTCTTGCCACTGACGCGATGACGCGCCGCCAACGTGATCGCTACCTTCGCAAACAAGCCCATCGTATTAGACGCTAAACACCGTTAAATGTCATTAAAATTCAAGCTTGGACCCTTGGGGGCCACCCAGTCAGATCGGGAGCGGAAGATGAGCAGGATTCTGAGAGCTTTGACGCGCTGGAAAACCGATGACTAAGTCGGCGCGGGGCGTTGAATAAAACGCGTAGAGTTCCCGAGAATATCGGCTCCGAGGCAATTGGCACCCGTGTGATCGGATTATTAACGAGCTTTCGCTTCGAGGGTGGGGGAGGGTTGAGGAGTGCTTGAGGGGAAGGGGAAGATGAGGTAGATGATACGGGAGGCGAAAGGGAAAGATGAAAGGGAGGCGAGGAATGTCCATTGGCAACAATAGGGAGGAAAAAAGCGCGGCCCGGAATTTCCCAGCGCAGGAACACGCCCCTTTTCCCACACCCATCCGTGGAGCATAATATGATTACGGTGTTCATTTAGTCTTCGTTCACCCTGTTACGTATAAATTAAGGGACATTCCTCACGCAAATTTTGCTCATTTTAAAGGCTACCACTGCGGTACATGGCGTGGCTGCCTGTGCATATCGACGACCAGGGTTAATACGTTTACGCGTTCAATCCTGTCAACAGCAGATATGCTACGTTGTGGCAAAATGTTTATCCCAACATCCACATATTTCGGGAGAAGTCATGAGGAGCTTTCTCTGGACCACTATTATCACGCACTTCACGTCACGCTGCGCGAACTAGCTCTTAAGCTTAATGATCTAGCATGGTTTCAATTAGAAAGATCTCAAAACCATGGCGTCCTCCTTCAAGACTTTCGCTCGTCTAATTTCAAAGTTTAATTGCATTTATACAGAACTTGTAGTCAAGTACCTTATGTTATGGGCTCCTCAGGCGAAAATATTAACGGTGAACGTTTGTGGTCTGGAATGCCATTGGGGCCATCTTCCTCAATGGTAAAGTGGATAAAGGGGCTTATTATTCACGTAAATGATCGTACGTTTCAGTAATCCATAGGTCAAGCCAGAGACGTGACTAAGACCTGGATTTGGAGGGGTATGGTGAAATTGATTAGTACACCACACGGGTAATAATACACGAAATAATGCTATATCACATGACTGTATTTTAGAAGACTACATTTAATATGATATTTGCTTCAGAGAGTCTGAGTTTCTTCGCTGAAACTAAGACGACCTGGAATAGGCAAGACGAGAGTTCTGAGAGGGTTTGGAAAAGGGAGTTTATATCCATCTCATACCCTGTGGCGAGTCATGTTTTCACGAATCGCATATACTCCTGGTCATCATGTAATGGCTGCACACTAATACGTAGGGATCGAGTTGGTGTGGTGGCAAGAGTGTTGGCTTCCTACCTCGCGGACTCGGGTACAAATCCCGGCGGTGACTGAGAATTTTCGCAGATTGTTCGATCCCTGCTTGAATGTTGTGTGGAGGACATCTCAAGGGCAACATTCCGTCCGTCGGATGGGACGTTTAGCAGTAGTCCCCTTGGCGCATTTCGTTAAGAGCAGGCTAATGCCGACGCCGGGTTTCTCTAGGTATTTTACCAGTCGAGCAAAATTAAAACATTAATGCCTTACTATTGATGACTCCCAACCAATGTCTTCTCTCATGATTTTACTCTCCGACTTAGAATATCATATCATAGTCCCAACCACAAAGCGTCTGATCTTCCTCCCCTACCAGGTTTTACTTTTATCATTACCCGGGGAAATGAATCCTCTCTAGCCCTCTATTAATGCTATAAACTCCCTTCTTTTATAAAAGGTTCTCCCTCATCAAAGAAAGGCCCCACATAATTCTTCCAAGACCATTTTCCTCTCTCTACTGAGAAATATTATTTCTCAACTAAGCTTAAAGGAAATGGGTCTTACTAATTGATGATTTTGATTTATTTTCTAAATTTGATATACTTATTTGGCGGCACCCGACCCAGAGCTCGAATCAACTAGCATTTCATTGCTCCCTTACAGAATAAGATTAGCGGCTCAAAGTAAAAACTGTACGTCTGTTAAATAATCCTAAGCCATCTGATATTTCGACGTTGAGAAACAATTAATTAGTTTCCTGAGAACCATAACCCCTCCAGACACATAAGATTCCAAATACCATAATAAGGCATCGCTGAATTTCCTTGTGAAATAAAGGCGCAGGGCGTACACATCTTCAGCACCAAGCGTGCAGGCATGAGTAGTATGCAGCCCGTAATTATAAAAGGAATACGAAATTACCGGGGCTACAACGAAAAATTTGCATTATCGCCCGTGGATAACAGGTGGAAACCTCCGTCCAAGTTTCTCAGAGGATGTAATTTGGCATTCCCTTTCCGAAAAATTCCGCATTCCCTTCAGGACAATTACCGGGGGCTGCTACATTCGAAAAATCATTAAGAACCTTCATTTTTCTTTTTTGCTACATTTGACTGGAAGAATGCTTCGGATATATTAACTACTGAAATTTGTGACGCAGATGTGGGAGAGACTTGTAATACAAAAAATGAATCAAATGAGGTCATTACTTTAAATCGCTCATGTCCGGAGCTACAGCACATTAAAAGAGCTTTTTCATCAATGTTTTTTTTTGCCAAAAATCAACTTTCTCTTTGCCGTCACACCTGAATTAAGGAGGCGAGCCAGGAGGCGTAGTATCAATGTAAAGTCAGAAGTATCACAGCGCAGAACAAGGCATTCGTCACAAAACTAATTCAAGCAGTAACTGGCCTTCGAGTCCGCCACATTTTTATCGCAAAACTGCAATATGATATCCGGAATGAGGAGTTAAGACTGCTGAGGTCTCGACTGTAGAGGTTAGCTTTAGAAACAAAATTCAAATACCGATAAAATCATTTGTGTATCTTTCACATCGTAAGGATAAACAGAGGTTCTTACAACGACAGAATAACCACTTTGACCATTAAACATGGCGCAATATAAAGCTGCCCGTGAACTAATTATCGATTCCATATTTCAGTTCTTAAAAAAAAATGATTCGTGCAACTCGATCAGGGGAAGATGTGCCGCAGAGGTAGTTCATAACTTTAAAAGCCATTTCATATCAGTTATGAATGGTGAAAAAATCACTGCCGTTTACGGGTATTTCAATTCCCGTAGTTTCTAAATTATAAATGTTCTATAAGGTATTCAGCATAATTTTGCACTAAATTAAGCGATTTTTATTTAAACTATGAATTATAGTCCTTTAAGTAGAATTTTTAGAGCAAAAAATAACAAGTTCATGGACTCTGGCAAAAAACAGGCCAAAACCAGTCATCGCACAAGTAATGTGGATCAACAAATATCCTCTAAGGCACAGAAATATGTACCCTTTCAATCCCTTTCGCATTCCGCCGTAAAACCTATCTCTCTTGCCAAAAATGACCACCCCATAACAAACCTTATTTGTTAACCAACCTATAGATACTTCCCGCGCACGTAATTCCGTGGAGCGGTAATTATCATAAAACCTATTGAGGCTTGCCAGAGAGACGCCAGCTGATCGACGTAGCTGCCAAAACGATTGTTTTTTTTAATCTCACTACCAGCGCCCCATGTAAAGAGGGTGGAAAATGTCGTTGGAGAGTTGGTGAAGGAATCGCCGACTTGCCCGGGGGAAGACGACAGCTTGCGGCAGGGGAAATTGAGGGAGCAGCTGACGGGACTTCCCTGCCGCCTTTCCTCGGGGCGGACGCAGGACTTATGCCCGGCGAATGAGCAAGTATCAACCCAGGCCGCGAAGAAAGGTATGGGCGAGTACTTATTGACTGTTAAATCTTCACCATAATAAATACTTTTAAACAAGCTCATTGAAGCATTCAATTCTTACCTATTCGCATCTTACGTCCCGTAGGTGGCACTGTCTACTGTTCGTCAGTAGAAATTTCTTGATATCAAAGAAATACCAAGAATACTTTAAACCAGCCATGCTTGAACTCCAGGATACTTAATACATGATGAAATCTTCTCAGGTTTTCCATGGGATGAGTTGCTTTTAGGCAGCCAACGTAACCTATAGGCAACTACCCGGTGGAAAACAAAAGAGGATTTCACCAGTCTCATATCCGGGAAAGAACAATATCATATTATTAAATACATAGTTACGTCCTTATTACATGCTATCAAGGGTCTTATTTCAGAATCTTGTGTCAATGTTTCCAATAGATTTCAAATCAAAGTCTGATTTTCTTGTTCACTTAAGATAGTATTTCTATCTATAGTTCCTACCATGCTTTATAATATATCATTCCCCATTTTATATGCTCAGTGCATATCAATCAATTAGAGTAGATATTTATCCCGTTTTCATTGTGATCAGGGTCAAAGTCATCCTTGGCTTTTGCCGAGATGGCGGTAGTTATTATGGTTTGGTATCCATAGGCGTTTGTTCACGAAATCCGCCATATTTTTGAAAAAAAAATCAACTTCAGGACTAGAACAGGATAAGGACGCCTCTTTATCAGATGTATGGCGCGCAGTCGCAACAAAGGGTCACATAAATTTGGGGGGGGGGGGGTGGAGGAGAGGATAAAACCCCCCAAAGGCTACATACAGATAGATTTACTGTGTCAATGAGCGGATGATTAGAGTAAGTTTGCTAGTATCACTATTATGAATGGACTAGTATGCAAAGAATATTTATTTTTGACCGCAGATAATACGTAGGATGAGTAGGTCGGTAAAAGATATGTGCGTTCTAGGCGGGATCCCCATATTATCTATGAATTGTGCCGCTAGGTCGTCGTGGTGGACGACACGGATTTTCCTATCAGATGCTCGAGTGCGGAGGAATTTGCCAGGCGACCCCGGGGCCGGATGCACGGCGTAGGAGGCGGTCTGCGGTTTGAGGGCGATCCCGCGACATGGGAAACAAATGACATGAGAGATCGGAAGGAAGTAGCGGCTGGAGGAGGAGGGTGGAAGTGGAGGGAGGGAGATGCGCCGCGAGATGAGAATCGTCAGAAGTATTGTCATTAAATATTAAAATATGAAATGCAGGCAAATGTTGACAAGGGACAACTCTGCATGAATTCCAATAATGTCAACGTGATGAATAAATGCATTCGAGGTAAATAGTGTGATTCTTTGGTGAAAACGAACGTATGTAAGACAATGATGAATAACATTAATATTTTACCAAACAAGGGATAATGATAAGAAAATAAGATAATGCTGGGTTAATTTTCTGACCACTAATTACAGTTTATTATCTTTATTTCTTTATTATCCTCTTAATATCTGACGTACAAAAATTATGAAATTCCGTGTTCTATATTTTCCCGTCAAAATAAAAAACAACTCATTATTGTTTTCTCCATGACAACTTTGATACTCTGGTTTTCTATGTCATTTAGAACATACGTACATACGTCTACGTGTTCATTCTTCACATTTTTTAAATATCTAATTAAGGTTTACCAGAGATAAATCAAGAGGCCCTATATTGGCTAAAAGCTCATGATATCAAATCCCCAGCCCACTCGCTCTACGAATCTATTATAACCCTAAGTGACTCATAATTTCCTATGTAACCGTATTAATCACTGCTGAATGAATTGCTACTAGGTGTCCATCTCGTCGATGACGAAACAATAGCTAGAGAGCGATGACGCGTTCTGAAGCCCCAATTTCCGACTGGGTGAACTGCGATGAGCGCTTTCCTCAGGCCATTCCTCGCCTTCCGGAGGATGAGCTGTCGCCGACCGGCGCGACACTCCAGGGGGAAAAGAGAAAACCCCAAACTGCATCCTTCCTGCTTTTATTTCTATTTTTCGCCGTAATTGTGCATCGCCCGACGGACACCATCGGGCGTCAACTCTCTTCCACTCCCCCACTTCCTCCCCGTGTCCGTGACGTTACGTGAATCAAACACCATCTATGAACGGTTTTCCCCGGCCTGACTGCTACTACGCAGTTATACTACAAAGGTCATTGCATACTAACGACTTTTCCCTTACGAAATTCATTCCCACTTGTTTCATTCAATTTCGCTTATCATTTCCGCCGCAAGAAAGATTGAGCCGATGATTATGGACAAGGAGTAGAAATGCCTGGTTCCTCTCACTTTCAATGAAGTTTCTGCGATGGAAGATTTCCTCGACTGCCTAACGGTAACAAAAATTAATCAGTGGACAACGATATGTATGGTGGGCGTGGCAAAATCGAATTATGAAGGAGAAGGTGCATGCTTTATTCATCGGAATTCACTATCCTATTGCCTATGGTAATACCAACGATATTGATGACGATACTTTGGATATTAGGAAACAAACTGTAGCAATATTAGTCAGATTAGGCCGCCGCATCTGACGGTCCTGACATTCATTTTCCTCGAATCTTCTTGTCTGGAAGCACACCTGGTCATTAATAATGTCTGGTAGGTTTTTTTATGAATCCTTTTATCCGATGCTTTTTAGGTGCTTTAAAAAATTAACCCAGCGTATATCCTATTCGTATGATTTCAAATAAAATTATTCCCAGATTATGAATCGCCGCATGATAAAGAGTATTTTAAATAACCTTTTCCACCACTTAGGTGCTAAGCGTGGTAAGTCATTTTTTCTGTGGCAATGAATTCTCAAAATTCAATAAACCTTCCCACAAATAAATTATTCAGCATCCCAAATAAACATTGCAACGAAAATCTACATTATCATTCCGCCATCACCTGGATAGATTCTGACCCTACGGCCTGGGTTCTGGATATCCTGGGTTTGGATAGATTCTGACCCTACGGCCATGAAGTTTTCAGCAGTAGGTATTCACGGTCCTTTGAAATTTCAAAGCCGCTCTCGTCTGCTAAATGATAAATAGTTCTCTTATAAGACGTTATAATTCAGGCAGGCTGTTTATCTCGAGATAATTTACGTAAGGGCCAGTCGCTGAATGATAACTGCCTCACCACAGGGAAAAAGACCCATAACTTCATCCGCCGACTATAAATGTTATTGTTTAGAATCGGATCCTTAATAGCAGCATTAAAATTATACATAATTTTAACATAAATACAACAGCATTTCTCGACAAAAATTGGACATTTTTTAATTAAAAACATGAAAAACGAAAACTCACCCAAAAAAACTATTAATCGGTATATTTGAGAATTTATTGGATTTAAAGAGAAATTTTTACTTTGGAGCATCATGAATTGAAAATCATCAGAAGCTGCTTGATTTGTTACGTCAATTTTTTTTACCCCCATGAAAAGAATGAAAATCGAAAGTTCCACTGCGGGACGGAATAAAAAAAAACAGGAGATTGCTTGGTCCTTCTCCGCGCGACAACAACAATAATGCATTAAACTGGGAAACACATTCAGGGTCTCCAACGAGGATCTCCAACAAAGATAAGGGAAGTTGAGCGCTTAACACGCAAGAGAACAACCCGCGAAAATTAAAACTTTCATCGCGATCAATCCGTCTTCGATGAACAACAAAAGGACCCCCCCATCCCCCCGCCCGCCCGCGAGCGAAAATTTAATGCAAACAGAGACGAAGCGGAGGCGGTGCAATTAGTCTCGCGTATCGTCCGATTTCGTGACGAACATCATTTCCCCCGCCTCGTCGTGCGAACCACTTGAACGCTGCTTGGAGGCAGGCGCCGTGCAACAACTGGGTCGTGACTTCGGGACACACCAAGATGGCGCTCGCGCGTAAACCTAAGAGTAAATATATGGGGTGGACAAAAATTGTGTCACGAAATTTCAATCTTAGCTAACTGATGCCGGCAGGAACCAAAATTATTAATGATATTTAAGTCGAAAACTTCGCTCCGATTGGCCGCGAGTTTGCCCTGTTGCCGAATGCTCTGGACAAGTCAGGACTTCGAATTATTTGGCTTTGCCTTTTTCCAGAGCATCTGGCAACAGGGCAAACTCACGGTCAATCGGAGTGCTTGGCTCAAAGTTTCTGCATTTTTAAAATGACGTGTTTTCAACCTACATATCATTGGTAATTTTGCTTCCTACTGGCATTAGCAATCCAGGGTTAAAATTTCATGACACGATTTTTCTTCACCCTCGATAGCGCTAAAGGTGGCTGCGCGCGGCAGACAAACAAGAGGCTGAGGCTAACACCCAAACCCAAACTTCAGTATTATCATGAGAAATGGAAAAAGTAAGCGAATGATGTCCTCATAAATGGATTTTATATATTCCTTCTTCGTGAGGGTTAAAGTTAATTTAAATAATGTTCCAATCGATATAAAGAAGATGAAAACAAGCAATACCGTCTTAGTCCTGCTATGAAAACAAAGACACCCATCATGCCATTCTAGGAACTTGTTTGACCCTTTCCCCTAAACGTTTGAATTCACAAAAGTTATCCAATTGATAGCTGAGCAAAGTTGAGGAAAAGTGCTTCATGTAAATCATGAATCAATTCAAAAATATAGTGTTTGGATATTCACTGAATTATTAAATATGTGTTCTCCTCCAAGAACTGAAGAACTTCAAACATAAATTAGTCTTGAAAATGATAAAGTGTATCAAAACCAGTCGAAAATTAAACGATAGGTTGTGGAAAGCAAAGTTTGTTATTTTTCCTAGCTTAAATTTGGATGTGTTGATATCAATTTTTCCAATAACTTGAACTCTCCGCGAAGCCTTCTGCTCGAGATAACTCATCGCCCCGTTTTTCCTCCCCGTCACCATAACCGCGAGGCCACTCTTCACGCGCGCGCGTGAGGGTGGACCCAGGAAGAGGAGTGGACGCATGCACCGTCGTCCCACAGGAAGAGGCGAGTCGCCGACGGGGCTCGCGTGATGTGAACCGGACGCGTGACGCCGCCGTTCCGCGATTCCGTGACATCTCATCCCGCCCCCACTTCACTCATGCCTTCCGATTGTTATATTTCCTCCGCGAATCCATCGCCTACCCCACTCAAACCAATTCCTCTCGACTCTTACAGGACCGTACTGAGAACAACGATTAGAAAATAGTCGTAAAAATATGTATCAAGTGTTCAGGGTTCACTTGATGGAACCACATATGTATAGCGCGAAATATGTCACTCACATTGTAATGCTTCACAAAACTTTATTATTCCGACCGTGGGTTTCAACTACTAGAAATTCATTATCTAGTACACGCAAAGTCGGAATAATAAAGTTTTGTTGAACACTATAACGTGAGCTATTTCCCACTATAGTCTTAAAATGCTAACTTTTTCTTTGTTACTTTCTGTAGACTTAAAAAAAATCAACAACTGTTTAGTATGTAAGTTCCTGCTAACACAAAAACCACACTACCCCTAACAACGCAAAGAAATGCGCAAAATATAATTGAACTGTCATCTGGCTGGTTGTGGTTAACATGGTTTACCGGTACGGCGTAAACGCGCCTACGGCGCGACATTTACTGTGAGGTAGTTAATGGTTAAAAGCAGTGGCGGAAGGGGTAAGTGGATTATAGCCCCTCCCTTGGATATCCAATTTGCACTAGATAGAATGGTAATTTTGTTCGGACACCCACTACCGCTGGGAGGTTACACTCTACTTAGCCCCCCTTGTCTCTATTCGGGATCCGCCAGTGGTTTAAATGATCCATCAACTGCTCACAACTTTCAGCTTCATAAATTCGTTAATGTTATAGTACTTGGAGGAGGCTACCGACAGCTAAGATTATTTGCGCGACTCCGTAAGGGTAGGGAAGGGTGGGTGGATAAAAAACCCGGCTTTGGAATTTAGCATGCTCTCAACGAAGCTGGGGACGGGCTAGGTGCAGAAGGGAGCATGGCGAAGCGTCACATCCGACGGACGGAGTGCTATTATTGAAGTATCCTTCACAAAGGACTAAAGCAAAGATAGGGGATTCACTGAAATATATCCACCACCGCCGATATTTGAACCCCGACCTACAGGGTGGGAAGCTACGAAACTAGCAACTGCACCAACCCGATCCCCTTGTGTTCCTAAATTCAAAGCAATGAAACTTAAAAATCACACGAATAATGTAAATTTTTAAACAAGTTTTTTTGTGAATTGTTCAGAGCAGTGGCGTAGCCAGGGGGGGTCCGAGAGGTCTGGACCCCTTCCCCCCCGAAATATAAAAACCTTAAATTATTGTCCTTCATAAAAGAAAATAAAATATTGACAAATCAGGAATTTACTAAATGTTTATCTAACAAATTAAGTTTTTTCGATTATGAAAAGTATTAAAATTAGTTTAAAACCCATTACTTAGTGCCCGGTTTTTCAAAATATTTCCCCCCTGGTTTTGGACCCCCCCTCCCGAACGAAAATCCTGGCTAATCCACTGACTCAGAGTTCCAATCCCTAGCGAAGCTCTTGAGCATCCTGAAAAAGAAAATCCTGTAAGTGTTAAAATGCCCAGGGATAGGAATTATCACCCCTACCTTGGATGTGTGAACTTGTTACCCCAGTGGCTTGCTTAGTCGGGGGTTAACTCCATAATAATAATATTATACTTTCTGTGTGGCTAACAGGTTCCCCCATTACTATCATTTTTATAATGCTGACGAACGCATTTGAAACCACTCATTCTTAAACCTTGCTATCTTAAACCTTAAACTTTTCTTGAACCTCAGAGGCCGGCAAAGCTATTGTCATAACTCATCAAAACCACCTTTGGGGTCGAATCACTCAGTGAGTGAGCTTAAATTGGTTACTTTTTTATTAAATCAACTTTAAACTTAAATTAATTAAGATGTCTTTTTTCAGAGATTAGCTTTGACTTTAATCAGTTCTTTATTTTGGTAACTTTCCCAACTTAATGCTGGACACATCGCACTAATACCCCGCCCGTCCCCCCCCCATATCTTGACCGCCCACTCAAAGAGTCAGCCCGGCGGGCACCACCGTCTTCCTCGTCCTCACTCTCCCTCCCGACTATTTCAAAGGGCTGAGCCCATCCCACTATCCTCCCCTCACTCCAGAGACAGTCCTCCGCGACGTAGCCTCTTCTTTTGCGTCAGCCGACGAGATAACGACGGAGGGGGACAGGCCGACAAAAGGGCCGTGCCTTTGTTTTTTTATTTACTTGAATTGAATTTTATCAATTCTCATTTCCATTGGGGCACGGGTTGGTGAGGAGGATACAATAGTGGCTACCCATCTTTGAGGGTAGGGGTCGAAATATCCGTAGTTGTGGAGTTTTTTCAACGGATTAACTGGTCCCTGATTGAAGTGGTGGGCAATTCAAGCACAAAACAAGTAGACCATTAAGCGGAGCGGTATGACATCTAATAAGGCTTTGAAAATCAACTTACAACATCAAGAATAAAAAGTCAATGATAATCTGTTCTGCATGTTTAGTAGATGTAGAGTTTGTTCGACAGATTCAGGCTTCAATTGGTGGAAGTTAGACATCCTTAAATAAGTAAAAGATCGTATCACTTTTCCACAAAATGTTTTAATGCGTACAACGCGTTTCGGCTCACTGGGCCATCATCGGCCTTGTACCAGATGATGGCTCAGTGAGCCGAACGAAAGCGTTGTACGCATTAAAAAAAATCTTGTGGAAAAGTGCTATGATCTTTTATTTATTTAAGGGTGTAGAGTTTACCAAGATGTGTAGTTGTCCCAATGGAAGAATCCAAATTAAACAGGCCTGTATTAAAGTATAACAATTTCTATGAGACGTGATTCGAATTTTAGGAATGTCTTGGTCTCTAAACTTCCGCTGGCGGTGCCACTTGGAAATCAAATTTCAGCTGTGCAGCTTTCACTCCCGAGTGACATCGAGTCGGACGGCAGGTCAAGCAGAGGAAGCGACCTGAGGACAGGAAGTTCTAGGGGATAGAGTGACTTCCCGCATGAAATGACGAATCTCCCTTATCCGCAGATGAGAAGGGTATCATTATAGGAACGCAGATCCGTTACTTCAGGTCGAATTCGCGTGTGATGCAGAACACTGGTCAGAAAACGGCATTTGAGGCTTTATAACAGCCTGGGATCCACCAAAATATTTTTATTTCTCGTGAAATGACCCGAGCTACGCTCGCGAAGTGGAGTGAAGAGAAATTTTACTCACACAAACCACTCAATTTGTTCTCTGCGAGGCGGAAAGAAGAGTTCGTGGCCTCTGAGAAGTGCGGTAAGATAAATTTCTGTCACCCAGATTAGAAAGAGAGAAATTTTCAAGATGTTTTCAAAATTTCAAAAGATGTTTTTACTGCAACCAAATCGCCTTTCCTGTCGTGGTCTTGGTTTTCAGAGTTCCATTTTTCATCGTTGGCGAAATGCAGGGTTCTTCAGACGCTCGGATAGGCAAAAATGAACATTGACCATGGAGGCCTAAGTATTTATTTGGTCGATGGTAAGTCTATTATAATCGCTCAATCCATTGTCAATGGTCAGCAGATGATAGAGGTCCTAGACAACATAGAAGTCTAGCCGATAAGTTGCGATCCCCTCAACCAGCAAGCAAGTTAATAGCATTAACCGGTTAAGTCCATCCACTACGTAACATTACTCAGGGTCGACCACAGATGACAAATATGTGTAAGATATGCCCATAGTGGATCCAGAGGAGAGGGAAAGAGTGATATTCGTCCTTCAAACCCCAAATAATTGGGCTTATTTCGCAAACAATAAAAATTTTACACTCTGAAATTGAGTTCCGTCCACTCAAAATGTGTTAATTATACTTTTTCTCGATTGGATTTTCTTTATGCGGTTCCAAAGAGCGTGAATTACTAACGCCAATGTTTTTGGCGATAGCACTGCTCTTAGAACTGAATAAATTATTTAAGAAATTAAAAAATGTGCATCAGAGGGCCTAAAAATCTTCAATTATCGCCCACATTAAATTTCGTATCACCTCCGCTCCCAGAGGTTTCCTTAGGAAAATTTACTCCTCAGAAACGATCCTATAAATAGACGACATTTATTCATCGACTAAAAATTCGATTTATCGTCCCTCATCACAGGTATATTTCCCCACAGAGTGAGAAAATCCACGTGTTCACGCTGGAGGCTGATTTGGGCAGCAGGAGTACTACTACGTTCATGGGAGGAAACGGCTGGCTAGCGTTTGAGGGAGATCCAAGATGGCGAAGTGCGTGACAGGGGAGAGCGGAAGCGGCGAGGGACAGCGGCAAAAGTGGGGCGCTGCTGGGGGAATGGGGCCACGTGTGGGGGGGGGGGGGGGAGGAGAGGGGTATTCGGGAAGGGGTCAGCGGATATATAGGATGCAATGGAGGGAGATAAGTGTAGAGAGGGAAATGGGGACGAGGGAAAGGGGTGAACGGAGAAACAGAAACCGCAGGGAACACTGGGAAGGCTAAAAAAATAAGCAGTTTCTCTGAGATGAACTTCTCAACTAAGGTCGACCCATGAGAAAAGCATACTTAAAACCTACAAGAGACTGGTGCGTAATAGCGACTTCAATCTTGATGGCGTAACGTTTGACATTTTAATACTATTGATGTTTAATGAATACTGATATTTAATGTTGTTACGGAGTTGTTGATAGGAAGAGAGGGGAATTGTTGAGAAGAAAAGGAAAAGGGAAAGTTGCTCGAAGGATTGAAACAAAAAAGAACTGTATCTTGTGGAAATTTAAAAGGTTTTGGAAAAAACAAGCGGCTGACGTTACAATGGCTATTCCTCATGGAGTACTTGCGATACCATAGGGGGGAAATATAAACTACTTGCTTTCAAGATGCACTGCTTGGAAATGTATTTAAATTTACTTTTCACCTTGATATACTTGGTGTCCAAACCTAGTTATTCAGGCCGAAATAATTATTCAACTAATTACATTAAAATATTTTTAAGTGTATTAAATTGTCTTTCAAGGGATCTATCAGTTCCACGAGTTTCATGTAGCGAATTCAGAACGATGTAAAAAAATCAAGAATATTGGTTTATTTGCAGACCGGAGACTTAACGAGGGGAAAGTTGGATCAATCTAAACTGAACGTAATGGTCACTATGGGGCATCGATGATGAAATTGTAAATGAATAAGAAATACAAATGAAAATGAATTAAGTTTCTCTGCATTCAGACGGATCAATGGAGCATATTAAATCTTATACCTGAGGTCATTCTTTCCCCATTCTCCATTGACGAAGAGGTTAGATATAACGCTAGTACACACGTCTAGTTCAATTTTTTCCCTCATAATGCAAGCTATAAATATTTGAGGTCTCTCTTACCACGAAATTAGACCAAGAAATTTAGTAATCAATATATTTCATGAAGTCAACCAGTTAACATTTTGCCTCCTGGTACGTAAGCCTTCAATGGCCTGGAAAATAACTTAGGTAACTTTAAAATATATACAGTTAATAATTTTAAACTAGAAATTCGCTCATGGAAATATTTGACAAGAAATATAGTTTACATATTTTATCACAGGGACAGAATAACTCAAAAAAACATAAATTTCCTGAATGTGATTCTTATTGGATTTATCTATTTTTTATAGCTATAGTGGGAGTTATATTTTTTGAGAGAAGTAGTTTTGCAGAAAATAAAAAGCGAATGCTAAGAAAATTGTTGAAGATGAAATTCACGCGGCAACTCGGAGAAAATTCCTCTGAAAAAGCGAAAGAAAATAATGGTGACATCAGTACTCCTTTCGATCTCCCATCAACGGCTGGAAGCGAAGTAATGATAGAAAGCAGAGGCGAGGTCAAGTGTATCGGCGAAAAGGCGAAAGAAAAGACTTCAGGAGGAGCATTGGAAAGCGGCTGGATGGATTGGATCGATAAGGAAGGTGAGGAGGAGAGCAAGGTGGACGCGGAGGAATCAGCAAAGTATTAGTCACGGGTGAGTAATGCATTCCGGGACTTGGACATCGTGGTGGCCTGGGTAGGTTCGGGAGAGGAATAGGGGGGAGTGGTAAACAATCCTCCCTTAAAGAAAGCCGAGACAATGCGGTAAGGCACGCTACGCTACGCCATTCACAAAACGATTCGTAACATGACCCGGAGTGAGTCAGATCATATGCCTGAGGCAATTTATTAAGTTGGCTAGGGGGAGAATCAGCGGCAAGATATGCTAACCAACGACCACGGGGAAATCCGAATCAATGGACATCCGCTCGTTCTCCGACGAAGAAGAAAGTCTGCCTCCTCCATTACTACCCGTCGCGGTCAAACATATGAAGCTGCTGTAACGCAATCGGAGGCCTGATTCATACCGTCCGTAATTACGGGAGTCGTTGGAAAGTGCACGGCTATCTTCGTGCGCGAAAAAAACACTTCGAAGGATAACAACACGCTTCGACGCGTCACCTATACATTTATAAACATTGTAAAGAAATACATGGTACCAACGTAAGATACTTGTTGTTGGTCATAAAATACAATTAAAGTGATAAAAAAGGGGGAGACTTAAAATTCTTTTACTTAAAATATTTAAACAATCGTGATTATAATATAAAAGACGAACGCCTTTCATAATATAAAAAAATGAGGCGATGTCGATCTTCTAGTAACATATAAAAACCAACAAAAATGTGAAGATTGTCATAGAAAAATGAGGTGTCGGTGATAACATATTCAAACCGTAAGTCTCAAGTTTTTTACCACCAAAACTACCGTAAACAAGTCAATAGGTATTGACTATCGCATTTAGTGTTGATAAAAGACGGGCTGAAAATAAATTACCAGAGTAAATAAACTCCGTCCAGGAGGAACTCAACAACTCAACCCGATGCTTACTTCTCTAGGTGCTAAACCTATTTTCACCAGCGCCGAAAAATTTCTACCTGCTAACAAGAATGCGGATTTCTTATGAGGGCAAAAATATACTCTTACACAGTTACGATTAATGTTCGTAAAAATTGAAATTTGTTCATATTTTTCTCCTTATTCTCAACTCTTTTGGCATCGACATGAAAGTGCTATAGGTACCATTCGAGAAAATTATTGCGTTTTCATTAGGGAAAAATACCTGTGACTATTGATGTCTGTAGGAAGATATTTCTTCCCAAGACTATAGTGGTACACATAGGCGGATTCAGAGGGATGGGGGCCACGGGGGCACATGCCTCACCCCCCCAGACGCTTAAAAATAGAAAAGATTTTTAATACGGTTATCATTACGAACGTTTTATTTTTGGATTACGGAGCCTCAATCATTTAATTTAATATAAATGACTTTTATATGAAAATAAAGAGAATATTTTCAGCAGTAATGTTGTATTTTGTTTTTAATCTCAAATATGAGAGGACCTTTCAGACTCTTGTGCCTCCACCCTCCCGAAAATAAACCCTGGCGGTACAAATAAATTATGCGAGAGAAGTTGAAGTGACAAGAATGTTCCATCATCTAACATTAATCGCATAACACTCACATGAATTTATCTAACACACAATTTCCGTACGACGCTATCTTCATGCGATATGGCACCTCAGCTCGCCAGAAAAAATAAATGAGCACATGAAAACTGCGGGTAGAACTAGAGTGAGTAATTTGACGACCATGAATCAGCTACATTCGTGTACCGACCTGGGAGTCTTCCCATTTTTTTCTTTACATGTTTTCCTCAGCTCGCGGAGAACGGCTCGTGTAACAATCGATCCGCTGACCGATAAAAAAATATAACTTAGCAGAGCGGCAGGAAGAAAAAAAAACGCTCTCCTTTTTTTCCGAGCCGCGATACACGACCGCGGAGCGAAAGCGGTTTAACCGCCGCCGATGCCGCATGGCGGAACATAAAGGCGGCAGCACACGAGTGAGCGGCTCCCTCCCATTTATAACCATACTGATGTATCCTAACGCGTATACGTCCCGCAACACGGGTTCGCCCGCAGGCCTCGATTAAGATTTATCGTGCCTGGTCGGCTGATTGAGCCTTGGCCGCAGATTCAATTCGCTTAATGGAAACGACGGCGATTTCTCCCAACAGGGCACACCGCGGGCATACACGGGCAAGGATTGAAAAATGTGACGGCGGGCGACAACTGTCGCTTCCTCTGTAAAGATTCCAGATATCACAGAAAAGGATGTAAAATGGAGACCGCACAAGAAGTAGTAGACTTCTTAACATTAAATCTTTTTTAAATTCCACATTTATTTTATGGAAATTCATTTTTATTTTACATACTAAAAAACGCAAATCATAAGTTTGATTTCCAAGATTTATCATCACCATGCGCGTATTGCCATTTAATCTTTTGTTAATGCGTAAGAAATTGTTTATCTTGTACTGTCTTTCATGATAAAATTAGATGCATATATATTATTCTGCCTAAAAAATGAAACTGCGCTGTAAATCAAAAAGAGTTTCATTTTCATCAAGACCGAACAAATTAAAAAAAAACTTAGTATCCAGGTCAACATGGTGGTAAAGATACCTTTCCATGAATTTAAAATGCTCAAAGTTCTTCATCTTGAACCATATCGTAAATAAATTTTTTAAATATATATAAAATAATGATGATGTCACAGAAAAAAGCCAGTGCGAATTTTATTATTCCATGAAATACAAAAATTAAGAATCTTGGTGCACTCCCCGCTTGCCATTTGAGCAATTACCCATAGATTGTAACTGTGATACTCAAATTGCGTTATTTAGAGTATAAAGATCCCCTGTCAGTATATCTGACTGGAAAATATGATCTTTCACAAACAGAAATAAAGTCTTAGCCATATGAACTCAAAATTTCAATTCTGAGTAAGTATTAATAAGCATCAGTGGAATCTTCTCAAGCACATTGGGTTCTTCTTACGAATGAAAAACTTCTAGCTATGCGAATCATATAACTGTATTTTCTTATTATTATTGCTCATAATTTTCTCTTGAATGCGATAGGTCCGTATTTCAACCACCCGAAACTTGAATTCAAAAATGTGTGAGTAATAAACCAAAATAAAGAGCGAGAAAATAAGTAGCGGAGGTTGTACAAATCAATTAACTACGGTAAAACTGTTCGATGATTTGAAGATCATTCACTAAAATGGGTTTCAAAAATATTCACGCATGCTTAAAGGCACATTTGTCTCAGATATTAACTTGAACAACGAGTTTATTTTTAGTTTATGAGGCTCCTCGACGCTCTAATATTATACTGCGCCTACTAATAAATCGTTCATCATATCGAATTAACTTCGGCGGCGTTTGTATTCTTGACTTAGATTAGATAGAATTTTTATGGCCTAATGGCTTTTCCTGTACACAAAAAACGGGCTCATACTGCTGATTTATAGTTATAGGGACAAGAACGTTAAGGATGCATTCGATACTGATTGCTGCCAAGTAACATTAATGGTGAGAAAAAAAGCGAACGGGTTGATAAATAACACTGTACGTACAAGGAAAAATAAATTGAATATATATACTTGTGCCGCAATAATAGTCTCAAGTTTGCTTGGACCTCAAAAGCGAGATGAACGACAAATTAATAGACTCCGATGATCGAACATTTCACAATGGTTGATATTTTTGATTCAACAAATGCCATAAAACTACGTCGAGAACTGATATGTCTCATATACAACCTCCTTCGCGTCAAATTCTATGGAGCTAGGATTCATTTAAAATAACCTAAGATTAATCTCACTTTGAAACTCATAATGCAATTGTTACGCTAACTCAGATTGAATATGTATACCTTACATATCACCCCAATGAAAATAGTATTAAATTAGAAGACAAATAATTCGATGATTTGCGAAGGCATGACACCTTATTACACTACATCTGATTCTACGCCCTGGTTTCACACTGAAGGCTAAATTTTTCATCCTCTGATCTGGTAATAAGAAGTTCATAGTAGGAATTTAGTTCGTATCAAAATTATTTGGATTGTATCAGAACTAGAAAAATGCGTTGCATGTGCATTTTATCAAATAATCTTCGATCGGTGCATAGCATGGAACAAGTGCATGCTAGTCTCCTCTGCGGCATGAGAAGATGAGAGCAGTCTGTTCTTAGAAAAGGGGAAAATAGCACGGTTCTCACGGGTAGTACTAGGAAAGGATCGCCGCTAAATTTTTCAACACCTTTGCCCGCCAGCGCACGGTTCCCCTTTGTCTCGGAGAGCACTTTACAACTTCCCCAGCAACAACGCTGTCGGGGGAGCACAAAGTGCACTTGGCGGACCGGGGAGACGGGGGCGGGTGAAGGGAGGGCCGCCGTGACCTCATCTTTTATCGAACGCCACGGGAGGGGGATGGCGAGGTGGGAGGGGGTGGAGGGGAGGCAAGAGAAGCGGAAAGAACACTCGGTGGAGGAAAGGAAGAACATAGGGAAAGGAGGAAAGATCTACTATGACTGACACCTCCCACCACACGCCCCAATAAGCGTATTGCAGACACCAATAGTAAACTCATACGAAGGTACTAAAACATTTAGGTGCGTGCTGTTAGAGGTTGAACTAAATTCACTAATACTTGATTTACTTTGTGGTATTCCATTATAGGTTTTCCTGGATATAAGACAATTACTTATTACACTTATTTTATATCAGAGCGCCACCCGGGTTTCAATTTATTATCATCATCTTCAGGCGCTAATTAATAAAAAAAAATAATAACGAATCACGTTGAAGTAGTTTGCAAATTTAAAAAAAAATGTTGAAATATGCGCACTATGAGTATTTACACCAAGTGGAATGTGTTTTAACTCCTATTATTCCGCACTTCCTTAGTAAAAATGGCATGCCCCTTGCTTTTCTTCTCATGAAGTACATGAGGGCTCAAGGATCAAGATTGGTGAAAAATTTAGAGTGACACGAGGCCATCGTTTTCGAAGTCTGGAGGTCGAACTTGGTGAAGGACAAATACGTTTTCGAAAAAATGACTTTTGTAGCAGTTTGCAGCAGTTATTGGAGACGTGGAAAGAATATGATGAATTTCGTAAAAGAATAAAGCGAAGAACTTCTCTACCTATATATTACCTTTGAATCTCATAAATGGTTATGAGTTTACAAATTTTTGTCCCAATGGATATGCACTACTGCGAATTCCACACAAATGTTATGCAATGTTATGAAGGTTTCGACCAATGTTTAGTTTCGTCCGGAACGGCGTTCCGTCATCTCTCAGGAAAACTTTTGCCGTGTAAAAAATTTTCATCATTTTTTAAAAATGTTTGGTAAAACATGAATCCTAACAGTAACTTTTATTTTAAGTTTAAAACAAATCGGAAGTTTTATGGGGTTGGGTGTTTATGTTTGAAAATCGCTTGAATTAAATGAGTTGATATGCGTTCCGGTGCCTAAAATTTTAAAAATTAAACACTGGTTTCCACTTCTTGAGGTTAAAAAGGTAGTAAAATATTGGCCTTGAAGAAACGAAAACGTTGAATAAATTTAGATGTAAGAGGGGAATATTTGGCCGTTATAGGGAACCTTAAAATATATATAGTTAACAATTTTAACTATAAATTCGCTCATGGAAATATTTGACAAGAAATATAGCTTACATATTTTATCACAGGGATAGAATAACTCAAAAACATAAATTTCCTGAATTTGATTCTTATTGGATTTATCTAATTTTTTTATAGCTACAGTGGGAGTTATATTTTTTAAGAGAAGCAGTTTAGCAGAAAATGAATAGCGAATACTATGGAGATTGTTGAAGATGAAAATCACGCGGCAACGCGGCGAAAATTCCTCTGAAAAGGCGAAAGAAAATAATGGTGACATCAGTACCCCTATTATATTTTTTTAAAGTAAAAGTATGTATTATATATTAAATGTAATATATATTATACCCACATCTCGAATGCCTCCAATCTTCTTTCGTCTTCTTTCCTCAGTGTCCACGTCTAAGGTGCGGAAATGTGGACACTGAGGAAAGAAGACGAGAGAAGATTGGAGGCATTCCAGATGTGGGTATAGAGAAGAATGGAGAGGGTGAAATGGACGGAGAGGAAAAGGAACGACGAAGTGCTGGACATGGTGGGTGAGGAGAGGCAGCTTTTAGATGAGATACGGAGGAGACAGAAGGTATGGATGGAGTTAGTGCTTAGTGCGGAGGGGATGTTGAAAATGGTGTTAGAGGGTAGAATGTTAGGGAAACGAGGGAGGGGAAGGAAAAGAATAGGATTTTTAGATAGATTGAAAGGGATTAATCCTTACAGTGAATTAAGGAAGGCAGTGCTGGGAGGAAAGGGAAGCTTCCAGATCACTTCTTGAACACTCCATGGAAATCTACCTTAATCGGTAGAATACTATAATAATAATAATATTGTTGCCCCGTAACCTCGCAATCAAGTAATCAGCATAGGAAGTTTTTAGGCGAAAGGGAAATTCCTTGAGTAGGCTTCTGTGAAATAATGTAAATGAAGTGCTGTGCGAAACTGTTGTCCTATAAATTGTATTTACATAAGCGGGGTAATATTTAGAGTAAAAAGTGCTTCTCAAATAAGAGAAATAATATTGTGCAGTATAATGGTAAGAAAAGCCTTTTTAAAAAGGCACGTTTAGAATCCGAATAAAAATAGTTTCCGGGGGACCACCCAAGACCCCTTTCAACCTCGAGTTCAAAGCATAATTACGCGCACATAAATGGAAGCAAATTTCTCGAAAGGGAGGCTTCCAGATCACTTCTTGAACACTCCATGTAAATCTACCTTAATCGGTAGAATACTATAATAATAATAATGTATTATATTGAAAGGATATTTTTCCGGCACGGAGAATTTTAGGAGGGAAACTGCGATGGTGGGAAGGAGAGAGAGAGAGAGAGAGAGAGGGAGAGGGAAGGTGGATAGGCAAACAACATCCTTCGCGATGGGTCAATATGCAGAGCGTCGGAGGCGGGGCGCATGTTTCGGAGGGGCGGCAGATAGAGGCTGCTCTGCGGGTGAGGAGATGTGGAAGCACCCCCCTCCACTCCACTCCTCCGCCTCGCGCTGCGGGTCCTCGCCCTGATTGGTGAGGCCCAGCTCCCCTTCCCACCCCACCTGCCCCCCACCGCACAGATTCGATGACGCAGAGAGAGAGAGAGAAAGAGAGACGGCCTGCTTCACTTCTCGGAGCCACCGACTCCAAGGAAAGGAGGCGAAAGAACACGGCAATGATTCAAAACCATTTCCAAGAAAATCTATTTTTAAACCCATTACTCTCCATTTCAGGGTTGAACTATTGCAATACTTGTATGTATGGAAACCTCTAAATTGAAGTGATTGCGTTTTCGAATTCCTTCGAATTTGAATTTCGAATACTATTCCCCTATGAGAAGCATACAAAATGGAATAATTAAACGCAGGCCCAACAAATATTATAAAAACAATAATAATTTCATCAACCGAATTTAGGGCTATACGGTCCTTTCTTACATTTGATGGACAGGCATATATATCCATACATATGCATACATCCCTGCGTGAGAGAAAATTCGCCCAGACTGGATTTGAATCCGCGACCCCTGGATTAGCAGGCAAGACCTGTACCCCGTCGCCAACGAGCCCGGCAGGGCTGCGCAATAATTGGGGATAGGCAAGTAAAAGGGACAAATCAAGACGGAAACGGGATGAAAGAATCAAAGAAGTAAAAAAGATCCAATAGTTAAAATAATTCAACCAATTATCTAAATTGCATACAAATGTGATGGCAGTTTCGTATCACATATCTACTTTCTCTACTAGGTGAAAATCATTGCGAGGGAAAAGTAAAAAAAGAAAAAAATATAAAGAAAAAAAGCTCAAAAAGAAAGATCAGGAGGCAAATTAAGACGGTTACTGATTGCGAGTATGAGAATAGCGAGGACTTTGAATAAATTTAGCTATAAACGCCCAACACGGTGGATTCACATTGGGCTCTTATATCCCTTATAATTACGCAGAACTTTGTAGGAAAATACTTTTTCGACTTTATAATTTTCAAGAGAAACATTTTCAGTTTCTTTTACAAAGTATTGGATAGTACATTAGATAGCGTTACATTTAAAAATAAAAACCATGGAAATTAGTTAATTACAAATTAATAACTGATGCATACATTGCATCTAAAGAAGTTAGGCTAAAAGTAAGAATATGCCATAGAAAATAATCCAATTTCTAATGTATTTTACAGTGAACTTCCCCTTAGGTTGGTATTGAAATAAGATTTAGGGATTCATGATCAGACCTATTGTTTTGAATGAAAAGAAAAAAATTAAGTGTTAACCTATCGAATTTTATTCAGTATTATTTTATCTCTCCTTTCCCGGTCTCAAATGATTACAGCGTACATGAGGGCGATCAAACCAGAGCAAAGATAGATGCAACTAAGTACCTTTTTATCTTGTGGAAAGTTAAACGTTAAGATGCCCTTTTTGCGAAGAAAACACCATTAGGGGAATGAGAAATAGGGTAAAATATTTCCATTATCAAGCATCGATGAATTAGGCGTTATAGGTTTAGGTCGAATATATTGAGTCTATTCTCAATCGTCGATGATCTGTGGTAGCCGATACCTCGTGGTCCATTAACTAGCAGAAACCATCCGCTAACGAAATTTGAGAAAAAAGCAATTATCAATCAATTTGTCGAAATGTAAGGGCCATTAAGACAAAAAAAGAAATATGAAAACGTTCCGGATTATATTCACTAAAATCGAGATTCCACAGCCATAGTTACAGCATGAGAGATCAAGATGCCACCTATCAAGTTCATTAATCATAATATTACTCAACGAAACTTGATGCCGAAAAGAAAAATCGACCGGCGTTAAAAAGTCAGAAAACGAACGGCACGGCGCTTGCGCATCGAGTGGGTAGTTTTCGCCCAGAGGAGAGTTGAAGAAGAGAGTGAAGAGGGGAGCGGGAATGTGGAATGGCTGAGGAGTGGGAGGGCGTGAAGCGAAGCGAGACGCGAGAGTGGCTGTGCGGGGATTAGCAGAAGGGACTGACTGGCCTCCACGCCACGCAGGGAGAGAGAGAGAATGCGAGCATCGCTCCTCCGACACAGAAACAAGATGGCGGCGGTGGAACGCGGGCGCACGATGGGGTCGCCCCCGGGAAGCGAAGATAGGGCGGGGGAGGAGAGGGAGGTGGAGAGGGGTGGGAGAAGTGAAGCGAGGGAGAGAGGGGGGAGGGAGAAGGACAAGCCTCGTTCGCAGCAACTTCACAGGTCGTAAGGCCGGTTGGTTCATCGTTAAAATTAGCGATAAATTAACAGGGGGAGGGGGAGGATGGATGATAATGCCTCGTTCACAGTACTTGTGACCCGACTTGATGACTGACAGTAGATAACTTGAGCGGTTCGTAGTATCAATATGCGATAAATAGAATAGTTTCCTTCATCAAAGAAAACGAAATGCATTGATTGCTATTCGTTACCCACCATTAGGGTTTTCATTAAATACAAATTATTTGGTTTTAGAAATCCCAGTTTAAATGAATGGCAATGGTCAATTTGAACTGCATTTGAAAAAGGCCAGATTGGCGCCCATGCGATGCCACTCCACGTGAAGACACAGGGACCTAGTTTCTACACGAGTAGATAGGAGTTTTACTTCGTCTGAGATTACCAATGCATGCATGAGTCACAGAGCTCAGGGAAACATCTCTTAATAATCACTTATTAAAATTGTCTAACGTCGGAAAGTTTCCTTCGTTTGGTAAGGTATTAATAATCCATATTTAAGCCAAGCGCTACCTGCTAGCAGCCTGCGTCGCATCAGCGCTCAAACCTCGCCTCAAGGTCACCTCACAGGGCGGCAGCGGGAACCAGAAATGCGTCACACGTACTTTTCCCATCATTCCAACTTAGCCGTCCCGTTTTCGCGCGCTTGAAATTTTTCTCCTTTCGGTTAATCACGAAAAATAGATATCGTCATTTGAAAATCTAAGAGCGTGAAATTCGTACTCCAGGAGTAATAATCTTTCGATTTAGGCAATAAAAAAATGATAGGAAACCAACCTATTGATTGTAGGATTTCCCGGTATATTCTATCGTGGAGGGTTATTCGGGATATCCACCGGGTCCGGTTCCCCATCACGCCGACGCGTCGCGACGTCTCGATGAACGAGTCGTCCATCATCATCATGCCCTGATGTATCAACTGTCGAACTACCGGCAACATGAATTCAAATGGGTTGAGTTGCTCCGTCGCTGCCTTGATACAACCAGGAGCGCCGACAAAAATAAAAAATATTGGGGGGGCCATACCGGGGGCCTTGCCCCGGGAAATTTTCTAAATTTTAGATGAAAAATAGTGAATTTAAAAGTTTTTTTTAAGCATTGTAGAAGAACCATAATTTCAGCCTTGGAATCCCGAAAACTCGACTCACGATAACCCGACGAGTATGACACATTTTTTGGATTTAAGAGAAGAAACATCTCATAAACAAGCTCGGTATTTTCATAAAAAGCTACTTAATGTATGGTGATAATTAAGTTTAAGGACTATTACATATCAGTGAATTTGTAGCTCTGAAAGGACTGAATTTATATTGAAATAAATCCTAAACTATCATTGGGAGAATAAATTGCTTATACTTAGTAGATTCAAATTATTTAATTGCCTTTAAATATTGGAGTCTCCCTCCCCCCAAACGAATTTTTGCGGGTGCTCGGGCCACATCAGGCCCCATGGAGTCGGCGCCAATGGATACAACGTCACTATCGCAGTTTAACAGGTTATTTTTTTTAGCCGCATTGATATCTATCCCGAAGTCAACTTCTCAATTCCGTATCATATCCTCGATAATTTTTATTCCGAGGAGTCAATAAAACAAGGATGCAAAGCGCATGAAGAAATGACTGCTACCCTCTGAGTTCCAAAGCTTCGCGTTAATTTTTTTCGTTCACAGAAAATCGACCAAACCCCATGCCACACCAAATTTCACCAATTGTCGGCCTCGTTGGCGGTGGGGTAAAGTCCTCGCCTGCCAAAGCGTAGGTCGTGGTTCAAGTCCCACCTGGGTAGGTCGCCCCGATCCAGGGTATGCCTGTTTATGTGTCTTTGACAGTTGTTGAAACCCAACGATGTTAAGGCCTCATTGTGCTGTTTTCGTGGATATTGGAAATAAAAAAGTAAATATATTCCGCGCTAATTTTTGTACGAATGTCGCCATTGATGTTTGGGTACGGGAATCTTACGTTAAGCACTCCCTACGTGCTATTCATTGCTATTTCTTTTCTAAAAACCGGCTTTTAGAAGGTAGCGTGGGGTGAAGGGGATGTGAGATGTTGAAGATAAGCCGCGAATGGAGAAGGGGACTATGCCTCTCTCTCCTCTAATGTTGAACGGCTTGTTTCGTCTTCAAGGTTTTTTTCGGGGAGGAGGGAGGGCGTCCGAAAGGCAAGATCCGTGGGAAATGAAGCCGGGGCAATTATTATTGGGCGCCAATTAACTGATTATCCGGCAGCACTCTCCAATTATGAGGAGAAAGCTCGTGATGGATAAGTCTGCTACATGGCTTGGAAGAACTCTCGACTTGTATCACTCATTTAGCCGACTCACATCACGTAACTGATGATTCAAGAATCAAGAACGTTCTGTTCACGACAGCTGAGTTGTACTGCTGCAAGCTTCTACTTGCATTCCAAGGATTAAAACGTTAAAAAGTTACAGGAAAATTTCCTCAAATACATCCAAATATAGCACTTATTAGCCGGTTTCAATACATTTTAATCATCTACCGATCGATTCGTTACACCTGAAGTTAAAAAATAATGTACGAAAAGAAGTTGTGTAATGAAATAAAGTATTTCTGTATAACAGCCAGTAACTTGTTATTTCTTTTGCTAGTATATCACCAGGTTAACACTGAAAAATTGATACATCCGTCCATAAAGAATGGGCAAACCTACGAAAGGACTCAAGACAGTCATATTATCTCACAATGGCGCTCATTCTTCATTCAGCACCTTCAATTTGCAATTACCTCATTTCTCCTTCCGGAAATGTACAAAATCTGAGAACGTTGGAGGTCCATGCATGAACTAATAGAAACGCTACATTATTCATAATATCTCCATAACAGGGTGAGCTCATAAAGTGAAAACGGCCAATTCCTCCAAGGACATTGCTTTGGCCACGCATCATGTATCTCATTCATGTAGGAACAGTGGCGTAATTATGGAGGGGATGAGGGGATAGATTCCCCCCAAAGCCTAAGAGAAATAAAAAAAAATATTTAAAATTATTGTCTAGCTTTGACATGTAATAACTGCATTCGCTTAAAGTTCAATTTTTGCGCCAAAATGATGTAAAATGTACCTCCAGGCATGTCATTTTCAAAAATTATACCAGATTTTGCCTGACGGGGGCGGGAGCGGTCGCCACCCCAGGCCATCCAATCCCCCCAAAGAGATATTCCTATTTACGCCGCTGTGTAGGAATAAGTAAGATATGCTATGCATTAGAACAGAGAAATTATTTTCAAATGGCCTAAACACGTTTCTAAAACATTTGCATCAATACAAAAACATTCATTCATAATAATCCTAGTTGGTTTGAATCCTAGGGTTGAAAAAATGAATCATCAAATTACGCCTGGTATGGATTTAGATGCAATTAGAACTGCACGGCTGATGAAAAAGATAGGTATACAAAAATGCCTGTACATCTGCACCTGCATTGAAATAATATCACAGTAAAAAGGTTTCGGCTAATATAAAAAGAAGCTGATAATTTAACGGCAGAAGTGCTTTAGAAGATTGCAGACGTTGAGGTGAGCTAGTACGTAATAGAGATCAGAAAAGAATTAGGATGAGGCTTCCGGAAACCATCAATTAGAAATGTGGCGTTTTAATATTCTGAGAGAAATTACTCCGACAAAATCGCGAGAGGTTCAGTAAAATAACCGACTCTCGTATATCCGTTATCTGAAAAGCATACACCTTTATGACTTGATGAGGAGTTACCTATACCAAAATTCGAGCTAAAAGTTGTACTGAGTGGTAAAGTACGCTATGCTTAATACTATTCTTTACCACAGACCTCTCATTACAGCTGTTTGCTCGGTATCTTTCTGCAATCACACTGCAGAAAACCAACCCCGCAGAAAGCAATTAGCCGATTGACAGAATATCGCACCGAGCCCCACATCCTACCTTGTGGCTGAGACACGTGCTAGGTCCTAATGGTCGGACGAAGGGATGTTGGAGGGAAACCTTCCTCGGAGGCTAGAGCGTGTGTTCACCTCGGGATTATAAAAGTATCGGGTCACACGAGCGATAAGACTAAAGGATTTAGAGCGACCAAACCCTATTATCATGCGACCTAAGGTTCACGACGCATTGCATGAGGATGAAGGTACGGGGTGGGGTCTCGACGATGCTACGGATCGAACATCACAACCTTTCTTTGCCACCAGCCGACCACCCTTCGGAGAGGGAGAGTAACCAAGTAGGTGATTTGCCGGTAACGGATTATATTTTCGATAAATTTTCACGTTTAGTTTTTTCGTTTTTCGCAATCGTCACGTTTTCAAAAAGGTTTCCATTATTCGTAATATTCTCATCGTTTTCTGAGGGTGATATTTATTTTCTTCACAATAAGGATTATCAACAGCATTCGGCGAAAAAAATAGTGTGAGTATTTTAGCTTGCATAAGATAACAACAGTAAAGTTAAAAATGGGAATGTTGGTAAAATGCATTCATTATCAGCGATGACCAATTACACTGAGCCCAAATTGTAGCCTTGAAGATACCAATACAACAAGTTCCCGAGCATTTAGCTCTTAGCTCTTTCATACATTTTCACGAAAAGTGTTACGGAGCTTTTTCGTAAGTTATATGCTGAGTAACTGTGATTGTACTTTCAACAGTATAAGTATTTCCATTTTCGGATAACAAATGATTGGTAATAATTAACTGCTTTCAATTTTTAAGTAACTGCCACTCACTCAGTGATGACAACTGAAGGTTGGTTTGAGTAGGAGAGGATAAAGCCCACCGCAAACTAAGCCAAATTCATGAAAATATCACATATTTGGGCCACCTCACAGAAATTTTGACGGAGATTTCCTAAGGATTCACCCGGGCCCCTTTGGTAGGAAGCTAAACGCGCCATTCCAAATGCTTCCACGTTTTCCCTTGTAACTGATGAGGAACTTATATACGTAGAGGCTACAACCAAGCACCTTTGGTAATTTACCCGTCTCTTCAGATGAACATCGTACATGATTCACACTCTTTCTTCGCCGGAGAAAGTTTTTTTTGTCTATATGACGAATAGAGTAGGGTGATAAAACTGCGAAAGTAGTTAACTTGAAACAGTTATTTTTTGGAAGTCTTAGTATAAAAATTTCATAATAATTTATTTTTTGGGTGGTGTATTCACATTGGACGTAGCAGGAGAACTTCTGTAATAGCATTTTATGTGTCACGGGAATCCTTCAACTTATAATAAACCAGATACCTTATGTAGCAGCATAAGGAAATGTGGATAAAGTGTCAAGGGATCGATTCCTGAAGACTCACATTTTTTATTATTTGTCTGTTGTTTTTGGCGGAATAAGTAGGTATATTAAAGGAACGTAAATCCAGAAGGCATATTTAATGGAATTCGCCATTTTCACAGGATGCAATGGAAATGAAATTTGAAATACTCTGTATGAATGCGCTGCGATGGACGATTGGACGTGAAGGGGAGTCGTGGGTGTGGGGGCGATGCTACAGATCGAAGGCCTCCTCCGCTCCGCTGACTCCCCTCCGCAGGTACGCAGAATCGAATCGACCCGGCGCCGAGGAAGGTGGGGGAGTGGTTCTCGGAATCAGGAAGAGGAGGCACGCGAGGGGGCGAGAGGGAAGCCAGGCTGTGGTGTGTGGCGTACTCTGCGCCGTGGAGCTGCTTCTAAAAGGGGGGACGAGGGGGGCGTGGCAAGGAGAGAGAGAGAGAGAGAGGGAACACTGGGAGTTAGGGAGGATTAGGGGGGAGTAGGGGTCACAGGAATGGATGGATGGAGCGGGAGGGACGCAAAGGAGCAGAGGGCTAGAGGGTGTGGGCGGTGAGGAGTGGAAACACCCGTCATTCACGTACTATCCAGTCATCTTTGACGTCCCGCTCCTATTTGACCGCGGAATTTATTCGGGACGGCTTCTGTGAATGCAGTTACGTCACCATCAGATACCTGAGACCCAGTGATGACGCTATTGTGCTGGAGCGCTAAGCATCGAATATTTTTTCGGGTAGTTCAAAGCTGGTATGGTATTTGAAGGAGGCGACCGACAGCTTAGGTTATTTGCGCCATGAGGGAAGGGTAGGTAAGGAAGGGTGTAGAGAAACCCGGCGTCGGCATTAGCCTGCTCTAAACGAAAGGCGCCAAGGGGACCACGGCTAAACGTCCCATCCGACGGACGGATTGTTGTCGTTGAAATTTCCTCCACACAACATTCAAGCAGGGATCGGGCAGTCTCTGAAAATTCTGTCACCGCCGGGATTTGAACCCGAGCCCACGGGGTGGGAAGCCAACACTATAGCCACCACACCAACCCGATCAAGTTTAAAGCTTCTCTTCATTGGATGCAATCTGTTCCATTACATCTACAATGATTCGACGAATGCAATATGAATCACAAGCGTGTTAACCATGCAAGCGTGCAAGTGTATTAACCATTTTAAGAATAGATCATCGTTGTAGGTGAAACAATTCGGAGATTACTTTGATGCAGCTCTACTTCGCTCTCTCATTCGCTAATCTTTTCATTTTTGTTTTTTTTTTTACTTTTTGGCATCCTTAATAAAGTGGCTTGTGTAACTCATCGCTTTCCTTTCCATTTTCCCCTTACAATTGTCTTTCGACAATTTTCCATCTACATATGGCAAGCAAATGCATAATTAACGGTCAATGAGATGGAGCTTTTCTACATCACAGATTCAGAAAATGGAATTCCTCTCATACTTGCTAGCCCACCTCAGAAATCCTCGATCATTTACTTCACAAGCATCTCCTGTTTCTTTTAACCCACCCATCGATTCCTATTTGAATGAGTAAATTACATCGGTAAAATAGGATAAATCTCCAAGTACAACTGCCCATGAAGTACAATTTAGTTTTCTCGTGTACAAGCAAAATATCAAAGTTATAAATATCTGAATTCAACGCCATGCATTACGCATACTTAAAGTATCCGTGGTAGTTGTAGCTGACAGTATGTTATTCAACAAAAAATCTTTGGAAAATTCTTCCTCCGTGGCAGAGGACAGCTACACCCTTATGGAAGTATATTTTGCGTAAAAGGAAGTGGAAAACATAGGGTACACTTTCTCCGGAGAAACGACGTAAAAGCATTTCGACGGCTATACTTATACTTAATAAATTAGAGAAATTGTCAAAGTTAGAAATCCTCTCCAATTTATGGGAATTTACGAGTTTCATTAGGTGCGCGCGGGAGGATATCACTGAATCGCGGAATGATCAGTCTGAAATCTCGTCGAAGAAACGGGGTGAGCATCAGAGAGCCAATGGTGGAGGAAAATCAATTAACTTCAAGAACAAAACATTTAAAATGCCGAGTTAAAACCCTGTATAATCTGCGATGTCAGTGTGATTTACAAAAATATGTGAAGGTTAAACATTAGTCAACGTGACATCCGATCACATGAGGGAATTCTCCATCTATCCTGTATTCCACCTGCCTGAACGCCGTCCTTTCCCTCTTCCAGATATTTAAGTCATAAGTGAGACGACAATGCACTACTATGCAGCTATAAACGGCCGCTAGAATGTATTGCTGCGGACATAAGTCAACATCTAATACCACTGAAAGCCAAACAGAATTCGAAACACGCCTAGCACTAAAAAATGACTGCATCTATGTGTTTAGAACTACATCCACTTATACGCTTATCTAACAACTATTTCAAAATCCAGAGAGCATTTTTGGGTGGGATGCACAGAAAATGAAACGGAGATGCAATTTCCAACAACTCTGCTTTCTGTTCTTGTTGGCGCTCTTTCGCTACCGTCGTCCAATTCGCGATCAAGGAGAAAGAGACAGGAATCGATTGCAAATGTAACGATGAAAATTCCATTGCGTGGCTAAGGTAGGTATTGAGCCAGAATCCCTCGATTCAAAGGGGAGTCTCGTGTGCTAAGAGAAGCGCGACGGACGATGTGAAGGGGAGGTTGGACGAGGGAGAAGCGGGGATATCGTGATGAAAACTGTTCGGCGTCGTTGGTTTCCATGGTGAGGAGGCGGAGGAGGATACGAGGAGAAACTAGAGCCGGGAGGGTTGGGCCCTCGGAAAATGTGAGGCAGGGGTGGGGGAGGAAGATTATGTATTAGCGTGGGGATCTGTGCTCTGCCGGCGCGCTGGCCATCAGTCGCGGGCCGAGGAACATGAAACTTCCTCAACATTGCAAATTGACGCCTATTTTACGCTGTAATTAAAAGAAGTCAACTTTTTTTCCGGAGAGATATTTTGGAAAAGCATATTAAATGATACACAAAGATTCTGTCCACTCAATTCTAATTTCACAAACTCCACCACACGTGTTTAGATTGGCTTGCAATAATCATTAGCAGCTCATGACGATTGTAAGCCAATTGAAACACGTGCAGTAGAGTTTATGGAATTAAATTTGAGTGGACAGTGCGATATCTTTGTGTATCACGGTAATATTAGTCTTCAAACTATTTTTTCGTAATAGCGCGGAGGATGTTAGTAGGTTATGGCACAAATAAAAACTTATCAAGTTTCAATAACAAATATGTACAAACAAATAACGTTCTAATTATATAATTTTAACGACTTAACACTAGAATGTGGGATTTACAAAGATTCAATAATCATTAACTTGAGATCAAGTGACACGAGACTACACTTTTATCATTAAAAATTTCTCTTCGATACTTTATTAGGTACGATTAAACGTTCGAGCAAATCAAAAGAATACATACTTGAAAGGGTTTTACTATTTTACCGCAAAAGTATTGTATAGAGAGTCGTCATGAAGTCCGGCCATGAACCCTTTGTGCCGTAACCATGGCCAGTATGCAAAAAAGAGGATGTGTAGATTACTTGAAAATTTTCCTCCTGTTTAGGGAAAAACCTGTGCAGTAAATCATTTATTTAGCAAAGTGTAAAAAAATCCAGTCCAACGAAACGCCATCACGCGGTCCTCACGACATTTCTGATGTCGGCATTCTAAAACCGATCATAGGCTTCAATTGTTCCTTCCACCCCCATCTTAATGCCCGTCCAAAGTGCTGAAACTTTGCATGAAATAAGTATGTATAGCATGTTCCCAATCCAAAAGGAATCGGATGAGGCCAATGGATGGTTTTCATGTCTTTCATGTGCATCATGTGCAAGGAGATTCATAAAGCAGGTGCGTTTGAATGCTGCAGACAAGGCGTGCGGACATGCCGAAGTTGTTACTGCATCGGAACACTAATCAAGAGACCTTGTATGCATTGACAACTTGAAATGTTTAGTATGGTGAATAACTCCTACGCTAGAGATAGCATTTTTTCACAAAAAAGGGAAGTGGACTCGGCTGGAGACACTGAAATATCCAGACACAATATTTGAAAGAGTTAAAAAAGGATTTTTATACTAAAAATAATTAGAAGGTTTTTTTTGTAGCTGCGAAAAAGCACCATTCATTAATTACATAAAATTGAGAGGTGAATAAAAAGAATCGAACTTTCAAGGCAGTAGATTTCTCAACACTTTTTTACCTAGTCACCGAATTGTGTGAATTATGCTATACCTAAGTATTACCGTAGAGAGTTGCGAAAATTCTAAGGGATGACCAAATGTCGAACAAAGATACCCAAGTATAAAAAAATATAAAATAATTAGAATACGTACACTTGTAAAGTTACAATTAAAACTACGGCTTAACATCCCGTGTATGAAATGGTACGCACTTTTTAGGATTATTTGGAATGCAATTTAGAAAAATTATGGAAACATGCCCAAATCATTTGTTCTTTAAAGACTTTTTCGAAGAAGTATTTTTTTTATTGATACTCAAGAATGAAAACTATAAAAAATACCATTCTCATTCTTTTCACTATTCAAGCATGGAATCAATGCAAATATGAACAGAAATTACTATATAAAATTACTAAAAAACATATACTGATAAAAGCTATAGAGATTGAATTCCCTAAGCAATCGCCAATGATCGATTAGACTGAAAGCGAGATCAGCATGAACTACAGCTATTAATTCCAATTTCATTTTAATTGACTCTAATCGCCAATTTGAAGGAAATTACGCCAGATGTAACAAGAAAAAATAATAAAAGCCGATCACGGGTGAGTAGTATACAAAAATCTGCTATGTTATCTCTATATGTGCGATTTTCAGAATCTCAATAGCACAATTCGTGCTAAGCACTATGATAAGAGTCATTGGCAGGAAAAATCGTATAAACTACTTCAGTAAACCAACTTTCGGATGTACAGCAAAAATAGAAATGACTATAGACAGACAGATATCTCGGAATGGCTGAAGACGGCCATTTTTATGGACCACAAAAATAAGTGTTGAAAGATAACTTCCACGATACTGAATTTCACGAACAATGAGCGAAAGGTGTTAGCCTCGCAGCATAATCGTAGTTCGTGGAAGATGAACGAGTACGTCCTATTTATCATAACATAGGTGTATGTTTTGCTGCCTCCATGAGTTTTCAAGAAAACGGTGATAGCAATGGATGCGAAATCTAAGGCATTGGTACCAACTAAATAATAAACTAGACATTAGCATTTGACTGCGATATAATAGCGGTTATTTCTAATGCCGCTTTGAGACAGTAAAAATTACAATACAACGTGTACCGTGGCGTCAATAAAACCGCACGATCATAAAGGAATGCATTGAGCTATTCAATGATATATTAAAGCGCTACAGTAAATAAACTCTTGAATGTAGGACCAAGGGCGGCTTTCATCTCATTAATTAAATATTTTAAAATAGAGTAAATTTGCGTCAAAAATTTCCATACCGATAGCCGAGAATATTTTGTTTTGTGACAACGATATTGCCTCTGGCGATGTAGTGTCAAAAAGCATCACTTTAAAGCTATTTAGATGCTGTCACCGGTTAGGTGAGAAACATAGCGATTACGCAAAACTATAACAGCAAGAGGACTGATAAAGATCCAAACTCCAGCCCACTACGGCCTACGATTCAACACCACTATGAATTTATTGCCATTGAATCACTTCACATTCCCGATGTATTCCGTGTTACCGATTGACACTAATTCCAAGTTAACGACTAAAATTATAAATGCCGTTCACACACCTGAGTTACACGCCGTGAATTCTTACTTCGCACTTTGAATTAGGGCACAAAAAGAGCACACTGGTGCATGAGATAGCTCCACTTTATTACCTTCACATCCCTATAGAACTACCTATTACTACATCCACATTATCATCAATCACGGTGGAACACAGCACAACGTCAATATGATGATCCTGTACCACCTTATGCATACCGTCATTTCTAAGGGTATCATGGGAAGGTGAAAGATGGCATCGTATTTGCAAAGAGCAAAGAAAAAAACGCACCAAATTCGTGGAGAAGAGGACATAGAAAACCTTTTATTCGGAAATACTCACCACTGAAAAAACGCGGATAGTTAAACACTCAGTGGAGGTTGCAAGCGACCCCCTCCTCTCTGTCCTCAGCCTTCTCCTTGGAACCACGTGAACCTCCTTCAGTGGAACCACGAGTAGTTTGTGTGAGTGTGCGTGCCTATCTCTCTCGTGGGGCCCGGGAATCGAATCCCGCCCCTTCCCTCAAGAAGCCAACTCCCGCCGGTCCTGACCCATGGTTTTGCTTGCGCCGGACACGCCTCTCGCACCGCGACGACTAGGTCGTCGACGAGATGAGTATTAAGAGGAACACGACTTCCAGGGGAGGAAGGGAAGACTCAACTCTTCACTCTTTTCCTTAGGCACAGGCCGAGGGGTCACACTGAGGAACTCCTTATCCTTGTTCTATCCTCCTCTCCCTCTTTCTCCACGCACAAATGCACCTGGCTCCCTCTTCGTCTCTCGCTCGCCGGGCTACTCCACACGCACCTGTCCACGGGGGCTACTGGGGCCTCCCTACAAACACACCGGCCTTCCTTTGGGCACGTGCCCCCTTAATAACACCCTCCTTCTATCTCTCTCCTCTTGGGCATCTCTTCTCATCCCCACCCCACCCCTCCTCCTCTCAAACCACCACCTCAAGGAGCACGGACGTTAAACTGGGCGGGGACCGCAGATCACAAACGGGAGATGATGGGCCCGCTGGATGACTGGATACACAAACACAACACACACGAGTTTGAGTCCGGGGTACTATCTCTACTCGTCACAAACGGCACTTGAGATGTTCCTGCGTGAATATGTATTTTTTTCTCACTATATTTTTATGAGTATTAAGCTTTCCTCTTCCCCCGTAGCGTTGTTGTGGGTTAGTCCAATTGTTGTGTCTTCACGCCACAAGCGACACGCTTGCGTTTCGAACATGTATTTGAGCGAATAATTTCATAATCCTCTCACTATGATTTTTCAGGGTTTTTTTGGCTCCCTTTTCACGCTCTTTTCTCCCACAGCGCTGTCGTTGGGCCTCCGTGGAGAGCCGTTGAGAGACTCACTAACCGAGCGTTCGATCGCGACTTGGACGAAGCCGTGGTCTCACTGAGGGAGAGAGGAGGGGGGTGGGGAAGTGGCGGTGTGTTGAGGGGTTGCGCACGTACGGAGGGGGTGGGGGAGACGTAGACTGGGAAGGAAAAGGGGGTGGGGGCGTCCTCGGGGCGGCGGAGGGGGCGACATCTGCCGAGCGCGGATCGGCGCCCGCGTCTACCTTAGGAGCCCACCTCCTCATCCTTCTTGTATGAGTGATGGTGAAGGGTGAGGAATGATATGGACCCTTTTTATGGAAAATGAGACGGAGTCTAATACAATGCCTCCCACTCAACTCTTTGCTCTCGCGGACCCGTGACCCCCTGAATTCCCGACTTCTTTATACACATATTTACTCTCAGACCAGTCGCGTTGAAATTAATGTAAATTTTCGGAAATACTTTAGGTTGGGTTGGGTTCCAATCAATGTGACTTAATTCCTCCCGCTATGTCCCTGCTCCCCGACATCTACTAAATAGGCATATATTTTTTTTCTTGATTAAAACATTCGCGGCTAATGATGATTAAAAGTGGCAAACGGGTGTATACCGCGTGGTATATCGGATTTTTCCCCGACGTTCCGTGACCTACTGCTGGTCACTTCAATGGTGGTGGTGTTTGGCGCTGCTGACATTTTATTTCAAGTGGGAGAGCTGGGCGGAGGGGTCGAGGAGAGAGGATGGGGCATATATTTGTTTCCTAAGGGTGAAAATAATATAATAAATATAAACAAAACAATATTTATATGCTTAAATCAAGAGAATTTTCAAAGCGTAGTTTTGTTCCAGGAAAATTACATGAACTTTCACCTAACTAAATAAACCGGTTATAAGTGAATCAAGTGTAATTTATCATTTCCAACAAGTAAATCATCAGTCCAAAATAACTTTAGAATCATAAAAAATCGAAACATGTGATAAAACCTAATATGATGATAATAACCTACTCCTTTTCTGCAAAAACTTTTGGTTTTACAGCAATATCTCTCAACCGGCCCGCAATTAAGACCCTCCTCTGGTCTTAAGACGCCCAGCTGCCTATCGAGTGATGTTTATCTCCTAGATACTTTCTATCAGATAATCTTAAATAAGAAAAAAAATACCTGGACCAAGAGCTGATTTCCAAGCATTTCATAAACCACTCAAGAATTCGCATGCTCAGTTTTGCAACTCTATGTATTCGCGTTGTTATATAAAAAAAGGTTATCGCAAACTTATCCATGGCCACGCGACTTTAACACCTTCCAGGTTCGTTTCGCTGAGCGATTCAGCGAGATGGAAATATTAGAAACTCGTGCCGCGAGTTTTTGAGTGCGGGTGTCCTTATATTTTATCCCGATGTGAACTCGGAACTGTTCTATCTGTGTTCACGCGCTCTGCCCAATTGGTCACTACTAACGAATTGAAAACCATCAAAAGGAGAAAATTCTATGGTTGAAAAATCATTCTCCTTGGCCTAGACTCAAACCGCTATTTTCTGATTCCGAGTTGGACCTCTGAAAATTCAATTTTTTCGGTAGAGCAGATGTGCTCTACGTAGACATGGCATGAATAATCCTTCATTTCCTTCTCAATTTATATCAAATAAATATCACGAATTACATGATAGAGACAGCACCAAGTAAAATATGTTTTGCTACATATGAAATAGGTATATGCTTAGTCTGTAATTAACAATAAAACCCAGTGGCATCAAATGATTATCTTTGTCACGGTGATCTACCTCAATGGTTTAATACTTACTGGAAAAATAGTTGAAAGAGTTAAAAAAATTAAATTGTTTTGGTTCGGACAAAGGCCAACGTCATCTTCTTGCAGGACGGATCCAATTATGTAATTCCTTTGGAGATAAGCAATATAACTGAAAAGCTAAAATATAGGTCACAATTGACTTAAACACCTATATATCGTAGATATCTTACTTTTCACACGAAATTCATAATCTAGCGACAAAACATTTCGATATTGGGAAGTCTACCTCATCGCAAATCAGCAGATAATTCATTCAAATTCATTGAACTTATGCACAATAAAAAGAAGATCTTGAGTTTCATCATTTTTTTAAGAGAAGTGAAATATGTATTTAATGTATGATCGAACTCACATTACCTCGGAGCAGTGGATCTCAAGAATCACCGAGCCTTCTCTTTTAAAATAGAAATGCATGTAATAAAACCTAATATGATGAAAATAACCTCCACAATATAAATTAATACCTTGAGTCTATTTCCATTACTTAAACTTCTTTTGCGGAATACCACGGCACAACATTTGCGCCATTAGCCTAAACATAGAGGACGATGGTCGAGCAATAAGACTACGACCCCATATATTCTACATTGATGCAAGCAACCTTATCTGTAGGCGAGTAGCTCCCAGGAATGAAGCGGAACCAGTTTGAAAAAATGTTTTTTGTAAATATCACATCCGAAGAAGATAATGCAAACCTTTATCACTTTTTCCACGTAGCGACGCATAATCAACAGGGCGCTGGTGACTGGTGAAGAAAAATGAAAAAGAGATTTTTTTTGGATAGCATAGGAGGCGGTTTCCAAAGGCTTTCCGCATTCTCTGTGCGATCACGACCATTGATCTGCGTAAAAGTTTAATGGAGATTATAGTTCCCAATGTTTGCATGAGCTAAAAGCCGTGGTTTGATAACCGGTCTCATCATCATCATTACTAGCCCATAATCTGAAGATTGGCTTAACGCCACCCTCCAACCAGCTAACCTTATCCTAATTACGTATTTCATATACTTTCTTGATAACTTATCCTATACAACTCATTTCTGGCCTTCATTTGCCATTCTTTCAGTCCACTCCTCCTTCGACGACTGCCTTCATCATCGGCTAACATGGATTACCGGTTTAGGTAAAATTATTGTATTTGCCCAGTGGCGCCGACTCCATGGGGCCTGAGGGGGTCCGAGCCCCCTCAAAAATTCGTTATGGGTCTGAGGAAAATATGTGGCAGGCTTGTCGATTTTATCCGGAGTGTCCAGGTATCGAGGATCGAGTTATCAGGGTTCTAATGTTGATCATATGACTCTTATAAAATGCTTAAAAAACTTAAAACTCACTACTTATAAAATTTCCCGGGGCAAGATCCCCAATATGGGCCCCAAATATTTTCTTTAAGTCGGCATCCTTGTATTTGCGTGAAAATTAATTCCAATTCCACCGGTGTTAACGCGACTGGCTGGTAATAACCGCCAAATCCAATTCATTATCATGGATAAGTCAACAATCGCCACACCCGCATCCATATAAAGGGGCTGAATGTGACATTCTCATGGAAGAGTCTGTTAACTGCCTCAAGTACATATTTCAAAGGAGATCCACCTCGTCCACATTCTCCGCCTTGCGTAGGGAAAGAAAGCCCTATCTCACGTCCTTCCCCCACCCCTTCTTCCGACAACGGCCATGCCCTTACCTCGCTCAAGTTCGAATCCCAAGGCCTCCCATCTGCCGGATGCTCACCCTCCCCCATCCATATATTTTTTCTCCCCCACCTCACCTGAGAAAGACGGCCGAGTCAGCGGCAATTTGACTGCGAGGAGGCGACCGTTTTTCTGGAGAAACCTCCAGCAGGAGGGGAACATGATGCGATTGGCTTATCGTATCTCGCTCCCTGTTCTTCTCTTTTTTTTTAGTTGTTCTAGCTCTCTTGCATCGTCTCCCCTCCCCCTCCTCCTCCCACCACGAACTCCTACTCTGCCTCAACGAGAGCACAGTTCTGGGACTGGTTCGCACTGAACTTAAGAAACCTAACTTAAGAGCGTAATCCAACATTCATATTTTAAGGTAGGATATGCAATGTTGCTGTAGTGCAGTGAAACGTGTTGATTCATTTTTAAATAAATATTTATGAGGGAAAGTGCAAGCTATTTTTACTTCATATCCAACAATTGACTTATACAAAGTATCAGCCTCCACCATTCATTTCACATTTTCAGGCACTTAAGTCGATATCATGGACCTGTTCCGGCAACTATTAATGGAAATGAATGCTAATATAAAAGGAGAAAATAGCACTTCATTAGCCAGAATATGACAAGCTTTTGTACTAATCGGCATATTCTTAAACCCAAGCGCAAGATTTCATGCTCTCAAAAGCTAAAAGAGTCAGAGTTTTGGATACACAAATATTAACGCACGGAAATGGAGTTAGCGACTGATAAAAAGGGCAAGAGGTTCTTCAAGTCTGCGAGCTTGTAACCAATTAAATATTCTGACCCAATATCTTCCCAAAAAAATGAATAACGTGTATGGAAAATTTGACAGGACCTCACTAAGGAAAATAATGGCTTATCGGCCATGAGTGTAGAGTGCTACAAGGCCTGAAGCGAAATTCTGCGAGATGCCTCAAGAAATGTCACCTGAGAAAAAAATTGACCTCCCAACTCTTAATGAGCGGGTAACTTTTAAAAGAGATTAGAAAGAAAAAAAGCAAAATTCATATGCTTCAACGACTGAAATAACCTTAAAATTAAAATACCTATAGTGAGAGAATAATATCAATCAAATTATGTATTACAAAAAAAGTGTCCAGGACTAGCTAACGTTCTTTAGAAAATGCATCACTCCCGCTCGACTGAACATATTTCGCGACGTAGATCTTGTTTAAACTAATGCTTTCACCTTCAAATTTTCACGGTAGACGAGTAGACTTGCAAACAGTTGTCTTTCTTGCAAATTAAAAAATTTTCACCAGAATATTCCCAGGAGTAAAGTTATTCTAACTCTGATACAGACCTGTATGTACCTGTAAATGATGTACCTGTAAATTCTGACCAAGGAGTACACCATGCACCTTGATAATGGCAAGATGGCAACCAATGTTTTAAACGAGTAATTTATCATAATAAGCTACTCCCTGAATACCTAGCGAATTTTTCGTCGCATCGGTTAATCCACTTTAGAGAGAGATCGGCCCCTAATGTTACGAGCGGAATAAAGAGAGAAAGTGGAGGACGAAGAGGAAGTCGAGGGATACTACAAAAAATGATAAAAATGGATTATTCGTGAATTTCGGATAAATTTTGTAATGGCATGAGTTTTTTAGTCCACTCATTGAAATAGGAAAAAGATAGCGGAATAGATAAAAGATAGGAGAGCGGAATGGAGAACTGCGTTAAAACAATCTTAGGATTGCTGACTTATGATGCTGATGACCATTAAAATGGCCCTTTATGTCATCGCAAATTAAAATTCAAGGGCGTCGTCTTAGGTCATAAAATGTAAGTAAACAGATACGCTCCGTTATGGCATATGATCCGGAAATATGTCAACTAAACGTCACAATCCGCTTCATTGGTTTTCGCAAGGTCTAACTGAAACACATAAGTTCCGAGACAAATCTGTTCGACCTATTGCTGTTGTTTTATTTAAGACTTAAATAACATTTATTGGACAGTAAGGTGATAATCGCGTTGCACGAAAACATCTATAACGATATTTTAAAGGTAGATATACAGGGCCTCAGATACGCGATCATTCGAATCCAAAGCTCCACTTAAGTTGCAACTATTAAGTTGCATCTGAGCTCTTACGCCCCACCCGAACAGGTCTGAACCCACTCCCCGCTCATGGCTCTCCCCTCCTCCACAACTTCTCGTCAACCGTTGAAGAAAACGAAAGAATTCGAATGGGGCGGATCGGGTGGGGGTGAGAAGACGAGGGATACCCCAACCTCCCTTAAATGCTTTGTGGGCGGTGTGAGGGAAGATGCACTCTTGTGGAGTCAGCCACGTGCCAACGGACGCATAGCATGATAAAAAACGAGCAGTCCGTCGGTCGTCTTGGAAGTCATCCCCTTCCTCTGGCCCGCACCTCTCCGAAGGAGGGAAGAAATACGGGAGGAAGTGGGTGGAAAAGGGGTTGGTCTAGGATGTAATGCGTCATCTTACAAGCTCCGACTCCCTGGCATTAGGGGCACAATTGGGGGAAAAGGGTCATCGCTCGAGAAATAGATGAAGATTGTCCCAAAATACAACCGGCTACACATGTTTGAGCGTTTGAAGCTAAGGTCGAAAACCTTTTGAGAGGTACCTGGAATTTGATCTTTCCCCGGCTTCAATCACTAATTGCCGCGCGATAAAGCTGTCCCGGTAAACCATGTTCACCCTAACCAGCCAGTTCACATCAGAGTAATTTTTGTGCACCAATGATCGTGTAGTGTGGTATTTGTGTGAGCAGAAACTTAAAACTAATTTTTTTGGCATAAGATTATATTATTATTTTTAAAATTATAATTATTTTAAATATATTTCTTTCTTACGACGCTGATAAACCATTGGCCATTTACAACGGGGTTTCTCAACAAGTTTGAACGTACACCAACATCCATGCCCTGGATACAGGGGCGGATCCAGGATTTCTTTCTGGGAGGGGCACAAGCAAGGCCGTATCCAGGATTTTGTTCAGGGGGGGGCACAAGGATACTTCGTCATACAAAACGAACGAAATGATAATGGGACCATATTAAAAATCTAGCATATTTTTAAGGGTCTGGGGGGGGCACGTGCCCCCGTGCCCCCCCCCCTGGATCCGCCTATGCCTGGATAGACAGAATCTACCCAGGTGGAACTCGAATCTGCGACCTCTTACTTAGCGGGCGAGGACTTCACTACGCCACCGCCGCGGCCGGCAAGTCTTCCCTGGTTCTCCACCGGGTGAGACGACGGCAACAGACGTTTCGACGTTTAAGTCCGGTATCGCCTTCAGGGAGTCGAAAAGTCAGCCGCCGCATCACATACTCATTGTCGGTAGAGAACCTGTAAAGAATGTTTATACCTATTCACACTAAGGGGTTACACCCACCCCAATGCAGATGATGCATTCTCCGCTACGCCGCATCATAAAAAACCTCCCGAGGATTTCATTCTCCCCTCATATTGTTTCTATGGCACAATATGTCACATACCTTTCCTCTATGGGCGGCCTAGTTCACGCTTGTGTGCGCAGATAATTTTATTGAGAGATTCCAAGTATATTGACATATATCTTAGCTCATGAATGTAAGTTAATAGATACGCCCTTACGTGTACTTCACCGAACTGGCATATAATTCGGAAATCGGTCAACTAATCGTCACAATCCGCTTCATTGGTTTCACAAGGCTTTTAACTGAAACCACATTAGTTCCGAGACAAGTATGTTCGACCTCTAGCTGTTGTTTCATTTAACGCTTAAACAACACTTGTTAGATACTATAAGATTTCTAGTTCCCACATTTCCCAACATAATGCGGAGAAAGCCAGTTTATCATTTAGATCATGTTCAAATCGGAGTTTTACCACATATTCCACTAAAATAACGCGGTTTAACTTAATCAGGGCAAGCAAGTGGTGTATATTTGAAATTTTATTTTATTTTCAAACCACCGGATACAGCTCTTATTGGCCATTTTACACCGGGGTGCTCAACAAATGTAACAAGTAAACGTACACAAATAACCATGCACTGGACCGGGAAAAACCTACAAAGGCGGGACTCGAACCCGCGACCTCTAGTTTGGCAGGTGAGAACGTTACCCCGCCGCCACCGAGGCCGGCAAAAAATATTAATTCATAATAATTTCCAGTGCCTTTCACCATAATATTAGTTATTCACTACCTATGTCTCCCTGGTACTAGCCGCAGAAACATTTTTTTTTAAATACTGATATTACTCAATTTCAACAAGAATGAATAAAAATTTTCCGGCAATACAAAAGCTCTCCACAAAACATATAATGACTGGCGTGTGTGACTAAAGCTCATCTTCAAGACTCAATTAACTTAAATTACTGGTAAAAAGAGAAAGGCTGCACGTGTGGACAAAGAAATCATTTTGATTTAAAACTCAAGGTAAGCCCATATTTAAAAGTCTAATGGCCTTATAAGGGTGGCCCCCGCAGTAACTGCCCACAGAGCGAAAAACAACGAAATTTACGCGTGCGCCTCGTAATATTTTTTCACCTTTTTCGTGCTCTTTGCAAATATTGCAATCTCTGAGGCACTCTACAAAATGGAGCCATGCAAACCACCTTATTCAGAACATTTTCCTTTTCACTAATTTTAAATGAGCAAAATGAAACTTTTAGATGAACGACCAACATAGTCAGTCAGTCAGTAAAATAGGAACCTTAGGGAAAATGGATAAAAGGGAAGCCACTACGGTATAAATTTTAAGCCTTCAGTGATAAAAATGTTGAACATGCTCAATTATTTGCTGAGGAATCAATAGGAAGTAATGACGAAGGGCACAAATAAATACCTACCGACCACCGTTTTCTCAATACCTTAAGTAACAAACCTATCCTGAATTTTATTAGAGATGATTATCTCCAGAGGATTTCGGTATGATGTAGCTGCAATTTTCCAAATGGTTGAATCAAATACACAATGGCAAAAGTGAATTTTTTACTCAAGACGTAGTACATTACATATCCCTTCATCGAACTGAATACGTAAATTACAACGTCGGTGGAACTCAGAAAACGAAAGACCCGTATCTTCCAAAACATCATGCTGCAGAATCTAAAAGACTGGGGGCAATAAATAATTGAAGCCGGTGGAGAGTTATTGGGTATTTCACTTGGATTTGAAATCATATGACAAAAAATATTCTTAATTTATCACTCGCTGGCAATTCAAATTTGAAAAAACATACGCACTGTAAAGCACAAGAAAAGTTCGAAATATCAGATTCCTCAGGAAAGCGAATTAGCTGAAATAGTTTTGAATGGTGTTCAGTGCTGAACGCCATTGGGCGGAAACGGGATGTGAAGTTAGTAACTTTTCATTCGACTCTTTCAAACTTCGATTTTTCGTCACCACTAACTCAAAATAACAGGCAACGGATTAAGGAATATAAATACGTAATGGGTATTTTCGTTACTCAAAATCTATCAGATTCTCCAATTGAAAAAAAATGGCGAAAGAACCCATTTTTTCAAGGAAAAGGCTATCCGTGGCGCTATTTCCAGGTATTTGGAATCAATTATGACCTGCGCAAATGGATACACCGCTCCAATAAACCAAGTATTCTTCTACGGAAGATCAATACGGATCGATGTCGTCTAGATTTCCATATTTCTCCGAGGCTTCAGGCATGGAGAGAGAGAGTTTTCCCCTCCTCGTTTTGACCAATGTATCCCCACACAGCAGGCGCCTGACGCCACATCTCTCGGCTCCCGAGCGGAGGAGACCACCTTGAGCGGGCCGTCGTCGCGTGATCGGCATTGCGCAAACATCCCCATCTGCAGCAGCAGCAGTAGCGGCGGGCAAATAGGGAAGGGGGGACGAGAGGAGGGGGAGGGGAGATTCTAAAAGGAAAGAAAGGGCTTCTTTATCGGCTGACGGACACATTTCGAAGAAGTTACCGACAAGGAGCAGTGAAGATTTCTCGGGTCTTGCACCGATTAAGGCCCACCATATCTCCTTACAACGTTTCGACAAGCAACTCGCCCATCGTCTTTAGGGGATAAGGAATCCAATCATTCGATCCAATCATTGGATTCATGAATTGGACCCTAATCGGTGCAAGACCAGAGAAATCTTCACTGCTACTATTCGCCGGGAAAGAACCAGACATTACAAGTTACCGACAAGTTAAGGAATAGAGGCTGGAGAAAAATTGTGCCACGATATTTTAACCGTGGATAGCTGATGCCAGTAGGAATCAAAATTATTCATGATATTTAGGTCGAAAACGCACAATTTTTAAACTACAGAAACTATGAGCCAAGCGCTCCGATTGACCGCGAGTTTGCCCTGTACCCGAATACTCTGGACAACTCCTGACTTTGAATGCTTTGGCTTATGCCATTGGAAATCCACATAGTCCTTTTCTAGCGAATGGAGCACTACACTTTATTTTTTTCCTCTATTCATCGGTAGAACTACTCATTCCCTATCTAATAAATGTACTTGATCTGCCATTAGCACCAGAAATTGTGCTTGTTAATGAATTGATTCGAAACAGTACACATACCAACATTAAATCGGGGCAGGTTATATTTTCTAATGAATAATTTAGATATCTGCACAATTAGTGCCACAAATCAGTTCTTTCGAGTAAAACAATTTCCTTAGGTCATTTCACTCGGTGAAAATTTTGGCGTTTATTAATGACCGGTAGCGTATTTATAAAATTTAAACGAAAACTTGCCCTGCGTTGAATTTGAAATCAGTATGATAAAAGTATCCACAGACACCATTCAAATCCAGACTATATACAGGAACGGCAGAGCCACAACATGGTAAGCATCGCACTGTCACAGCATCAACGACGTGCACAACCGCAGGCCGAGAAATAACAGTTGGAACGCGGAGTATGCAAAAACGTGTTTTAATCGCTAAATGACTTCGTTTGGAAAACGCGTTCACCTCCTCTACCCTGAGCGGCGCGGTCGAAATGGGAATAGGGGGCGTGAGGCCAGGAGGGGGTGGGAGGAAGATGGAGGGCAAGGGTAGTAAGTAAGGGCAGATCTCGTTCCAACATCAACCGTGTTTCACCTCGCTTGCGCAAACGGAATCAGCCCCCCCCCCCCCCTCACACGCGGCAGTGACACGGCTTGCTTGGGCAAGGGCTTACGGAGCGCCAGCTAGCGACCATCCCCGAGGGGATCCATCCTCGCACGAAAAACATGCGTGCCTGATGAAACACACAAAACGGAAGGGTTAGTGGTGATTATATATTGCTGCATTTCATTTCGCGCACAGTGTGAAAAAAAAACTCGGGAGTGCCCCCGAAAAATATAGCAAAGACCTGTTCACAACCTCCAAGAATTTCACGATTTTTTTCGCACGCAATCGCAATTACATCTAGCAATTGAATAGGATTCCGAGTGTTATGAAAAAAAAACTTTGTAGGAGATGAGATTTCATGAATCTAAGGTTTAATTAATTATCTTAAATTTTCTTTTAAAACTCTACCATGAAGTATAGATTAGGTTATTAGAAGATTTTTTTAGTTGTTACGAAGGCTTTCGCGATTTTAAACTAATTGTGGTGGTACTTTACAAATTATTTAATTCAGCATGCACGAAGAGCTCTATTTGCTTATTTATGCAGATGAGTATGGTAGCGTAGTTATATTTGGACACATGGGTAATATTTTCAATGCAAATTTTATAGGTTTTTTTGCAAATTACTTTGGGGAACAAGGGAACCAAACCAGCTGAACTACTATGGAATTTCGAGATAAATATTTTTGCAGTTTTTGACATTGGGTAGCTGGGCACGGGGATGCAACGAAAACCTGATTTTGCTAGTAGCTAACATGTGACTCATACACATTCTCTCCGTGAGTGTAAAAGCAACCTTCAGAAAGGTTCAGATACATTGATTGCCATCTCACATTCTCAGGATTTTAGTTTGGCTTCATCCAAAGGCTTCACCCTAGATTAGAACCTTCCGACAAAAATTCTAACCCTCTAACCACGGAGCCACCACGCCGAGGGAGCAAAAAGCGCGATTTCTTCAAGTATGCTACTGATTAAGGTAGACTTGCATGGAGTGTTCTTCGAGTTATTTGGGCCAGCCCATATAGTACCTCTCCCTACTCCCTTTCATCATTCTTTTAATAAATGTTATTCTGTTACTTCCCTCTTGGTTATCTATCATTCTCTCCCCTAACAAGGATTTTAACATTTCCTGCTCACTCAGTCAGTCAGTCCAAAAAAAGCGATTAATAGGTACCAACTGAATCATTGAGTGATACGTGGGAAATATTTTCAATGCATATTTTATAGACATTTTTTAGATTACATTGGCGGAGAAAGGAACCAGTCTAGCTGAGTTACTAGGGAATTTGGAGGTAAATATGAAGAAATATCTCAGCTTTTCCCGGCGTATGATGATGTTGAAGTTGTTTAGGGTTTCCCACCGGATGAGGTTCTCAATCTCTGCCGACGTTTCGATGGTCGTGTCATCCATCGTCATCAGGGCTTGTGGACGACACGAGATAAACGACACGACCATCGAAACGTCGGCAGTGATGGAGAACCTCATCCGGTGGGAAACCCGAAACAACTTCAACATGGAGATAAATATTTTTGCAGATACTGACGTTGGAAATACGAGCACCTCCAGGAAAAGCATCAAGCGCTTCTTTAAAAATGAAATCATGGAATCATACAAAGGAGTCACTCAGTTTTGGAACCATATTCATCAATCCGTAATTGAGTCAGACTGACGTGAGTGCTAAACTTGCAAACGTGGCAGATTCCTCACCATCATCCAATCCCTCTTTCCACTGCTTGGGGATATTCTTGCAGTGCCGATGTCTCGGCCGCCGCATTCGGGGGAGTGCGACTTTCCCTCGCGGAGACCTCAGCCTCCTTGGAAGAAGCTGAAAATGGACAGGATGGCTCGCTCACGAGGCGGCTATAGTGAGGGAGAGAGAAAAAAATAAGACAATTCGTGCGCACCCGGCTTGCCGTGACCACGCGTATATAAGGGGGGGAGAGGAGGAGGAGGCCGTGTATGCGTCTCTCTTTCTATCTCCTCCTCTCTCACACACTCTCGTAGAAACAAAACGCACGCTCCGTAGTACCTAACGGGCATTCCAATGCAAATGCGACTTCGGCTCGCACGGGCACGCGTTCGTCACAAACAGCTGAAAGGCGTCGAGCGGTGGCTGCGGGTACTTCACTACGGCGACTTATACAGACTGTCCCAAGGGTCGTGTGTCATTTTTGACCTCTAATTTTAGTAACTTCCCCTCGAGCAATATTCTTGAAAATTGGCATACTTATGGGTAAAGGTCCTAAGTTTTGTTGAATGCAAGCAAAATTTTACAATTTTGACCACTTGACCTCAAAATGTGGGCTCAAACCAAAATTTTGAATTTTCCCCATGGGGTTTCAATGTTAAAAAATTCGAGATAGAAAAAAAGTCTGAATTTCATTGACCAAGATGTCAATTCGTAGGTTTTCGGACACAAGGAAACCGCAAATAACACTTTTATTTACGAAAATTCAACCGTTAACCCAGTAAGGTCACAGTGAAGGTCATAAGGGTGGCAAAAAGAATAGGATACCGACAAAATTGTCGATGCTTTCTATTAATTCTTCGTTATAGCTTTTGCTTTGCTCCATGAAATTTTTTTTACTAATTTTAAGGAATTTGAAAATAGCATTGGTATATTATTTCAATTCCATCAAGTTTTGCTGAACGCTCAAATCTTAAAATATTATTTTCTACATTAAAATTTTTCTCGCCGAGCACACGGTAACCCCAGTCAGAGGACACGGAGCACGCAACACTTTTAACAAAGAAACATACGGAAAACTGCCAGCAAGACGAAAAAATAAAACTTGCTCTTTCAGAAAAATCACTATAAAACAATAAAAACACCAAAACTGCCGCCCACTATTCTTGAGTTGGTGACGTGTTTAGAGTTCCATTTCAAAAACTCATTTATGGATAGTCGCCCTGTGAGAAAAGGGATTGCTAATAATGGTATAAACCACAATGACACTCGCGAGATTGATGCGCGAGGCCGATGAGTAGCTGAGAAGCGGTGACCCAATCGGCAGAGGCACGTTGCGTCATCAACTTTTCTGCGAAGAGGTCAAGGCCTTCGATTTTTCGCCACGAAAAGCTCGAGTAGTAAGCAACAAACCGTGAAACTGAAAATACGGGATTCCTTATTTTTCAAACTACCATGACAACCGACAATGAAATAAATTGGTAAAGGAGTCCACTGGAAGTGTTTAGGGAGTGATCGATTGGTAGTACGGGTATTAACCAGGGCATGATGGTATGTGGGGATCAATGGTAAAGGGATATTTTTTGGAAATGAAGGGAATAGTTCACATCCGGGGTACGGAAATACCTATACCAAAGGTTCGAGAGTTAAGGGAAGAAAATTACCTGGAGCAACAAATTACCCCTGAAAACAGCAGTGACCTCATCATATCCTACTCAACTATATCCGTATGGCTAGTCCTTCAGCAACGAAGTCAACACGCTCCCTTGCGGGAGCGCAAAGATGTCAGGCCCAACAGTGTGATAGTGTAAAAATAGACCACATCCATACCTCCACTGCACAAACGCTCAACAATCGCCCACAGAATCAAATCCGCTCATCTAGTAGCCTTAGTAGTACTAGATGAGCGGATTTGATTCGGTGGGCGATTGTTGAGCGTTTGTGCAGTGGTGGTATCGGTATGTCTTGTAACGCTTCTTTAGGATTTAGTCGGAGTGGTAATTTCAGCGGCATAGTCGCTAAAAAACTAAACTATTCCTATTTCCTGTTCGCCAGGATGCTAAATATAACTCCGGTTGACGGAGAAAAGAGAGAATCAATAAAATAATACTTGAAAATTGACTTCATATATCCACGAAAGATGGCAGTTCAAGCGAAGATTCTGAATTGAAGAATCGACCGTTTCCACTTAGGGAAACAATCCGCACCTTGACGCTGGCGAAACTCCAATATTCGCATAACAGCGACCAGCTCATAAAAATCATCTAGATACCTATCTGGTAGCATTGAGAAAATACGCAGAAAAGTTTAAATGGTCTACTTTACCACACATTTAGGGAATAGAAAATTACATAATATGAAATAATACCATTACCTAGTAATAATCAAAGCAAGTCTTTCACTATAATAAACGCATTCTTGTGCATTTCGAAAAAATATTCCTAATATAAATATGTTGCTGGGAATTAATGCGGGTATCCTCAATGAATTCCACTAGGAAGAACGCCTTAAAGAAATCGACGTAATTATAATACGCAGGATTGGTACACTTCTCAAGGCCTCAAAGCTTTTTTCAGTCAATCGCATTACCAATTACTGCAGCCATTCATTCCATATCCTTACCATAATAGTTACGAGGAACCAATTTAACCAGTGTCCTCATTACAAAATTAAAATCATGCAACCAAACCCCGACGCGCCAAACAAACAATTGAAACATTGTGATGAAGTCAACTACATAGAATTATAGGTATGAGGTGGCCGAATTTTTCGATGAATACCAATTCAGGCAGTAAGGCTAGTGATAAAACGAGGAGAAACAGAAAATTGTACTTACATTTGATGATGAGCTGCCCGCGGGCCGTTTTGGATGAAGCTGCAGGGCTGTGCGCGGCCCGATGCGCGGGCGACGGTGGCGCGGCGTGGCGGGAGTTTGACGATGCTCACCGTAAGGATAAAGTTGGTCCTTGCTGGACACAGCAGCGTTGTTGCTGAAACCGATCGGCCTTCTCACAAGCAGCAGACTTGAGCTTACGAGCAGCGGACGTCAGAAGCTGAAACTGCCCTGAGTAACCGGCCACCTGCGAATGAAAGTGGTAACGCCGTTTTTATTTACGGTGACTACATTATTGCTCCGTTTGCTTACGAGATATATCGCTCTCCCGACGCAATGTCAACAATGACTCAAGATGCGGTGGGATAATTGAATCCAATCATTATTGTTGGCGAAACAATGAGATTTCGGGGAGTAGGGGAGCGACGCGCTGCAACAATGGATGGTGATGGAAACGATGCGATGCTCGAACATTCAGTCTTCTAATCATAACGTGCTTCTAAATAATTTATTCAATGCCGCGGAGCAATAAAGATGGCGATGTACCACTTTCTACATTGAGATTATCATTTAAGTAATGATTTGTACTGAAGAAGGCCTGAGTGTTTTGCTAAGAACTTAATGTGATGAGTCCATGAGTTCTAATGACGGGGTCCATTGGTGAAGCGAAGCTTACTTATCCTAAAACAGCTTGTGGTTCTTATATCACAATCCACATGGGAAAGACGGGAACAGTTAAACTCACATTTACAAAATGTGAATCACGCCATAAAAATATAGAGAAAAATATATTTGATACACGAGCGTGATGCGCCCGCTCCCAGCGGGCTTCCTCCGCTCTTTTAAATGGAGGTCCACAGAGGGATAGGCGCGTTTCTAATTTTAAAATGTAGAAAAAAAAGGCAGGGTCTTATGTACAAATTTAATTGGAATGTTCACGTACAAATTGAGGTCAGAGGATATCTTTAAACACTACATTGGAAGTAATTTCACTATCCTCTGTTAAACGCACATGATGACTCATACTTACGTATCAACAGGAGATTTGAATGTGGAATCAGCCGCATTTTGATAAAAGTTATTTAAAGAATGCGAGATATTGTTGCAAATGAACAAGTGTATCAGTTTGTGCGCCGTTAACGTCAGGAATGTTTACCGTTTTTTTAATTATTTAAAAACCAATTTTAGGAAACAATAGCAATATTTAGGAAGTGAGATATGCCGTCGCATGTTCTCTGATAAATTCTGTGCATTTTGGTGCCTCATTTGTAGAGTTTGGTTGCGTATAAGTTGAGAAAAAGGTATCTATACAGTAGAAATAATATAGAAGATATTAGGTTAGAATATTGGAGATCTCAAAACGAGGGTCATCTGATGATACACACTAAAATACTATGAGCATACGCAATGAATATTGGTATGAGAGTTAGAAAAAGCAAGGTTAAAAGCTATTTTACCGATGAACTACTACGTAATAGAGATGATTTTTTTTTATTTGATGAGAACTTGAATGCGGATCAGCCAATGAGGATAAAAGAACTGGAACTCAGTCTCAGCAATACGTCTCCGGTAAAAATTAAAATGAAGAATAAGAGTAAAATTTAACGTTTTATCCGCATTATGTATGAAAATATTACTGAATATGACGGAGGATTCAAGAGAAAGTTGGCATTGAAAGTAAATTTAGGAACAGATTACACTGGAGACAGCCCCACAGTTGGGCACAGCATCAAATTTGGGGGTTGGGGGTGACGTGTACGTTATAAATGGGATAGAAATCCCTCAATAACTCCATATAAAAGTTGTCATGTAAAGAAACCAATAATGAGTTGTTGTTTATTTGGACGAAAGAGAGAGAACACGGAAGTTTATATACTTTTTTGTACTTAAAAAGATTAAGAGGAAGGATAAATAAAGTAAACAAAACTGTAAGTAGTGATAAGATAATTAATTCTATCGCTGCATTACGATAGGGGTCATGACCTGGGTTTGGGGAGTATGGAATACCGTCCTCGGGAGAAAGGGGCGTTTTTACAGTAGGAATGGCGGTAGTTTGACGAAGCTCACCGTAATGGATAAAGTTGGCCCTTGCAGGACAGAGGAGTGACGTCGCTGCTCTGCCCCAACTAGGGAACTCTACGCTCTGCGATGAATACAACTCTAACTTCTTCCGCGATCGTGACTTTTAGCCATGCACTCCCTCTACTCCTTTACAGGGATACAAAAAATTAAACTAATGAAAATCGCAAATATTTGATGATATTTGGGGGGAATGACCCCTCTGACCCCCTCCCCTCAATCCGCCCTTGCCAGGCAGGAGTAACGAAAAGCAGTTGATGCTTTTGATATTACCTACGCACCGGTACACTAAATTAGTTTTCACTCAGTTTTTAAGCAGGAGATTACCCTTTTAGTTCAGGAAATGAGTGACAGAAATGAAGCAAACCAGACGATGTTTGACTGTTTCACGGTATTGATCCTACTCTCTTAGCATAATCTTTGCTCCAATACTTAACTTTGGCGATTACAAATATGTTTGCTATGGATCAGGCACCGGAAAAAGGTGCGAGGTTCTCTCCCTCAATCCCCCCCAAAAAAAACGAAAGGGGAAAGAGGATGAGGAGAGATGGTGTCAGAGTCGTCGCCATGGTTCCGTGGATCGATTGCACTTCCTGAGTAAACCCCGAGGGGTGGCCGCTAACAACCCTCCTAATCTCCGCCCTCGTCACTATACCCTTATCTCATCCTCCCCCCCCTTACGTCCTCTCTCTCTCTCTCTACCCCTTTTAGCTATCACGGGATCAGCTTCAGGGTGAGGTAGAAGGGGGAAAAAAGATGGAGAGTCGCTGCGGGGGCCAATATAGGGAGTTAGTACTGCGTTATTCCAGACATGAGGAAAATTAAGAAAAAATTATACACCCACCTCTGAATAAGTTCAATTAATCATGATCCAGAGTATGGCCGCAGCGTGCAGATACACTCCATGGCATGTAATACGATAAAGAATTACCCATGAATTGATTGCGAGTCATAATTGTCCATTAACACACGACGCGCCCATGTTTCTGTTACCGCTTATGATAATATGATTGAAGCATTTTACATTGGACCTAATACTGGATCAAAGGGTGATAGGAGATAAAATCTTTCCCAATTCTTCTGCTGGAATCATTATTCGCACTTATTTAAATATAAAATATCACATTGCCCTATTACCAGAGGTGTCATGGTGCCATAACGCGCCCTAACGCCGTTCCGGCACTGGTTAGCAAAAGATATAATACTCAAAAAATACTTTTATAAATTTTGTCGCCTCAAATTTCTAATATGTATATACATTTGTAACCATAGTAAATAGTTATAATAAATGTAAATAATAACTTGTAATGAAAGAACACACGGAGTAATATTTCACTCATTAAAAAAGTTAAGGGAAGCGCGTTCTGGCACTGCTAATTTTGCCAAGACGTCACTGCCTATTACCTATCACCTTATTCTCTACCCCTACATTCATCTTTTTTTTTCCTTAAAATTATCAATTCATCACCTTTAAGTTATTGCTATGCAGGGAAAGAGTGAGGGATATAGGCAACCCTTTTGACTAAAATCGCTATACTGATTAAATGAATATTCCCAAACGTTCCCCAAAGGTTCGATCGCCTCTCGCCACCGTAGGTCAGCTCCACATCGTCGGCCAAAACAAGTAAAAATTCTTAGTGATAAAATTTTTTTGAGTTTCCATTGGTCGTCCTCGCAGGAGAGAGTAAATGGGAGGGTGCCTCTCTCCCCTTCCTTCATGGACATCCCTCAATAGGGTAGTTTCCTTCATCAAAGAAAACGAAAGGCATTGATTGCGATTCGTTACCCACCATTAGTGTATTCATAATATACAAATTATTTGGTTTTAGAAATCACAGTTTAAAAGAATGGCAATGGTAAGTTTTATCCTCATTTGAAAAAGGCCATATTGGCGCCCATGCGATGCCACTCCACGTGACGTCACAAGGACCTAGTTTCTATACGAGTAGATAGGAGTTTTACATCGTCTGAGATTACCTACCTATGCATGCATTAGGCACAGAGCTCAGGGAAACATGTCTTAATAATCACCAATTGAAACTGGCTAAGGTCAGAAAGTTTTCTTCGTTTGATAAGGTATGAATAATCCTTATTTAAGCCAAGCGCTACCAGCTAGCAGGGTACTCTGCTACCTGCTAGCAGCCTGCATCGTATCCTCTGCGCTCAAAGCCTCGCCCCAAGGTCCCCTCACTTGCGGCAGCGGGAACCAAAACGACGTCACACGGAGTTTTCCCAGCATTTATGCTTAGCCGTCGCGTTTTCGCGCGCTTGAAAATTTTCACTTTTCATTTAATCGCGAAAAAAAGATGTCGTCATTTAAAAATCTACAAGCGTGATATACGTACTCCAGGAGTAATAATCTTCCAATTTAGGCAATAAAAAAATAATAGGAAACCACCCTATTCATAATGAGGCCTACTCCCAAACTCACTCCATCTAAAAATCCTATTCTCTTCCTTCCTGACCCTCATTTACCCAACATTCTACTCTCTAACACTGTTTTCAACATCTCCTCTCCGCTAAGTACTTGCTCTATCCATGCCTTCTGTCACATCCTTATCTCATCTGGAAGCTGCCTCTCTACATCCACCATGAACATTTTCCTTTCTCTCTGGGGCGTTTTTCTTCAACTCTCCCTTTCAAGATAAGACTGAGATTTCGTACTTTCTCCCTCTCAGAATGCGGATAGGATTTTCCTCTTCTCAATTAACTTCCTTAGGGATCGATTAACGTCCTTAGGGTCTACTCTTAGCAGAACCTCAGTGTTTGAAACTCTTCTTATCCTTGAAATTTTTAGAACCAAATTTCAGTCGCTACCAGTCTTTTGATTCATCATAGTAAGTGCGAAGAGATATGGTTCAATCAACGACTTCACTTGAAACTTTGCCGGCCTCGGTGGTGGCGGGGTAACGTTCTCACCTGCCAAGCAAGAGGTCGCGGGTTCGAGTCCCGCCTGGGTAAATTTCCCCGATCCAGGCCATGGTCGTTTGTGTACGTTTAATTGTTACATTTGTTGAACACCCCGGTGTAAAATGGCCAATACGAGCTGTATCCGGTGGTTTGAGAATTAAAAAATAAAATAAAAAAATATAAAGGACTAGGTCAGCCTTGAGAACCGCCAAATAACCGCAGTCCACTACTGAATCTGACTGAGCGAGATTCACCGGTGAAACGAAGACCCAGGGCGGGCTCGCGGGGATACAACCTGAGAGACAGGTCTGTAAGGCTGAGACTTTTCACCCACACACCTCGGGAGAGGAAGGATAGAGGAAGGAAAAAGGACAGGAGGCGCCGCCGCGATGAGAGTTCGAATACGTCACCAGAGAAATGATAGGGATGAAACGAATAGGATAGTGGAATCGAAACTGCCGAGAGGCAGGGGCCATTAATAGGGGAACCATGATCTAATGAAATGAAAGGTAATTGCACTTTCACGCAATGATTTAATTCGTACGACGCGTTTCGGCTCACAACTCATCATCTGATACAATGTCTTGTACACGACTATTGTACATCCTGTACAATAGTCTGGTACAAGACATTGTACCAGACTATTGTAATAGTCTTGTAAAAGACATTGTACAACCTGCACAACAGTCTGGTACAAGACATTGCATCAGATGATGGCTCTGTGAGACGAAACGCGACGTACGAATAAAATTATTGAGGAAAAGTGCAATTACCTTTCATTTCAATACGCCGACTAAATAACGCCGGAATCAGTTGAACCAGTTGAACCTATTCGGAACCATGATTTGCTGTTTCTACTGGAAACGAAAGATTTCCCTATGAGAAAGAGAAATCCTACGATATTCCTTAGATCAAGCGGAGCGACAGCTATTAAACGAGGGAGCGAAGAGAGAAAGATGAAACCGAGGAGACATTAGGTACGCTTCTCTTTCTGGCTGCTGCGTCTTGAGAACCAGCCGGGCGGGATTGGCGAAAGGAATGAAGCGAAGGATGTGGGTTGGGGGAGATGAAGCGGTTGGAGGGGTGAAAACAGAGAGAGAGGAAGAGGGATAGAGATGAAGAGATCAGAGGAGGGGAGGGGAGGGACCACTAGAGAGCAGAGAGTGGCGGAGGAGAAGCTGTGAGTGGAGGGGGGATGGGCATCCCGGGAAAACAAAATGGCGGACCTATGGCCCACGGAGAGCATCCGCGTAAAATCCAGTTCACAGAGACCTAACTTGAGCTCAGGGGCGCAGCTAAGAATTAAGGCTAGGGAGGGTTCTAGGCGCAACTAATACTTTGAGGTGAGTGGGTATTGCATACCCACCAGGGTGAGTGGAAGTTGCGGGGGCCCTCCTCCAGAAAATTTTTAAAGTAATGGTTCAAAATGACTAGCTTTGTCGCTTTCTGAGGGATATTTGATTGATCGTAACACTATTCTATAAGTTATACTAATCCATTAAGTAAAATGGATTTATCTTATAAATTTCTCTGAGCTCTGGGGGGGGGGGGGGGGTTATCCCCCAAAACCCCCCCTCGCTGCGCCACTGCTTGGGCTAACTTAGTACCATACAGACGTAAACGTAAAATATTATGCAAATCACAGTTCAGATTATAACGAAAGTAAAAAAGTCAACATTCACATAAATCCCAATGCACTTAGCTGGTTTTGTGGGAGAGACTCATGTGAGAGTGAGAGAAATTCATGAGATGAATTACAAGCAAGCTCTTGAACGTATAGGGAGTTGTTATGTGAAAAAGCAAGGGAAAGGGCGATTTTTAGGTCTTTCCATCCATGGGTCATCACCTTAAAGCTACACCTCCTTGCTTTAAGACACGACTACTCTTTATAAATTTAAGGGATTCGTTGCAGTCCAACTGATGATGAGGACTCTTCCCCAAAATCTGTCGTTTGTATTAAAATTTTAGTGAAATTTTTACCAAATTGGGCTTCCACAGGGGCTAAGAAATTTCACAGAGTCGAGCAAAGTATTTGCAATGAAAATACTTTGTGACTTCCACAATTTATTTGAAAATTTACTCCCGGTTTCGGCTGTCACGCCATTATGAAGTGCATAAATACCTGATACTAATTTTTTTTAAATAAATGGTGGAAGTCATGAAGTCATCGCTAATATGGAGCCCTTCCACCATGCTCAAGCTTAAAGTTTCGATTTGAAGTGGTAGCTAAAATCGAGTGCATCAATCGCATAATCGATCTGAGAGGAATTTCGATAATTCATACGACTTCCAATAGACGTTACTATCTTCTTTGGTACTGACTACATATAAGAGAATAAGTATATTAACAATCTTCGAAGTCGAATTTCGTAGCTTTGAGTAGTTATAAACTAACTAGCTAGTTATAAGCTAACTGAGTACTTATAAACTAAACTAGAGTAACTATAAACAACTAGCAGTCGCCATCCTCAAACTTGCAACTCACTGTCAACGAGGTTTATGAGGTAGAACCTCTGGTAAGCAACGCAACTAATGCGAGTCACTATAAGTAGTTTTCGTTATCCATACTCAAATGTTTGCCAACGCCCGAGAGTGGTTGGCAGGGAGTGAAATGCCTTTTCATTGCATACGCATATTCTTTGAAATGCTTAGATTGGTCTCACAAATTTACACGAATTTTTGATCTTTTGATTACGGTAGTAGAAAATAGATTTCGTCCTAGAGAAAAAGTCACATCAGATTTGGTCGATAAATGCAAGGCATACTTGATAAAAGAAGAACTAGCGGTATTACTCATTCAGATAATTTTATATAAAAGAAGAGAAAATTATTTTTATCAAATATTCAAATAGCAAATATTGCTTCAGCAAGATACTCAAGGAATATTATGAGCTTTGATAGGAAATGATAAATTGCTCCATTAGCAATTTAGTAGACTTAAAATATTCCGGTATAATGAGAAACCAGACCACAATGAGTAGAACGAACAAATTTACTTTTCAAATAATTTGGTGAAATTATAGGAAAAATCACAATTTCGTCTACTTTGAATCTAAGAATTTTTTGAAGAAATAAAACAAAGCCAGCAATTTTGAGGAATACTTCAAACAAGAAGATGGTCGTAGATCCAAAATTAGCTTCGATACATCGTGTCAAATACCTATTATCAAAAAGTCAAATTACATCTTTCGATCGTGAAACTCTTCGATGATGTGAGGCTAACCTTTGACTGCCAGGGTTACCTAAGTCCTTTCTTCCCTCTCTCAAAATTCCTCTCCTCATGAGCCATCTTACCCCGCCAACAACCCTCCCACCCACCCACTCCCTGCAGTGCACATCCCCATCGCGTATTCCGGCTGCTGCCACACTGTTCTTGCTTCTTCATCGACCCGGCGAGACCCAACGCCCGCGGGGGAGGGAGTCGCTCTCTGGCAGCCTTGGAGCAGGGAAGGTTTCGAACCTACGCGTGTGGAATTGAATGACTCTTCCCTCCACTATTACCCTATCACATAGCCTTCTCCATTCACAAATCTTTAAGGGCATAGAATATCTAATAGTTCACACCTACACTATTCTTCCCTTTGTCAGCGACTGCATCCCACTCAAAAACCAATCAGCGTCTTATTAGTACTGCAGAGAAGAAGTTTTGGCCGACTATAATCTACAACACGATTTCACCAAAAAGGGATGGATGACATAACATATACACGAGCGCTGCTTGGAAGATTTTAACTAAGAGGGCATGGGATACTCCCATCATAGCAGGGGAAATTTCGAAAAGATTTGACAAACAATTTAAGTGTATTTAAGACATAACTATTATGTAAACCACCCGCTTGCAACTAATAAAGTATTATTATTTTTTACTTTCTTGTTGTCAAGCATGTAGGCCGCCGACGGCACCTTTAGCCTTTTCTCCTCGCCTTTGATTTCACTACATCTTCAATATCCCTGATATAAGTACCAGATTCAAAATGCAATCTTTTATCGTGCTCTTAAATAATAGTTATCGTAAACTTGACTGCTTTCGAACACTCCTCATGATCTTGGCAAATTTTTTTTCAATCAAATAGGTACCTACTAGGGAATAAAATACAAAGTAAAACAAGTCAACATCATAATTTCATTTTTCTTTCAGTACCAGCGAAGCATTCATGATATTAAAAATTACACATATTCATGGACAGATCTGTTCTAGAGGTGATGGTTTTGCAATCGATGACATATCCTTCCATCGCTCTCACCGACGCAGGTGTTTTAACGTCTTGGACGTCTTGGAAAGCTCAATGCGATTTAGGCATGGCCAGATCAATGTTCGACGCAATAGGAGTTTAATCCAATGATCAGTGTTTTCGTTTCAGTTTTCATGACTGCTAATTGTTGAGCTGCCTATTCTTTAACAAAATATGTCCTCCCATATCCCATTTTCCCATTTCTTCGATTTCCTCATATGATTTAATCTTCTTCATCTTCCTTCCAGGATTAGGATACTTAGCTTTTTCCAGCTCCACATTAACATTTCAATATGCGGTAAATAGATATTTCATAGGTGCGTAAGGATCAACTGGACTGAAGCACTAACAAAAACTAGACATCCCCAGAAAGGCTTGCGCACAAAACCTTAAACCTAACGATTTTCAGAGGACTGTGAAAAACTGATCGAATGCTACGAGCACAAAGGTTCATTTCCATTTATAATTTACTAAAGGAAGCGTTGCAAAGAGATGTGGATATAACTATATGTAGCTACGTATCCCCGACGCAATGACGTAAGCGTCATATCGCGTGCATGATAGCGATGGAAAATTGCGACCGGTTGGGACCTGAGGCTGTAATCTGAGAAAATTCCCACGCAGGCACAAAACGAGCGATGCTAGAAAATTAAAATTACATATAGCAAAGAAATGCGAACGTGGAAAACCTGTTCCTCTTGACTTGAATAACAACGTCAGACCGTGAGGAAAATTACACATAAGAAGCCCGACGATAGTATTCTAATGCTCACGAATTCGAGAGTATAAAATGTGCAATTATAAATCTGTATCTTTACGAGTATTTTTATTACTATGCCAATTTTTAACCAAATATTTTCGCAAACGATAGTGTGAGAAAAATTGATGAATACGCTGTATATTAAATTTCCAGTCAAGAAACACAATCCGGGTATTTTTTAATCCACCAAAAGTAAATAAAAATATGGTAATAAATTAAATTATTAAAGCCTTAAAGTAAAATAATATCAGCTGCACTTAAAAATAAATTACGATGTTATCAACCCACCAAATAATGGACGGTCAAATAAACATGGATGAATTTAATTTACATATTGATTTAATGTATGCATGCCTTGAAAACATTTTTCACGCACCTGTTAATATAGGCTCTCGTGGTCGCTTAATCGTTGGTAGCAATCTCTCGCGAGAGAATAACAGCTTTGGTTCTCATGAGAGTTATCGCAAATACGGCCTCTTCTGAGATGCAAGATTGGTTACCATAACGCTGTTTCATCCAATAGCGAGGCTGGATTGTTGGCCGCGAAGCTTCTTCGTGAACATCAGCCAGATCTTACCTCAATTAAGAAGGCGACGAGAGAGAACTATTTTGAAACAAACGGAGAGAGAAATTTGAATATGAATCGCTCATCTTAGTCGTAAAAATGTGCTGCATCACCCCGTTGAAACACGAGAGACACGGCACGGAAGTGTTCGTCAGTCATCTCGTAAGAAAGAGAGCTAGAAAAAAACACATCCCGCAACCAACTGAAAGAGACTGACTACTTTTGCTCCTGCCGAAGTATGATACGCACTTCTATAACTTGCTTCCAACGAAAAAGGAAGCGGATAGAAAGCTAAGGCTTAGAAGGGCAACTTAACGTATGGAATCGGGATTCAAATCAGGCCTCAAGATATGATCAATGACATAATGCCAAATCAAATGGACATGAAATACGTATCTAAGCCGTCATGTTCACTTGAAATTTAACATTTAGATAAAGTCAATGTTTTCCCACTTTGAATCCTGAATCCCGGAATTTGAGCAATAATATATCACCCTCCATGAAAGTTTTTCATGTTGTTTCTGATAGAAACCAGGTCGAATTCGAACAACTTCTTCGGTTTTACTTCGGAATGCGAAAATCGAAAATCTCTGGTTCAAGCTCGTTGTAGGCACTTATTCGTGTCATTCCAACAACATTTTATCAAGGAAAAATCGCCGAGAAAAAATGTTCTTATCAGCGCGCAAATAGAAAAATCTAACCTTGAAAGCATGGATTTTACTCATAAAATTTTGGTTCTACTTTGAGGCAAATGAAATAGGTGGAAATCTTGCATCGGACATGAAGATTGGAATTCCTAAGCAGATAAATACTCCTATAATGGAAATTACAGATGAGAATGCGATTGAATGACTTCGAAGGCAAATATGGCCTGCCACTCATTCCGGACTCTTACCTTTCATGCAAGAGTGATTCATTCAACAGATCTTTAAGGCGCCCGGATGAAATATACGGCCATTGTCTCTCCAAGGTGAATACGAAACCTTGAAATGTAAAGTTTAACGGTGTTTGATGAAAAGGGAATCAGTTTCCATGTCAACCTCTACGAATAGTTTTCATCCGATGCCAGGAATTAGTTCTCATGCCACGAATGGACGTGTGGAGAGGGTAGGTTAATAGAATAAGGAACTAGAGATTCATATGGAGTAAATGCGAGTTGCGATGTCCTCCCGATTAAGGATGAATAAATGTTTTAGTCGCTACGTACGTTTAGCTTTACGGAGCAAATGATATGACCAAAGAGTTTCATATGCTCGAAAGAATAACTTATTGCGAAGGATCTGGTGCTTTTTCTGGCAAGTGATGCCAATGACGCTTTTTGGGCCTGGTGGATCTTAATAATGACTCCAGCCAGCGACAAACATTAGACCCAAAGTCCATTTGATCATAGGAGAGTCAATCATCGAAATCAAGGCTGCAGCTGTTTTGACAAACCAGCGGGATACCCGAAAATGGACGTGATAAAGTGGACATCCCACGACCTTAAGGAATTTCGTTCAGCTACCTCTGCATGATTGATAAATAGTTAAAATAATTGTTCTTCCCTGATTTATACGACTCAAGAGAGTAGCTAAAGGTAAGAAATTGTTGACGAATGCTGACAGGTTACAAACCCGTTTGACCAAAAATATAGCGATAGCGGAGCCATGTTTTTAGTAATGGGGTGAATTAATCCTAAAAACTCATGAACTAAGGATTATATTACGAATCATCATGAATTTTCCTTTTTTTTAATTTCAACCCTTGACCAAGCGAAAACAAACAAAATAATAATACAAAAACAATTAACTATTACTTCAAAACCCAAGGCAGTGTTAGTAGTCCACATAAAAAAAGCAGAGTTATTACGTCAGATGACGTAAAAACGATTATGCCCGTAAGTAGGATCATTGAATAAACCTAGCCTGACCCATATCTTGAGTTATATGCGGCACGATGTGGTGGAAGTCCTTAATATTAACATTGGAATATTTCCGCATAATTTATTCGAACAGGACACGTTGCTACAGCAACATTATCAAGAGCTCTTAGTAATAATAATGCTGTAGCAACGAAACACGTCGTGTTCACATAAATTCTGTGGAAATATTGTAATGTTTCATTTAACTAGCCACACCCAACCTATGATAGCGAGAAATTTGCTAAGCTTTCACACGTGGTCTTCATCTATCAGTCTTCCGCTACCTCCAAGGACGCTCATTGGCGAGACTCATCGCATATGCAGCCATTACTAGATGCATCAGTTGAACATGCTTACGCATACCAATCTACACTGGCCCGACCGCGACCGCGTACGTACGCACACAAAAAAAAAACGCTTGCACTAACTGGTACGCGAAGGGGGGAATGAAAGCACTTAATGCCCGGCCATGTTTCCATGACTGGAGAGAGATGGACGACGGAAAAACAAAACAAAAAAAGAAAAACAAAAGGGTGAATAAAAAAACTCCGCCCAGACCGCTGGCGGGGAATAAATAAGAGTGGATTTGAAGAGGAGAAAAAAAAAAGTAAAACGAAGAAGCTCGCCTTTTGTTTCCGCCGCGTGGGAAGAAAGAGAAAGGCCGGGGAAGAGTTGAGACAGATAGGGAGAGAGAGAGTGAGTGAGGTACCTACTACACGTATATATAAAGTGGGGAGGAAAATGCAGGCAAGAAGGGAGCAAGCCAAGTGGAAAATTCTGGCGCGAGGTGGAGGGGGATGGACTGATGGGGAAAGGAAGGGTTGTTTGGCGCTGAAGGGAGACGATGGGGGAGAGGAAAAGCATGGCGTCACAAGCCCAGAATTATTACATACAAAATTGCCCATCGGCTTCTGCAACATGGGACGATGGCTAAAAAGGCAAAATGTTACATCACGTGACGTGCTTTATAGGCTAATTTAAACGCTAGCTTTTGTTTTCATGTCGTTTATTTACATAGGAAATTTTACTTCTAATAAATGGGGGAAAAGGAAAGGCAGGGAGTTATAAGCATGGCGTCACAAGCTCAGAAGAATGAGATAAAAAACTGCCCAGGGCTTCTGCACGTAGAACCAAGACTGAAAACGTAGAATCCGAGATCACGTGATTATAGGCTGATTTAAACGATAGCTTTTGTTATCATGTCGCTTATTTCAACTCTGAATTTTACTTCCAATAAATTGGATACAAATTCACTGAGGGGAAATATCAGGATTTTCATTACATCTATTGATACGTAGATATTTTCTCTAATAACTGTTCCCATTTCCTCTATTAATACCAAAGTTGGAATCTCAACGTTGACCTCGGCTTTTGGTTATTGCAAAGCCATCATACGAACTCTTTTATGTTTATTCTCTGACGCAATAATTATGAAAGCATCGTCCGGTGTAATAATTATATCATTTGCCTTAAAAATTAACAATCCTAGCAACTGTGAAATGCTGTAGAAATAAGGATACCTCATTTAGGCGGTAGTGGGCCAATATAATTGGAAATTTGTAGGAAAGATGCCGCTCGAGATTTAATTAGAGAGCTATTTATGAACGAAGACGCATAAGACAAAACATTTTAGCGCTGAATGGGTACTGTGAAGATGAAGTTTGATACGTTTAGCAATAAAACGCCATTAATTTGCTCTCAAATGGCTCGACAAACAGACTTCTTAGAAAAATGAGACCAGTGGCATAGCAAAAAATTGCACGAGTGAGGGGAGCCGAAATCTGCAAAACAAATATCCGACATTATAATGTTTGCGGTCATATACAATTCTCTTCGATATAGAGCAGATAAAACAGATACGAGCTAAACATAAGTCAAACGATAGCTTTTCTACGAAAACGGAATGCATATTGCTCACCAATTAGAATCATAAAAATCTATTCGAGTCAGAGAACCTGCCCCATAATCTCCATACTGAACGAACTGATATTTCACCACGGCTATAAAAGTAAAACTGGGATAACCAATATGGTATCCGAGCTAAAGGAACGTGATGTATTCAAGTATTGGCCGCCATAAAGAGAAATTCTCCTGGCTATCTGAATGGCGATGGGGCATAATGGTAAAGGGAGTTGGAAGGGAGGCACGGCATTCTCCGTGGAGGCGCCAGCGGAAAATACGAAGCGAGAAAGAGAGTTTCCACGCAGAAGAAGAGGAAAACGTCGGCCCGCAAGGAGGAATCCATCATCGGCGGAAAACCGATTTTCAAGAGCGACAGCCGGGCCTCATGCATTATTATTCTGACAAGGCAGCGATGGAAAAAAGGGAGGTTTGCTGCTCCTTCATATATATATGTATATATTTCCCTCTCGCTACCTTTTCTTTCCGATTACATCGACTTGAAGGAAATACGGAGACAAGGTATGTAGGAGGCGCCAGTTTCCGTATCGCGCAGGGATCACTCTTAATATCACACACTACGTAAATAAATACGCTCTCTCCTATAATGCTGCTAAGTAATGTCAGATAAACGCCTAGCGCTGAACACAAAAATCCAAATGGATATAAAGACCAATGATGTAAAATTTACTTAAAATCTTTGTGAAGATAAACTCTCTATCTTTGGACACTGAGGAGGTATCATCATCCCTGCTCAACAATCCTAAGATTGGTTTGACGCAGTTCTCCACTCAATTCTGCCATCAGTTAATATTTTGACACCTGCGTATTTCTTCTATTTCACATCCTATGCCTGTTTCATATTTTTTCCACGATCTTCTTTCGTTCTTGCATTCTACTTATCCCTCGACGACTGACTTTATAAGGCCATCATGTCTCAAGATATGGCCTATAAGTTTGTACCGTCTTCTTATCAAGGTTTTCATGATGCATCTCTGCTCTCATACACTTCTCAGGACTTCCTAATTACAAACTCGGCCAATTCATTCAATCCTCCATCATTCTTCTATTCATCGGAGGAGGTGTACAGTTTAGTATCGTAAGCTGATGTTTCTCCATAAAGGCAAGTTCTAATTTTTTTTGCATACCACTACGCAAGCCGTATGGCAGTAGGTAACAGGACACAAGCCTTTAGACTGTACGAGAATACAAAAATGAATGACGTGTGGTGAGATATTTGACTACCTAAGTTCCGCTTAGTATTAATTAAAGTAGTTACGTATTTATTCGGGGGAAAAAGAATTCCTATAATTGTCCATTCGGCAAAATATCGGCCTCGGTGGCGACGGGAGTGAGTCCTCTCCTACCACACCGAGGGTCGCGGGTTCGAGTCCTGCCTGGATAGGTTTCCCCTTCCAGGACATGGGTGTGTGTGATCGTCTGTTGCTGATTGCTTAAACTCCTGATGCAAAGGCCTCGTTGTGATGTTTTCGGGGGTGAATGAGATAAATCCCTCGTTTTCCCTATTTTATGATTTCTGCCGGTAAGGCTTTGCGCTTCATAGATTATGACAGGAAAACAAATTTTAAAGATGATGAAAATGAGAATTAAATGAAAATAAAATATTTACTCGAAATAAAAGAGCTCATCCCGACAGAATCAGCCAATCAACGGTCCTGCCAGTCAGAAGTGGAAGGGTCGAGGTATGTCACGTGGTCATGGGATTTCAAACTTGTCCGCGTCATCAGAAGTCGAAACTTGCTCTATCCTATCCTAGCACTGAGGATATATCCCAAAAGGGAAAAAAATGGCTCGATGCTTCAAGGCTGTAGATTTCCATACGCGCCGCCGCCGTATCATTTCCTCCTACGCCGTATCATTTGTCTCATTCTTATTTGCCTCCCGTGTTGCAGACGCGGGGATTTTCCGAAGCCTGCACTGCGGCTCCACCGCCGCCATTTCTCGTCAGGAACGACGGAATGGTCCCGGTTTTTCCTCCTTCACTTAGCTTCAATCTGAATACTTAAAGTGGCTTTCGAACACCACAAAGCCGTGCTTCACAATGTTGTGCTAAAGTGGAGGTCATATACCGCATCATATTTGTTGCGATAATTTAATCGTTATAAATATAGCGTTGTTCGATAGAATTTTGAACGAAATATTGAATATTAATTGATGAAAGCTACTTAAGATGACATTTCCGCTTGAGCTTAACATTTTTACTTCATTAAAATGGGAAACGCCTACGTACTCTTTGAGTGTCTGAGAGTGAGGAAACAAGAGATTTTGGTATATTTTAAATGTTCTCATAAGAAGAAAGATAGAGCTGTACCAGTAATGAATTTCGCATCCATTTCTCTCTAAAATGGGTCTTAAATTATAATTAGATTTGTTTAGATTGCAATTTAATGCTTCAACTGTTTATATAAATAACATGTTCAGTGTTGAATTTTGCTTCTAAGTTGCTTGACTGAATAAAAACGAAAGCTCAATACCCGAATCGGTAGGAAGTTCTTTTAGATCCTGAGGTCCATAAAATCTGCAGGTTACCACTATATAACTAGTTAGCTTCATGCCTGAACAGAATATCCTGTCAGAGGTAGGATTCTATGCTCAAAACTTTGCATAGTCTCACCAAAGGGCATAGCATTACAAGTACTTAATAAAAGATGCTCAATGTAATTCTGACCCGATCCCGAAAATCCGATTCAAAGGTCCTCACGCACGAATACCGAAGAATTCAATTAATGGCATAATGCATATCAATGAAAAAATTTTCGAACATTAATATTACATATCTGTAACTAACTGGAATAAACTTGGGGATCAACTTACAATTAATATTTTGAGGCCTTGAAAGACTTGGAATTTCAAATCATGTCTCTTGGACTGGTTTATGCGAGAAAGCTTTCAATCATTGATAATTAGCTAACATCGATAGAAAAGGTATTCAGTGCCGATTTTATTTGGTTTTCACGGGTGATTATTCACGAAAAATTATTTCTCCACCATTCATAAATATATCAACTGAATGTTGGAGGCCTAATTTTTTGATTAAGTGGACCGACCAGTCAGTAAAAAGAAGCCAGTTAAAAAAAATAAACTTCGAAGGATCATACATGAATATATATATACTTCGAAATGTTCCTCGACGAGGTAAATAACATAAAAATACCCCAGGTTGGGCAGAATCACAGGACACAAAAAGAGATAAAAAACACTCACAGTACTAAATTTTCGGTGGCACATTACCACCTTCCTCAGAGTTAGGTAGTAGGCAGTCTCCTACCTAACTCTGAGGAAGGTGGTAATATGCCACCGAAAATTTTGTACTGTGAGTGTGTTTTATCTTTTTTTGTGTCCTGTGATTCTGCCCAACCTGGGGTATTTTTATGTAAAATATATATAGCGATAAAGAGCATGTTAAAATCCGTATGTTATTTCATATATTCATGCTATCACCCTACTCAAGGACTGCCGGAACTTTAAAACGCACGCGAAAAAATAAAGACGAGTAAATAATGGATCTCTCGCAAGGAGGAAATTTTAATCTCCTCTCGGTGTGGAGATAGCGAGTGAGGAGGAGGTGGGTAGTCTTGCTCGCGCGTTAATCACCCATCTCGGACCGCCGTTGCCTGCTTCCCTTCCCCACAATCGCTTTCTCGTAAAAGCGAAGCGATTCTTCCGAAAGGAAAGAGAGGGGAGGCGCGAAGAGCAAAATGGAAATTTGCACACTCGCTCCGGGAAGATAAAAATCATCGCCCTGGATCAAATGGCTGGGAAAAACCACGGGGTAACGTGCATAAGTCATCTCGGAGGGCATTATAAAATCTCCCGGGGCAGGTGAACGGACGCCCGCAGCCGAAAGCGAAGAGTCTATGTGGACAGGAGATTAAGGGTGGAGGAGAGTTTGAGGTAGGTTTTTGACGAATGGAGTGTACTCGGGCGAAGAAAGCCAGGTTAGGGCTGCTGGACTGGTTTTTACGAACAAGTCTTCGATCATTGATAATTTTGTGGTCTTTAACCAACATATCGATTGAAATGGAATTCAGTGGCGATTTTTTAGATTTGCACGGGTGATTATTTATGAAAATTTATTTCTCTACCATTCATAAATATTTCAACTGAAAATTCAAGGCCTCATTTTATAATGAAGTGGACCGCCCAGTCAATGAAGAGAAGCATTTAAAAAGATAATCTTTGAAGGATCATATCGATGGCTACGTTCTAAAAACACGTACATCAAAAATAGCAACTCTTCAGGAGAGCAAAAGAAACGATTTATATTTTTAATTTTACACTGAAATTAAAAACCAATAATTCATAAAACTGAAAAAGGAGTATGTGTTTGTAAACAAAGAGTTGTTTTTTGCTTGATTTTAATTTTTAAATGTCATTACACTTTGCTTAAGATACTTGTCTCAAACCGGTCAAATCTTGAGATACGTGTTGTTAGAACTTAGCTATCGATATATGTTATCCAATTGCGTGTACACTTCTCCATATAGAGTTTTAATTTGTAGAGTATATCTTGATAAAACCAAATACTAATTCATGCAGCACTGTGAGAATTGTCTGAATCATTTCAGAGAAATTAATTCCTCCATAATGTGCCGTATATCCGAATTAGACGCAAACGAGGGGGAAATTTTGATTGTCCATATAATTTAGGGCAAAATTACTTAAATCCGCTAGCGACTTAAAGTAATAGAACCAAAAATAAAGTGAAGCATTAAAATGGTCTACCATTCCCAGCATGTTGCTAATGACACACGAAGAAATGCTAAGAGGTATGTAAACTTCGTGAATGAGACGAATATATAGAGCTGTTAGGGTTAGATCTTCGATCAGTTGCTTTCCACCCTTACGGACTGAATAAGAATTCTCATTGACGTAAGAAGTTTTAGCGAGATGTTGCACAAATCAGAAGAACTGATGCATATGTGAGGTAGCCTATTGTGTATATCGGTTTAATCCTGCCTTAAGGGTCTCCAGTTCAAAGCCCGGAAGAAGCCTTCGGACTTCCCTAAACAAAATGACTTGCAACACGAGGCGGAGCATGGAAAGACACTTCCCCCTTTCCTCTTAAATATGTGGTAACACACTCCTGTCAGCTTAATATGGAGTTAACTCTTCCCTCACATAATTCCACTGACATTCCATGAATTGGACTTAAATCATAACTTACTACTCGTCAAAAGTGTTTTCAACGTTCGCCCTACATTTCGAGTACAGGGATTTTAACGCTCGGTCATTTATCAACATAGGGAGAAGCTCTATCCCGTGTTGTGCCTTAATTTCGTAAATCAGAAATTACTGAAGATGACGCAAAGAAGAGCGTTACGTGGATATATTAGGGGGTACAAGTGCCAATCCAAGTAAAAGTTCAAATATGAATCTACCGCATGAGTTACCGCCCGACTGGAAAATTGCAAGTGTTACAGCCATTTTCAAAAAGGGAAACAGAAATGATCCAGGCAACTACCGTCCAATTTCCCTAACATCAATTATAGGCAAGATACTTGAACATATCGTTGTTAGTAATATCATGACTTTCTTGGACAGACGTAACTTCCTCCATGACTGTCAGCACGGATTCCGAAAAAATAGATCCTGCGAAACACAGCTCGCGCTCTTTCTTCACGACGTTATAAAATCTGGTGAATCGAAAAGACAAGTTGACGCACTATTTCTAGATTTTAAGAAAGCTTTCGACACTGTACCCCACAACAAACCTTTATACAAATTACAGTCATGCGGATTAAACGAAACAGTTGTAAACTGGATACGCGACTTCCTCAGAGATCGTAAACAAAAAGTAGTTCTTGACGGAATTAGCTCTGATGTTGTAAAAGTTACATCAGGTGTTCCACAAGGAAGCGTAATCGGCCCCCTGTTGTTCATTATATACATTAACGATCTGTGCTCCCGCATTAGCAGTAAAATACGTTTATTTGCTGACGACGCTGTCATCTATCGCGAAATTAGTGATCACTCTGACTATGAAATTCTATCATCTGACCTAAACAACGTTCATTTGTGGAGTCAAGAGTGGGGACTCGAACTTAATCTGAGCAAATGCATGGCGGTACATTTTTTGCGGAATTCGTCCAACACTAACAATGTTTATGCAGTGGATGGCATTAACATAAAGGCAACAGACGAAGTGAAGTACCTGGGAGTTACGATAACCTCGAACCTCACGTGGGGAACTCATATAAAGAATATTTGCGGCATAGCCCTGAAGAAATTAGGATTCGTCAAGCGTATTGTGGGAAGATTTTCGGATGAGAAAGTAAAAGAAAGGTGCTATTTCGCTCTCGTCCGACCGCACCTTGAATATGCAGCGAGTGTATGGGATCCAGTGCAGAAAGACTTAATCCGCGAGCTGAATAAGATACAAAGGAAGGCTGCGCGTTTCGTCAAAAACCGCTACGGGCGTACTGACAGTGTTACCCAGATGTTAAGCGAATTAGGCTGGGAGCCGAATTAGACTCGGAGGCTGCGCGCTAGGCTTAGATTGCTTGAACAATTAAGAATGGATATATTTAAGAGCGACACAGAGAACATAATCTTAGAGCCACACTATATTTCCAGGTCCGACAGAAGCGATAAATTAAGAGAGATTTTTAGCCGAACGGATAGATATAAGAATTCGTTTTTCCCCCGAACAATAAAGGACTTTAATAAACGCTTGTCCCAACCTCGTTAGAGCACTACTTTTTTTTAATAGCTGTAAACGGCTGGTGTCCTAACACCCCCTGCCACACGCCTTTTAGGCGGCTTGCGGGGTATTATGTAGATGTAGATGTAGATGAGTATATACAGTAAGGTGAATGGGTAGAGAAAAACAAATATTGGGCGAGACGCTGTGAAACGGAAGGGAATATTAAAGAGTGAGGAGAGAGAGGGAGAGAGAGAGAGAGAGGGAAAGGACGAAAAAACAAGAGAGCAGAGAGACGCGCGGAGCAAATGGGAGGGTTGGCGGGAGGTGGAGGAGGGGGGAGAACAGCGTTATATCGATCAGCACGGTTACCAAGGCGACCAAACATCGCCTCACATCTACACACAGACAAAATGGAGGGGAGACGAGAAGAACGGGAGGGGGTGGAGGAAGAGGAGGGAGTATGGATGACTGGCGTGGAGGGGTGGAGGTGGATTTCTAGGAGCAGAGGGATGGTGGCGGAAGGTGGAAGAGGAGGGGAAGCGGAGAGATGAGAAAGGAGGAAGTAGAAAGAGAGATAGAGAGCACCCAGCCTGTATATACTGTTCAAGTGAGCCTTGCTGGTGAGTAACAAACGCATCAGGACGGATCAAAGAATTACGGCGATTCTTACGTTTCTAAAATATGCACTCATCAGATTTTCTCGATCTTTCGGCCACATTAATAGCGAAATTTTAATAAACTTATGTGGCTATGAAAGATCCGAAAAATGCAAGCACAAACTACCAAAGTGCGCATTAAACCCTTCCCACATTCCTATCCCCGATTAACCCCCACCCTCCTCTAAATCTTACAACAATGAATACTAATTACTTAACAAAGAGAACTAATTACTTTTTAATCCAAATGTTATTGAAACTCCCAGGATTCAGCCATTTGGGAGACGCGGATTTATAAGAAAGAGACACCTAGGGGGTGGATGGATGGAGGTGATTCTTGCGCGTAAAGAGACGAATCTATTAAGGGCCGAAAAATTAAGCAAAAAACGCGAGGCAAAATTATTGAGCTAAAAGAATCAATTCACCAAAGGCAACGTCTATCTGTCGTCATATGACGTAAGAATTATTTTTGCGGAGATGCAATTATTTCCAGAAACAATAAAATTTTCACGTTGGATTCTGATGCAATTTTACGACACAAAGAGAACTTTTGAGAATTCAATTAACAACAGAGGAAACTATAGCAATTTTCATCAATAATTTTCAATTTTTATTCCAACTATGTTCATTCATCCGTTTACATTAATTCAGAGACGAATGATGCAATTCATTGAGGTATCAAACGTTTACAAGCAGTTCCGCGTTCGTTTGCAGTCAACTATTTTTAACCTCACAGTTGTTATGAGTATGACACAGTTCATTGAAATTAATGATAACATCGTTGGTAAATAAATCCTGTAAAATAAACAAATATTTTTCATCATACTCATACAATGCAGTGACGGGTCAACAATGATTTAAAACCAGCGTGAGGATAAATGTTTTTATTACGGAAAGCAAAATTCAAGCCTAATTCCTATGTTGTGCCGCCATATCAGAACACCAGGTATCTTCAGACTCCTCAAAAACCCACTCACATCCTTATACAAATCTTCATCACCGATATCGGAATTTTTACGAGTAAAATACCGGAGGAAATGATGAAAATACTCTCATGTAGGCGATATCCATAGAATTAACATTGATTTTTAATATTACAGATCACACAAATCAATAACTGGACTACCCAGGATTACTATTACCATTCTTATCGCTTACTCTCATTGCTGATCAGTACATCTTGATCGAGGATTGGACTTCGAACAAACTCATTAATACACCCTTATCTCTATTCAACCGAGAAAGAACCAACCTTGTGTCCAGAGTGGAGTTGTCTCCTAGCCATTAAACATACACTAACTAATTACTTGAAATACCTGACTTCCTGCGAACGCTCATCGATGCCAAATGATGAGCAAAAAAATAACGAATGTTCTAAATGAACGATGTCGATTGCACCTAGGTACCAAATATTCCTACGATCCTGGTTACTTCGTGGTACTTAAGCGAGAAAATTGAGGTCGCCTATTAAAAGGGGTATGAATTGTTGTTTTAAGCATTAAATTACCTAGAATATGTTATTCTATTGCGCGGAACACACAATAAATTGAGTTAAAATGAAATAAAGAAGCAATAGAATTTTTTTCTTTCACGTTCGGTGGCATGTTATCCACAAATCCTCATAGATATTTTCAATCTTGATCTCTGACTTTCTACGAGTAAAGAAACCGTACGAAAAGATGATTTTAACCCTCATATGGATTCTCTGCGCCTTAGCGGCGCTCGTGGTTTTAAAAGTGGTGTAAAAATTTTCCTTTCCAATGGATCATTCTGAAATTTTCAGTAGTCTATTTTTTCTGCCTTTTTCGTCTACGTATAAAATTTTGTTTGCATAGTGTCGATAGTTTACATTTTATTGGCCTCTAATGGAAAAAGTTACGTCGTTGGATTTTCGGCGCCGCTGCGGCGCTCAGTATTTCCTCGTCGCTACGTCATTGACTGCACTCCTAATGTTAATGTCAAATCATTTATGTTTCGTATGAAATGCTATAATATATTTATTATCATATTATTTATATTTTTAAACATTATTAACAAAATGAAATTGTTAAACAAAAGGAAAATTTTACCATACCTATTTTGCTTTCTCTTACAGCTAAAAATCAAAATATTTGCCTCAATATGATGTTCATTGACAAAACTTCATCTTTTTACAAAATTATTCATAAAAACCTATGGCTAGTCAAAGCTGTTTTCTCATGGGCCGCCGACTTAGTTTTGCTTGGACCGAGAATTTCCTCATCGTTACGTCAGGGTCTGCACTTTCAACACTAATGTCAAAGCAATAATGTTTCATATGAAATGCTATAATCTATTTTAATCCTATTATTTAATTTTTAACTTATAAACCAAGTGAAATTGTTTAACAAAAGGAAAATATTACAATACCAATTGTGCTTTCTCTTTTAGCTAAGAATCATTACGTTTGCTTCGTTATAATGTTCATTGACAAAACTTCATCTTTTTGCGAGAATTATTCATAGAAACTCATGCCTATTCAAAGTTGTTTTTCCATGGCTTCCGATTTAGTTTTGCTTGGGCACCTTCTCCGCTCCGCGTCCACGTTACTGCCGTGGTGATAGTCAGCTTTGGGTAAATACTAGAGTGACTCTGTTTAGAATTACTCCAAGCAGCAATTCTAAGAAAAATTTAACACAATGCATTATCCGAATTCGTAGAATAATGCTTCCTCACCGTTGTGTGAATATTTTTCGCTGAATGAGTAACTGTAACTTACCAAGAGGTTCAGAAGTTTCACCGACTACCCTTGAAGAACACATCGCACAGTTATTGTTATAAGTCTTGTACTTTTCATTCGAAAAAAATCCCTTTGCGGCTACGATAGTATATACAAAATTGCTGGCGTTTATATAGCTACTGATGACGTGACAGTTTACCATTGAGGTGAAATCAAGATAACTACCCAACTAATTTCGTGATAGAAAATAATTTCTCTTTCCTGACGATGAGTTTAGACTTTACATGGTAAAAATCGTTTCATTATGAATAGATGAAAAGACAATTTACCATGAGGTGAAAATTTGTAAACATATATCTCGTTTCTATGTGTACTGAAATGTACAGATGTTTTATGCATTGGGGGTGTTACTAACGTAAAGGGATGAGTGAGAAGGAGAAAGGAGAAGGAATGCCAGGAGGTTGTTTTGAGGTGAAGGGGCGGTAGTGTGTAGACTGCCAAGGATCGGGGAATACCCAGATCGTTAGGACAGGTAGGAGTAGAAAATCCTTATCGCAAAAAAGGTTGGGAGTGCAAGGAGGCAATTAGATACAAAAGCCTGCTTTTTCTTCATCCTTCTAACGCTGCATGAAGGACAGGGAACAAAAGCCTTGTCAAAACGCCCCGCGGTGGCCCTCCCTTCATTCCAAGAAGGTCCAGCTCGGTGGGTCATTAGGGTGGTGAGAAGTTCAATCAAGTTTTGTGGGAGGGGGTAAGAAGGTGGTGAATGACGAATAAGGGAGCTTAGTGGGAAAGTATGGAGAGTCTCAATGTTTGGGTCAGTGAAACGCTAAGAAAGGAAACGGAAAGAAAATGTAAGGGAAGTCCTTCCAAAGTGAGGGTATTGTTGTCACCCCAGAGCATTCTTTCAACAGTTTCTCACGCAGCTGCACCTTCTCCCCTACCACCAATAACACATACTTCTAAGAATTTATTTTTTTTTGGACTTCCCACCAATCCAGGAGTAAAACCTAATCTTATGCACTCCCACGCAAAACATTTACCCGTCCATATCTAAGGAAACCTTTCGCTTGGGCTACACGTCCCCAGTGGGGGAATGGGGCTCCGTGGTAGGAAAAGAGTACCGACTCTTCTAGCTCCATCTCCAAAGAAGCGTTGAGTTCTTTGACGCGCCGCTTATCATCCCATATTATTTATATTTCAAAAGCCATAAGACTTGATTTTTTTAATTTCAGGACATAAGCTCCCAGAATATTCGTAAGATTTGTCTTGATCGCCAGAATCTTGTAAAAATCACGAAAGTTACATTCGTCTCTTCACACTTAACCTACATCTGTTCCATTATTAACGTTTAATAACTTATCCTTCTATATACACTGCAAAGATATAACATATGGGTGAACGCATTGAAGCAAAATAATGTCATATGGGCATAAACGAATTTTATTTGGTCATTATTTTTAGCATTTAGATACATAAAATTATAAACAATATAGACATTAAAAAGCGGAGTTTGCCGAGCTCTGCATATCAGAAAAATATTTTAAACAACAATTACTCACGAAATTAAAACTTTCACTCAAAAATAACATACAAAGGGAACTGAAATAAAGAGCATTACGGCAAGAAATGGAAAAGAATGCAGCGTTCAATTTTTTTTGTTATTACTTCAACAATAAGGGTTTAAATCTAGCAAAACACGGTAAGAAATAAAGATAATAGATGTATTTACCATTATCAATCAAAAAACTTGTAAATTCAAGCTAACTTTGAAAGATAATAGCAAAAAATGACGCGGCGCCGCTGCGGCGCCGAGAATCCAACGACGTAACTAATTTTGTAAATCCATATGAGGGTTAAAATCATATAGGCCATATCCACCGAGTAAACTTGTATTCAATATTACTGAATGTACTTTAAATTCACTGCATGTACGGCATTCTTTTAGTTCATTATCGTAGTGGATAGGGGAAAAATATTTCCGAAAGTTTCATGACACATCAGTGAGATCATTGGCGTCGCTTCGCATCGCATTCGGCGGGCGGTGCTTGCGCACAGCGAACTGGCACATCGCAAACCCGACCGCCCGCCACTTTTTCCCCCGCCTACACCTGACGACGTAGTACGAGAGATGGGGGGGCAATAGTGAGGGGGGAAATGTGGGGTGGGGTACGTGGGAGTGAGTCGTGGGGGTGAGGCTGCGGCGAGAGAGCCAGGTGGGAATTATAAAAGACTGGGAGAGGGGGCATGGCGGCGCGGAGCCAAGGAGACTACGGAAGGGTGATGGAAGGCGGGAAGTCAAATGGGGGAGTCAAATGGGAACAGCGGACTGTCTCGGCAAAAAGGGGGAGTGCAAGCGACGGCTAGGGATAATAAAAAGAGAGCCAGCGAGCGAGGAGCAGGAGGGAGGGAGGGAAACACCCTCTGTCAGCTATTGTGTGTATTCTTCTCTTCGATTTTTCGGGAGATAAAAGAATGATGTAGTACACAGAGGGCGGAGATGTGGCCTCGTTCAAGCACGCCTATTCCATGATGAGGTCTCGGGATCGCCACCGGGTGAGGAACTGCATAATTGCCGACGTTTCGATGTCCGACTCGGCCATCGTCTCGGCACGATCTCGGACATCGAAACGTCGCGTCGGCAGCAATGCATTTCCTGACCCTGTGGCGATCCCGAGAATTCTTCAGTCAACCTATTCGCCGGGAAAGCACCAAATTTTCCTTCAAGCCCATTCCACTCTACTGTGGATATTCAAGTTCCCCATGATCTAAGGTAGTTTTAGAGGGAAATAAGTAGCCAATATCCTTTAAATTTCCTTCTATTAGCTAAAGTAAGTGTTCTCCAAAAATACGGGATCATGTAAATAAAATTATGCCGACTCATTAAAATTCAAATAATTCGTTTATAATGGAAACTTAATTCAAGGGGCAAAAGGATCGGAGAGGAGTTTTAGGCCAGAATCAGACATGGTAACCGTAAAGTAGCGCGGGAAAGCGTATAGGACCTGCGAGGGCCTACATGGTGTTCGTCTTCTCACCCCACGGTCGAGCGATGCCTCCCTTTCTCCCCACCTCCCGTCGTCCGAAAACAGCATCGCCCGCAGAATGAGCCGATGTGGGCGGTGTTTTGCGACCGAAGACGCCCATAAAATGGATGAGACAACTGTCAGATTTTGTTACGAACCGCCTCTTCGCGACCTCTTCCGCCCAAACTCCTCTGTGTTGAAATGTGCTCCGACGATTTGAATACATGCCCGAGAGACATGGAAAGTCTCGTGAAAAAAATGTACGAAACTGAACCTATGTTTGCGCTCCCTTTATGTAGGTAAGAAACATTTTCATAGCTTCATAAACTTTCTTCTTCAGACATGACAATACAATATGGTCGGTATACATGTTCTACGCGGATCCAACGCGAATAACTACTCCGAAAGTATCGCAATGCTTTTCAGGACATGAGTAAATGTGAATAAAGATGTCTTAACTAAACTTGATTGTATTGTGTGAATAGATACTTTTTCTATTTTCTTATGAGTTCATTCAGTAATTAAATTATAACTTTAATAATTACCAGATTGGTTACGAGAGAATAAAGATGGCGAAACATATAATTAACTGCAATTCGTAAGCACATCGAATCATGGAGGTGAAATATATAAATTTCCATTGCGGTTTAAAACATCGAAACGCACCCAGAAAACAAAAAAAGTTTATGAGTAGAAAACAGAAATGATCTTTCATTTATAGCATGAAACCATGCTGTGATACTGGATGTGAAAGAATAAAAATCCTCACCGAACAGGGAAACCACATATATCTTTCGTTTCGGAATATTCACGGACAAAAGTGGATCAACAACACACTTTCCAGACTCTTCGATTCGCGAGATGACCTCGGACCCTTTTCGCATCCAAGTATACACTGCGGATGAATGCCAATTGATAGGAAAGACCCTGGCCAGAGGACTGCGATCCTTGGTCGCCGCAGAGTGGAGAAAAAATGGAATAAAAATGTTTCCGAAAAAGGAGAGCGCGCCTTGAGCAGGCGGAAGACTAATGGAGAATCGAGCGGGCGCATTTGGTATTCCGCGGAAGCGTGAGAGGATGGAGCCTCGCGGCGGCTCTGGGCCTTCGCCCCTCATTACTCATTTGTTCTCGGGAGACAGGCGCCGATCGATAGCACGGCGGGAGGGATCGGGATTATACGTCCGGGGCACGCGCAGACTCTCTACCGCCATCTCAACCTCACCGATCCAACTCCTTTCACTCTCCCGAAGCATTTCGGCGGGGTCTGCATTTTTAATGCAATTTCTCGCTGTTCACTGTTTTCCTAATATAGAGAGTATTTTATTGATTTATAATTATTTACTTATAATATGATAAATGGGAAATTTAAGCATAGACGTACGTAAGGAAACAGTTTATTTCAAAACTTACATTTGGAGTATGCTTCCCTACGGAAGTGGGACATGCACAATGACAGCAGCGGAGAAATCAAGGGTAGAGCACTTCAAAATGTGGTGCTACATAAGAATGATGAGGATCAAATGGATCGACCGAAAAAGTAATGAGGAAGTCCTAAGAAGATTAGTAGAGAAGAGAAGCCTCATGAAAACCTTGATGAGAAGACGGAAGAAGCTTATAGGCCATATCTTGAGACATGACGGCCTGATGCAGACTATCGTAGGGGGACAAGTAGATGGCAAGAACGGAAAAGGAAGACCTCGAATGAAATATACTAATGGAACAGGTTGAGAAGCATGTGAAAGAGAAGAAATACGCAGGTAAGAAAAGATTGGCTGACAGGAGAATTTAGTGGAGAGTTGCCTCAAACCAATCTAAGGACTGTTGACCTGTGATTATGAACAGTGTGATATCAATATTTTGAAGACTTTACCCAACTCATCATCATCTGCTGGTTTCTGCCCACAGCAGAACTGGTGACTTTTGTGAACCCATTAAAAGGCAATTTGGATGGCAGCACTCTTATTGTTAGTGGTAGTCAGATGAACCCTCTATGGTAACATTTGTAGTTACGACACTGTGCAGTGGACGAGCACAAATGGGTGAAGTGTCAGAGAAAATTATCTACGGAAAAATTGTAGGATTATTCTTCCTCGCAGAATAATCTTACATCTCTGTAGGAACATTAAATGTGGTTTTGATGGTGGTAGCCCGCATCTTGCAGGTCCTAAGCACCGATGTTTTCTTCACCTCCTCCTATCCTATACCTCCTCCTTGGTTTCCTTTTACCTTCTTTTTAACCTCACTTCGTCGGTCATCTTCAGCTTTCTATTGTCACCTTATTTCTTCCTTCCTCTCCTTCTCTTATCTCCTACCACTGTTCCCTCGACTGCTGTGATCGAAATACCCTTTGAACTAATGAGCCAAATAATTTTTCTGAAATTTCCATTTTTATAAATTTTTGAGCAAAATAACTGCCGAAATGTTAAGGATTTCTCTCACACTTATTACAAATAGACGTACTCTGATTCGATGACGAACACAAGGGGGAAAGATCACCGCATAAAATATGCATTAACAGAGTTTTCCCACTATTTTGAGGACTTTGTAGAAGAAATTGTAAAAAAAATGCTTCGGAAATTTTCATTTTTATTAATTTTTAGCAAAACAACTGCCGATACTGTAAGGATTTTCCTCAGAACAGTTAAAAAGGGACAAACTCTGATTCGATGACTAAGACAAGGGGAAAAGATCAGAGTAGCGAGACATACAAATTAATCACTTCGAGTGAAATCAGTTAAGAGTCGCACGGTTATTATTTTTTTAGCCTCTAGCACGCACTCTCTCTCCTTGAAATTAAAAGTATTGGCCAATTGTCACGCTCGCAGCACTCCGAGAAAAAGTCAGTGAAGAGAACGTGGATCCCTGCAACAAAAAAAAGCACCAAGACTTTCACGACTCGTCACGGAAATCGGAGCACACTCATAAACCTCTCCGCGCTGTCTTTTTCATCCGTGGATTGCATCAGGCGCCAGCATCTCTACTCGCATTGTTTACTCAGATGTGCGCACAGACGCAACGAACGCGTGACGCGACAAAAAAACGACTCGTAGAAACTGTCAGCCATCTCTCTCTTCCGGATACAAGGGATGTATTGTCTCCCTTTATCTCTTTCGACATTCCCTCAGTGGATTTCTCTATCTGAATACCTGCTAGCACTTTTTGCTGGAATGAAAATTATTCAAAATGGAATCTGCAATGAGAAACTGTCCTCGACGAAGGTTTCGAGGACTAAAACGAATTTTACTCACTCAGTGATTAAACCAAAAGGTTTGCTTGGATAGGTGAGGGTAGAGCCTAACCCAAACTTAGCCAGGGCGTATCAATTTCACACATTAAGGGCGGGGGGGGGGGGATTTCGCGTTCCTTTCCACGTCCCACTTCTAGGATTTTGTTTGGGGAGGTCCGGAGGCTTCAACCAGGACATGAACCTGGAACCCCAAGGTCAATAGCCAATCGCTCTAACCATAAAGCTACAACGCTCCAGAAAAAAGGTACCTATATTAGTGAAAAAAATTATTCGCAACCACTTCCTTAAGAAATCCTAAGGTGATTTCTTAAGGAAGTCTTTTGCGTGAACGACGAGGATATTGACGTTAGTGACCATGACAAAACTAATCTAGAGTAGGAATCGAACCATGGACCTTTCATTTACCAAGGTGGTTGAACTCGTGAATAATGACTTAAAAATTAAAAATTTACGAAGGGTGTTATATAATATACGAAGCGAACAGCGAACTTACGTTATTACGAAGCGTATTGTGACTTTAGGTGCGTATGCCAAATGACAACCACCTTAATGAATTAGCTGACAATAGACAAATTTTCGTTGGAAAGTCGATTGAAAATGTTTAGGTAAGTACCTACTGCTTATCAATCGACCATCTAAGGTTGATATATTAATTGATGATCGTTAACAGTCCAGATAATGCTTGTACGAGTTTGTTTTTATGTTAAGATGGATAGCTTGAAAATTGGGTACTGAATGCCAGCGATCTCCAATATTGAACAAAAACTATATTAGTCATCAATCATAAAAGATATCCAGTTGGCCTTGAACAGAAGAAAGACCTCGATAGCGAGTAAAGGTGATCGAATATGTGGCTGGTTCACCAAAAATTATCGACATCAAAGACTCAAAATTCGTTTTTTTGATTATAACAGAAAAATTTCGCCCATCGCATAATATCACTCCTTTTAATACGATAGCCTATCAAACAAGCCTAAGCAAGCCATATCATCAGTCGCTATTCTAATGCTTCCAGTTTCCTCCTATGCACTACATGAAAGAACCGTATTCAGTTGATATCCACTGAAAATTCAGAGCTGTGAAAAAATCAATTTTACTTTAATATTTCGGCAATTTCAATTTATGCCTTTCAAAAATCTGATGTGCTCAGCATTTGAGGCGTTACGCTCATAAATATTTCACAACATCGCTAAGCTAAATGCTTACTCAATACAGTGGATAGGAATGTTCTCAAATACATGTAACTGTATTTCAACAACTTTTCAACAACAACATCCCTTTTAACAAGCACAATGGCATTATTTACCGAAAGAGTAGCTTTCCATCACTTCTCAATAATCCCCTCCCCCAATCTCAAAAGCAACCTTGGAAACACAACATAAGTGCCGGTTTTATATTTTCTGGTTAAAATTTTGGGGAGTATGAAGACTGGAGTTAACTGCGCTGGAGATAATGAGTTTTACGAAACGTTATTCTGAACTACTTCCTCTCGCTATAGCTTACAAAAATTCTCCAGCTAAGGTTTTGGTTCGTAACATGTCCCGGTTAACGCTAACTAGACATTATAAAACCGGCCCAAAAAGTTGCATGTCTTCAATGGTAACCTGCTAGGTGTTACACTTCATTATTGGTCGAATCCTTATTTACGTGCCGGAAGCTATCTTGAATATTTTAAGCACACGCCCTTACATCTTGGATGAGATGTATAATATCTCCGCGGCCATATTTTAGATAACAATCTGAGGAATAAAAAAAGAGAAGGAATAAAAAGCATCCCTCTCTTCCGCTCACGAAATCCATCGCTGGGAGGGGGGATGGAAGCGGGATGCGGGACTCGGTGGCGCTACGGAGGTGGGCGCGTGGCGCGGTTGGCGGCGGCGCGGTCCTTGATTGGCTGTGTAGGGCGACGCAGGGACTGCAGATGGGGATTGATTAGGGCGTTAATGGCGCTTTATGTGACGGACGCGGCGAGGGAGGCGGCCGTTATCGACGCCGATCGACGTTCCCGCCGGCGGCGACGAAAGGATTGGGAACGCGATGCCTTTGGAGGAGATGGACGGGTGTGAATTACATAACGCCGCACATGAATGCATGGAGACCGATGACGATTTATTGCTTCGATTGCGCACGAAAGGCAAATGTTAAAGTGGAAAACACGAATTTGTTCTCACATCATCAGCTAGAAGAGGATCGGGTTGGTGTGGTGGCTATAGTGTTGGCTTCCCACTCCGTGGATTAGGGTTCAAACCCCGGCAGTGGCAGAGAATTTTCAGAATCGCTTCTTTCTTAATGTCTGCATAAGTTGAATTAATCTCTGATGTATCCATGGATTCCGTTCTCTTCCTATCTTCGCCCACTTAAGTAACTTTCTTCCCTGCATCACGGCTTACAAAATCCCCATCCTGAATGGGATTAATCCTAAGCTACCTTCTGTCTCTGCTTAATATCCTCTCCTTAAAAACCACTGCCAATACTTCGATCATTTTTGCTTTATACTAACCCATCATAACCGAATGTTGCCTCTAAGAAACATCAAAAATGTATGCTTTTTCAGCTCTATGCAGGAAAGATTTAAACTACGTGCTCTTTTTTCCTGTAAAGGTTAATGGCAAACTATGTATCTGCCACAATAATTATAAATGATCAGAAAAATTTCACATTTTCATATGAGAAGTGCTGAAATTTAATTTCTCCCAGTGGCAGCTCTGGGTTAGAAAGGGTTAAAAACGCGCTGGCCCACAATATTCCAGCATGTAGACTGATGTAGACGTACCATAGGATTCCCTCTTCCTCCTTAAATTCGTGATATTGAAGGGTAGGATATGCTGCTGTCTTATTTTAGGCGTCCTCCCGCTCTGCCTGATGAATTAAAACGGGAGTAATGATCGCTGCATGGCTCATTCTTGTCCGACAGAAACTTCCAGCAGAAATCACGAGAAAGAAAGGCCCTGCAATGCAATGGATTAAAGGATCATTCCATCGAAAAGAAAGCGCAACGGTTAATTTGAAGATAGGGGAACACACTTCAAATGCAATGAATGATTAAAAATAAAGTGAAACTAAGCAATGACAATGCTCGCCCATAATTTTACTCAAGACTAAGCGTGTTTCGACACTTAAATTTTAGTCTGGTGCATTCATCAAGTAACCAGAAGAGGTGATGCTAAAATATGCATAGCTTCTGCACTATTTAAAATTATAGACAGGAATTTCACCAGAAATGTTTTCCTTCAATGTTAAACATGCTGTTCCACATCTCGCCTGACACGGTTGAATTCGTGCATACGTGACGATGATGATGAAACGTCACGGGAGGTAAGGGTAATTAAGGATCATTTCGTAGGGAAGGGGGAAAAGGGTAACAGTTTGAAGGGGAGATGTGCATTCGGAGAAGGGGATAGGTAGCAGACATACACTCACGTGAGATATAAAAACGGGGAGGAGGAGTTGGATAGAGAAATGGCTCGAGGGAGATGGGGGAAGGTGGGGGAATTGACCGTTGGCAGAGCGTGGTTTCGAACGGAGGAAGTGAGGTGTACGGGGAGGTGGAAAAAGAATGGGGTGGAAGGGGCCCCTGGGGTCGGGCGACGGAAGTGGCAAGGAGAAAGGAGGGGGTCAGGGAAGCGGTGAGTTGAGTCCACCCTCCGTGGAAATGGTAGCAAATGAGGGAAGGGTAGGGATACATGAAGGAGAAGGGTTTTTTTTTGGGAGACGACATTCCCCGTACTACGAATACATTTTTTTTTTCGTTCAAGGGGAGGAGAGTGCACACGCGGAGTAGTGGTCTGGTCTCTCCGTGGATGTGACATGGCCAGAGGGTGGTGGTGGATGGGAGACCGCACATCAAGCTTCCTTATCGCGAAGCTACATCCAGTTTGTGTGGGGGGAAAACATTTCATTTTTTTTCCTCTTCCTACTACTCTTCCTGCAAATTTCCCCACGCTATTTTTTTGGTGTCTGTGCTCCAGACAATTGCGTGGATGTGGCGCTGATAAAAAAAACACGAAAGCGCATTAGCGGGGCCGGGAGATGAACCCGGGAACTTGCAGTCAACACCTGGCCGCCTTTCTCCCAGCGAGGTGATTACGCGGTGCCCCTCGAGTGGGAGGGTGATTATACAGACCGCACTTGAAATTACACTCGTGTTGCACGGCGTTTTTGGAGCAGAGGACGGGCTTTTATAAAATCGACTCCATAGTTTTAGTTAAATAAGGCATTGCAATATTTCTGATGAATTTAATGAATTAATCTGTGAAAATATTGGAATAAATTATTTAACTAATATTAATACCTTCCACCACATTGCGCCACATAAAAATGTTTGACTGTATAGGTTAGCTTTAACTTAAATGATGAACGTTCTCCAAAAGAACGATGCCCTGTGTATTATATTTGATCCTTGACCAGAATTAAAATAAAAACATTATCATTGGAGCGTAGCATATCATTGGATAGATCCCCTCCCAAAATCTCAGAGAAACAAAAAAATATTTAAAACTAATGCCAAGTTTTGGCACTCTATAACTGCATCTGCTTAAAGTTAAAGATCATTTATAAATATCATGGCAGTATGTCATCTGAGTCTTTGGGATGAGTCATTTTTCAAAATTTTCCCGGATCTCCGTTGCTTGAGGTAGAGGGGCGCCTCCCCCCTCGAAGTATATTCCTAGTTGCGCAACTGTTTTTCATTATACAAAAGCAAAACTGATTAGATTAATATCGAAAACAAGAACTTAGATTAACTGGAGACCTTTTAGGAAATGCACTGATGAGGGTATTAGCTGCTAATAATATACAATCAATGCTAATGACAGTATACCCGTATTCTATGGTTATGCCTAGAGTACATGAAATTTCATTATGACAGTAACTTTTGTAAGAGAAAACCCCCAATTTTCAACCATAAAATCCGTTATTACAACTTACGTGATATATGGTTCCTCAATATTTTAAATACGTTCTTACTGGTTCAGAAGACGCTGACGAAGTTTCCAGCTCATTACAACGATTTCAAATTAAAAAAAAAATCGAGGCGGTTACTATTCCAAAAACTATTGTAAACCAATTCAGGCCAGAATGTGCAAATAATCGTCATCAGCTCTATAGCTCGGTTTGGGCTACCTTTTATATGTGCCTCTATTTATTTCTTTTCCCTCCATCTCGTGACTCCCTTTGCCTTCAAGTCTTCGTCTACATAGTGTACCCATCTCTTCCGCGTTTTACCTCTCTTCCTCACCACTTCCATCCTGCTATTAAGAATTTATTTTGGCATTCTATCGATTCTCAATCTTTTTACTCGGTCCAATCAATCCAGGGCTGTGGTCCGTTGAATAATCCAATTATATCCATATCTCTTTAAGAGTATCACCTTTCTCATAGTTCATTGTGTTCATCTATCTCTCACTTCATCTTCAATCATCTCTACATCATCTCTTAAATCGGTTCACAGATCATCCTCATCATCTTAATTTCATAATCCCTTCTCTCTTTTTCAGGATTTTTCGTCATATTTTGACATCATATATCACAGAATTTGTAAGTAAAGTTCCAAAAAACATGATTTGTCGATGCGGATTTTACTTCAACAAACAAAATGAAAGTTCCCACTCCTTCATATGAGAAATAATGTAATTGGAAAATAAAATTAATCCCGAAGTGTTTCATTCTCTCTTTATTTTTACACTCACCTACCGAAAAACATTAATTTGAAGTGCCTATTACTCATTATCGCGATTGCCTTCGCGCCAAAATTCGGCATAGCGCTGAGTCAGCACAAAACCAAACTCAGATTTCCGGAGCATCAGCCTTGGCTTAACCGGAGCCGGTCCGTGGTCGACCGCGGAAGCTCAATCACACCCCCTCGGACACGAAAAATCTAATCAACCCAAATGGGCGTGAGGGGGAGATTTGAGCGGGGGATGATGATGGCAAGGTGAGGCAGGGAATCTGCCCTCTGACCCTGACCTCTTCCGGAAAGGGAAGAGAAGTCGAAAAAAAATCAACGTTGAGGCAACGTCCGTTGGCTGTGTGGATCCAAAAAATCAACTTCCCCCCCCCACGCACACTACAACGTCCGTCAGGCAGACCAAGCTTTTCTCTCTCCCCTTTTCCGCCCAAAGCTGGCAGTGAATCAGCTCAATCGAAGGAAGTGGTGGTGGGGAGGTGTAACAGTGGTTCCAGGCAGGAGGAGGAGGGTAGTCGGGTGATTCGGAAGCGGGAGGTTCCTTTATCCCCGGAGCGGGGGTGGAGTGATCAAGCTGGAGGAGGATGTAGAGTAACCGACTCACAGCCGTAAGCGGAAGACAAAAGCCCATCCACGAAACTGCAACCCCCCCGTCAGAATTTCGACCGACCGGATAGGATTGAGCGATTTGATTTGTTTATAAAAGTTGATAGGCCTGAGTACAGACCGGCAAAACCTTTCCAGTGATAAAGAAATCTGGTAGGTTCGCATTTTGATGAATGAATGATTCATGCTCTGCAAATGGAAAACTTCTACATCTAGGCGCAGCTAGGTTTCCGTGTCGTTAAGCCTCCATCAACAACTTCTAAATCTCGATGCTTAAAAAAAGATTAATCACGAGGAAGGTATTTTCTAAGCGGGAAAGAGGGAAATCAGACCGAAGTAGCTGACAACGTGCCCAATGTAGACCTTAGACAACTCAACCGGTGCAACACCTATGGTGATGTTTATGTATTAAAGTGTGGTAATGGAATCGTATTTAAAAAATCAATCTGCAGTTAAAAGTAGGCTTCGACAGATGTTGTTTCATTTCTATTGAAGATCTGTAAGGCCAAAGCATCACCTGCACTATAACGTTCTTCAGATCATTATAATTTCCACCTCACTCCATCTCGTCCGTAAAGTCTATGTATATTTCATGTAAAAGCCTTATTCTCAAACGATGGTATTTTTTCTATCATGAATTACTGCTCCTCGGATATCCCCTTGCCACCTGTGGAAGAAGAGAGAAAAACGATCTTTTCTGACTAAAAAATTATTTAAAGTGCGTTTCTACACGTAATTCATTTTGAGGCAAAAAGAGATACATATGTGTATAAAAAAATAATCGTAATAAGTACCAACACAATTAATAATCTTCCACCCATAAATACGAGACATCACTGACGAAAAGATACTCCTGCCATGAATTATTTCATGTATGTGCCTGGGATGGACTGAAAGGGCCCTTATCATGAGAAACACGAGCTGAATTCTGGAATAATTGATTAATACCTTGCCTAATTGAAAAGCTATGCCAGCACTGATGACTAAATTGCGAGAGCCGAACTAATATTTCGACACTTGATTTAACACCCTAACATCATCCCTTGTTTTTAGCAGAGGGACTGATCATGAGGAATCTATGAAAAATTACACTTGGAAGATAAATGGAAACAGTAGGGGACGAAGTCTATCAGAAAAAAACTACAACTCCAAATATACCCGTACCCGGAGCTCAATTTTTTATCCGGATCAAACCGGAAGTCACTTGTCTTTGGAGGGAGAGGGCCTGGGATGGAAAAGGGTTCCGTGCAAAAGAATCAATTAATGTCACGCGTCAAAGGGAAAATCGTAGCGGGCCAATCCACCAAAATGAGAGTCAGGTAGTACAAAGGGATTAAGTGGCCCACGCATCAATACATCATTCCACGTGAAGCGTCGTGAATTGAGGCGAAAACCACCAACGATGGTGGACATTTTTATTTCACGGGACAGGGCAGCAGGATAAGTGATTGGGGAAAAAAAGGAACAAAGGAGGGAGCAAGTATAACAGGGCGAGGGTGAGTGGAGAGTAAGGAGGGGAAAAAATGACGGCACAGCGAGAAGTGTATGCAACTATGCATGAGGGAAGGAATAAGGTCATCGGCTCCGACTGCAATTCACAACTGAATAAATAAAATTAATTCATGAACTCGTCATTCACTTGAAATGAAAATTTGAGACACTGTACACTAATTCCCTAAGTGTGTGATGCGAAGAGACCTCCAAAGGAAAAGATGCAAGTGTCATTTGGAATCCTGCCATGGTGGTTGTACAGGAAAAGCGTCGTATTAACAGCTTCCTAGGCCCCGCACCGATTTTGATATTTACCCCGGGCTAATAAGTCGAGAAGTAAATAATAAAAAAATGGAAAACAGAAAGACTTTATCTGATTCTTTTTTTAAATTCCAAACAAAAATCAATGAATATTTTGGACATAAAAGCTCACTGCGCCCCTTAACTAGGAATTTCATTGTTATATCCTGGAACCTTGAAGTTATTAAAGTTTATTTTTATCAACCAATTTTCTTGCCAAGGTTTTACAATATCAAGGCTTGAAAGTTTCTATAAATTATCAAGTTGCTGACAAATTTCACTCTCTTACAAATAGAACTTCTAATTAAAGTTCGATTCTTCAATTAACGCCCCGCTCTGCCCCGATAGCAGATAACCCCAAATAGCGGATAACATATAACGCATCTTCTTTGTTTACGAATGCACCAATTTCCATTTCAGCCGCGTCAAATACGGGGTGCGCGTCATACGCGAAGATTTGCGGGTCATCTGAGTATTTTATTTTCGAAAGTATGCAGTGGAAGGACATATGACGGCGATACATTCATTACGCTCCGGCCGAGCAATTACTTTGATTCTTTATTCTTTATCAACCGGTTGCGGCGCTTTCACACCTTACACGCCATGTCCATTTTTTAAAATTGCTATTTTCAAAATATGGAGCCCAAAACTCAAGGTGCGCGTATTAGAGGAACGTACGTGGTAATATGAATAGCCTTTATTAGGAGTTCAAGTCTGGTAGAGTATTAGAACATTTTCAGTTCC